>NC_059076.1:84267228-84938478 GCF_020497125.1 Mauremys mutica
TTTGTAGCGTTTCTTTACCCATAAAAAAAGAAATCTAACACATTCCGGTAATGCCAGGCCGAGTTTTGCAGCTCTCATTAACTTTTTTGGGCCCAGTCACGCTCTCTTTAGTCTGGGCTGTTCGCCAAGTCTTATCTTTAGCTTGCTTAGTTAACTCATGCTGTTCCTTTTCCTTCCCTGCTTGGCTTCTTTTAATCTGTGAATCCTGTGTCAGCTATTGCTGCTCATACCGGAGAAGCATAATGGTTTTCCCAGCACTGTCCCAGGCTCAAACCAGCCAGCGTAGGATGCCTTCTCCGGGCTTCTGCCAGAACAACTTACTTGCTTGTAGGTCCAAACGACCTCCGGGGCTACGGCACAAGCCTCTACCTGCGCCGTGCACTCCAACGTCTTCCCGTCCAGGGCTCGCTTCCAGCGGAGCACCTCCTCGTCCTGTGCCCGAAGGCCGGTCAGGAGGAGCCTCCACAACTCCCCCTCTCTTCTTAATAAGTGAATCAGTGCAGCAGGGAAGATCTTTTCCCTTTGTCGGTTCATAATGTGCAAATAAAACTTCCATGTTATCTTTTCTTCAGCTGATACAGCGGTACTCATATCTGAGCTTGGGTGCGCCTCTCTTTTCGGACGCTCGCCCCTGAGCTCAGGCGCGTGTCTCTGTTGGACGCCCGAGGGCTTCTCCGGCACTCTCCCCTGCGGCTCCCAGCCGCTCACCGCGTCTCTGTTGGACGCCCGGGGGCTTCTCCGGCACTCTCCCCTGCGGCTCCCAGCCGCTCACCGCGTCTCTGTTGGACGCCCGGGGGCTTCTCCGGCACTCTCCCCTGCGGCTCCCAGCCGCTCACCGCGTCTCTGTTGGACGCCCGGGGGCTTCTCCGGCACTCTCCCCTGCGGCTCCCAGCCGCTCGCCTCTGGGCTCAGGCTCCTGGCCGTTCGCCTCTGGGCTCAGGCTCCCGACACTATCATCACTCGATACGAATCACGTCGGAATCCGGGGGCTTCTCAAGCACTCCCCGCCGCGGCTCCCAGCCGCCCGCCTCTGGGCTCAGGCTCCTGGCCGTTCGCCTCTGGGCTCAAGCTCCCGACACTATCATCACTCGATACGAGTCACGTCGGATAAGCACTCCCCGCCTCTGGGCTCAGGCTCCTGGCCGTTCGCCTCTGGGCTCAGGGTTTCTCCGCCTGGGTCAGGCCACCGACACTTTCATTCGATACGAATCACGTCGGGGTCACCATTTGTTGCAGCGCAGGCGTGCGTGGACAGAGCTCGACCATCAATATGATTTAAAGCAGAGTCATTTTATTTCTCTCCAGCATACATCTTTATACACTTAAAGCAAGCAATCAAGCAATTGCTAATTGGTTAATAAGGTACAAACAAGCACAGCTGTAACTTCATTGGCTATTTAACATCCTGGCCAACCCTTTAATTTATTATTCTGTTATTGCCTCCCAGCAGATAAGAACGAGCCTCATCCTTGAGACTTGCATGTCAGTTTCCCACACTCTTATGCAAAACAATCCGACATGGGGCAGTGTCAGCTTGTAGTCTAAACTCTGCTAGGTTTTAAGCATTTCTGTCTTTGATTTTGTGTTGTACAGTACTAAGCACATTTTCACTGGTTAACAAATAAATACTGGAAAAGCAAACTAATCAGAAGACAAGACAGAAATGACATGAGGCTTTATTTGGCTGAGGAACAATGCCCTGGTGGAGCAAGGTACTTAAGCACATGTCTAACATTAGGCCTGTGAGTAGTTCTGTTGACCTCACATACCTGCACTTCAGTACCATGCTTAATCAGATCTAACAGACCAAAATAAGTTAGTGAAGGGAAAAAAGAAACTTGGAATCCAATTTAGAAACCAAGGAGCCAACTGAAAAAGTGTATGCAAAAACTGCACGCTGTATGTGGGGACTGAGAAGGAGATGGTAGTGGGAGGAAGTAGTAGTAAGAGACCAGGGTAAAGTCCTGGCCACTGAAGTTAGTGCGAGTTTTGCCATTGACTTCACCCTGGGCACTGCAGCAGTAGTGAACAATGGGTGATCTTACATAGAAGATCAGCTGTTGTATGTGCCTATAATGGGATGATAGGAGGATGGAATTTCAGCCTTAACTTGGAATGTCTTTGTTGTTTTCAGGTTTAGGTTAGATTTTTAGATTAATGTAGGGTGACCAGATGTCCCGATTTTGGGGGCTTTTTCTTATAATATGCACCTTTTACTCCCCACCCCCTCTCCTGATTTTTCACACTTGCTATCTGATCACCCTAGATTAATGCAACAATTTATCCTGGTTTAACATAAAGCAATACATTCATATAGGCTTGTTTCTTTACCCTCCTGTTTGCTTTTTCCATTTATTAAATAGGGTTTCTGTCTTTGAGTGAAAAAATGCTGGCCTAAATGAATTATTATTACTAATCTCATGTATGATGCCAAAAGTTTCCATAATGCTGGAGAGTGGGAGGTCAGTGCAAAACAGGTAACCGGTTCCCACCCGAGATGAGCGTACAATGTGAAAAGTAAACTTGGTAGAACACAGAAGACAGAACACACAAAGTGAGGTGTGATTATTAGAGCTTGACTGCTTCAAGGAAGAAATACTGGGAAATAGAGGGAAACCTTGACATATGTTAATTTAGAAGCTGTGCTCCATATACTGGGCATCCTAAAAATGTTACCTGACGCTGCAAAAATACATACAAATTACATTATAAAGACAAAAGGAAACAAATCTAGCCATTGCATTGATTAACATTTTATTTACTAGCCAAATGGTAAAGATACCAGCTGTGCCACTGAACACATTAAAAACTTCAAAGCTACAATGATATTTCGTCCCAACAGGCACAAGCCTCCCACTTGAGATGAAGGGTTTTGACTGCTCCTCATGAATATGCTAATCATAGAATATCAGGGTTGGAAGGGACCTCAGGAGCAGGGGCGGCTCCAGGCACCAGCATGCCAAGCGCATGCTTGGGGCGGAAAGCCACTGGGGGCGCTCTGCCAGTCGCCGCGAGGGCGGCAGTCAGGCTGCCTTCGGTGGCATGCCTGCGGAGAGTCTGCTGGTCCCGCGGCTTTGGCGGACCTCCTGCAGGCGTGCCTGCGGAGGGTCCGCTGTTCCCGCGGCTTCGGCCTGCGGGAGGACGCCTGCGGGAGGTCCGCCGAAGCTGCGGGACCAGCAGACCCTCCGCAGGCAAGCCGCCGAAGGCAGCCTGCCTGCCGTGCTTGGGGCGGCAAAATGCCTAGAGCCGCCCCTGCTCAGGAGGTCATCTAGTCCAACCCCCTGCTCAAAGCAGGACCAACCCCCAACTAAATGATCCCAGCCAGGGCTTTGACAAGCCTGACCTTAAAAACCTCTAAGGAAGGAAATTTCACCACCTCCCTAGGTAACCCAGTCCAGTGCTTCTCCACCCTCCTAGTGAAAAAGTTTTTCCTAATATCCAACCTAAACCTCCCCCACTGCAACTTGAGACCATTGCGCCTTGTTCTGTCATCTGGTACCACTGAGAACACTAGATCCATCCTCTTTGGAACCCCCTTTCAGGTAGTTGAAAGCAGCTATCAAATCCCCCCCTCATTCTTTTCTTCTGCAGACTAAACAATCCCAGATCTCTCAGCTTCTCCTCATAAGTCATGTGCTCCAGCCCCCTCATCATTTTTGTTGCCCTCCGCTGGACTCTTTCCAATTTTTCCTACATCCTTCTTGTAGTGTGGGGCCCAAAACTGGACACAGTACTCCAGATGAGGCCTCACCAATGTCTAATAGAGTGGAATGATAACATCCCTCGATCTGCTGGCAATGCCCCTACTTATACAGCCCAAAATGCCATTAGCCTTCTTGGCAACAAGGGCACACCATCGACTCCTATCCAGCTTCTCGTCCACTGTAACCCCTAGGTCCTTTTCTGCAGAACTGCTGCCTAGCCATTCAGTCCCTAGTCTGTAGAGTGAATGGGATTCTTCCATCCTAAGTGCAGGACTCTGTCCTTGTTGAAACTCATCAGGTTTCTTTTGGCCCAATCCTCTAATTTGTCTAGGTCCCTCTGTATCCTATCCCTACCCTCCAGCATATTTACCACTCCTCCCAGTTTAGTGTCATCTGCAAATTAGCTGAGAGTGCAGTCCAAGCCATCCTCCAGATCATTAATGAAGATATTGAACAAAACTGGCCCCAGGACCGACCCTTGGGGCACTCCGCTTGATACCGGCTGCCAACTAGACATGGAGCCATTGGTCACTACCCGTTGAGCCCGACAATCTAGCCAGCTTTCTATCCACCTTATAGTCCATTCATCCAGCTTATACTTCTTTAACTTGCCGGCAAGAATACTGTGGAAGACCATATTAAAAGCTTTGCTAAGGTCAAGGAATAACATGTCCACTGCTTTCCCCTCATCCACAGAACCAGTTATCTCCTCATAGAAGGCAATTAGGTTACTCAGGCATGACTTGCCCTTGGTGAATCCATGCAGACTTTTCCTGATCACTTTCCTCTCCTCTAACTGCTTCAGAATTGATTCTTTGAGAACCTGCTCCATGATTTTTCCAGGGACTGAGGTGAGGCTGACTGGCCTGTAGTTCCCCGGATCCTCCTCCTTCCCTTTTTTAAAGATGGGCACTACATTAGCCTTTTTCCAGTTATCCCGGACCTCCCCCAATCGCCATGAGTTTTCAAAGATAATGGCCAATGGTTCTGCAACCACATCTGCCAACACCTTTAGCACCCTCGGATGCAGTGCATCCGGTCCCATGGATTTGTGCTCATCCAGCTTTTCTAAATAGTCTCGATCCACTTCTTTCTCCACAGAAGGCTGGTCACCTCCTCCCCATGCTGTGCTGCGCAGTGCAGCAGTCTGGGAGCTGACCTTGTTCGTGAAGACAGAGGCAAAAAAAGCATTGAGTACATTAGCCTTTTCCACATCCTCTGTCACTAGGTTGCCTCCCATATTCAGTAAGGGACCCACACTTTACTTGACTTTCTTCTTGTTGCTAACATACCTTCTTGTTACTCTTAACCTCTCTTGCTAGCTGCAACCCCAAGTGTGATTTGGCCTTCCTGATTTCACTCCTGCATGCCTGAGCAATATTTTTATACTCCTCCCTAGTCATTTGTCCAAGCTTCCACTTCTTGTAAGCTTCTTTTTTGTTTTTAAGATGAGCAAGGATTTCACTGTTAAGCCAAGCTAGTCACTTGCCATATTTACTATTCTTTCTACACATCGAGATGGTTTGTTCCTGCAACCTCAATAAGGATTCTTTAAAATACAGCCGGCTCTCCTGGACTCCTTTCCCCTTCATGTTATTCTCCCAGGGGATCCTGCCCATCAGTTTGCTGAGGGAGTCAAAGTCTGCTTTTCTGAAGTCCAGGGTTTGTATTCTGCTGCTCTCCTTTCTTCCTTATGTCACGATCCTGAACTCGACCATCTCATGGTCACTGCCTCCCGGGTTCCCATCCACTTTGGTTTCCCCTATTAATTCTTCCCAGTTTGTGAGCAGCAGGTCAAGAAGAGCTCTGCCCCTAGTTGATTCCTCCAGCCCTTGCACCAGGAAATGGTCCCCTACACTTTCCAAAAACTTCCTGGATTGTCTGTGCACCGCTGTATTGCTCTCCCAGCAGATATCAGGGTGATTAAAGTCTCCCATGAGAACAGGGCCCGAGATCTAGCAACTTCTGTTAGTTGCCGGAAAAAAGCTTCATCCACCTCACCCCCCTGGTTTATAGCAGACTCCCATGACAACACCCTTGTTGCTCACATTTCTAAACTTAATCCAGAGACTCTCAGGTTTTTCTGCAGTTTCATACTGGAGCTCTGAGCTGTCATACTGCTCTCTTCCATACAATGCAACTCTCCCATCTTTTCTGCCCTGCCGGTCCTTCCTGAACAGTTTATAGCCATCCATGACAGTACTCCAGTCATGTGAGTTACCCCACCAAGTCTCTGTTATTCCAATCACGTCATAGTTTCTTGACTGTGCCAAGACTTCCAGTTCTCCCTGCTTGTTTCCCAGGCTTCTCCTGCTTGTGTGCTTCCTCCTGGTTTTCCCCACTTACATCAGGGCTTTGGTCTCCTTCCCCCAGTGAACCTAGTTTAAAGCCCTCCTCAGTAGGTTAGCCAGCCTGCTTGCAAAGATGCTCTTCCCTCTCTTTGTTAGGTGGAGCCCATCTCTGCCTAGCACTCCTCCTTCCTGGAACACCACCCCATGGTCAAAGAATCCAAAGCCTTCTCTCCAACACCACCTGCATAGCCATTCGTTGACTTACACGATTCAACGGTCTCTACCCTGGCCTTTTCCTTGCACAGGGAGGATGGACGAGACCACCACTTGTGCCTCAAACTCCTTTATCCTTCTTCCCAGAGCCACGTAGTCTGCAGTGATCCGCTCAAGGTCATTCTTGGCAGTATCATTGGTGCCCATGTGGAGAAGCAGGAAGGGGTAGCGATCTGAGGGCTTGATGAGTTTCGGCAGTCTCTCCGTCATATCGTGAATCCTAGCTCCTGGCAAGCAGCAGACCTCTCGGTTTTCCTGGTCCGGGCAGCAGATAGATGACTCAGTCCCCCTGAGAAGGGAGTCTCCATAAGCAGAAGAGCACCTATTGCAAGCTGAGTGTATATGTGAAACTCCTGACTTTATAAGAAAGATGTGATGCCACATTCTCCACAATCAAATCCTTAACCATGTGACTGGGGAATGTCTACATTGGCATAAAGAGGTACCACACCTAAAAACAAGCACATCAGCGAGTTGGGGGAGAAGATGATAACCATGACAGAACCACACTACTGTCCATGGTGCACTTGTAACCCACACACCTCCTGGGTGTGATATTTTGTCTCAGCTAATGGCACCAGACGAGAGAGAGAGAGAGAGAGAGATTAATGAGTCTGCTCTACAGCCTTAGCTAAGGGCTGTATGGCTTTTAGCTCATGCAGTAGAGGCTCATGCACCAAGCTTCAGAGGCCCCAGGTTTGATCCCACTTGCCAGTGACCAGGTCTGTCAGTGTTACACACTCATTTGACAACTGACACACCTGTGCTACAATAAGTCACTCCAGCTTTGGGAGCCTTGCTGTTTTGGAAAGGTCATACTAACATCTTGCCAGCCCTGCAAAACCTTAATGAAAATTTACTAGTCCAAGGAAATCATCTCTTTGCCAGCCCTTTACCATGATGATTGATAATGAAAATTTAATATTTTACTTATCCAGCTGAGATGCTAGTTGGAGAGCAAGGGAGATGGTAACCCTGCCAAGTTAATAATGAATAAAGAGCAGAATTATCTTTATTCTTATTTGTATTATCACAGCATTTAGGAGCTCCAATCATGGACAAGGACCCCATTGTTTTCAGCATTGCGCAAACACAGAACAAAAAGAGTCCCTGTCCCAGTGAGAATAAATGGACACAAATCATCTCCCTGGTCACTCGATTACAGACCTAAAAGTCACAATATTACAACAAAAAAACCTTTCAAAAACAGACTCCAACAAGAGACTGCTGAATTGGAATTAATTTGCAAACTTGACACCATTAAATTAGGCTGAATAAAGACTGGGAGTGGATGGGTCATACATAAAGTAAAACTATTTCCCCATGTTTATTTCCTCCCTCCCAGTTCCTCACACCTTCTTGTCAACTGCTGGAAATGGGCCATTTTGATTACCACTACAAAAAGTTTTTTTCTTGCCTGCTGGTAATAGCTCACCTTAACTGATCACTCTCCTTATAGTGTGTATGGTAACACCCATTGTTTCATGTTCTGTGTATATATGTATCTTCCTACTGTATTTTCGACTGCATGCATCCAGTGAAGTGGGTTTTAGCCCACGAAAGCTTATGCTCAAATACATTTGTTAAGTCTCTAAGGTGCCACAAGTACTGCTGTTCTTTTTGCGGATACAGACTAACATGGCTGCTACTATGAAACCAGTCTAAGGTATAAGGCAAGAGACAACAGATGTATTCCCCTTTCTATTTGGTAGTATCCAAGAAAACAATGAGATACCAAGCTCTTAAATGACAGCTGTGACACCTTTACTAGAGTATTTTTTTTGGGAGGCGGGGGTGGGGGGATTGTAGTGAAAACATTGCACAGACATTTCAGCAATTTGCAGCTGCAGCCTCCCATTGTCAATACATCATATGAGGAGGTCACTGAAGTTCTTCAGCGCGAGTGCAATATTTCCAGAGGTACCAGAGATTTCACTATAGGATTCTGTGCAACAGAAAGGGGTGTTGACAACAGAAAGGGGTAAGGAATAAAATGTTCTGAGCTTTGGTCAGTTTGGATAAACACTCTGTATTGCATAAAGATCTAGATGTTGATCCAAACGTCACTGAACCTTTAGTGGCTTCCCTTCCTCCTCTTCACATCAGCCCTTCTAAGTACACTATTAACCACAGAACACAGTCCCCGAACTTGTTTCATCATCGCTAAACCTAACATCTGGGACCACTCACACATTCCAAGAATCCTGATATTCTCAACATTTACGACAGAACACCAGATAATCCTCCTTTTCTCCCTCTTCCTACTCTGTAACCCTCACCTTTCCCCAAATAGGCTCTCTACCTTTCGCGGGGCCATATCCTACAATCCTTATGTCACCGACAGCCCCAGTCCATTCGTGTCCTTGGTCTCAAGGTTTCTCCCCTGCATTTAACTTTGCTTTGCATGTCCATTCCTCTTGGCTATATGAAATCATATCCTCATACTTAGCAAATCCAATTCCTATGTTAGCTAATCACAGAGGTAGCATAGATTTGCCTCTTCAAATCTATATCACATTTTTCCCTGCCAAGAAATACAAGTGTATTGACTGATGTCAGGTCCTCTATCACACCATAATAGCAGTCCTTGTTTATTCAATGAGACTAAAATGAATATGGATTACTCTGATGAGTACAGGTTGCAGCATTTGGCCCCTTATATTTCAATCTTGCACACTCAGTTACTTCACCTTTCACAGGTATGCACAATGCAGGTTGGGCTTCCTGAGTTTGGAAAGCCCCAGAGTTCATAAGATTTGAATAGCACATCCAGCTGTGCCCAGCAGGAGACTGCAGATCTATGAACACTGATATACCATCGGGAAAAGAGGAGGATTGGTTGGACACTGCCGAGAGGAAGGGCATAAAATGACCCCTGGTGGATAGGAGTGTGCTTGGAAAGGAAATAAATGGGATTAGAACTTTCCAACCTAGAGTGAATTTCAAAGTAGTGTCTCAGTCTATATAGTTAGGTTGAAGGTGCCTGTTAGGGATAAGAGGATGCAGTAAAAAGATAGTTACAGTATTTTACATTGTTCAGTTTAGTATACATTTGACAGGCTTTGTAAACAGGAAGTAGACGAAACTGTGTATATTGGGATCTGGTTTTAGTATCTTGAGACAAAAAAATCTTTAAATGTAAACAAGCACAGTTTTGGCAAGAACTACAGTCTACTGTGGTTTGCAGTGGTGTTGTACTCATGTTGATCCCAGGATATTAAAAAGACAAGGTGTGTGAGATATCTTTTATTGGACTAACCACACACAAAAAATTGGGGTGTGTGTGTGTGTTGGGAACACAACCCTTTTGATGGATTCAGGCCTCAGTTAATCTTAATCTGCTCCAGAAAGATAACAACAACAACAAAAAGTTGTATGCAGTGTTGTTGTAGCATGTTACTACAGTATCCCATGATACTAGAGGTCTGAAGACTCTGAACAGCCCTGTGTAAACTCTAAAGCTTGTCTCTTTCACCACCAGAAGCTGGTCCAATAAAAGATATTAACTCACTCACCATGTCAGTCTACTGTAGGTAAGACTATTAAATTATTTTTTTAGAGCTGTCGTTGAATCCAGCCAGAGTGACTAAACAGAGTGCCCTATAAAGATGACTGTAAGAACTGTAAACAAAGGAAGTGAGATTAGTGATTATAGTTTATCTTCCTAACAGACTATTAACCACAGAATACAGTCCCTGCACTTGTCTCATCATCACTAAATATAACAACATCTGGGCCCACTCACACATTCCAAGAACCCTGATATTCTCAGCATTTACAATACAACTGCCACATGAATCACTCATCCCAATGCAAACTAATGCAATCACAGTAGCTTCATCAGAGAGATTTCTAGTCTCTCTTTATAAGGTGTGAGTCCGTTAATTGTGTCCACAAATTTGCAATAAAGATCCAGCACTCGTGTCTGTACAACTATAGATAATCAAGTAGGTGTCAAAGCTAATATAAAGTGTTGATGACTCACAATGAGTGTAATGACTTCCAAATGCAAATGAATGTGATCAAGAATATAATAAATACCATAATTAGCTTTTTCCTATACAGTTGTACAGAATATTTGTAATTAGAGGAGCTTGTTTGATTTGACAATGTCTTTTTTTCAATTCATTGATGTGACAGAAGAAGCAAAAAATTAGCAAGTTCATTGCTGATAATAGAACTAAATCTTCTATTGAGGCAATATGTGAATAAAACAACAGGCCTGAAGTGCTTCTCTTAATTTCAGTAAGCATAGCTAAACCCTTATTAATTACAGAACAAATTGTAATTATCTAGCTTGTTAGAAAAAGTCCATTAAATTGCTTTCAATGGAAAAAAAATCAGTGCAATTCAATTGCTCCTATTTGCTAAAACAAACACCACTTCCCTTCTGAAGATTAAGAAAGAGTAAACATATCTGGTATTATCACTTAAATCTGAAATTGGAAAGCAAAGCAGTATGTGGTTATATTGTGATCCTTCTGCAAGTGTTCTGTAACTTTCTCTCACTGATTGTGCTAAATGCTTGTGGAATACCCTAGCTGATGGCTCCTTTACTTATTAACTGGGCCCATAGTTTGTTTATTGTTGGAGCTATTTTTTGTGTTTTGTCCTTTCACAGAATAATTTTCTTGTTCTATGTCCCATTCTTAAAGAATCGTGTTCTTTTGTGGCTGCTAAAGCAGTGTTTTTCTTTTTATATAGAAAATACATATTCAGTGGTCACCATTAAAATCTTGCAGCATGAGCTTTCGTGGGTGAATACCCACTTCGTCACTTGCATCCGACGAAGTGGGTATTCACCCACGAAAGCTCATGCTGCAAAACGTCTGTTAGTCTATAAGGTGCCACAGGATTCTTTGCTGCTTTTACAGATCCAGACTAACACGGCTACCCCTCTGATACTTGACATTAAAATCTTGACATTTTCCTCTCCCAGAAAGAAAAGGAAAGCTACTGTGCTACTTGCAGGACTCCCTATGCTCCATAAAAGGAATTCAGCAAACACAAGCAAACCAAATATTGCAGTGGAGTATGTTTCAAGATTTTAAAATGATACATACTTTAGTCTGCTGTTTATGACAGATGGTATCACAATATTGAGTGAGACCCTCAAGTAAGGTTCAGCACAGCCCATTTATAGGACTCAGGCAGCACATAGGGGTCATAATGGATACATCTACACTAGTTGGGTGCAAGCCTCCTAGACTGGGTAGACAGACTTGCACTAGCTCAGCTCATCCACACAGCTATTTTTAATGTGCTAGCTTGAGATAAGCTGGCAAGCCTCTGTCTGCCCAGGATGGGAGGCTCGCTCCCAGCTGTAGTATAGATATACCCAATCTGGCAACAAATTCCCAGTTGAGATTTCCTCACATCTGTTGAGTACTGGATCTGGCTTCTCCCTTCCCAATTCCTGGCAAAGAGAGTGTGTTGGGGTTGGGGGGAAGGCGTAGCAGAGGGAGCTATACTACACCAATTTTCCATCAGTGGGATCCACTAAAGACTCTTCAGCAGTGGTACATGCTAGAGTTGCCCAGCAGCAGTTCTAGGTGGTGCCAGCATCAGGACTGCCCTCAGAATCAGGGAGCCAGAACTGTCTCCTTGACATTCTCCCTGTCTCAACTGCATAAAGCAGAGCTCAGGCACAGGAGAGGATCTGGACAAATATGTTTGTTTCCTTTTGGTATACACGGCATTGTACTTAATCTCTCTCTGCTATACGGATGTATCTTCTCTCTTTTCCTCTCTTCTCTTTTTTGTTGTTCTAAGTCTACTTTATTACAAGCTAATAATACATTACAGTAGCTGTGATTGCTGCTTCACTGAATGACCAGCTGATCAGTGTTTCAGTTCTGGGAAAATGATGAATCACAGTAAGATTACCATGGAAGACTCAGTTCATTCCTTAATTCTAACTCAGTTCAAAATACATGATGGCTTGGAAACCTGTGGTGGTAGTGGTGGTCTTTTCTTGGCCATTGGTGGTTGTACAATAGAGTTCTTATAGCTAGAAAAATAAATGACCCTAATGAGATCATACGCACTTGAGTCCTTCAAAGCTCTCTACTGCACCAACTGAGCATTGAGGGCATTTCTCCCATTCCTCCTGGGAAATAAAACTCCTTTTGTTAAAGCTCCTAACAGAAATCTCCCTAACACTAAAATAGCAATCAATGCCATTTTTCCTTATTTGCAGTTCTCACCTTTGGGCTGAGCACAATAATCTGAATTTCTCTAAGAAAGAAATTCATGACTCAAAGTGAGTTTCAGCTTTCAAGTCAAGCTGAGAAATCAAAAGAAACAAGTAGAAGGCCATATCGTAGATTTTGCTTTGATGTCTCCCTTTGTCTTGAAGTATGGGAGTCGTCTATACAGTCTCAAAGCTGTTCCATTATTACACCTTTAAGGTAGCCATTACTTGATTTGGCTTCTAGCTCAAATACACTAGCATTTTTTGAGTCCATCCAGGCATTTTGATTTTTACACTCTAAACCCTATTATTTTGAAGTGCTTTTGGTTGAAATGTGTACATTGTACAATGTAATCCATTAGAAGCTGTGGGCCAGATTTTTTAAAATATTTAGGTGATTGAAGATGCAGAAGAGTGCACAGTGGGGTTTTCAAAAGTGCTTAGATGTTGAAGTCAATGGCAGTTAGTCACCTATCTGCATCTATAGGTGTCTAGATATCTATGAAAATCTGCTTACAGCATCAGAAAGTTTTTTTAAAAGTTAAAACTATTGTAAGCTTCCAAAACATTTGTTCCACATTCAGTTTAAGATTCTGCTCAGAGGTTCAGCTTTTATATTTCCTGAAGTGGTTTGTAATGTCATGTAAAGTCTATTCATGTCAGGACACTGGTGACATCATAGCAGAATTTTCAGAAGACTTCTCCATTCCTTGCTAACTTGGAATACTCAAAAGCTGGCCTCCTCCAGTGATCTGCCGCACACCATCTCTCTCTCTCCTCAGTGTTTGACCGACACTATGATGACCCACTACCATTCATTCAATGAAAACTTTCTCAAAGTTGTTTCCATTTCTCCAAAGTATGTAAGTTTGTGCCTGTTGATTTCCCAATAGCAGAGTCCACTTCTCTCAAATAATATTTCCAACGTAAGTGTTCATCTTCTTTTCCATACAGGAGATACGCAAAAGTCTTTGCCAGTAACTCATCTCAAATGCTTAAATTTTCCACAATAGCAGCATTATTTACCTGAGTGTCACATCCATAAGTCGCTGAAGTTGTTTGCCATTCTTTAATTAAGAGTAAGCTTATACTTGGTGCATGTGCACTAGGGTGTATGTATGTGCATGTGCACCTACTTTAACAAAAAATGTGAGGTTAGGAACCCACATGAAATTGCAAGCTCTCACATATTTAAATGTTTCCATTAAAATGTTAGAGGGTCTTCAGTTTTCCTGTCAAAGGCCCAAGGATCTCTTCTACTCCACCTGTTACTATAATTTTGAGTATACTTAGAGGCCCTTTGTCACTCTTCAATTAGATGGTGTTGTCACTGTTGAATAACATAAGCCACTTCTTTCTTTAGAGGATAAGCATAGTGCCCACCTGAGGAGAAAGAGACTCAGCTTTTCTCCTCCTTCCTAAGCCCTCTCCTCTCTCTACCATTGCCACCACAACCCTCCAAGTCACACAGGCCCATAATCTGGGAAATATTTTTTGCTTCTGGTCTAACTAAATCTTTCCACCTTTTCTTCCATAATACCTCAAAGATCCAGCCTTTTCTATCAACCCATACAGCTAAATCTCCCATCTTGACTACTACAACCTCCTCTCCAGTCTTCCTGAAATGTACCTTACTTCCCTTGGGTCCATTTTAAACACAATTGCTCAAGTCATTTTCCTGATCCATTGCCTGATCCATTGCCTAACCCCTCCACTGAATCTCCCAACTTCCCATCTTGAAAAAAGCACAAGCTTCTATCCCCCCTCCCCCCAACATATCCACTATGGTATTTTATGTCATTTTTCTTATGTTGCCAAAAATGCCAGCCTTTATCATCATCCACTTATCTTCTCCCACAAGCACTTATGTTTTCTTCACTGCCATCCCTTGGAAATGGAACACAGTTCCCCAGCTAATTCACAAAGCAGCAAAATGTCCCCCTTTGAAATATCCTCAAGACCCATTTCTACTATGTTGCTTATGATAAATTCTCAACTGCTAACAGATAGGCAGGAGGCCAGCAATGATTACTGAGATTAAAACAGTTGCTTTATCTATATCTATATCTCTCTGTATATATTTCTTTAAAAAATCATCCAAGCCCTTCAAACCTAGAAACAAAGTGAGCACCCACAATCACACCTTCTCTTACCCTTGTCCTCCCTCCCCTACTACTTACATTTGTGTTACATCAAATTGTTGCATCTTGTCTAAATTGAGATTATAAACTGTCAAGGGCAGCAGCAGCCTATGTGCAGCACCAAAAAGAATGGGGACACCAATTTAGTTTGTAAGCTGTTTGGGGCAGGGTCTCTTTTTGATCTGTGTTTGTACAATGCTAGTCCCAGTTCGTGACTGGAGCTCCTAGGGACTTCTACAATACAAATAAATAAATAAATAAATAAATAGACTGGGGCCTCTTGGCTCTAACACAGTACAAATATGATTGCTACAGCAGAACCAGAAAACAAACCTAGCTCTCTCACCTGGCAATGCAAAGCACTAACTGCACCCTCCGGATGCCCATATGTTTAATTAGATCAGAGGTCACTGTACAGACATAAAACCACAAATCATGTCTGTAAGTGTAGACGGGTCGGACTCACCCCTGCGGCGCCTCCTGCTGGTGACTCTGGGAATTAGCTCTTTCCAGTTCTGGAGCGCCCTCTGCAGGATGGTGATCCGCCTGTCTTCAGGCCCCCCCCGTGTCCCTCCCTGGACCCGGTGCCCTTTTACATGGGGTGCTGCCCCCTGGCAGTAACCCCTTTCTCTCTGGGTCTCCCCTCCTCAGGGAACCCCCACCCTCTATCCCCACCTTGCCTCAGTATTGGCTACTGCCAGTCATTGTCTAGCCCCACACTCTGGGGCAGACTGCAGTATCAGCCTACTCATCACAGGCAAAGGGGTTTGGACCTGCTGCCTTGGCCTACCCCTGGGCTGCCCTCTGCAACCCCCAGTACCTGTTGGCCCTTCGCTAGGCCGCAGCCTGGGGCTTTCTAGGCTGGAGCTCCCCAGCTCCTCAGCCTTTCCCCAGCCCTGCTTCACCCTAGGTACCTTGCCTATAGCCCCTGCAGCCAGGCCCATCTCCCTCTGAATGCAGAGAGAGATTGACTGGGCTTCTGGCTTCCCTGGCCTTCTTATAAGGCCCTGTTCAGTTTGGGGGGTGGCTCCACCTGCAGCCACTTCCTCAATCAGCCCAGCCTTGAGAACAGCAGCTCTCAAGCCCTGCCAGGCCACTTTTAAACCCCTCAGGGCAGGAGCAGAGGTTCACCCTGCTACAGTAAGCAAAGAACTTTTTTTTAAACCTTGTACCATTCCATAGCCATTGCCAGTACATTTAATTTTACTGCCCAGGAATAAAATCTTTTTTTAAAAAAATCTTTTAATTTTTAGTCTTCCTATATCCAGATTTCACCACATAATCAAAAACACAGGAGCATTTTAGGCAGGCATTTCAGAAGAGCCCTGTGCTATGCAATTATTTATTTTTTTAATGGAAAATTTTCAGCAGGGATCCCTTGTCCTTGAATAAGTCCTGAAAATACTACAAATGCCTATTAATACCATGCATGTCTAATTATTTGACCATGGGTCCTAGTCAGAAACATCCCTAGCTTGCTTATGTGCAAATATTTTTGTATGTAAAGAAACTGGTTTGGCAAGAGTCATTAAACCCATTCATTAAAAATCTTTTTTGGGCATAGCAAATGGAAATGCTCAATTCACAACTTTGAAGGGTTAATAGGAAAGAATCTAATACTTAGAAGTCTTAAGTTTATTCAATTTAAGAATTCTGATGTATAAAAAGATAAAATACAGAGGTTTTTTCCTCACATAAAAGGATGCAGGTAGTAAGTCAACACAGAGCAAGGACAAAGGCAGCCAGCAGCAAGGAACACTGTAGTAACCTTGCTGAGATGTATATGCCAGTTAATGATATATGAATTCTTTTCCTTGCCACACTAAACTTTGCATCACAAAATGAATGTTATAGTCTATACATATGGAGCACCTTCTAAAAGGAATCTAGGCAACTCACTATGCCATCTGATTTGCTTTCCAGTGTTTTGAAGAAGAAAATACTTTACGACTGAACAGATTAATAGATTTTATATTTAATGTTAAATTTCATTGGGCAACATTAAATTTAATAAAATATATTTTAATATTGAGCCAGTATCAGCCAAAAGCTCTGAGATGCTAGGTATGTTTTAGTACGTACCTGAAGAAAAAACTTCCATCCATTTTTCAGAAGGTTGGAGCTTTAATTTGTTCATGGATTTCCTTTATTCTAAATTCTGTAGATATTTCCATCTTCCCTGCCTTTTAAAGTTTAATCCCTATAAGGCTGCCAAATAAGGAGGCTTCCCTGTAAACTACAACCATGAAAGCAGATGAGAGAGAAGAAAAAGCATAAGAATGTGATAGAGAGAGAGTGAGTAAATCAGTGCGGTTTGCTTTGGGAAATTTGTGTTCTCTTTCTGTGTTTTCTTTTACTTTTTTCTCCTCATGCT
Organism: Mauremys mutica; assembly: GCF_020497125.1. Classification (NCBI taxonomy): domain Eukaryota; kingdom Metazoa; phylum Chordata; order Testudines; family Geoemydidae; genus Mauremys; species Mauremys mutica. Next base: position 84,284,205 of record NC_059076.1, read on the forward strand.
ACTCTCAGTGAGCTGATCTGCCAGCTCAGCCTGAAATAGCCCAAGAGAAACTGAATTAATGTCTCAATGGTAGAGGACTGGATTTGAAAGTCATTGTAAAATCTGGATATACTTGCCTTGCCACCCTATTTAATTTTGATGGGGTGATCATGTTTCCTGCAAGCTATACCTCAAAGATACCTAAAGGGTCTTGACATAATCTCTGGTGTTCACATGTTATCAAGTTATGATACTGTATTGCAACTTGCAGGCACACTGTTAAATTGTGATGGTTATACTCTGGCATGCAGCATTATGATGCCACAAAATAAACACGAACATGCCAAGACGGTCACGTTTGGCCAATAGCAGAAGCAGCTAAAAATGGTAACATCATGTAGGTTTTGAACAAGTTCCATCAGGTACCTTGCTTTTCCACTCCATTTAGTCTGTCAACTGCTTTGCACAGTATGCATAATGTATATAGAAGTTGTATGCAGAACTTTCCCCCCTAGAGCAGTAAATGGTTTTGACAGCATGAAGAAACTCTCTACTTACCACTTTGGCCAGCAGTAAACTAAATGTTTATCAATTCTATAAAGAGATCAAAATGGTAATTGTTCTGTATTAAAGGCAGTTTTCACAGGCATCTTTATAAGTTATGGCACAATCTGTGATTAAAAAGTAAAAAATTTAAGAAACTGTAAAAATACCAAGGTATAGCCATAGTCTTCAGATGAAATCTTGACTTTTTTTTTAAACAGACTCATAGCTGATATATTTATTACACAGTACAAACATTCAAGCAGTGCTACTTTTGGTAGACATAAATACTGTGCATATTGTAGAAGAAGGAGACAGTTCTGATTTACACTTTAAATATCTATAATAAGTGACTGCTTTTTAAAACTTTGTGAATCACAAAAATATGAGGGCACTGATTTAGCAAAACACTTAAGCCTGTTCTGAAAGCTCACTGACTTCAAGGAAATTTAAGCATATAAATGTGAATAAGGATGGGATTATTCACATGCTTAAATGTAAGCATGTGCTTTAGAACTTTGCTGAATTGGGGCCTAGGAAAGAATTATGCAATACAATAGATTTCTAACCCAGGGTTTGAAGCCAGTGCTCAGAAAGCAGATTTTTTCTCTTGCACATAGTTTGCTGGACAAACAGCTAAAATAGTTATCTTAAAGTTTAGACATTTTTTCTAATTGCTGTGGGTACTGGAAAAGAAATTTCAACCCTGCAGTTTTGCAACAGGGCCAGTTGAAAGATATTTTTGTGCTTTCTGCTTTGCCAAGCATTTTATACACATTATTTCCTTTTCTTAATCCATTCCAAAAAATGTCCACTCCAAATATTTTTTCCCATACCTAGCCACATGATGGTGTTCCTTTTCTAAGAATAAACAAATTATTTCAGTTTATAAAAATGCCACTCACGCTATTTGACATGAACATATCTTTATATAGTAAAAGCACCCAAAGCATTCTCTCCGGTACGTTGTTACAAAGGGGCAGACTTATTAGGTGGGAACCTATTAAGTGAGATTTTCCTACACATCTGATTGGTCATAGATACTGAAATTCCCAAAGGAAATCACAAGATTGTTATCCTTCTTTCTCCATCTTTCTAAATGAGCATTCATTCTTATCTTAGACTTAATAATACATTGGCTATAATTGCTTATGCAAGGGAACCCTATTAGTATGATACTGTATTTGCATATTCAGCTGGAGTCAGAGGATTCAGCTGTCAGAGTATTTGAAACTGTAACAGGGGGTGGGGGGGGGAAATGTGAGCTTGCAAATTAGCTGTCAAGTTTAATAAAAAGAGAATAATTAGCCAAAAAAGCTGGCAGCTACCATTCCTAGTGCATTACTGAGTTTGCCTCAAGGTAAAGTTCAAATTCTGAGGAACACTGAAACAGTATTGCACTTTGCCACAAATATAAGCTAGGCAAGCAAAATGTTAAATAATAAAAAAGCAGGCCCTGATGCAACTCTGAAATTAAAATGCTGTACACAGGCAAGATGTTCCTTTTCTTTGAAAGCAATAAAAATGCTATGTCTTAAATGTGAGACATTTCCTGTAAAGCTCCGCAATAAATTTATTTTTGGCACTTGGTTCTGAAAACCACTGAAGATTTAACCTAATAAACAATGTATAAAAACTGACACTTTGTATAATTGTTGGCCATTTGCGATGTGCTTATAACTATTCTATGATGATAATCAAAAGAATTACTATTACATTTAGATAAATATTTAAACTACACAAGAAATGAAAGGAAAGCTATATTAAATTTTATTTGACTTCTTATATTAGTGTAATTTTGCTTACAGGCTCCTGTATACACACAAACCCTTCCCCTACTAGTTTGCACGCTTCTACCTCAAATCCCTTTTCTTTGCACAGTACATTAGAGATCAAATGTATGGTAATTGAAACAAAAAACAACAACCCCCCCCCAACCCTACACATGCAGACGAGGGTGACTGGCTGTTCTAAAGAGCTCGCTCACACACACACTCACCGTTTCACCTCACAAACAAAAACCCAAAGAAATCAAACTATCGGAAACATCAAAGAAGCCCCCACATCAGTGACCAAATGAGAAGCCTGTTGTTGAAGGATGGTTTGCTAACATTCAGCATTTTCTCTGCCTTCAAGAAACTGTGCATGCCAAAACTGTTTTTTGACCTATTCCCTTTTATTCAGCTTCATAATTCTGTCCTTTTCCTGATATGGGAGGTAGTCATGACTCATATCTTTAAATGCCAGGCACTGTAGACACTTACTGTATGCTGATTGAAGTCATTTGGGCTTAAAAGAAAAAAATAAGTTAGCTGTATCCATTTCCTTAGATACGATGAGCAAGCATCCTGATGGGTGTAAGAACAGGAGAAACAAACTTTATCCTCTGCAATGGGTTCAGTAACAGCACTTATAAAATATAGATGGTGGAAAACTGAAGCCCTTGACAGAACTACCAGTCAGCATGCAATGCAATACACCTCTACCTCGATATAACGCTGTCCTTGGGAGCCAAAAAATCTTACTGCGTTATAGGTGAAACCGCGTTATATCAAACTTGCTTTGATCCACTGGAGTGCGCGGCCCCGCCCCGCCCCCTGGAGCACTGCTTTACCACATTATATCAGAATTCATGTAATATTGGGTTGTGTTATATCAGGGTAAAAGTGTATTTGCAGGTGTAATGCGCAGACATACAACACAGATGCTGTGTACACGTATTTTATGTAGACAAGCAGAGACTATATAATCTATTTTAACACACAGTGGAGAGCAAAATACATGTGCTTAATTCAAGAGGGGAGGGATAGCTCAGTGGTTTGAGCATTGGCCTGCTAAACCCAGGGTTGTGAGTCCTTGAGGGGGCCACTTAGGGATCTGGGGCAAAAATCAGTACTTGGTCCTGCTAGTGAAGGCAGGGGGCTGGACTCAATGACCTTTCAAGGTCCCTTCCAGTTCTAGGAGATAGATAAATAATTGGAGACATACTTAAGAAAGAAAAACAAACTCTGCTTATAATATGACATCATAATAATAGGTAATGTACAGGGCTGCAGTTTTCAGCTTTCTATGAGGAAAGCCCCTTATGCTACACATACTTCTGCTTTTTACACACACAGACTTGGAAATTTGTGACCGGTCAGGTGGGTTTTAGGTTTATGAAAGGAACTGAAGGGAATAAATAAAAATGCCAAGTTCTGATGAATAACATTCGTAGAAACAAATTAAATCTAGAACACGAAAATCGAAAACAACAAGCAGGCAAAGAATTCAAGCAAAGCTCTTTTCAATGGTAACAAAGTTTATGGAAATAGTTACCAAGAAGAATTAGGAAGCACATCAAGCAATTTTAAGTGAATTTCTCCTTATAAAGAGAAGTGCACATTAATGGTCACATCTGCTATCAAACTCCATACTGCCAGTGAAAACAAGTGTAATTTTGTACAAAAATAATGGTAGGATAAAGTGTATAGATTGAGATTTGAAAAGCCTCCTAGGAAATCTGGATGCATAATTCCCATTGATTTTAAGGGACAGGACATCTAAGTCACTTAAGACAGCTTTGTAAAACCTCAGCACCAGAATCCTATCCACCACAGGATATCTGTGGTCATGCATATTGAGGAAGGTCACAGATATTGGGGATCCATTTATCTTCAGGGATAATTTTACTGAAGTTAATGGAGACAGGTTAGCCTGTACAACAGAACAAAAAGAAACATTAAATATGCAAAAATCTTCTTTAATATAGAATTACGGGTGCCCAGTGATTGCTCATGCTCTTCTGGAATGTTATGCTCAGCGAAACTCAAACTTCCTAAAACCAGGAAATACATCGCTAAGGAAAACGTACATGCAACTTTAACTCTGTCCCCCTGAAGCTCGCAATAGCCACAGGAAATTATCCATACACACTTTCATTGGATTCATTGTGTTGGGGTAGCTGTACTGAATGGTGGAGAAATAAGTTGGAGTACCTTGGAAGAGCTGTGATTATGATAGAAGGAGATCTGGGTCCCCACATGTGTGTTATCAAAGGAAGAGGTGCATGTGTACCTTGAGGTTCTAGTCTCCATCATTCCAATACAGAATTGTGTAGGCTGTTTCAACAACAGGGCACTGAGGTCTTCTTGCCCTGGGTACTGTTAACTGTTAACTTGAAAAGTCTGTGGCTTTAATGATGGGTAGGGGAAAATATAGGTTTAGATGGTTTGCTGTGTGCTGACGTGAAGGGTTTAAAAGGATATGAAGTGGTTGTTGGAGTAATCTGACAGGGGAGTAGGCTCAGTGTTTGAGCATAGGGTAGGTGCAGGTAGCATTTGTTCATTACAGTGAAAGGCACAGCCCTAGTATGTGTGTAATGGGTGTTTTGGGGCATCACTTGAAGAGGGCAGAATTAAGGTTGTGTTGGTGTTTACCTTAACTCTGCATTCCCTGGTTTTCACAAGTCTGGGTTTTGCTGAACTCAACATTCTGGAAGTGCACGAGTTATTACCAGGCAACCTTAACTCTGTGCTAATGACTTTTTTTGCCATTTAATTTCCTCGTTTTTTAAGCAGAAAGAGAAATGTTTGTTCGTAGGAGCTAATGGTTATTTCAGCAGTTGTAGACCTCACCTACATTTGGAATTGATACATTACCATAACTAGGTAATAATCAATAGACCTAGCTTTAATATAGTGCTTTTCATAAGTAGATCTCAAAGAACTTTACAACATTATCCCCTTTTAGAGATGGTAAACTAAGGCACAGAGAGGTGAAGTGACTTGTCCAAGGTCACCCAGCATGCCAGTGGTTCTGCTAGGAATAGTCTCAGTCCAATGGGCTTTCCACTAGGCCACAGGGTTGCTATGTGATTCCTCAGTGCTCCTCCCATCTCCTGTAACTTTTGTTCTAGTGGAATGGGGATGATGTCATGCTTTGAGATGTTTGCAATGTGTTTGACAATTTTATTACCTGGGTATTACAATAACTCTAAGCATATAAGAGAAGACTGCTGTGTCTGTCTGCTCCTCCACTCCCTGCCCCAACATTTAGCCACCCCCACCAACATTTCTAGCTCCCTCTCCTCTTCCCATCCCATTAAGCCATTAATTGGCACCGTACAAGCCACTTCCGCTACCCATAACCAACTGGAGTCCTGCCTCTCCTCAGCCAGACTTCCCCAGCCATGCCCCACATCCACCCTGTCCGCCTCTCCTCCAAACCTGGTCCCTCCCACACACACTGTTCAGTCATCCCCACCGAACAGGGGTGATGTGCGTCTTAACTACTCATTTTCTGGATTTCAGATGTTGAAATCTGTGTTACTTTCATTCTCTCTCACCCCAGATCCCAGCTCTCATGGAGGGACAGGGAGAAGAGCTCAGGCACCCCCAGAGGAGCAGGGTACCCCAGATCCCAGCCCACACAGGGAAGGGGAAAGTTCAGAGCTGACAGTCCTCCCCTCTTAAACCTTCAACTTCTTCTGCTGCACCTCACATTCTTCAATCCCTTCTGTCTCTTCCTCTCCCATTCCCCCAGCGCAGAAGGGAGGAGAAGAGAACATGTCAACAAGCTCCATGCTTCCTGCACACCACATCTCCTAATCCTGGACTTGGATTTCTCTCTCACACGTTCTTCTAGCTGGATCATACAACACTTAGGAATTCCTCCCTGCACTGGGAATGAAGGAACTGCCATACGGCAGGAGACAGACATGTATACTGATCTCAATTAGCAAGTGGGAAGTGTAAAAATATATAGAGTTACATGTTGAGAGGCACCTCTCCCGTGACCAATCACGGGAGAGTATGGGAACTCCTGATCCTAACTACCAAGAAGGTTCCTTCATTCCCCTCACTTTTTTTTTTTTTTTTTTAAAAGGTGAGGGTGTACAGGGTAGGATTTGATTTTAACCCTCTAGGCCATGCCTAATTGTCCCTAGATAAGCACCAGTGTTTGGGCTCCCAATTGTCCTGCCAATATGTCCAGTGGAGACCTCTAGTTACATTTTCATAAAGGCCGAGAGCCTACATTTTTACTGAGATTGTGGCACCACTGTTGGTGAGGGAGATCATTTTCTCCTCCACAAAAAATATCAACTAGAAAATGGACTAAGACCACAAACATATAGTTAAACATACATAACTTTCAACTCTCCATAATACAGCTGTCAGATATTAGCAACTTCTGTCTCTTAATGCTGTGGGACAGATTTCAACTAGGGCACTCCATTAATAGAAGTTATGCATGTGATTATAAAACATATCCACACACTTTTAAAGATGGCAAACAATTAAAATCTTCAGGGGTGGAAAGAATCTATACCATGGCCTATACACTAAATTTTGCATTAGGGCTTCTGATTTCACTAAAAATATAAAGTCATACGCAGCAAGAAAGCTCTCTAAACATTTGCAGATATTCAGGAGCACTAGTTATTTCAGTATGTGGAATAAATTATGCTCAAGACAATTACTCCACATATGTTAGTTTCAGATGGTAGAATGTGAAGATTTTATATATTCTGTAAAATCTTACTTTTTGATTTAAATACCAGTTTTTGAGAGGAATATGCCAACATAAGGATTCAAGATATACAGATCTGGTCTAAGGCATCTTTTTAGTGCAGGGCAGAATCCAGACAGGAATAACTGGTCACCATACAGCCTTCTGTCAGTTACTCAAACACATGCATTATTTCACTTTTAGAGATACATAGGGGCAGATCACAAAGAAAAGTTGAACCCCTCTGCAGAAGCTACCAAGGAGTCACACATTTTAAATGACAGCAGAAAACTGGACATTATGCCTGTGGCTTATGATGACTCTTTGACAAACTCTAGGTTCAATACATACAGTATATCATTTAGAACACAATCCTAAAAGTATGAAGGGAAATAGAGACAAAGACTAAATAAACATAGATATTTGGTCTTGTGGTAAATTTTATGAGTGTGATCTACTGATTAGAGAAGGAGACTAAGTCAGAAACTTTGGGTTCTATTCCTGGCTCTGTTACTGACCGACTCTATGAACTGGGCACGTAACATAAAATGCTAATATCCTCAATTTACCTAAAGTACCTTTAACATGCGTATGCTACAATTGACCTTACAGAGACATTGTGAGTTTAAAATGATATAAATAAAACATTTTGAAATTTTCAGATGAATGGCCCTATAGAAGTGTATTAATTTAATTAATGTAATATTAATAGTCAGAGATCTTCTGTGATACCAATATCACAGAAGTTGAGGTATTTTCATAAACTTTATTTACTTTAAACTTATTATTTAATCCCTGTTATTGCACTGTCCTGTCTTTCTGATTATAAGGCTTATATTTAAAAAAGGCTAGGGATAAAATTTTCCAAAGCACTTAAGTGATTTGCTAAAGTACCTAAGCTTCTTAAGTACCTAACTCACTTTTTAAATGGGGTTTTGGCTCCTAAGTCACTTAGGCGGTTTTGACAATTTCAATCTGAGTCACTAATTTCAAAATGGAAAAAATGAATATTTCACTTCTTATAATCTGAATACTTCAAAGATGTTGAACTATTTACAACAAAGATTCAGAAAATAAAAATACAACAGTTAGAAATCACCATTTTTCATATGTCAAACATTACTTCAGTTAAAACAGAAAACAGTCAACTTAAGAGAGGGTCAAAATCATTTTACCAGTGAAGTGTAAGAATCCTTTAAATGGAAATATACCTCACTTCAGTCAGTCTTCATTGAGTGCCTTACTGTACTTTATTTCCTAATCCATTCCTGATGTTTTCATTTAGCTCTAGAAATTATTTTAAGAGCCAAAATAAACCTCTGTTTCTACACCATGAATGCTACTGAATTATGTTTTATTCCAAAACAAATTTAAACCAGGCAATATACACATTTTAAGAGTGATCGATTGGTCATTTTACTTTTCAGCTTCTATGTATTTGTATGTCTGGGAGGATAACACTTTTGGAACCATGCTGGATTAGACATTCTACTGACTCCTTATCCACTATACTGTACTAATCTTGCAGCACAAAGTATGTCAAGGTCACATAGATGGAGCCCTTAAACTGGCATACAGAGATTGATGATCAGCCATGTTCAATAGCATGGCAATACACCACAAATACCTAGTTAATGAAAAATTAGCTTTAAAATCAGATGCTGTTTCTGGATTGCACAAAAATAGAGGAACAAACCTTTAACCCATTTCATAACAGCATTTTCTGTTGTTTTTAATATTTTGTCCAGTGGTTAATTTGTAATTCAGTTATTTGTTCTTCTGTAACCAGAATATTCAGGTTTAAATTATAAAACTTGTGGTGCATCTTGTAGGGTTTGCATACACAGGAAAGATAATCTGGAATAAAATAGGGTATACATTTAAAGCAGATTAACTATTCCTGGTTAACTATGTGGGGATGTTCTTATTCCAGAAAAAGAGTGCTTTATACCAAATTAGCTGAATCCCATAGGCCTTTTTTCTGGACTAATCATGAACCGTTAATCAGGAACAGCTACTCCAGAATAACTCCTCCTGTAGGCAAGGGCCAAGATATTATTTTGGGACTAAATCTTCAAAGCAATCTCCATCCACCCTCCATTTTAGTGTGAACAATTTCACATATGCAATCACTTATTTGTGTTCTGTTTTTCACATAAGCAACAGTGCGCACAAGTGACAAAATTTATCTACACAAAATCTATTTACATGTTTAATCTGTAAAAATGAATAGGAATTTACTTATTTATATGCTATTGTTATGAGTTGGGTAAAACTCACAGGGGAGGGATAGCTCAGTGGTTTGAGCATTGGCCTGCTAAACCCAGGGTTGTGAGTTCAATCCTTGAGGGGGCCATTTAGAGATCTGGGGCAAAAATTGGTCCTACTAGTGAAGGCAGGGGGCTGGACTCGATGACCTTTCAAGGTCCCTTCTAGTTCTAGGAGATTGGTATATCTCTATTATTATTTATTCTGGAATTAGGACTAAAGTGCGTGTAAATCAGGTATGTCAGGGGGAGGTCCATCCTAAACAAAGGAATGTGTGTTAACCTCAATTTACATATAAGCAGGAAACAGGACCATCAAGACAGCAGAGGGAGGAGATGGCAGGAAACAGAACAATTTGCATTTCAGCAAGCTGGAGAAGAAAGAACATGGAAAAGGTTGCCTTCCCCACAGCTTGAATAAACTTTCATTTGAGAGGTAACCTTCAAAAGAATCCATTTCAAAGGCTTACTGGTCTATAAAGACAAGGAGATGAACCTCAAATGATAAGAAACTTAATCAACTGATTGTATGCAGTATTACTGTGTATGGAGTGAGGTCTTTCCTGAAAGCTAATGATACACTGGTGATTAATATCACTGTGAAATGTATATATTAACACTATATGAGGAAATATGGATACTTAATATTATATTTTAAAGTCTGTGGCCATACGAGGAGAAACAGGTTCCTTCCCGGACAGGAGAGAATTTACCTCTCTCATGCAAATTAAGCATGGTGGAATCAAAATGATGGAAGTTCCATTTATATATAGGTGGGATAGGAAGCCCACAGGAAGACAAGAACAGCATAAGATCATCCCACCTGTTGAAACAAAGTGAACTTTGGAAGATATAAGTGAGGATAGAAGCCATCATTGGCATTCATCACTAGATAAACACAAGAGGCTAGAGCTCTTGCCAGCTCAGAAAGATGGATCCTTCAACCAAGGGGGGGGGGAGGAGTTGAAGAGAAATATCTTAAAACAAAGCCTGTACCTTGCTAGATTATGTTTTAGACTTTCAAATGCAGGTTTTCACTTTCATTTGCTTGTAACCCTTCCTAACTTTATTCCTTTAACTTGGCATCACTTAACCTATGTCCTATTGTTAATAAATTTGTTTGACTAGTAATTTAAAGCACCAGTGCGGAGTCTGAATTAAAGTGAATGTTAACTTCAGTTAATAGGGAAAGCTGGTGTACTTTGTGTCTTTAAAGGGAACAAACAAACCTTATTTCCCTGAACTGTCCAGGAGAGGGCTGGACATTACAGAGCACATGGTTTTGGGAAAACTCGGGACTGGAAATGTGTTGGGGTTACCCTCTAAGTAGTAACCAAGGCTGGTGGAAGCCAGAGATGAGCTGTAGACAGGCTGCTGGGGTCTGGCAGTCCTGATTCAGCAGTTATAACCACAGACACTCAGGGTGTGACCTGCATGCTTGTAGGCTGGATGAAAGCATCCAGGTTGGGAGCTACAGTAGCAAGGCATTGTAAGGCACTCAGGGTTATAAGGCAGGTGGTGACACAACCTCTCACTGGTCTGAATTGCACCCCAGAACGCGAGTGTTCTTCACTTAAGTTTGTTGTATGAGACAGTTACAGGGCCAACTCCTAAAACAAGGCATAATGGAGTCTGCTCAGAAACTAGCACCATGTAGATGGAAATTTCCACTGGGTATTATTCCTACCAGATTGGTGGATGCATATGTGGGAGTGGAAAAAGTCCAGCTGGCAGGGGGCCGACAAGGAACTGGGAGAGACTCAGTGGCAGAGCAAGAAAGCCAACCAGCAGCCTGTAAGCACAGTGTATAACCCTGGAAGAAGCCAAGAGAGAGCTTTTCAATTTGGTGCTGGCTAAAGAGTCTTGGGGCAGTAAGCAAAGAATCTATTTTGTGTTTGGCTCCTCCTGGACTTGGAGAAGTAGGACTTTGTTGCAGTCTTGTTTATTTACAAGGTATGTACAAAGAAAATCCAAATTCCATCACCAATTTCTACTCCCAACTTGAATATCCATAGGGTCATGAACTTAGATGGGTTGAAAAGGAGCAACACTATGATTTGGGCACAAGGGACAATGCACCAAAGGGCTCATCTGTACTGCAGCTGGGAGTGTGTCTACCCATGTTACAAAATACACATGCTAGCTAGCATGCTAAAAATAGCAGCTCAGACAGAGTAACATGGGCAGTGATTCACTGGGTAAGTACCCAGGGGATCCTGGTTGGTTTGTATTCAGGTGACTAGCCTGAGTTTCTGCCCCTGCTACTCTGGCTACACTGCTATTTTTAGCATACTAGCTCAAGCATTTGTTTACCTGTGCTGGGAAGACACTCCATGCTGCAGTGTAGACATACCCCAAAATTGTGCATGCAATCACTATCACACACACAGTGGAACATATATAATTATAGGCCATGTTTTGAAAATGTGTCTCCTCACAAGTATACTTCACATATTGCTGCAATTGCTACCTACCTACAATGACCTGAGACATTATATACAGCAGTCTACTATACAGGAGTGTGTTCTGTGTTCACTGGTCCAGTTGTCATGATTTTCGCTTTCTGGCCATCCCTCTCAGATGTTCATCAACAAAACTTCTTGCACAATTTAGTCTATATGCTGCTGGTGGCTTCACTTCTATACTTCTCATTAGTGCAATGTTATTAAACAGCAGCCATTTTGTAATTATGATAATGGTTCATCATGAAAGGAAAAACTGCAGGCGATTTTTTGTTTGTACAATTTTATAGCAAAACTTTTAAGATTTGTATAACAGATCTCAAATCTGACATCTCTTCCTACATGCACAAATCTCAGAGATATTAATGGAAGCTCTCCATATGTATGCGAGGCGCAATACTGGATTTGAGAATAGAATTTTCCCCTTCTTACATAAATGACTTATTCTTTTTAGAACTGGAACATGGAGTTTTACTAACAGCTATTGATTTTCTATACTTATAGAAAAATGTTATTTCAAACAATAAATAAAGTATCTATCTTCCAGGTATTTGTATGGTACCTATTCACCACTGTATGTAACTAACAGTCCCTGTGGTATTTAATACTATACAATTCGAGAGTTATGCAAATTGTCATTAAAACTATTTATTAAAATTATATAGCCCAAGGATAGTTATGCCAGTTATCTTTTCAAATTATACAGACAGACTATGTCTACCTGCAATCCCCACCTGAATCCAACACACTGTTCATAATCACCTCAGGAAAATACTTGTGTACGTTTCTATTTTAAACCACAGGAGAAATTTAATGGCCACAAAATTTTAAAATTGCCATTTGCATGTCATTATCTTTACCACTGTATTATCCATACTAAGTACCGTATGAGGTTTACTGTGGTAATATCAATCATGCAAAATTTCACAGTCAGACCTGAGCATTGAGCATAAATAAATACAAGGCAGAATATAAAGCACAAAGACTTTTTTTTGGCCTGAAAAACTACCTTGCCCAAAACTATGGTGAGGTCTTTCAAGTCTGGATCCTCTGCAAAATTCATACCATATGTGAAATCCTGACCCCATTAAAATCCATGAGAGTTTTGCCATTGACTTCATTAGGGCCTGGATTTCACCCAATATATTTAAAAATGCTTCCTTGGGAAGCAGTGTGCCATTTGTTGGCTCCTACCTAGTGTTTTGTGTCTCCATCCTTTAAATATAATTGAAGCTGGTGTCTTGTGGTTCCAGCCCTTAAAATAATTAAAGTTAAAAAAAAAAATAAAAAAAAAAAGCTCTGTGCCCCATGCTATTGCTGAGGTATTATACTAGCTTCTACATCCAGCTTCTAGCCTGCTACATTCATTGTGTTGCTGGTCCCAGTGATTGTCTGGAAGTGAGTGTTCTAGAACTACCTTTAAGGACAATGGCAGGATCTCAACTGAGTCTCAAACAAACTTTCCTGGGAAGCCATCTGCCAACTAGTGTATGCCTCAGGACTGAATGTACACAAGGTAGGACCTGGGGAACTGGCAGAATTAGCACTCCAGAGAGGAAGGAAACCTCTCTCATAAGATTTATCTTAATAAATGTTAGAGGGAAGGAAGTCTGCATATAAGGCCTTCGGCATGAAAACTCAGAGACTTCCAGATGCTAACAAGAAAGCACAGGGGACAAATGGATCTTACAAAGAGATTTTGTGGCTTGAAACAGACCTGGAGATGGTGGGCAGAGTGTACAGAATTTCTAAAACCTGGCAAGCTTCCCAGACCTAGGAATCATAAAAGGTGTTTGGCCAGGTTGAGAGAGAGAGAGCAAACTTCTGGGCAAGTGACAGTCATATGATTCAGATTTAAATATAAGCCCCAAACCTTAACAAAAATAGCAGCTTCAATGCACAGCCCTAATATATAACAACTCTCCCTTCTACCAGTCTACCCTTACTCTGCTTAATCAGTTTTCTTGGCATACCGCCACACACCTACCTTCAACTAACGCAGTGGCTCTCAAACTTTTTTTTACTGGTGATCCCTTTCACATAGCAAGCCTCTGAGTGTGACCTCCTTATAAACTGAAAACACTTGTTTATATATTTAACACCATTATAAATGCTGGAGGCAAAGTGGGGTTTGGGGTGGATGTTGACAGCTCGCGACCCCCCATGTAATAACCTCACAACCCCTTGAGGGGTCCTGACTCACAGTTTGAGAACCCCTGAAATAGCGGAAGTAAAAAAACAAAACAAAAATATTTTCATATTTTATGAAAATTTTTTCCCATTTTTTGTTTAAAACATTTTTCAGCAGTTTCCTAACTGGCCATAAAGCAATTATTTCCCCCATTTTTAATTGAAAAAAAATATTAAAACTGAAATTTTCTGATATGCTGTAATTCTGATATTTTGATATCAGACAAATTGGTAGACTAAATGAGTGCTAAAGTGTACACATCAATTGTATTCAGGAGTCCAGCTTGTCAGGACAGAAGGTATAGCCCCGGCCCAGGCGGAGTCTTCTCAAGCTTCTGGAAACATTTAATTAGGAATGGGAATCTTCAGAGGCTTAACACAGACATTCACATTCGGAGTCATCCTCATGCTAACATATCACCTGTCCTTACACTAAGTAAAGGTTATCAGATTGCATATGTTTTGGGGACACTAATGTAAGCACCTGCATTCAGCCACTAATTGCGACCAGGCCAAGTGTCCAGTAAACAGTGAGAAATATCTATTACTGGTACACATTATAAACTTTAAGGTCAGAAGGGACCATTATGATCATCTAGTCTGACCTCCTGCACAACGCAGGCCATACAATCTCACCCATCCACTTCTATAACAAACCCCTAACCTATGTCTGAGTTACTGAAGTCCCCAAATTGTGGTTTGAAGACCTCAAGCTGCAGAGAATCTTCCAGCAAGTGACCCGTGCCCCATGCTGCAGAGGAAGGCGAAAAACCTCCAGGGCCTCTGCCAATCTGCCCTTGAGGAAAATTCCTTCCCGACCCCAAATATGGCGATCAGTTAAGCCCTGAGCATGTGGGCAAGACTCACCAGCCAGCACCCAGGAAAGAATTCTCTGTAGTAACTCATATCCCATCCCATCTAACATCCCATCCCAGACCACTGGGCATACTTACCTGCTGATAATTTGGCAATCCCATCATACCATCCCCTCCATAAACTTATCAAGCTTAGTCTTGAAGCCAGATATGTCTTTTGCCCCCACTACTCCCTTGGGAAGGCTGTTCCAGAACTTCACTCCTCTAATGGTTAGAAACCTTGGTCTAATTTCAAGTCTAAATTTCCTAGTGTCCAGTTTATAGCCATTTGTTCTTGTATCCACATTGGTACTAAGCTTAAATAATTCCTCTCCCTCCCTGATATTAATCCCTCTGATATATTTATAAAGAGCCATCATATCCCCCCTCAACCTTCTTTTGGTTAGGCTAAACAAGCCAAGCTCTTTGAGTCTCCTTTCATAAGACAGGTTTTCCATTCCTCGGATCATCCTAGTAGCCCGTCTCTGAACCTGTTCCAGTTTGAATTCATCCTTCTTAAACATAGGAGACCAGAACTGCACACAGTATTCCAGATGAGGTCTCACCAGTGCCTTGTATAACGGTACTAACACCTCCTTATCTTTGCTGGAAATACCTCGCCTGATGTATCCTAAACCTGCATTAGCTTTTTTAACGGCCATATCACATTGGCGGCTCATAGTCATCCTGTGATCAACCAATACTCCGAGGTCCTTCTCCTCCTCTGTTACTACCACCAACTGATGTGTCCCCAATTTATAAGTAAAATTCTTATTAATCCCTAAATGCATGACCTTGCACTTTTCACTATTAAATTTCATCCTATTACTATTACTCCAGTTTACAAGGTCATCCAGATCTTCCTGTATGATATCCCGGTCCTTCTCTGTGTTAGCAATACCTCCCAGCTTAGTGTCATCTGCAAACTTTATTAGCACATTCCTGCTTTTTGTGCCAAGGTCAGTAATAAAAAGGTTAAATAAGATTGGCCCCAAAACTGATCCCTGAGGAACTCCACTAGTAACCTCCTTCCAGCCTGACAGTTCACCTTTCAGTACGACCCGTTGTAGTCTCCCCTTTAACCAGTTCCTTATCCACCTTTCAATTTTCATATTGATCCCCATCTTTTCCTATTTAACTAATAATTCCCCATGTGGAACCGTGTCAAATGCCTTACTGAAATCGAGATAAATTAGATCCACTGCGTTTCCTTTGTCTAGAAAATCTGTTACCTTCTCAAAGAAGGAGATCAGGTTGGTTTGGCACGATCTACCTTTTGTAAAACCATGTTGTATTTTGTCCCAATTACCATTGACCT
The DNA here is from genome assembly GCF_020497125.1 of Mauremys mutica. NCBI lineage: Eukaryota > Metazoa > Chordata > Testudines > Geoemydidae > Mauremys > Mauremys mutica. The sequence continues at coordinate 84,300,307 of NC_059076.1, forward strand.
CAATGTCATTAACTACTTTCTCCTTCAAAATTTTTTCCAAGACCTTACATACATTAGTCTACATACATAGACAGTCTATTCAAAGATAATACCTGCACCAAGACTGCTCTTATATCACCTTTAATCTTATTAGACACAAGAAACTACAGATTTCTCTTTTCTGGAAGATTACTTTGCTGTTGAATACGTTTGGTAATGCTGCTGCACTTCTTGGTGGTAATGAATACGGGCTGTGTTTGTTGACATGTGCATTCATTGAGGGAAATATAGGCTTTTATTTTGAGACAAGATATTCACAGGCAGCCCTTTTATGTTGTCTGTATGGCCCCCTCAACTTGTTCCACCTCATCATTTTATTTTAAGTGGCTAAAGTTACCTCTCATTACCTTTTTAATTATAATTGAGCAGTGTTGAGGATAGGGCCTACCCCATTAACATCTTGCACCTATACCAATCAGGCTACTCTCAGACTGTGTTCTTGCGTTCTGTTACTATTGCTCAGTTTTTGCCATGTAGAACCCATCATCCTCTACAGCTGCAGTCATTATTTTAGGACTAAGAGTCTAGTTAGCAAATAAATGAGCTACTTCCCTGCCTCTATCATTTACATTCAAAGATCTGGCCACTGGCTGGGTTGCTTCATTTTATCATGGTTAGGTTCCAAGGATAATTTCCTTGTGGTTTGGGGATTGCACACAGCACAGAAACGAACTCTCTTTGAGTCATGCTTTGTGTGGGGGGGGGAGGGGGTGTAAGAGAAAGAGAGAGAGGAGAGAGCAGCTCTAATCTCTCTCGCTCTCTGTTTTTATCCAATTGTCTCGGCGGGGACACAATGTTCATGGTTATTGATCTGGAGTAATAATTCTGGAATAAAGTGATTTTTATTCAGGAATAGAGTGTCCACAAAGAGGGCTGTTCTGTAACAGATAATGTGGAATGGTTTATTCTGCAATAACTATGAGGGTCAACTTCTCTGTGTAGTATCCTGGTAACTACCAAGAGAGCTTTACAGAGCTGACCTGGATCATTTCTTATTATACTTGGAAGAGCATCAAACACATGCTGCCTTTGATAGGTTTTCTCCACTCATTTTATTTTTTTGTCTACTTTCAGTTAACAGTTTCAATTCTAGTTGCCACCTGCTTTTATTTAAGAGACAATGATTGAGCTTGAGCTTCACACAGTAAGCTTAGAAAATCAGACACTGGTTCTGAAGGTCACAGAATCCGAGGAGAGACTACCCAGTACTATAGGAACCCCACCCCTGCACAAGTAAGAGATAACAGAATTACATCTACAACCAGAATTATTGTTCAATCACTTTCAGAAAACCATTAAGATATCTTGTCTGTCTTTACAATGAGCCTTTGGAGCAGATGATGGGAGGATAGCTAATGTAGTGCTGGGGTTTTTTTTTGTTTGAGTTAAAAAAAAAAAAAAAAAGCTCTGGAGATGATCCTGGCAGTTGCAGGCTAGTGAGCCTACCTCCAGCACAAGGCAAATTGGTTGAAACTATTGTAAAGAATAGATTTATCAGACACCTAGATGAACACAATATGTTGGGGAAGAGTCAACATCGCTTTTGTAAAGGGAAATCATGTCTCACCAATCTACCAGAATTCTTTGAGATATAGTGTGCTTGGGCTTTCAGAAAGCCTTTTACAAAGTCCCTCACCAAAGGCTCTTAAGCAAAGGAAGCAGGCACGGGATAAGAGGGCAGGTCCTCACAGATCAGTAACTGGCTAAAAGATGGGGAACAAAGGATAGGAATAAATGGCCAGGTTTCATAGTGGAAGAAGTAAATAGCAGGGTCCTCTGAGGATCTGTACTGGGACCAATGCTGTTCAACATACTGATAAATTATGCAGAAAAGGAGTAAACAGTGAGGTGGTAAAGTCTGCAGACAATACAAAATAAATCAAGATAGTTAAGTCCAAAGCTGACTGCTAAGAGTTACAATGGGTTCTCAAAACTGAGTGACTGGGCAACAAAATGGCAGATGGAATTCAGTGTTGATAAATGCAAAGTAATGCACATTGGAAAACATAATTCCAACTATACATACAAAATGATGGGATCTAAATCAGCTGTTACCACTCAGGAAAGAGATCTTGGAGTCATTGTGGATAGTTCTCTGAAAACATCTGGTTAATGTGCAGCAGCAGCAGTCAAAAAAGCTAACAGCATGTTAGGAACCATTAAAGGGATAGATAAGAAGATAGAAAAACATCTTAATACCACTATATAAATCCATGAAACACCCTCATCTCGAATACCATGAGCAGTTCTGGTCACTCCATCTCAAAAAAGATTTATTAGATCTGGAAACAGTATAGAGAAGGGAAACAAATAATGATTAGGGGGCATGGAACAGCTTCCATACATGAAGATTAAAAAGTCTGGGACTGGTTAACTTAGAAAAGAGATGACAAAAGGGGTATAAGATAGAGGTCTATAAAATCATGAATGGTGTGGAGAACATGAATTTACTCCTTTGCATAATACAAGAACCAAGGGTCACCCAATGAAATTATTAGGCAGCAGAGTTGGCTCTTGTCTTGGTTCATCACCACAACTTACTTTATCAACAGAAATGGTAAAAATGCCAGGACACCAGTTCCTCATACATGTAGGTGGTTTCTCAATGTCTCGAGAACCAATTTACATTTTTAATTACTTACTGCTTTTTCATATGAAAAAGCAAAGTTAATAAACCATGTGGGTTCCATTTGGACTCTTCACCAGCCAATTTGACTAATAATTTTGTATTAAAACAGTGCACACATACTAGCCATCTTATGAATTAGTCTTTTAAAATAACTTTGATACAGATATCTGAGAATGGTGGGAAAACGACATGCTAGCTAAGTACATAAAACATCTACTTAGATGAAAGACATTCCACAGAGGGGAAAAATCTCTGTGCAGGTTTATTCAACCATGCATGCTTCATGTGTAACTAGTACAGCACATTACCCACAAACAATTTCTCCATCCACGTAAGTACACTAAGTTCAGCTACCAGTGCTTAATAAATATTTGATCCTAATTAGACCTAATGAGTGTGTTTGTTTCTCTGCCTCTGTGATGCTACTGCAAATCAACAACAAAAAAGACTCTGCTCCTCCTCCCCACTATTTTTAATGCAGTGCTTCAGTTGAAGAGAAACTCAGAGAACTCAGAAGTTCTGTTCCATTTAAAGTTAACCTCAATATTTAAAAATACATTTTCTCTGTAGAGCTGTTAGAACAAGTGGTAAAATAGTTATGCAAAATAATATCTCATTTATGAAAACTTCAGCAGAATCCACCTGGCCACCAAAAATGTACAAATAGGGTCCAAGGACCTCACTCAGACCTGGGATGACTTACTTGCATTAATTCACTCATATGCATGTGTTTGCAAGATCAAGACCCAAATAACCTTTCAATATTCAATGTACTTTATTAAAAATCTTGAACAGAAGAAACAATTGGCTACTTAACATTTGATTAAATTGCCCCATTTTTTTTAAATGACAGGTAACTTTGCTATAACCTTGCAGAGACTGATCAGTTTCCCTCCAGAAAGGAAAACCATTCAGCAAAGCTAAACACATATCAGATTTGTCTTACTCAGCATTCTCAAAAATTAATGAATGCAAAAGTGTCTACTGAAAAATTCTAATAAAATGCTTTGAACTCTTCCCAGTGATGGCTTAAGCAATAAAGCAGGAGAGAAGTTTGATTTATTGGAATTTACAAAAGTTGGGCACTTTTTTCCAAGTAGAACAACTTTAATCTTTCTTACATTAGTTCTGAAATTCACATGCATTCATTATTACTTGTATTTCAGTCATCAGGTTCATAACGTGCTTCATTTGAACAATTATGAGCATTCTCCTGTTTTCAGTACAAAAATAAATATTGAGTTTTTAATAATAAAACCAAAGTTGTGGACTGAGTTTTGTGGTCTCAGTTGATTTTCCAAGTAAATGAATAAGCATCCACATTACAAAGAAAAGGCATCACAATTGGCACTAATTGGTACCCATGTCAACAGTCCTAGCAGAGAAGTCAAGGATTAAATGCACGCATACAGACAGACAGAGCTTCCCTCATACTCCTAGAGGTGGTTCCAGGACTGGGTGAGACAATGGTGAAGTACAGCATGTAACCTTGCCCTGTGACTTCCAGAGCTACGCTCTATTTTATTATCAAAGAGAATTTTTGTTTTCAGGAATGTTGACTAATACCTTTTAAGCCCTCTAAATTGTCTTTAAAATACATTTTTCCTCTAGCAGGTTGGGAAATGAGTGAGATTATCACTTTTATAGATCTTAAAGGTCTAACATTCCCATAAAATCATCTTTGATGCACGAGCCATCATTCTCAAATGGGTGCCTAAAGTTAGGCCACTAAATCCATATTTTTAGGTGCTTATGTAAGTGGCCTGATTTGACTTAAATGGGAGCTGTTGGGTGCTCAGGCAGGCCATTTATTGCATTATTGCCAACTCCAAGCATGCAAAAATAATGAGGTAGGTCTCAAAAATCATGCAATTGGCTTAAAAACTAGAAGATATTAAAATGTAGTACATTTAGGCTTCTCTTTTACTTTGTCTTTGGGTTTTGGAGCCTTTAGGATACAATTGGGCCACATTTTCTATCTTTCCCTGCAACCACAATGACAAGAAGTTTAATTATTTTAAAATAAAAGCTAAGATTCTCATGTAATCAACTGATTACAGAGAGTGGGATTTTATATAAAACCCAAATATTGTGAGAATCATTTTAAATGCACATTAGAAACACTGATTTAGGTGCCTAAATATGAACTTTAGGAGTAAAATTTTCAAAAGCATCTAGGTGATTTAGGATTACTATTTTCAAAAGTGACTTAGACTCTTTAAATCAATGGAAGTTCAGTGCCTTTAATATCTTTAATAATCTGGCCCTTAGGAATCTCATTGAAAGTCAATGGGAAATAGACTCCTAAGTCACATAGGCAGGGCCGGTGCAACCATTTAGGCGACCTAGGCGGTCGCCATGGGCACTGGGATTTGGGGGATGCCATTTTCTTCGGCAGCAACCACGGCAGACAGATCTTCGGCCATCCCGGTTGCCACCCGCATTTAGGCGGAGGGAGCTGGAGCAGGGGAGCGCGGGGAGGGCCACCTGCAGCAAGTAAGAGGCGGGGGACAGCATGCAGGGGAACTCCCCGCCCCAGCTCACCCCTGCTTTAGGCGCCGCAAGCCTGGGAGGCGGGAGAAGTGAAGCAGTGACGGCTTGCTTGGGGTGCTCATGCATGGAGCAGGGGCGAGCTGGGGCGGGGGTGGTGCCTCAGGGCAGAGGGTGGGGGATGGGGAGCTGCTGCAAGGAGGGGCGCCTCAGGGCGGAGGGGGGGAGCTGCTGTGGTGGGGGCACCTCAGGGCGGAAGAGGGGGCACAAGGTGGAAGTTTCGCCTAGGGCGAGAAACATCCTTGCACCGGCCCCTGCACATAGGTGCTTTTGAAGGTTTTACTCCTTAGAGTAAAAAGAACGGGTGTACTTGTGGCACCTTAGAGACTAACAAATTTATTTGAGCATAAGCTTTCGTGGGCTACAGCCCACTTCATCGGACTCATAGAATGGAACATATAGGGAGGAGATATATATACATACAGAGAACATGAAAAGGTGGGAGTTGCCCAACTTAGGCCTGGTCTACACTAGGACTTTAAATCGAATTTAGCAGCGTTAATTCGAATTAACCGCTCAACCGTCCACACCAGGAAGCCGTTTAATTCGACCTAGAGGGCTCTTTAGTTCGAATTCGGTACTCCACCCCGACGAGGGGAGTAGCGCTAAATTCGACATGGCTATCTCGAATTAGGCTAGGTGTGGATGCAAATTGAACTTACTAGCTCCGGGAGCTATCCCACACTGCACCACTCTGTTGACGCTCTGGACAGCAGTCCAAGCTTGCATTCTCTGACCAGCCACACAGGAAACGACCCGGGAAAATTTGAATTCCTTTTCCTGTCTGGGCACTTTGAATCTGATGTCCTGGTTGGACATCGGGGCGAGCTCAGCAGCACCTGCAACGATCCAGAGCTCTCCAGCAGAGGAGTCCATGCAATCCCAGAATAGAAAGAGGTCCCCAGCATGGACAGACCGTGAAGTCCTGGATCTGATTGCTGCGTGGGGCGATGAGTCTGTGCTTTCGGAGCTGCGCTCCAACAAACGGAATGCAAAGACCTACGAGAAGGTCTCCAAAGCCATGGCACTCAGAGGATACAGCCGGGATACAACGCAGTGCCGCGTGAAAATCAAGGACCTGAGACAAGGCTACCAAAAAGTCAGAGTGGCAAACGGACGCTCCGGAGCACAGCCCCAGACATGCCGCTTCTACGAGGCACTGCATGCCATTCTAGGTGGGTCTGCCACCACTGCCCCACCAGTGACCGTGGACTCTGAGTATGGGATAGTGTCGAGGGGCAGTTCCTCGGCGATGTTCGCCGATGGGGAAGATGAGGAAGGGTTTGTGGAGGACGACGCAGGTGACAGCGCTTACAATACCGCTTTCCCCGACAGCCAGGATCTCTTCATCACCCTCACAGAGATCCCCTACCAACCCTCCCCGGCCGTTAACCCGGACTCAGAATCAGGGGAAGGATCAGTCGGTAAGTGCTATAAACATGGAAACATTTATTTTTTAAAAAACAGGAATAAAAATATGTAAAAACTATATAAAAACTTTTCCTTAAAAAACTATATAAAGAGAAGGTCCACACATATAGGGATGGAACAGAAATCCTCCTGGGACACTTCCACGAAGCTCTCGGAAAGCAGCTCGAAAAGTCTCCGCAGGAGGTTCCTGGGGAGAGGTGCCTTATTTGGTGCTCCGTGGAAGCACACTCTTCCGCGCCAGGCCATCCTAATGTACAGCGGAATCATTGCCTCCACCAGCATTGCAGCGTACGGTCCTGGTCTGTGCAGGGATTCTAGCAGCATCCTCTCTCTCGCTCTCCAAGTGACCTGCCTCAGGGTAATCTCATTCGGCGACTGCTGCATCTAATTAGGGCAATTAGTGTACTGTTACTATTGTGAATGCTTGACTTTTACTTTGCATAGCAATGACCTTCGTTTAACAGCCACGTGTTGGAGGCCGCAGAGGAAAAGCATACAGTGATCTTTCCCGGCCACAGCCGCGAGGGGCTGGAACAGGGTCAGACTTTATGCTTTCCAGATTGCCTTCAGCGGGAGGGCACAGCTATCCATTAACTGTTAAGCAGCCTATAGTGTAGTGCTTACCAGGCCTGGCTGCTACACGGATTCAGCTGTACCGCCCCGCTTGTCCGATCTCCTGTGCAAGACCGCAGCCAATGAAAGCGTATTCCGAAATCTCGAACTTGTCCTGAGAGCTCGTGAGACTAGGTGCCCTGTATGGTCTTGTTCACAGAAACTGACTAGACTGTGTTCAGTGTTCGCAAACATGTATCTTTTCAAGGAAATCACTTCCTTTTTCCCATCACACAGCTGCAGCTCTTTCACGAACTGCCCCATCATCCCCCTCACAGAGGCTGGCGCAGATTAGGCGGCGAAAGAAAAAGACTAGGGACGACATGTTCTCTGAACTGATGGCTTGCTCCAGAGCCGAGGCGGCCGAGCAGAGACAGTGGAGGGAGACCCTATGTCAGCACCAGCGCTCACACAGAGAACGGGAGGACAGGTGGCGGCAGGAAGACCAGCAGGCGACTCAAACGCTGCTTGGGCTAATGAGGGAGCAAACGGACACGCTCCGGTGCCTTGTAGATGTTCTGCAGGACCGCAGGCAGGAGCAGAGAGCCCCCCTGAACTGTATCTGCAACCGCCTTCCCCCGCCACAAAGTCCTGCCCCCCCATCACCAAAAATCACAAGAAGGAGGGGCGCTAGGGGCCGTGAAAACTGTCACTCCACCCCAGCAGAGCGCTCATGTACCAAACAGCTCTCATTCCCAAAAGTATGAGAAGTGCTTCCCTTCCTGGATCATCCAGTCCCAAATCCAAGTTTCATCCCCCCACTGTGCAGTTGAGTATTAAAAGTAGTTTGTTGTTATTCACTGTTTCCGTCACGTTTTCCTTGTCAGAAGACTTTGTGTGAAGGGGGGAGGGGAGGGTTTTTTTAATTGCATAGGACAGCCTCCATTACCAGGGTACAGACTTGGGGGCAGGATCAACAGCAGGACACACACAGACTGCAGTCACTAGGCACTAGGGTCATTCTGGGAGGTGAATGCTGCCCCGGGTCAGTCTGTGAGGTGTATGCTGCCCCAGGGTCCTAGCGCCTGACATCCACAAATGGCAAGGCAGGCTGCCCTTACCATGCCCTTCCCCCCTAGCCACGAGCCTCTCCGATGCCCTGAGCCCCAGCAAGAGCCCTCATCCACGGACACATACTCACCCTTCCCACACACCCCTCACCCCTTCCTACGCCCCAACCCCCAGCCCAGAGCCTGCATCCCAAAGACGGCACCCCTCACCCCTTCCTGCAAACCCACCCCTTCCTGCACACCCACCTGCAACCGTCCTCCCCCCAGAGACCGCTGTAGGAGCAGGAGCCTGTCATTCCTCTAGTGTAGAAGCGGTCTGGACATCAGTGCACACCGTACCCACCACAGTCCGCGTCCATGTTTCAACCCTTGAACAGGAATTCATAATTAAAGAAAACTTTATTAATAATCAGTGTTCCATTAAAGTTATTTTAAAACGTGTGTTGGAAGGGGGAAACCTGGAGAACGGGGTATGTAACCGCAGATCGAAGTCAACAGTCACTGAAACAGGCTCAGGTTCAGCTTCTCTGTAAATCAACTGGAGAGTCATAGGTTACCCTGCTCTCCGAGGAACCTATCTTTCAAAGCCTCCCGGATGCACAGCGCTTCCCGCTGGGATCTTCTATCGGCACGGCTGTCTGGCTGAGCGTAATCAGCAGCCAGGCGATTGGCCTCAACCTCCCATCCAGCCATAAAGGTCTCCCCCTTGCTCTCACAGAGATTGTGGAGCACACAGCAAGCTGCAACAACAACGGGGATATTTTTTTCGCTGAGGTCCGAGCGAGTCAGTAAGCTCTGCCATCTCCCCTTGAGACGTCTGAAAGCACACTCCACCACCATTCTGCACTTGCTCAGCCGGTAGTTGAAGAGTTCCTTCTCACTGTCCAAGGCGCCTGTATAGGGCTTCATGAGCCAGGGCATTAGCGGGTAGGCTGGGTCCCCGAGGATCACTGTAGGCATCTGCACATCCCCAACCGTTATTTTGTGGTCCGGGAAGAAACTACCTGCCTGGAGGCGTTTAAACAGACCAGAGTTCCTGAACACACGCGCGTCATGAACCTTGCCCGGCCACCCAACGTAGATGTTGGTAAAACGTCCCCTATGGTCCACCAGTGCTTGCAGCACCATAGAAAAGTAGCCCTTTCGGTTAATGTACTCGCTGGCCTGGTGGGCCGGTCCCAGGATAGGGATGTGAGTGCCATCTATAGCCCCACCGCAGTTTGGGAATCCCATCGCGCCGAAGCCATCTATGATGACCTGGACGTTTCCCAGGGTCACTACCTTTGAGAACAGTTGCTCAACGATTGCGTGGGCTACTTGAATCACAGCAAGCCCTACGGCAGATTTGCCCACGCCAAAGTGGTTCGCTACTGACCGGTAGCTGTCTGGCGTTGCAAGTTTCCAGAGGGCTATGGCCACTCGCTTCTGCACACTCAGGGCTGCTCGCATCCGGGTGTCCTGGCGCTTCAGGGCAGGGGACAGCAAGTCACAGAGTTCAAGGAAAGTGCCCTTATGCATCCTGAAGTTTCGCAGCCACTGTGATTCATCCCAGACCTGCAGCACTATGCGGTCCCACCAGTCCGTGCTTGTTTCCCGGGCCCAGAATCGCCGTTCCACACCATGAACTTGACCCATTGCCACCATGATCTCCACGGCGCGGCGTACCCTGCTTTCTGAGAGGTCTGCGCCACTCTGAATTCCTGTCCTCACCGCGCTGCCGGAACCTCCTCGCCCGATTTCTCAGCAGCTGACTGTGGAAGAGGTGGACGATAAGGTGCGAGGAGCTGACAACGGCCATAAGTGCAGCGATGATCGCAGCGGGCTCCATGCTCGCAGTGCTGTGGCGTCCGAGCTGTAACCGACCAGAGAAGGGCGCGAACAGATTTCCCGCCGGCGCTTTCAGGGAGGGAGGGCGTGATTGACGGTTCAATTATGACAGTTACCCAAAACCACCCTCGACACATTTTTTCCCCCAGCAGGCATTGGGGGCTCTACCCAGCATTCCACTGGGCAGTGGGGAGTGCGGGAACTGTGGGATAGCTTCCCACAGTGCACCGCTTCCAAAGTCGACGCTGGCCCCGTTACTGTGGACTCAGACAGTCGAATTAGTGTATTTAGTGTGGATACACAAATTCGACTTCATAAGGTCGATTCCACAAATTTGAATTAAGTAGATTCGAAATAGTCTTGTAGTGTAGACGTACCCTTAGAGTATAACTTTAAGCAGTAATTTTTTAAAAATCTAGGTCTTAGACCATTCACGAGTAACACAATGCCTTGCACCAGGACACACAGCTCGTTCAATAAGGGTTTTATATTTAAAGCTGAGAGAATGAGCAAAAAGAAAGCTGAAGTCTTAGTGTAATGGTGTATAGAGCTAATAAAAAGCTATGCCACTCTAAAGGGCCCATTCTCTAATCCAGTGGGGCTGGATTAGGCAGAGTTTAACATCAGTAGAAGTTTTGTCTGCACAGAAGTTTCAGTATCACACCTCTAAAGGGGCCTCGGCCATTGGTGGCATCTCAGTCCTCCCTGTTCTCTGCCGGTGGCACAAAACAGTTCAATCTCCTGACCAAAATGTTTTAGTTTAACTAAAGTCATTAGGCTCAATAGAGGGGTATTGGGGTGAAATTTAATGGCTTGTGACATACATGTGGTCAGAGTAGATGCTCTAATAATGGTCCTTTCTGGCCTTAAATGCTATGAAATCTAGGAAAAAAAGGTATTGTTTTGTAATGATTGGGACACTTGACAACCACAAGATCAAACAATGCAGCTAAATTAATTTTTAATTGTTTTTCAGTCGTAACCTTTCAAGTAATTGATGTATGCAAACCTGTGATTTATAGCTCTCTGGTAATATAATTGTGTGTATTTACAGAGGTATACAAGCACCCATATGAAGCCCATTGGGACTTTTCACATGCATACACATTAGCAGGATTGGGGCCAATGAATGTACCACCAATTGTATTTTTCGTTAAACATCAAAATAAAAACAAATGTTTATTAAAAAACAAACAGCAGCTAGGGCCCTGACCCTGCAATGAGCTCTGAGTGACTTCTCTCCCTTCATGGAGCCCATTTGTAGTCAATAGGGCTACACATGGGTGCAGGAATAGACTTGTTTGGCGCTCATTGCAGGATCTAAGACAAAGTATAACACTGGAGGTGTGGTTTCTAAGTTGCTTTCTTCTTTCTAACATGTGTTGTTGCTTACTAAGAAAACTTGTCAAATTGCTGCTGGTATGTCTGTTTCCATATAGTCCTGTCAACATGACCATGTTTTCCATTATTTATGCATATTAGCTCTTTTTCAATGTAATGTTTCATCCATTGTAGTTGCCTGCATTAAGTGTTTTATTCACAGCTTATTTTGTGGAGCAGATTTCCTCATCCATTTCATTGCCAATCTTTGTCAATCCAATAACATTGCCAATGGCAAAAAAGGCTCTCTTATTAGGACTGGCATCAATAAGTAAATTTAGAATTTATAGCTTAGGTGTAAAGTAACTCAGTGTTTACAATATGTAACAATGCTACAGTAGAACCTCCGAGTTATGAACACCAAAGTTACAAATTGACAAGTCAATCACACTTCATTTGGAACTGGAAGTACGCGATCAGGGAGCAGAGACCCCCCAAAAAGCGCAAACAGTACAGTATTGTGATAAACTATTAAAAAAACCCAGCATTTTTCTTCATAGTAAAATTTAAATGTTCAGATGTAAACTTTTTTTTTTTTTTTAAATTCCAGAGTCAATGTATATTTTCTGTCATGGTACATTTTCAGTTTGGAAACTCAGATCCTGTTACCCTTCATTTTTTATTGGATAGGTAAATTTACTTTTGGGTTTAGAATGATGTGTGTTATTTTCAGTGATCCAATACTGGGTACTATGTCTACAATGGATATTTAATCATATTGAGTTGCTCTTTCATCCATTTTGTGTAAATTAAGTATGGCAGTTTTTATTGGAGAATAAAAGATTGCACTACTACCACATGCGGGAGCTGCATATTATCAGTAAACCACATAGTTAGATATTATCTGAGTAGCTCAATTATATAGTTTGATATTAGGGGTAGCTAAACCACTTTACCAATAAGACTGCATAAGCACGGCTAAATTGTGGATTTGCTGCAAGGCTTGTTTGAGGCAGTACTTAGTTGGGTGGCCCTTAGAGCACATGGTGGAAATATACCGGTACCAGCCCTATACCTGGTGCAGTGTATGTACCCAGGCACACCATATGCCTCCTTACTCCCTTATGCAGGCATGTAAGGTAGGCCACAATCTGGACTGTAACATGCAGTACTCTTCCCTGCTTCACATTAGTTTACTCAGAAGTGAGATGACCTAATTAAAGGAATTGCTTGGGATGGCTCCAGGCACATGTTGCATTAAGTACAACAGTTTAGGGAGTATTACAGGGGTGGGCAAACTTCTTGGGCTAAGGGCCACATCTAGGTGGGGAAATTGTATGCAAGGCTGGGGGCAGGAGGGAGTGCAGGGTGCAGGAAGGGGCTCAGGGAAGGGAGTTGGGGTGCAGCAGGGGTGCAAGGTGCAGGCAGGGGGCTTAGGGCAAGAAGTTGGGGGCCAGAGTGCAGGAGGGGTTCGGGCTCTGGCCTGGCACCGCTTACCTAAAGCAGCTCCAGGGTGGCAGTGGCATGCACTGGGGCCAGGGCAGGCTCCCTGCATGCCTGCCCTGTCCCCGGCCCTGCGCCATTCCAGGAAGCGCTGTGGGCCCTGGAGGAGAGGGGGCTGAGGGCTCCACGTGCACTGCCCTTGCTACGCCTCTAGGTACCTCCCCAAAGCTCCCATGGGCCACAGTTCCCTGGTCCCAGCCAATGAGAGCTGCGGGGGGCAGTGCCTGGAGGCAAGGGCAATGCACAGAGCCCTCTTCCCCCCACCCAGGGCTTGCAGGGAAGTGGTGCCAGCCACTTCTGAGAGCGGCACAGGGCCCATGGTACCACAGGAAGCAATCCTGTGAGCCGGATCCAAAGCCCTGAGGGGCCGGATCTGGCCCACGGGCCGCAATTTGCCCACCCCTGGAGTATTACCATCTTGATTACCCCCTGTCCTGCCTATTAGTTATAGGAAGCTAATCCAGTGCAATCTTTTTGTTCAATATGTGAGGACTTTAAAGTTTTAATCAAACTCAGCCTAAAGCAACAGCAGAGAAAAACTACATAAAAATATAACCAGGTTTCCCAGGATATTCTTATGTTCCCCTTTAATTTTTCTTGCCAAATATTATTGTAATAAATGCTTCTTCACAATACATGGAAATCTTTCACTTTTAAAAGATTCTGTCTTTGCACATTGCAGTGCTGTGGTGACATCAAGTAATGCTCAATAATTCACGATTGCCATATTAACATTTTTAATGAGTGCTTCCAAAGCTGACAAATAGGTAGAGGAGAAGCTCAGCAAATCTATCTATATGACCATCACCACTATGCCATCAGAATACTATCCCAGGAATTGATGAAGTTGGGGAAGTATTATCTTCTTTTTACAAATGGTGAATTGAGATACAGGAAAATAATTTATCCCAGGTCACACAGAAAGTTTATAATGAGAACAGGAATTGAACCCAAATATCATGCGTCCCAGTCCAATAACATAGTCCTACATATCCTCCCACATTCTTTACAGCAAAAGTCCTCATGTAACTTTGACTTTTAGAAAGTGGAAACCTCATTTTTTTTATTCACTGTATACAGACGACCATTTGGGTTGCATTTTATGGCATAGGAAGAACCCTATTAATGATCACATAAATTTCAGAAAATAAAAGCTACATTTTGGAAGATGGATGCTGTAAATAGGATAACATATGGGTTAAAGGTATCAGAACTTTGTTTCCCCTCTCAGTATTCACAGCGTGTCAACACCAGAACTTGTATCTTATACCGATGTTTATCTGAGTCTATGCCTGCCATGTGTTATGTTCTGCATCACAGACATGTTAGTGTAAATGACACATACCAGTTGAACTGCCTCCAGTCTTTCAAAACATCTATTTACCTTTGGGTAAAGGGAAAGCAAGGACAGAAAGCTGGATGTGGTGCATCATGTATTGGTACTAAGAAATTATCATCAAGGTATTTTACTCTCATTCCTCATCACGAGGGTACTGTAGGTCACCCTGTTGCAGGGTGGATAAAAATCAATTAAAAAAAATTCTGCTAAAATGCTTTTTGAGGAAAAAACCTATCTAAAGATAGTTTTAATTAAGATACATTATAGCTCAAAGATAGCTCATCATGGAATAGGGATTATAAATTCTAATTGTCTGAGGCAATAAAGTCATGTAATGTTTAAGAAAAGTTTTGTAAATGAGTTCCAATAGTTCATGGATTAGGGACCCAATCTTATAGGGTTCCAGGGGCTTCTGTATAGATTATTTAGGTTAATCTTCCTACCTACCCAATGGGACTCAGTGCTCAGTCTAGAAGATGCCATCAGAGATGCCTAGTTTTGCAGTTCTCAAACTTTTGTGGATAACATGCTTGTTAACAGGAAAAATGTTTAAATAAATAAATATATAGAGGTGAGAAATAAAAGACTTCAACCCTACTGTCCCTCTGCAAATTTGTGTACACAGAGTCAATCCTCTACTTCTCTGTAAAAGTGCAAAGTTTCAAAAAGTTCAATGAATAGAAGATTGTTGGGGGTGGAATAGATCTGGACAATGAGAAGAAGTCTGGAGATAAATGTGAGAAGAGAGGGACAGGTAGCGGAAACAAAAGTGAAACTGTTTGAGCAGCATATTCCAGAAGTCTTGAGGTCTTTGAACGTAGCCTTCATTGATTTGAGATCTATCATACCATTCTCTCACTAGAAGGGAAAACCTATATGGCAGTAGGCCATAAAAGAGACCCAGTTTGGGAATATTTGAATGAAGTTCCTCTACCTGAGGGTAAGACAGGCATGGATGCAAAATGCCAACATTGCCACAAAGAAATGCAAGGCCTGGTTGCCCGAATGAAACATCATGAGAAGTGTTCCTTCTCAGGAGGAAGCTGCGTTGAAGATGATGAAAGGAACATGTCTGAACATGCAGGATCTTCAGGTTGGTAAACTTTTTTATTTCATACTCCTTTCTTAAGGACTGCCTGTCTTCCTTCTGGACTTTTCTTGAATTCTCATGTTTGAGCAAAAAATATAGTTGTTACTCTATGGTACTATCATTTTAGATGCAATTGTGATAAAAAATAAATAGCTGAAATAGGCAGATCTTCCTTTTATAATTTCCCCTTGAAAGTAGTACTGAGTGTCAGTGAATGCAATGAGTAATACTAAATGAGCAGTATGGTAATAATAATTAAATAACTGCATTGACTTAGTTTGTTAAGGAGAATCCATCCTCAACGTACAGGATTCTGAAGACTATCTACCTTCAAGATCACCATCATTTTCTATAGTTCAGAGTTATCTGCCAATGACAGTGTTTTAGTCACTTCATATGTCAAAAAAAAAGTTCCATCATCGAGAACCAACCATAGATAAGTTTGTGATAAGAACTAGCAGACAACAAAAAGAGGCAATTGATGAAAAAATTGCCCGGTTTGTTTAAGCAACAAACTCCTTTCCATATGATTGAGAACCCACACTTCATTAACATTATTCAGTCATTAAACCAGGATACAGAGAAATTGAGCAGTGTGCAAAAGATCTAGAAGGTAAAATTGTTAACCTGAATCTTGATGGGTGGAGCAATGTTCACAATGATCTTGTTGTATGTGCTTGTATGACAACAGAAGAAGGGAACTTCTTCCTTACAGAAACAATTGATACATCAGGAAATGGACACACAGCAGCATACTTACAAGTAGCAGCAGTAAAAGCTATAACAAACTGAAAAAAAATTCAAATGTCTAGTACGCAGCTAGGTCACAGACAATGCTGCAAATGTATCTAAGATGAGAAGCCATTTAGGAGAGTCCCAACCTAATAACATCTGGCTGCAGTGCTCATTTGATGCACCTCTTAGCCAAAGACTTCAGTGTTCCAGAAATAAAGGCTAATGTTGAAATTGCAAAATACTTCTATAACAACCACTTTGCAGCAGCTGCTCTGAAAAAAGTGGGAGGAACCAAGCTAACTCTCCCACAAGACATGCAATGGAACTCCGTAGTGGACTGTTTTGAGCACTAGATCAAGAACTGGCCTAATCTGATGACAGTTTGTGAACAAAATCGTGAAAAAACAGATGGCACTGTCACAGCCAAAGTTCTCAACATTGGGCTTAAGAGAAATGTTGAACACATGCGGAGTACCCTGAAGCCTATTTCTGTAGCCTTGAACAAAATGCAGAGAAATAGCTGTTTTATTGCTGACGCTCTTGAAATCTGGAAGGAACTGAGTGAGATCTTAAAAAGAGAAATATGCAATAACAGAGTTAAATTACAAGCATTAAAAAAAAATGAGACAAGCACTATCTCCAGCTCATTTTCTTGCAAATATACCTCTACCTCGATATAACGTTGTCCTTGAGAGCCAAAAAATCTTACCGCGTTATAGGTGAAACCGCGTTATATCGAACTTGCTTTGATCCACCGGAGTGTGCGGCCCCGCCCCCCTGGAGCACTGCTTCACCGTGTTATATCTGAATTCGTGTTATATCGGGTCGCATTATATCAAGGTAGAGGTGTATTCTCAATACACAGCACCAGGGTCAAACCTTAACTGCTGAAGAGGAGTTGGCGATGACGTGGCCATTCAGCAATCATTCCTCCATGATGCCAACTATAATAAACTTCAGAGCTAAGGGTGAACCATTCAAGAAATATATGTTTGCTCATGATGTTTTAAAGAAAGTCACACCAGTGAACTGGTTGAAGTCACTTAAGTGCTTGGATTCAGAGACTGTTGAAGTGATAATCTCACTTTTAACAGCAGTAGCTTCTTCTGCCGGTGTAGAAAGAGTATTTTCTTTCTTTGGACTAATTCATTCCAAAGTGAGAAATCGTTTTGGACCTGAAAAAGCAGGAAAGCTTGTTTTTCTTTTCCAGATTATGAACAAACAGGAAAATGACAGCGAAGATGACTGAGTTAGCTGCAGAAGCCAATATTTTAAGTTTCTCATGTTGACCTGTCTGACACAGTTACATGAAATATTTTATTTAACTATTTTAGTTAAAAACAATTTTAACAAAAACAAAACCTGATTTTAAAAAATGTGAATGTTTAACTAAATTCAAAAATTCATATGCTTGTTTTGTTAAAATACTATATTTGCCGTTGAAGAAAAAAATCCAGAATACATAACATTGTTGTTTTAGTTAAATAAAAAAATTTAAATGTCTGTCTTGTAATGATCTCCTCCAAATACAGCATGGCAAGAAAATCCTCCAAATATTAATATTACCCTGCTGAATTGGAGATAGTTCACCTCCCAGTGACTCATAAATATCTGCTTCAATTACCTTTGGTAAATGAAATAACCAAACAATCATTCATTTTCTGATATAGCTGTAAAACTAATCTGAAAAGTTTTCAAAATAAATCACTTTAAAAAAATGTATAGTGTGTACCTTCTAAAAAATGAAACCTACATCTATCTCTGAGTTGTGAAGAAAATGTACTAAGGTTATAACAACCAACAAGAATGCACTTTTATGTAGAAATCCATGATTAAATCGAGTCTTCCTGACTAGTGATTTAATCAATTTGATTTAAATCAAATCCACTCTGCTCTGTTGTGAGGATTCTCACCATGAAGCACACTCCACAGAACATGTATATTTAAATTTAATTACTTGAAATTGCCACAGCTTGTTAAATCAAAAATAGTGCATAAAACATATGTACAAATTTTGCTTTTCTCTGAAAAGCTATCAAGGCCATTGTTGTTATGCAGGTTCACATGAAATCTGGTGGCCTACAGAGACGAGCAGTTCACTACATTTCAAGCATCCAGGGCTTATCACAGTCTATTTTTGGCTAAATTTAATTTTTTAGAATACATTTCACTAATTTAATTACATTGTAGACAGAATAAGCCAGATGACTGGGCAGCAACACTGATGCCTTGTTGAGGCCTAGTTTCAGATATGAACCTCATACCTTTCCTCAGGATCCAATGAGAAATAGACCATTATTTCACGCAAGTGGCTCCAGGTGTTTGGTCACTGAAATGGTATTGGCTTTGGTTTTGAAGTGGATTGCTCCTCTAACCTTCCAACTTGATGAACATGACCACAGTTGAAACCATCAAACAATAATTGCATGTTGCCAGACAAGAATCTCTCTCCAGTACAATCCTGCATGGTTTATAACTTAAAACAAATAGCAACAGAGGAGGGAAAGCACAACTACCATCACCTCATACTTATGCTCTATAAGAAAGCAGCTCACTAGTTTACCAGATTTAAGGAGGGTAACAAATTTGAGATTTTTTTGGACTGGGGCTGAGTCACTTACATAGCTGATTTTTCTGCACATCTTCTCCAGTGATGGAGTGGAACACAATCCAGAATAAACAGTAATGTTATAAACTACAGAGGACTGTACTGAAAATCAATATTCATAATATTCTTACAAGGCACAATATTTTGGTAAGCTAAAAAATATGTTCAGGAATATAACATAGATAGATGTCTAGATCTAAATATCTAGATTCAGTGTAGCTTAAGAGCAAAAAAATACCTGTGGTTCTAGATCAGTACAAGCCCAATTCTGCCACATTTACCTCAGACCAAGAGCAGCTTCAATTAAATCAATGTGACTACTTGTGAAATAAGGTACTACACAACACAAAGACGGCAGAACTGGACCATATATTACTTGTTGTTATAGCTGTGTTGCAAATTCCAAGGTCCTTAATGTGTGTGGCTGATCTCTTCTTTTCAGTACTAAGAAATTCTCAGTTTTCATTATTCTCACTGTGGCTATTGGTACTCCTTTAGCCAAAATTTCAGTTGTGTAATGAGGAAGAAATAATTTGGAAAAGGGACAAAAATGTAACTAGTAAGACATCTGCCCTGTTAGCTACAATATTCATTCCACTTAATGATTCACTGGAAAGAAATGTCACAGTAAGAACCCAGTTCCTCTGCCAATTAATTCATGAACATATTTGGACAAATTGGTGGGACTCGGAAAAACACCCTTAAATTTAGAGAAACTAAGTGAAGTGTGCAGGTCTCTGTCTGAACTTTGAAAATAATCCAAATGAAGAAAAAAAAGGCAACTTTGGGCAAAGCCAGGTGAAGGATTTAAAGCAGTCGAGGGAATGACAGAGATTGTTTCCATTAGTTACATGTTCAGCAATTTTGTCATCACAGCAATGTTCAAAACATAGAAAGCCTATTTCTGATTTTACTTTCCCCACCTTTACCCTGGTCTAACTCCTTTGACTTCAGTGGAGTTACTCCTGATTTACACCAGTGAAAGCAGAATCAGGCCCATAACATTTACTATTGCTGGGCTCAATTATATTTTTAAGCTATTTAGGCACAACCTGCTATAGCAAGCAGCATAGAACTATACTGTCCAGGAGGGATTATACACACTCAAGACAAAATGTCACATGGCATTTGCAAACAAGCATGGCCTGTATGTCTACTGTACCTTTAAAAGGGTCAGTTTTTGAATGAGGGCTAAATAATACAATATGTCAAAAATGGTTTATTGTGAACAAGGATTTAATCTTTGAGATCACACTGACTGAAAATATAACTCACCAATGCTGTAATAAAGCCAACTGCAACCTCTAATATATAAAGTAACTTTTAAAAAAAAAAGTATAAGCGAAGTATCTGTCAGACTGGACCTTACTTATTCGTTTGATATTAACAATGAAATTCACTATTAGGAAACAAGTCCAGAAATCATTCAGCTCAGGATCAAGGGGGAAAAAACACACACTATTTTAACTTTCCTAACACTTACACATTTGTGCTATAAACTATTCAGGGATATGAAAGTGAGTATTATTAAAAATGAATATTCTGGGTATACATAGGGCCAAATTTTCAAGGCAGAATGACATACATGTTTTATGGTACCATAGACATAATAATTATACAATCAGGACACACACATCACTGTACTTGCAAAAGCCATGCATTTGCAAGCACTAATAAATAATACTTTGCATTACACATCCAAAAATCTCAAGGCACTTTATGAAGATGAATATAATAATTATTCCCAATCAGATATGGGGAACTAAGGCACAATAAGGTTAAGTGAGTTGATTACAGTGACAAAGTGAACTCATGGCAGAGTAAAATCAGGTCTTCTGTGCTGTAACCACTAACACCAACACCCCCCCACCCAAGTTCTCTCATTTGTATGTAGTTACTGATCTGGTACGTGGAAATGCTTGTACATATGCACAAATGCAGAGCCCCAATCCTGCCTAGGTCTGGGCAGCTACAACAAGTACACATGCTATGTTTTCGCTGTCCTTCTACAAACAGAGCTTCATGAGTTATTTTTGTTCTCCTTCCCCATTCATTGACTGCAAAAATAATGCTGTGTTTTAAGACTTAAAAGGTATATTTAAAACTTGCCTCCTGTATATGCCTCGTACTATCCCCGTGGATGGTTTTTGTAGGATCTTCTATTGATATTGCTTTGAAGCATACTTCATAAACAGATTTAGACTCCAATGGCTGCCACAAGATGTGACTCAATCCCTGAGGGAGGTGGGAGCTGCCTTTCTTCACTTAGGTAGTACAATATGTGCTTTCTTAGGCAGAGTTCTAGAAATTCGCTCTATAGCCCTCTATCTGTCAGGCAGAGAAACTGCCCTGAAAATGCAGGGTCACTACACCAAAGCCCTTGCTGAAGCAAATGAACTTCTCTGCCCTTTCAAGGAGGTTTTTTCCCCCTATATCCTGTCAATTAACAAGAAGAATATTTGAGCTGCCTTCATGGTGAAATTTTTAGTTCAGTGTTTCTCAGGGTGGACTTTTGTTACAACAAACAAACAAAAAAGAGAAATGATTCAGTAAAAAAATCTCTACTCACTATACCAATTGGGCTAAGATAAAAAGAATCTCTCAGTGAGAATAGCAGCCAAAGTTCCCTTCCCTCTGCATGGACATGTAATCATCCTGTTTTATAATTATAAAGTTACTAATATTAACAGACCTACCAAGTCTCACTCATCTTGCTGGAGTTTCTCTTAATTTTTATTATTTTAAGGCAGTTTTTACAGCACCACACCTGTTGTTATGAATGTGTGTGTTTCAATTGCAAAACCGGCTCGAGCCCCCAACCAGTGACCTGGGACAATTACATACCACCCCCCGGGCACCTCTAGGAGGCAATACTTCCCCTCTCGCAAGCACAGAGTCTGAATGTAGCAAAATCCTTTTAATAAAGGAGGGAAACAATGTGACATCACATTGGGGAAACACCACAAACAGGATCCATAACATAAACCATGAGCAAAAGACCCACCAAGTAAGTTTTGGCAGTGTCCTTTTCCCCTTAGGGTCTTAAGTCCAATCACCCCAAAGTCCAACAACCCAAAAGTCTCTGTCCCTGGGCAGTGCCGCCCCAGAGTTCAAAAGTTTATCTGCAGAGTTTTACCCCCCCAGCCTGGGTGGAAATGCGGGGGTGAGGCACACAGGGTGGTATGGGGCACCTTACGTGGGCCGGGGCCGACTGCCCCGCCTCTCCGTGGAATTCTGCTGCAACCTTCACCATGACCGACTCCACCCCACTAGCTGCGCCGCTCCTCCAGCCGTTCCCGCAAACCACTGTACATGCTTGCTCGCTGTTCTGTGGGCCGGTCCACAAACTGCTTCACTCTGCTCCACGGGCCGCTCCAACCGTCCCGCAAACTGCTCAGCTCCGCTCACTGTTCCGGGGGCTGCTCCAACCGTGCTGCAAACTGCTCCGCTCTGCCAGCCGCTTAGCGATAGATCTTCAGGCTCTCCCACTAGTTAACACAGCACTCAGTGGTCTCAGCTCAGTAAGTTTAGCTCTTTTAGTGATTGCAGCTCTTAGTGATTTCAGCTTGTAGTAGGGGAGACCCAGTGCTGGTGCACCATTGGCCCAAAGTGAATTCAGCTCAGCAGCCTCTACATGGACTCCTAATGGAATCAAAATTAGCTCTGCTCTTCAACAATGGAGAGAGGAGGAAGTGCAATTGGTGTTCCAGGCCCTCAAAAGGGGCCCATACCATCAGTTACACACACCAGTCCCCAACCTCTCTCATTTCACTGGGTTTTGGCACCCATGCCCCTTGTCTAGCGAGTGCTACTTAGTTAATGGTGAGATCCTCTGTCATAAAACAGGTTCATAGTCCCTCATTCACATAATCAGGTTAACAATATTTTATTCTTCCTGCCCCAATAACAGAGAAATTGGGGATCCCACAGCTGTCAAAGTTACCATTTTAGGCTGCCGTGGGCTATGCTAAGCAGGGTGGGTGTGCCTATGCAAACAAGATCAGCTCCTGAAATTCTTTTCCACACTCACCATAATTCACCACCAGATGTCAGGGTGGAGCTCATCCTGACTCTGCTTACATATTATATTATATATATATATATATATATATATTGCACTCTCACTAACTACATAAAGTTCTATATAAAATATTAAAAGCTAAGCCAGAATTAATGTATTTTAAATACATTTAAATACAAATTTTTATAAAAAGATTTAATGAGACGTTAATCCATACAGACCTTTGTTATCAGTTTATCTCACCTTAGTGAAAAAATTATCACTGTTTTCAGGTAGGAATTTACAAGTGTTAGCCATCAGTGTGTGTAATTTCACACAGCAGAACATGAATAGTGTTTGCACTGACAGATTATATAGCAACGGCTTTAGAGAAAGAACTGTGTGTTAAATGAAGATGTGCTGTTAAGCTCTCAGTCAAAAGGAAAAAAAATGGAAAAAAATACAAGTGGAAAGACTATTGTCAGAAAATCTATCCATATGTGGCTAACTGAATACGCTGCCTACAGGGCATTTTGTTTTGTTTTGTTTCCATTCAATGCCTTATTTTAATACTCAGTTTTTCCTCTTGTTCACTGTGGAACACAGCCTACTATCATCTGATGTGAAATTAGCTGGCCTGGATATCACAATTGTTATGTAATTTGTCTGGGTGCATAAAGACACTAATGAGGAATTTGAAGGGGGCGGAATGAGTTGAAATAATTGAATATATGCTTCAGCAGTGATGTAAATAAGGCAAGATACCATTCCACTCCCATAATGCCAGAATCAGAGGGATTACTGATGCAGGCATCAGATTTTATTTTTAATTTATAGAATAAATGGCACATTTCAACTTTAATATGTAAAAATAAACAGCCAATTGTTGGTGGTAGTCACTAAAATTTGACATTAATTGAAAATAGATTCTGAATGTTGATATTGGGATAAGATCAGCACACCATGAATGCTAAAATTTATCTCCAGAGTGTTAGTATGTGCCATTTTCTATTCATATAGCCAATGATCTGTGAGCCCATAAGTTTCATATGCCAGAAGACAGCCATTGGCGTGGTGAAGCAGCTGATTATCTCCTTCAGGTTTCTAAGGATGGTCTTGGTGAGCACAGTGTTCTTCTTGGTCAGATGGAGCTGGATGTCTAACGCCTACTATCCAGAGTTAGACTTCTGGAACGTGAGGTCTTCTGGGCTGGTTTCACAATATGATGACATCACAACTAGAGATGGGTGAATAGTGGGAAGATATACTTGTAATATGATCCAATCATGTAAATATCCTTCCCTATTAGCTTTTCCACAGATATGTGTGCAAGTTTGTTATGACTTTGTTCATAAAATGTTTGGGAAGGAGGTTTTATTTGAGTAAATACAAATATACTTTTGGGAAATATCTTTATATATATAAAATAAAAGAGTATTTGATCTGGAAATGCACGTGTGGCTGTCAAATATATACATCACTCACACATATGGTGGAAGTAAGAATAGTAAATAATAATAAAAAACAAATAAGAGAAAACTAAATGAGAAATCTTCAAGACAGCCAATAAATCTGACTTATTTTTCTTTCTCTGGGGTCTTTATAAAAAAATCCAAAAATAATATTCATTCTTGTGCTAAAGGAGAAAAGGAAAGATTTTAAATGATCTAACATATCCAATATTTGCTTATTGCCTACAGTGTGACACTCTGCTCTCTCCTCAACAGACTCAGTGTCCGAATAATTTCTTCAGGTACTACTTCTCTTCACAAAGATTAGTCCAAGCTAATTAGGGGATGGGAAAAGACTGACTTTCCTGTATAGTAACTGTTCTTCCAGCTGTGGATGCAGATGTGTATTCCACTCGTGTGTGTGTGTGTGCGCGCGCCCAGTGCATAGAAGCTGGAGAATTTTGCCTAGCAGTACCTGTAGGGGCAGTGCTCACACCCTGTGGCTCTAGCCCCATCCCACCCACCCGATTATTTAAGAGCAATGTTGCCTTGATCTCCCTCGGTTATTTCACAAACATCAGGAGTAGAGACCCCAAAGCAGAGGGGATGGAGGGTGGGTTGTGGAATAAACATCTGCACCGACATCTCAAAGAACAAAGTTACAACACAGTGTAGTAACTGTCTTTTCTTTGAGTGGTTGCAGATGGATATTCCACTTAGGTGACTCACAAGCAGTACTCAAAGAAAATGGGGTTCAGAATCTGCTCAAAGAATGGCTGCATGACTGCTTTCTCAAAGTTTACATCTGACTTATATATAGTAGTAATCACAGTGTCTGGTAAAAGCACATATAGAAGATCAGAGAGCAGCCCTGCAAATGTCCAATACTGAAACATCACTGAGGAATGTTATTATCATCATCAAATGAGCCCACAATCTGTGAGGGCATGGTCTGAACTACTTCATATGCTGATGTAATGAAGTTATCCACTTGGAAATCATTTGCACAGAGACCACCTCACCGCTCATCCGATCTGCACAGGCGATAAACAGACAAGGCAATGCCCAAAAAGGCTTAGTTCTGTCCAGATAGTATGCCCAGAATCGACTCACACCCAAGGTGTGAAATTGCTGTTCATGCACATTGAGAGTGCAGTTTAGGAAAGAAAACTGATAAATCATTTGTTAAGAAGAAACTGCAAAACCACTTTTGCTAAAAAATTTGGATATGGCTGTTTGGCCACATTGTCCTTGAAAAACTGTACACCAGTGGCTCTGCCATTAAGGCATTCAGCTCACATACTTTCCTTGCAGATGTTATAGCTACAAGATAGGCTGTCTTCTGGGACAGGAGGGACAGAGAACAAGTTGCCAAGGGCTCAAACTGTAGCAATGAGAATCAGTTTGATATGATCTAACCTCATCTTGAGAATGACCTGTGGGATGACTGGGATTGGAGGGAAGGCGTACATCAGAGTTGATCTCCAGCTGAGGTGGAAAGAGTTTGTTAAGGAGCCTGAACTGAGACCCGCTCAAAAGCAAAATTGATAACACTTATTCTCTCTCATTGCAAAGGGATCAACAGTCAAAATGCCCCATTCAGCGAAGATGTACCTGAGCACACTGGACTCCAAAGACCATTCATGATTCTGGGAGAAATTCCTGATGAAGTGATCTGTTCATTGGAACTGGACCTCAGTTAAGTGAGTGGCTGTGGGAGGTGATGCTCTCCTTGCTGCAGAACTGCACAACTTTGTTGCCTCCTGACACGGCTGGTTGGTTCCTCGCTGCTTGTTCACATAATAAATTATGAACATATATGAACCACCCTGCCCCCATGTTATTCCAAAAAGGCTCAGCGGGCATTGTAAATGGCTTAGAACTCCCAGACATTGATATGGAGGAAAGCTTCTTGTTCTGACCACAAACCCCTAGATGTGCTATTGAGGAGACGTCAGTGACAACAGTCCTGATTGGTGGTGAATGTGTACAGGGAAGACTCTGGCATACGTTGCTCTCAACTCTCCAACACTAAAAGGAGCCCAGGATCTCTGTAGGCACTCAGACAAGACTGTTCAGCAAAAGACAACTCAGGTGATAGACAAACTTCAGACACACTCGAAGAGGGCAAAGGAGTAGCCTTGCATGCTGGACAACATACCGGTAAGTGCATGCAGCCATATCACCTAGTAGCTTTAGGCGTACTCAGACTGTAGTTTAAGGTTGAGATTGTAGTGGCAGAAATATGTGCTGAAGTGTTTGAAATCATTAGTTCAGCAGAAACACTCAAACTGGTAAAGTAGTAGGGCCCCAATGAATTTGATTTCTTGAGTTGGTGTTAATTTCTACTTTTCTCTGTTCAATATCAGACCCAGATGATAAAAGAGATGGTGTGAATTGGACATGGGAGATGTCTTGCTTCTCACTAAACAATCATCCATAGGAAACATGAATACCTCTTTTTCTGAGGTAAGCTAGGCATTTTGTAAAAACACAAGTTAGTAAGGACAGACTGAAGGGGAGCATAGTGAACTCATAGTGCTGATCTGCCACAACAAATCTCAGAAAACTCCTGTGGCTTGGAAGATAGCCATGTGGAAATAAGCATCCTGAAGGTCTAGGGCACCAAAGCAGTTACTGGGTTCAACATGGGAAGGATAGTTGCTAGGGTGATCATATGGAATCTCATGTATCTGAATTATCTATGAAGATTGTGGAGACTGAAGATAAACCTTTAGATTTGGGGACCAGGAAATACCCAGAATAGAATCACTTTTCCCATGCTGTAGGGGAACCTCCTCTGTAGCTCCAAGTACAAGCAGAGTTTGGACCTGCTGAAGGAGCAGTGTCTTGTTAAGAGGGGTCCCTGAAGAGGGACAGGGTAGGGAAGAGGATGCACAGGAACTGTGTGCCATAACCTGATCTCATGGTGCTTAGGATCCATTTGTCTGTGGTGACTGTACCCCCAGCACAGTAAAAGTGAGAGCCTGTCCCCAAACCGAGGAGACACAATGCCCTGACTCCTGCTGAGGGTGGTGAGAAGGAACTGAAGAGAGTTGGGGCAATGCTGCCCTTATGTAGCCACAGAAAAGTCTAGAACCACAGGGAGCAAGCACCGACACAAAAGGTACTGCTAGGCAAAATTCTCCGGCTGCTGTGTGCCAGGCACATGCACACCTGAGCAGAATACATATCTGCAACCATTCAAAGAACTACATTGTGTGACTTAGCTGACCAGTCAAGCATATCAAATTCAAAATATTGAGTGTATTTAAACATTCACTAGTTTGTGACAATCCAATAGACAAATATATTCTTTAAAGTTTTGTTAGAACAATTATGAACAAAAATCAAGTTTGTTCAAGTTATGATGGATCCCCAGATAATTCACAAACAAACAAAAGCCAAACCCCCAATAAATGAATAGCTTGAAACAAGTAGTTCTGCCAGCTGATTCCAAGGCTCCCCAAACCTGCACTGTCATGTTAAATCTTTGGCAGGATCTGACAGGGCTTATTCAGGTGGGCACAGATTTCCAACAGAAACATTTGTCCAGCCCTAGTTAATTTTTGGCCAAGTTTGCATAATTATTAGTAACAGGCTAAGTTTGAAAGTCTGAAGTTCCAAAGACTGGCACCTCTGCTTCCGGGTCTAACTGGAACCTGGAAGTACAAAGGTTTGTGAAAACAAAAATAAGAAAACAAATAAAAAACAAAGATCTTCACATATATCCAAACTATTGAAAAAGGTCCTGTTTGGGTGCCATTAGAGTTCTGGTTGAAGGTTTAGGTCAGTTTGTGTTTCACGTTATCTGATACACCTATTTCCAATTATTATGTTTGTCAAACATTTTTTGAATTTCTGATCACTTCCTTTTACAAGCATTTATTAGGCACCTGTCACCATCACTCCCCACAAACTGCAGGAGGCTCATCAGGGTTCTTACATGTCTTTCTCCAATACCCTCTGTCTTAATGACACTCTGTTGGCTCTTAAGTGACTGGAGTCCCTCTAGAGGTAAGAGTGTTTCCCAAGCCAAGGAGAGATGAGGGAGAGGAAATGTCCTTTTCTCCCACAAGGCAGTAATGGGGAATGAGAAAAAGGGGAGCCCCTTTCCCAGCAGCCAGCATGAAGGGAGAAAAGATGAAGTTCTTACATAATATGCCATCATGTCACAATATTACAGCTCTACATAATGATGAGTTGCAACAGTGCAACTAGACAAAGTAAACAAGATGATGCTGCATTAGGACATAATTTGTGAATATGTGACTTTATTATTGGGGATAATAAATAATTTCTGCTCAGCTGTTGAAGTCAAATAGCACAGCTCTATCTGGTCTTCATTCAGTGCTGGACTTTTCCATAACACAAGTGAATAGAAATAAAGAATAGTGAGCATGATTCTGTTCTCACTTCCACTGTGGTGTGAAAGGAGAATCAAGTTTACAAATCACTTAAGATGAAATATATTCCACCTACATAAAACCTGAGTGTTCCAGCTCTATGTAAGAGAAGAGCCACCAGTGCACGGCTACTAGCTCTCTGCAGCTGCTATCCCTACTCGACTACTAGGGTGCAACAGCAGCCTCATCCCTCTCCACAAGTTGTCTTGGGTATTAAGGCAAATTGATCTATGTCAATGTTGAACCATTGCCCCGGGCTTGCCCAAGAACTATCCACTGTTACCCTCAACCTTCTGTGCTGATCTTTGTAGGCCCACTGTGGAGACTACTTTTGTGGCTTGCAGTAAGTAGGCAGACATGCTCAGCCAGTTGACCCTGGTGCATCTCCCCTCTGATCCTTAAGTAATAAAAAGGGCAGTGTGCTGCCCTCCACACAATGGATGAATTTCAGCCATCCTGCATACTTTGTTCTACCATTTTTAAACACTCTTGTTTTCGGTTTTTCAACATGGTCACATAGTTTTAAACAACATTCAGTTAGAACAAATACCCACTAATCTCTGCTATTGATAAGTGTGTGTAACTCACAGTAATCTCCACGGGAGATACCCAAGCTCACCGATGGCAGAACAGATGTTGAATTCAAATTCTTTATCAGCATGAAAAATTCTTACTATACAAGTAATCCTAGCTATCAGGATAGAACCTTAATTGTTTCTAGAAGCAACACATCCTGAAAGCAATCGCTGTATTTGGAAAATAGACCTGTACATCGGGACCAAATCAAGGAAATTCTGAGATGTCCTATTTGATCAGACGTGTAGGTTCCATTATCAAAAGTTTACACATACTTCCCTGTTTGAATTTATACAGACAGCAGTGACAGGTCCCATTTGTTTATTTAACCAACACTGACTGCTCTGAGTGATCCTTTACTCTCCAAACACATTGCATTACAAGTAACAGCGCTAGACTATTCAGGACTTACAAGGCTCCCTCGGAGCAGATCAGTTAAGTAAAATAAAAAATGCAAACCAGGAAGTTTATTATTTTTTCACTGACATATTTGACATTACCTTTGGAGAGTGAACAAAGACACACTGTCAAAGGGAGAAACCTGCACAAAACGTTACTGTGTGTTCTTCATGAATGCAGAGGTATATTTAAGCAAAGAAAGACATTCCACTGCTCTCCTGAGACTTCCTTCATTCAGCTGATTTATTTATAGTGCCACATTCACACCACTACAATTCAGGTTGTGTCAGCATTTCACATACCAACTCCTAATTGCAGGAGCTTATTACTTGATCATAAAAATTAATGCTACCTTGAAATTTAGCATTATTTGGTCTCAGTTCCAGAGCAATTTTATTTGACTATAATTTTTTTAATGAAATGTTTCATCATTTTAAAATGGAAAAAGTGGAAAATTCCCAGTTACAGATATTCCTTCACCCTTACTTTACATAACTCAAATATTATTCTGATAAAAAATAATATTTGGAAAGTTTTGCAAATATAGTTTTGCTGTATTTTTTTCCTCCAAGAGGCTCTGTTGGACTGCTGAGAATCACACATTTCTTCCAAACATGTGCCCACTTCACCGGGGGCCACATTGCAGCAGCCAATCTTCTGTCTAAACAGTATTCCTTTCAGAGACCCTTAAAAACCTCTTCATAATGGACATCCACAAATAGGCTATAGGTGATTCACCCTACCTAACAATTATTAGCAGAGAAGACAAGCAGTCATTGCTGAACGGTGGAAAAGCTGGGTACATCAGTGAGGAAAGAGTGCTCAAGCTGGGGGAAGAGGAAGTGGGGCCTTTTGGTGAGTGATCAGAAGGCAACAGGCTCATTGTTCAGGAAGACGAGCAGGTAGGAGAGAAGAGCTCTAAATGAGGAGAAGAGGCGGTTTATGAGACGTGGGTGGGAGAAGGTGGCTGGGGTGGCACAGCGCTGAGGCACAAAGGAGGACAGATGGTTGCGGAGAGGCACCGGCCAGTTGATTCCTTTTGGTCAGAGACCGGAATGTCAGCTGAGAAGGTGGTTTAGTCGTAAAATTAAATGGACAAAATAACCAGGTCGCTGGATGATTATGCATCACCTCACTAGCTGTCTGAATGCCCTTATTAGGTGAGGAAGAGTCAATCAGCCAGAGGTGTGTCTGCTGAGTGATGCAAATCCCACACAGCTCTGAGGTTGCTACCTGCCCAGAATTATCAACATGTGGTGGCCTGTGGGAGCAAGAGTCCAGAAATGGGATCCAGGTGTTCCATAGCAGTGGGAAACACTAGCATAGGGCTCTGACCTAGACCTGCATTTCTGAACAAATATCACAAGACACCCAAGATGTTAAATTTTATACAAGTCTATATTTTTTTACCAAAATATATATTATACAATACAAACTATATACATGCTTTATAAAACTTTATGTGAATTTTTCTTGTATAAAAAGTAAACTGAAAAGCCCCCCTGTAAAATTAAATGAGTTAGGAAACCCAGTCACAGCTTTTCAATAAGAGAATTGACCCCGACAGCTTGCCCCTCATGAAAAGTTTAATACAGAACACTACTGTATTTTTAAACGTAGATTTGCTTTGACATATGGCCCAGTGTTTCAATAAACTTTTTTTTTTTAAATGTGAACTCTAATTCCAGGATTTTTCTATGGCAAAGTTTGAAAAACCAACTATGCTGAACTGAGGCATACAGTACACAAAAACATAGTAATTGTGGTAAGCCAGTAGTCCACAGTGTATGTGAGCTGATGGACTATGTCTGTGTAAGCTGTCATTTAATGCTAGCTTCTTGCTTAGAGAAGTTATAGCGTGCAGCAGGAAGCTGATCATCAAAGCTCGAAAAAGTGAGATCTCAGAAATGGAAGAATTGGTTTTGCTTTTTTAGACATTTTCTTCATTTTGGTCATAGTAAGGAAGAATACAGGAATGTTGTAGACAAATCAAAGTTTTTATTCAGGAGGTGTTGTCATATCACCATAGCAAAACATTTTTCCCCCCAAAGATACGTTAACATCCTATAATCAAAATAAATGTTATGTTGGAAGTACACAGATCAAAGTACTTTGCAACGATAAGCCACATCAAATATCCTTATAATGGAGAAAAGAGCAGTTACAGAAATATTTTATGAGTAGGTTAAAGAAGCCTGCTGGTAAACGTGCCAACACCACAGATTAACTAGTGCATACATTAACATCAGGGAAAGAAAAATTAAATCTTACACTGAACGTGTCAACATTTTAGATTATCTATTGTCTCTGCACCACATGCAACAAGCAAGCAAACCAAGCAAACTAGCCAATCAATGGGAAAGATGGTTTTTAAACACTAAGGATTTATGTGCTATAATTGAGAAACTCTCTATACTTAGATAGTTGGTTGTATTCTACTAACTTTCAAATACTAAAAGCAGGAAGAAATAAAAAATACAGTGATCTGGGGTTTTGCTTTAGATCTTCTCTTATGATTTGGATACAACAACTTGAGAGCTAAATAAAATAAATTTAAAATAAATTTAAAACCCAGCCCCTTCTAAAATGTAGTGCATATAACTTTAGATGAATATTTCAGAGAGCCTCAAAAAAGGGACAGTAAAGCAGGACCTAGACTCTTGCTTCTGCATAACATAACTGGGTTTGCACTTATACACAGAAATAGAACATATAGCTGAGAAATACTAGTAATAAGTGGCAGGTTCTCTCTGAACATTAGCTAGATCATCAAGAAGGTCAGTCATGAGTGCAGTAAGAAAACACAAAACATATGTTAAACAAAGAAAATATATGACTTACCGGACGGACCAGCTTGGCTGTTTCTCAAGTGCAGAGGAAGTAAGTGCTTCTGCCCTTGTACATGCAGATCTTGTTTATTTAGCCTTTTTTGAAGGTTTGCACTCCAAAGGTTTAAGTTTAAGTCAAATCCAGGAATCTGCAGGGGAGAAAGAGGGAAGGGGATAAGAGTAAATGAATCTCAGCTGCTGGCTGGTACTACTGTTCTAGGAGCATTTGAGCTATTTTCAGCAGCGGACGGGTTTGCCTACAATCAGGATGAAAATGCAAAACATTCACACACATAAAAATCAGGAAACCCACAACAACAACTTTGTGCATTGTCCAAATTTTCATTTAAAGAAACAGAAGGAGCAAGTAATATTGATGCAGAAAAATAATGTAAAACACACATCTGTGGCCTTTAAGACTATATTACCTCTGGGCTCAGGAAATGAACCACTATTTTTCTTTTAGCATGGAAAAGTAGTTTCAAGTTTAATCACCACTGAAGATGCTGTGCCATCTCCACAAAAAGGGTTTCTCTCTGAGCTGGAAGCGCTTTCTCATTTGCTCATTTTGCATTCAAGTTTTTTTGATCTAGGTGATGTCAGTGTCTGATGGCAATCCAGTCTCCCAGCAATTTATTTTTAGTTTGCATCTAAATTTTCAGTTTCAAGTGTGCTATTTTTTGAATGTCTGAATATTTTGGACTGCAGCCTGAGACTGTAGCTCATCTTAGTAAGGACCAGGGACCATTCAGTGACATGATGGAGTTATCCACATACCTGTCCCCACATTCTGAAAAAAATGACAAGGAAAACAAAGCATTTACTCAGGTTGGGCTACTGATCACAGAAAAACTTAGCTTCACGCTCATGCTCATAGGGTGCATGAAAGCCAGTTTCTTTGGGGCTTACAGATAACAACAGTGAACTGAAATCGCTTATTCCGTCATGTGAAGCAGCTTTTCAGGATGTCCTCTATAAATCTTTTCCTATCAACTGTGACAAGCAGATTACTGTGCGTCATCAAGACAACTACTCACATCCCACCACATCACTATGGACTGCCCTTCACAAGGCCGTTATTGCCATCAAAAGGAAAAAAATAGTGATCTGAAGTTACTTTCTAACCTGAATCCAAAACAAGTCCATGCTGGGGTAGATTATAAAATGCTTTATTATATCTTTAAATCTAGCTCAGATTTTTACTTAACTGGTTTGTTCATTTGGATAGGTTTTATGAGCTCAATCATTGGACAGCTTCAGCTTCTGATTTCTTGAAGTATGGCATGAGAGTGGCTGGTATTTGAGGAATGTATTCCCTGATGCCTGAATCAGGATATCAGACAAAAATACAGCAATCCAATAAAGCACCAATGTGGTCAAGCAATTTTATATTGGCAATTTAAACAAAAATGTGAATGAGCAAATGTCCAATTAAAAACAACATGCTCACAGACCATAATGCAGGAGCAATCACAGTGATGAAGTTGTCAAAGTTTGAAAATGAAAAAGAACCTATTCTTCTATGTAAGGGGAAGGATTCTCACAAAATTTATCCTCACCATTGTAGTGCCCCATTAAGAACAATTGTTAACAACATAGCAGTCAAATATTTAGCGGTTAAGTTAAGCATTATTTTTGCTTCATTCCAAGTTGTCAGTTCCTATTGACACACACATAATTAGAATGAAGGAAATATTACAAAAAGGAGATGCCCAATCACCTTCTCAACTGTTTGAATGTCAGCCAAATCAATCTAGGACCACTATCTTACCACAAACATTCATCCATAGAAGTACAGAAGAGTTCAGCTCTATTATACTATACACTGGTATCACTGTACAGACTAAGATTTAAGAACTCCCAGTTCTTGCTTTTTACATTTCTTTTTTAAACTGGGTTAACACTCTGAATGCTGGATCAGATACAAACCTGTGACCCATTAAGGGCATGTCAGTTGGAACAGACAATCTAGATTGTAAATACATAAAACAAATGCACTGGGCCACTAATGTGTCACTTTTCTAGTCATCACATACTCAATAATACATTCCTATGGTAGTTAAGAGGTCAAACCACCAAGTACGGATACATACAGATGAAATCCTGATCTCACATGTATTCCCAAAAAATTAGACACATACAACATTTAAGCTATGTCTTAATGTCCAATTATTACTGAAGTAAGATTCTCTAATGTCTGCTACTGCAGTGCTATATATCTTTAGTGAAACAATTTTTCTCAGAAGACAGCCATTCACTACATTCAGCTCCCTGATTTGCCATCAGCACATATTCCATCTTGGCACCTTAAACTGTTTATTATATGTTCTTTGCAATTTATTTTGTGTAAATCATAACATACCTGTTATCTTTTATAGCATTTTATTATCCCTGCTCAGTAGTACTGCTTTGGTATATGTTAATCATTCATTTCAGCTACTGGATATAAATCTTATCAGATGATAGTTAGTTAGAAATGTGTTATACTCTGTAAATATTACTAAAAATGTACATACCATCTGGCCTCTCCAGGCCAGATCTGATCATCCTTATGTTTGTTAGCAAAACAGACAAAAAGCACAGATGCAGAAGGAAGAAAAATCATAACCAGATCCTTGTCATCATTGCAAAGACTGTTGCATTACACTTTTCAGACAATATTATTTGCGCTATTTGCCTTTTCAGTAACACTAGCAACTCCAACACAAACTCATTTGTATAACGGTTTTCTGGAGCATTATGATTCTATTGAAATCAGTACAAACAAATTAAAACTAACGAAAAATAATAAAAATACATGTTGAGCATAGACATGTAGACATCCTGTTCAAGGCTTCATGCAATTCCATATTAGGATAGTGTTGGAGAAAGTCTGACAAGCTATTCCAGGATCTTAAATTTACACATTAAGAATCTGGATAGATTAAAACTGTAACATTGGGTCACTACGAGAGAAAATTGTCTCTTCAAAATATCTACATACTTTCTATTAGTGATAATGGGAGTTTGGGACAGTTATTGAGGGAAACATATAATAATTGTAGGAATTCACCTGAAACAGTTTCCTAGGCCTACTTCTCCAGCCACTGCAAATGATCAACTCCGAGACAAATCAATGGGAATTGTCTGTATGCAACAGCTGGAGAATTGTTCCTCCTTTGGAAAATTTCGCAGACTAGTTTGAAAGTTGTTCAGATCCCATAACTTAAGCACAATATAACTGGGTGTAAATTAATTATTATTATTATTATTGTTGTGAGTGTTACTTCTACACAACTTTTTGATCACTCTTGGGCCTGGTCTACACTAGGACTTTAAATCGAATTTAGCAGCGTTAATTCGAACTAACTACTCAACCGTCCACACCAGGAAGCCATTTAATTCGAACTAGAGGGCTCTTTGGTTCGAATTTGGTACTCCACCCCGACAGGTGGAGTAACGCTAAATTCGACCTGGCTAGCTCGAATTAGGCTAGGTGTGGATGCAAATCGAACTTAGTAGCTCCGGGAGCTATCCCACAGTGCACCACTCTGTTGACGCTCTGGACAGCAGTCCGAGCTTCGATGCTCTGAGCAGCCACACAGGAAACGACCCGGGAAAATTTGAATTCCTTTTCCTTTCTGGACAGTTAGAATCTCATTTCGTGGTTGGACATCGGGGCGAGCTCAGCAGCACCGGCAGCAATGCAGAGCTCTCCAGCAGAGAAGTTCATGTAATCTCTGAATAGAAAGAGGGACCCGGCATAGACTGACCGGGAACTCTTGGATCTGATCGGTGTGTGGGGCGAGGAGTCTGTGCTTTCGGAGCTGCGCTCCAACAAACGGAATGCAAAGACCTACGAGAAGGTCTCCAAAGCCATGATCCAGACAGAGGATACAGCCGTCATGCAACGCATCGCCACGTGAAAATCAAGGACCCCAGACAAAGCTACCAAAAAATCAAAGCGGCAAACGGACGCTACGGAGCCTGCCACCACTGCCCCACCAGTGACCATGGACTCTGATGATGGGACAGTGTCGACGGACAGTTCCTCGACGATGTTCACGGACGGGGAAGATGAGGAAGTGTTTGTGGAGGACGAGGCAGGCGAGAGCGCTTACAACGCTGGTTTCCCCGACAGCCAGGATCTATTCATCACCGTCACGGAGATCCCCTACCAACCCTCCCCGGCCATGAACCCGGATCCTGAATCAGGGGAAGGAGCAGTCGGTAAGTGCTTTAACCATGTTAACTTTTATTCTTAATATAACAGGAATCTGAAGTGTGTGAGAAGGAGGTCTCTCTATATATGGTGATAGAACAGAAATCCTCCTGGGAGATCTCCACGAAGCTCTCCTTCCGTTAATCGATAAGCATCAGCAGGAGGTTCCTGGGGAGAGCTGCCTTATTGGGTGCTCCGTGATAGCACCCTTTTCCACGCGAGGCTTTCATGCGGTATTCAGGGAGCATTGCCTCCCCGAGCACGGCTGCATCGGTCCGTGGTTCGTGATAGATTTCACGCAGCATGCGCTCTCTATCTCCTTCAGTGCCCGTCCTCACGGTGATCTCGCTAGGAGACTCATGCATCTAAGTAGTGGAATTACTGTTATGGTGCGCCTGGTCCAAAGTATTTTTAATAAATCCACGGACAGACGGCATAGCACAGACTCAGCACGCAGCTGCGTGACGAGCGTAACGGAAAGCCAAAGAATATAATGGACGCTCATGGAGGGAGGGGGGAATGAGGACGCAAGGTATCCCACAGTTCCTGCTGTCTCCGAAAAGTATTTGCATTCTTGGATGAGCTCCAAATGCTTCTAGGGTCAAACACAGTGTCTGCGGTGGGTCAGGGCATAGTTCGGCAATTTGCGCACACACCCCACCCACCACCAGAAGTGAAAGGGAAAACAATCCTCTCTTGACTCTTTTACATGTCACCCTATCTTTACTGAATGCTGCAGATAGACGCGATGGTGCAGCACTCAACACCAACATCCTTGCTCCCTCCACGCTATGGATGGCTGATGGTGCAATATGACTGGTATCCGTCCTCATCATCAGCCTATTGGCACATGGGGCAGTGCAAAAGGACTGGTAACCATGCGTACTAGCATCTGTGAGGTCGATCAAGGGCGCCTGGCCCTAATTTTTCATGGTAGATGGTGCAGTATGGCTGGTAACCGTCCTCATCATTGCAACAGGGGGCTGAGCTCCATCAGCCCCCACCCTTCCTGTGTAAAGAAAAGATTGAATTGCCCCTGGACTAGCAGAGGGATGATGGGCTCCTTCATCCACAGTAATTAATGTCCTGCCTGGACTATCATTGCAGCTGGAGGCTTCCTTCCACTCATTTCTCACAAACAAGTCACTGTGTCTTATTCCTGCATTCTTTATTACTTCATCACACAAGTGGTGGGACAATGGTATGGTAGCCCAGGAAGGCTGTGGGAAGGCCGGAATGAACAGGTGGTGTTGTTGCAGGAGCACCCCCTGTGAATAGCATACAGCTCCAAATTTATGCAGGATCGGACACAGAGCAGCTGTGCTATCTGGTTCTATGATACAGTGGTTCTCTAGTACACTTGCCCATAATCTAGGCAGGACTGATTCTATTTTTAGATACCAAAAAGGAGGGATTGACTCAGGGAGTCATTCCCAATTTTTGCTTTTGCGCCCCTGGCTGCTCGGCCAGGGGCACTTATGACAGCACCAAATGGGGCAGTGCAAAAGGACAGGTAACCATGCTCATCTTATTACCATCTTATTACCAATTTATGGTATGGTAGATGGTACAATATGGCTGGTAACCATCTCTGCTGTCATGCAAAAGCAAAAGCATACTGCTGTGTAGCGCTGCTGGACCGCCTCTGTCAGCGGCATCTAGTACACATACGGTGACATACACAAAAGGCAAAACAGTGTCCATGGTTGCCACGCTATGGCGTATGCCAGGGCAATTCTGGGAAAATGGGCTTGAAATGATTGTCTGCCGTTGCTTTCCTGGAGGAAGGAATGACTGGCGACATTTACCCAGAATCCACTGCGAAAATTATTTGTGCCCCAGCAGGCACAGGGGTCTCAACCCAGAATTCACAGAGACAGCCTAGACTCAGTTAATTGTTCGCAAAAATGTATCTTTGCAAGGAATTCACTCCCTGTTTCCCATCTCACAGCTTCCACTGTCTCCAGACCTGCCACAGCATCCCCCTCGCAGAGGCTGGCAAAGATTAGGCGGAGAAAGAAAAAGACAAGGGACAAGATGTTCGATGAACGTATGGGCTGCTACCTAGCCGAGGCGGACCAGCAGAGCCAATGGAGGGAGACCGTCTCTCTGTACCAGCGCTCACACAGCGAACGGGAGGAGAGGTGGCGTGAGGAAGACAAGCAGGCGACTCAAACAATGTTTGGACTAGTGAGGGAGCAAACGGACACGCTCAGGCGCCTTGTGGATGTTCTGCAGGACCGCAAGAGGACAGAGCCCCCCTGCAGTGTATCTGCAACCGCCCTCCCCCGCCACAAAGTCCCATACCCCCCTCACCCAAAATAACCAGAAGGAGGGGCGCCAGAGGCCGTGTAAACTGTCACTGCACCCCAGCAGAGTGCTCAAGTACCCAAAAGCTCTCATACCCTACATTTGCAGAAGTCGTTCCCTTCCGGACTCACACAAGTCCCAATCCCAGTTCCATCCCTTAAGTGTCTACTTAAGTAATAAAAATACTTTGCTGTTAATTACTGTTTCCGTCATGTTTTTTCAAAGAAGACTGTGTTTGAATGGGGGGCGTGGGGAAGGGGGTTGTTAATTGCATAGGACAGTCACCTTTCCCAGGGTACAGACACGGGGGCAGGATCAGCAGCGGGTCACACACACAGTGCAGTCAGTAGGCACCATGGTCGGTATGGGAGGTGGTTTCCAGGTTCTGTGTGGGCGGGGGGATGTGACTTTGTAGCGGGGGAGGGCGGTTACAGATCTTATACAGCAGTCCTTGTCCTGGACCGCTGAGTCATGCAGCAGAGGAATCTGTATCCGTACTTCTCCGCCACAAGGTCACATATCCCCCCGCACACAGAATTCGAAAAAGAGGGATGGCAGGCTCCGTTGAAAGAAGCATTCCGGCACTGCGGACCGCTCTAGGAGCAGGAGCCTGTCATTCGTTGAGTTTAGAGGCGGTCTTTACATCACCGCACACCCTACCCAGCACAGTCTGCCTCCCAGTTTCAACCCTTTAACGCAAAGTCATGAATAAAGAAACCTTTCTTCAGTAACAATGGGACATGTATTTTATTTTTACACGTGTGTTGGAAGTGGGGGAAACGGGGTGAACGGGGTATGTAACCGAAGAGGAGAGTCAACAGTCAGTGGGTAAAGAAACAGGGGCAGGTTCATCTTCTCTGTAAAGAAAATGAACAGTCACAGGTCACGCTGCTCGCTGGTATTTGAAGAGTTCCTTGTCGCTGTCCCAGGCGCCTGTATAGGGCTTCATGAGCAAGTGCATTAGCGGGCAGGCTGGGTCCCCGAGGATGACTTTAGGAATCTGCTCATCCACAACAGTTATTTCGTGGTCCGGGAAGAAACTACCTTCCTGCAGGCGTCTGAGCAGCCCACAGTTCCTGAAAACACACGCATCATGAACCTTGCCCGGCCACCCGACGTTGATGTTTGCAAAACGTCCCCTATGGTCCCCCAGTGCTTGCAGCACCATTGAAAAGTAGCCCAATTTCTCATCAGCTGACTGTGGAAGAGGTGGACGATAAAGTGCGAGGAGGAGAAAACGGCGATGATCGCAGCGGGCTCCATGCTTGCAGTGCTGTGGTGTCCGCGCTGTCACTGACCAGAAAAGTGCACGAACAGATTTCCCGCAGGCGCTTTCAAGGAGGGAGGGAGGGAGGTTGTGATTGACGGTTCAATGACGACACTTACCCAAAACCACCCTCGACACATTTCTCCCCCCAGCAGGCATTGGGGGCTCTACCCAGCATTCCAATGGGCAGCGGGGACTGCGGGAACTGTGGGATAGCTTCCCACAGTGCACCGCTTCCAAAGTCGACGCTGGCCCTGTGAATGTGGACTCAGAAATTCGAATTAGTGTATTTAGTATGGATACACAAATTCGACTTCATAAGGTCGAATCCACAAATTCGAACTAAGTCGATTCGAAATAGTCTTGTAGTGTAGACAAGGCCTTGGAGTGCTATTTCTGACATAATTCTCCTATATTGACAGCCTCATTTTGCTGTATGAATTATTACAGAAAAGAGTTTAAAAAAACCCAACAACAACCAAACAACACTGGGGCAGATCCCCTCCCCAGTTCTGTGCCTTTGTGCTACTCTGACGACAGTGAACCAAATAAATTCTCATTAAAGACCCAGAGAGAGGGCCCAACCTTGCTCCCTTTAATGACAATGGCAAAAAATTCCAGTGATTTCAATGGGAGCAGAACTAGGCCCTGGAGCTTATTTGCAAGAGTAGATGATGATGTGCAAGGAGTTCTCTCATACATAGAGACTGGCTGCTATTCGAATCCTCAATACAAGTCTATCTCCAAAAGGGCCACTGTAAGGTACAGCTGGGGCCACCTCCCTTATCCCTTTCTGAAAAAAGAGAGAAGAGCAGAGCAAGAGAGGTGGAGCCCATATTATACCCTGTAAAAGGGTGCCATAGCGCTCTCTCCTGAACTGAACTCTTTTTTCGCTTTTTAGCCAAGGCAGCCAGAATGCCTCTGAGGTCCCTTGCTGCTGCCCAGTCTCTCCACATATGCTCCACCTCAATATAGCCTGTGGTTGAAGAGTGAC
The DNA here is from genome assembly GCF_020497125.1 of Mauremys mutica. NCBI lineage: Eukaryota > Metazoa > Chordata > Testudines > Geoemydidae > Mauremys > Mauremys mutica. The sequence goes on from NC_059076.1 coordinate 84,341,432, forward strand.
AATATAATAGTAACTACAAGTTTATGTATAGGGATAGCACCCTTGGGATAATTGCAAGCCCTTTGGGAGTCATGGAGGAAGCTGAGGGGGGGTCATAGGATGTCATACAAAAACAAACATTTGGAAAAAAGTATAAATACATTTTTGGTAATAAAAAAATGTATAAACAATGTCAGCTCTGTAACGGGATATACCTTTAAAGACATGCACCATATTGTTTTAACCTGAGAATTCCAGCTAGTGGATTAGTGTAGTCCAGTGAAAGATGAGAGGGTATGCAGCAAACTGCTAGAGCTTCAGCTAATACAATATTGAACCTGTATCTGCATATGTGCCCATCTGTCTGGATTTCCTTATATAAAACAGAAGTCCCATACAATATATATATATTGTATGGGACTTCTGTTTTATATAAGGAAATCCAGACAGATGGGCACATATGCAGATATTTATATATAAAAACAAAAGTGCAAATAAGGACAAGCCCTGAAGAAACCTGGCACTGAATTGGACACCGGACAGTTAAGATGTAATGGTTAAAGAGCAGTGCTAAGCCTTACACAACTGAATTTCATGTATCATTCAGTCTCTGCTGGAGCTCAGGGGTAATTCAGAAAGGTGGGTCATTTAGTGAAAAATGAGTGACCAGTTGTTCCAGCTGCTCAGAAAGAAAAGAGAAAACATGGAAATACAGTGACAAGTATATAATATATAATTTATATCAATTCATTCAAAACCACAGGCAGGGGTCAGCACTATCTGTTGCATGACAGACACTTGACAAAATTACCGTATCTAGTGACGGACATTAGGGGGAGGGGGCGGGTTATGTCATTCAGTTATTAAATTTTTTGAAAAATTTCCAAAGACCTCTAAATTGCTCCATAGGTTTTAAAAAGTATAGGGCCTGAACAGCTACTAAAGAATACCTTTTTCCAAATAGTACCATTATGTACTGCAATCAACTGATTTGATTCACTGGCTGATCGCAGGCGGGAAAATTGAAAAAAAACCCTAATTTTTAAATGTTCTTGCAAACTGAAAAGTAAAAGTTTTGTTTTTGATTGAATGAAACACTTTCATTTTTGAGACTTTATTTTACTTACTTTTTTTATTTGAAAAATGGAAATATTGCATTTTTAAAATTTTACTTTTTTTAATCCACCCCCAACAAAATAATTAGACAAATTTGAAATTAATTCACAAAGTGTTTTGGTCTATCCAGATCTACTTTTCTCTGCTAAAAAACTTTTGTCCAAAAATGTTTGCTATGCTTTACTCTTTTGTACCACATTAGTGATATGGCTGAGGATGCCCAAGAACTTGATGAATTAAATGATAACATAAGAACATAAGAACAGCCATACTGGGTCAGACCAAAGGTCCATCTAGCCCAGTATCCTGTCTACCGACAGTGGCCAATGCCAGGTGCCCCAGAGGGAGTGAACCTAACAGGTAATGATTAAGTGATCTCTCTCCTGCCATCCATCTCCACCCTCTGACATACAGAGGCTAGGGACATCATTCCTTACCCATCCTGGCTAATAGCCATTAATGGTCTTAACCTCCATGAATGTATCCAGTTCTCTTTTAAATGCTGTTATAGTCCTACCCTTCACAACCTCCTCAGGTAAGGAGTTCCACAAGTTGACTATGCACTGTGTGAAGAACTTCCTTTTATTTGTTTTAAACCTGCTGCCCATTCATTTAATTTGGTGGCCCCTAGTTCTTGTATTATGGGAATAAGTAAATAACTTATTTACTTTCTCCACATCACTCATGATTTTATATACCTCTATCATATCCCCCCTTAGTCTCCTCTTGTCCAAGCTGAAAAGTCCTACCCTGTTTAATCTCTCTTCATATGGGACCTGTTCCAAACCCCTAATCATTTTAGTTGCCCTTCTCTGAACCTTTTCTAGTGCCAGTATATCTTTTTTTAGATGAAGAGACCACATCTGTATGCAGTATTGAAGATGTGGGCATACCATCAATTTATATAAGGGCAATAATATATTCTCCGTCTTATTCTCTATCCCCTTTTATATATCTGGTGCTTCATACTGCCTAGTGTTGCAAGGTATGTTTCCAATTGTTTATTAAAACCGACACTCTCTTATATACAGCTTTGCACACAACAAGAGACTAGTTTATTTAAGACATTGCAGGAAGCAGTCCAAGATTTCCACACCCAGTGGGAGTGGTGGATTGCAATCTGCATGGGTGGTGCCAAAGTATTGACAGATAAAAATAGCAGACAAGTCACATGGATGAAAAACACTACACATAATGCCTCACAATGTTAGTTTATGTGCTCCCAAGCTCTTCCTGCCTAGATGTCTGAAATATACTGTTTTTACAGAGGTTATAAAGTAGTGAACTTCATTAAAGGCCATGCAATGTATTTTTGATTTTTTGACATTGCTCTCATCATGGATTCCTCTGACAACCAACTCCACTTTCCAGATGAAGTGAGATAGCACTTCACCTCATGACAGCTAATTCATCTCTTCATATTAAGAGCAGAAGTGAAGGTTTTTCTGAATGATCAATCTCCTTTTATGGATTCCATCAATAACTCAATTTGGGTGTCATTGCTTAGCCTGCCTTGTTGAACAAGCTGATCTCTCTTTGCCAGGGCTGGAACTGGAATGTTCTGTCCATGCATGATTCGTCAGAAAACTTTGAATTTGGTCTTCCTGAGCACAAACAGGAAACTTGTAGTAGTTTCCTCTTGGCTCAGATTTTGTGGAGGGAACTGAGAAGCCAGCCAGAAATTATCAGGAAGCATCTGACCATTGAGAGTAAGTGTCTGAAGGAACTGCAGGACCAGCTGTAGTACTATTTTCCCTAATAACTCCTATGTGAAAGAAGTGGATCAGACGACCCCGCATCCAAGATTTTACTGATTCATCAGCTCTGACTGGATCATTGCAAGACAAATTGACAGGTATCTCTCACGAAAAAATTCTGTAACTGACTTTCTCTAGTCACCTTGCTTTACTTGCAGATGCCTTGAAAGTTCGATTCTCATTTTCCTCCTTGTATCGTGAGGAGACAGTTTTCTCTTCAGTGCTTGCAATAAAAATTAGATATTGATCATCAATTAAAAATGAATTAAGTCTGTTATTTCCTCTATCCAATCTTATATGGAACAGCTTTTGTCTATAAGAAAGACTCATCCAACATATTGTTAGTTGGCATCTCCTTTATAAAATTTGCTTTTCAGACATCATACTTAACAGGTATTATCATAATTACAAAATTTCACCTGCTCACAGTTTGGATTCTTGTTAGACACACTCACAAAAACATTCTTAATCTGGAAAGGAGTCATCAGCTCTGAAAGCGTGGGAAACTATTCTTTAGCTTTAGTGTCTAAGATCTCACACATTACAACATGCACTGGTCCCATGGAAAAAAACCCAGGCCATTTACCAAACCAGCATACTTTCGGCATCCCAAAATCCTAGGCAAGTACACCTCTAGTCCAGGTGGAAGAAACAAGTCTTATGCCACCTTTTATATGAGTAGCAGAGAACTCCAGGCTCCCTGCCAATCACGTTCTCAGAAAACCAGGTCTAGGGTGAAATCTTAGCCCCATCAAACTCTATGGAAAAACTTTCATTGACTCCATGGGATGAGAATTTCACTCCTGATGTCTAAGGAAGTGTGAATGACATTGTTCAGTCAGGCTGTAGATCTACTGTACTAGATGTTTCTGATTATTATTAAACATATTAGAATACCTTCATTCTGACATTACATGAGGATACCATCCTCCAAAAATTTGTGATGTCATTACTCCCGCCTTATAAACATAAATGAATGCCAAATAATTGCATTAAATCAGGAAAGGAAATTCTCAGGATCAAGAGAAATACCTTTCAAAAGGCTTGTTTAAACAAACAAAAACACGTTATCTACTCCAAAAATGTATTGTTGCTCCTCAATAATATGTGTTAATCCACATCCAGCATCAATTAACTGGCATCAGTCTAATTGCATTTAACTGCATTTAACTGGCATCAGTCTAATTATCCTTATTCTCATAAGGTAAAAAAGCTGTGTGAACTGCAACTTCAACTGATAAATTGTACAGACATAATATTCCAGTTATGTTGCTAGTAAAACAGACTTGACTCTGCTCGAATGTTAATTTCAAATTATTACAAAAATATAGAGAGCATAAATATGCAAAAGGATTTTGCAGGAAATACAAATCAGGAGTCTATTGTTTATCAAGTTCTGTGTGTGTACTGCCAGCCCATTGTTTCAGGAACTTTGTACAAGGTCATTTTTCTTTACACGCTCTCTTTACTGCCAGAGCTGTGATCACTTATTGTGTTTTTTAATTACAGACATAGGCCCTGAACCTGTGAGGTACAGCGAGAGTGCAATAGGAGCTGAGAGAACAAAGTATCTCAAAGGCTGGGCCCATGGTAACTTGGGGGCAACATTCACCTTTGTGCAGGAGGCTAAACATAAGAGATTAGCCCCATTGTGTGCATAAGTGGGAACAAGGTGGCATTAGGCCATGTGCTGGCCCTTTACAGAGAGGTAATTTTCACACTGATGTATTTACAGAAAGCAATCATGTCCCCCTCAGCCTTCATTTTGTTAGGCTAAACAAACCAAGCTCCTTAAGTCTCCTCTCATAAAACAGGTTCTCCATTTTTCTGATCATCCTAGTATAGTAAGCCCTTGTCTGCACCTGTTCCAGTTTGAATTTATCTTTCTTAAACAAGGGAGACCAGAATTGCACACAGTATTCCACGAGATCTCACCAGTGCCTTGTATAATGGTAATAATACTTCCACCTATAATGCTTCCTATCTCTACTGCATTCTAGGACTGTACTAGCCTCTTTCATGGCCACATCATATTGGTGGCTCATAGTTATCCTGTGATTGACCAATACACGCAAGTTTTTCTCCTCCAACGCTTCCAGCTGGCAAGTCCTCAGCTTATAGCAAAGACTTTTGTTGTTGGTCCCTGAATGCATGACCTTGCACTATTAAATTTCATTCCATTTCTGTTACTCCAGTTTTCAAGGTCATCCAAATCTTCTTGTATGACATTCTGGCCTTCTCCTTTATTGTCAATACCTCCCAGCTTAGCCATCTGCAAATTTTATTAGCACACTCCTACTTTTTGTCCCAAGGTCATTAATGAAAATGTTAAATAAGATTGGGCCCAAGACTGATCCTTGAGAAACTCCACTAATAACCTCCCTCCAGCTGGATAATTCATCTCTCAATGTGACCCACTGTAGTCTCCACTTTAACCAGTTCCTTACCTACTTTTCAATTCTCATATTAATCCCCATCTTCTCCAATAAAACTAACAATTTCCCATGTGGAACTGCATCTAATGCTTTACCGAAATTGAGGTAGATTAGACCTAAACAATTTTTCAGACAAAAAATGCAGTATCTTTTCAAAGAAACAAATCAGGTTGGTCTGGCATGATCTACCTTTTGTAAAAACATGGATTTTATCCCAATTACTGTTTACTGCTATATCTTTAATTACTCTCCCTTTCAAGATTTGTTCTAAGGGTTTGCATTCAACTGAGGTCAAGCTAACAGGCCTGTAGATTCCTAGATCAATTTTTGTTCCTCACTTAAAATAGGTACTATATTTGCAGTTCTCCAGACATAAGGTACGCATCTGGTTTTCAGCAAGGCCCTGAGTTTTCACTCAATTTCCTACCTTAAATAAATAAATAAAAAATATTTTTTTTTAATTTATTTTTACCTTGATTTGATTGAAGCACAAGGTCAAGCAACTTCCTCAAGGTCAAACGAATCACTGGCTTAGCACAGGCTAAAAGAGCTCAGGATCCTCCTAAGTCCCAGTCATTGACCTCTAAGACTCTTTCACACTACACTGTCTCTTTCACACAATCTAAGCATGCAGTCATTTACCCTCCAGTGTCCAGGAAAGATAGTATATAGGGCCTGGTGAGCACAGATAATTGGGAGGTAGCCATAAAGAACAATCAAATGTAGTACTACCACAATCCTTAAAAGGCAGACTTGGACTAGGTCTGCTTTTTGCAACTCAAACTATTCAGTGATACTTACATCCGGGCATGTTTTCTAAAATGTTCCAGCTAGACTTTGGACTCTTTGGAAGCCACATCAAGTGTCTCCAATGTTTATATGGTTTTCTTCATAATCAGAGAAGCAACACCCCTAAATGAATTATTATAGCAGTAGGGAGCTCACTAATTTTCTCAGCAGGGAAAATAATTGTAAACAGGATTTTGTGGCCTATGACTTCTGGGAGGAGCCCACTTTTATGGGCTTGACAAAGGGAGTGTCCATCAATTACATGTCATGAGAGATCTCTTATGGTAAGGTGAGTGATTTGTTAATGTTATCCGTCTTGACTTTTGACAAAGTTTAATTGAACCAAATCTCAGTGTTAATCCACAAAAAGTTAAAATAGGATGATTTATGCCAAAATAAAATATCAGCAAATCAAAACAAAAAGATGCTTTGTGACATCTGAAATAATGCATCGTTAGTGCCTTTAATGGAAATGCTAAGCATCAAACTATTCTTTTTTCTTTTCCCATGTTGATACTTACGTATACCATCCTAGTTTTTCTGTTGGTAAAAACAGGTTCTAGATATAGACACAGCCATACAGTGAAGTCCCCTTTTTCTTCTTCCTCAAGAGACCCATAATCTGCTGAAGGTTCTGTGTTTCACTCTTGAGTTTCTACTAGATGAAACTTGACCTGTCAGCTTCACACCACTGGGAGGTACACACTTGACTTATGTGATGGCAGGCTTTCACAGTAATAATAGGTAACAATAAATTAGACACAGTGTAGACTTACTATGGCTGCAGACAATATGAAGTTTGAAAGCTTCAAGACAGCACTAGAGGCTGACTGGAAAACTTATGTCAAGAAAATAATTATCAGAGTCAACGTTGTTCTAACTAGAAATACTAAGCACAGCAAGACAATAAAACACTGGACTGATCACCCAGAATAGGCATAAATAAAATCATATTAAGAAATATCAGATTGTTGGAACGGAGAATATGTAATTTCATCTGTAATAGATCACAATATAATTGTCAAAGGACAAATGCTTCAGGATGCTATTACTTAGCAGTATTATTGTAATTATCATACTACAGTATTTGGCCTTTTATATTATTTATTAGACACAGACAATGGACTCTGGTCCCATTCCCTGAGGAGCTTATGATCTAAGACACACATAGGGAAGGGAATAGCTTATTGGTTTAGTTTTATTAATATTACCATTAATTCTAAAGAAAAGAATTAATTTAAGTAGAAGGATGGGATTGAACTTCAGCTCTGTTTCTAAACTGAACTTTTGATTAAGGATTCCCTGAGACCTCAGTTATGACATTATTGGGACAAGTTACACAAGAGCTGTTTCCACTCCCCATAACCTGGATCTACTCATCTGTCCATTGAATGTAAGCTTTTCAGAGCAGGGACAATAATTCCAGAGTGACTGCAAAGCACCTAGCACACAGTGGGCAGTATTTAAATACATAATAATAATGATGGCTCTTTTTGGAGATGGAGACCAAGAATGCCTCCTCTTCTTCTGCAGCATTATTCCTAAGCCACAGACAGTCCTCAAGCGAGATACCTGCTCCTCTTGTGTCAGATTTCCCCTCTTCCTGGCAAGTCCTCCTGGAAGTGCTAGGGAAGGAAGAGCTTCTAGGAAGAGCTGAAGTCCCCTGACATTAACCTCTAAAATGAGTTTATAAAGTATTGATGTGCTCCAACTGCCATTATAGTTACTGCACAATCCTTGGCCCTTTGAGGGAGTGACTCAGGAAATCCGTGCTGAAGTCATTTTTGTTAACATATAAACATATTAAATATTTACGGTAGTAACTTATCACATATTACTTTGATGTGAAAATGGCTTTACTAGTGAAAATGGCTTTTGTTTGCCATTTGAGTTCCCCACTGTACCATTAACTGTAGTACAATCTTTATTGGTTTGAAACATTTGTGTAAAGTATATAGTGCTTTTCTTGGCTGAGGGAAGAAAAGCATATGAGGCGGCACAGGACTGTAGCTGCATTGCTAGTTAATCACTTTCTGCCCAATGATTCACAGCCAGAATTAACTTCTGGGCTGTAGGGAGATAGCACAGAGTAAAGTCCTATGTCCAAGCAGTAGATGTTAGGGTGGTAAAGGAGGTGGATAGTCTGTGTAGTGGATATTGTCTCAATTATTTTGACATCAATTTCCTAATCCTCCTCTTTTGGCACACTGTACCTCTTTCATTGTCTTTTGATACTAATCGACTTAGTGACATTCATTATTTAAAAAAAAATAAAGAAAATTAAGAAACAAAAAGCACAACTGTGTATTTCCACCATTCGGTTCCCTGTATGGGTAATCTCCTCTACCAGTGACCATGAAGAGAAGAATATATGGATACCATTTTCAAAAGTGACTAGGGCTTCTGGGCACCTTGGTTTTTGGGTGCCCAACTTGAGTCACGTTGAAGAGGGCCAATTTTCAGAAAAATTGGCACACCCAATTTCTGGAAATCAGGCCCCTTTAAGATATCCCACACTGGACACCCAAAAATGGAAGCACCCAAATCACTAGTTCTTTTAAAAATCTCATTTTATGCTAAGACACTGTAATGTAACAAAAAAGATTCAGCTTTTCCCTCTTTCTGATCCAGATTCTTGGGACCTGAAGGATACGCCTGAAGTGGGACCTCACAGTGCTCCTTTACTAAATCATCACTTTACAACTTTTAAACAAGAAAGGATAAACTATGTCTAATTCATTTTTTTATGAGATGTATCACCAGAGTACTGGTCTGCAAAAGACAGAAATACAACACAATTTTACTGTGTGTTATACCTTTCATACAAACTATCTCAAATGCTTTACAGCTACAAACAAACCGAATGGCAGACACAGCAATTATGAAGGAACCAATAGAGAAAATGCACAGCATGGGACGCATCCACCTTAGCAGGTGTACAGCCCAAACATTGGATGAACCCTGAGATGCTCTGCAGGTAGAGCCAGAAGGGGAGTAGAGCTGATTCTTCTCAACATGTAGGAAGGCTGCAAAAGCCTCTGCAGCCATTATCTGCCAATTTGTGGGGAGCTAGGTGAAAACAGGATGATCCACACAACAAGGGATTCTCTGATGCTGCCCTCCTCAATGTGAGGATGTACAGGCAGCCTCCATGAAGTAGAGCATTGTGCGGTGCAAAGAGTGTGCACCTCAGAATCTGGCCCCTCCATTGTACAGCAGAACCCACATGATACCACTGGCAGGAAGCCCCTGCAGGGACAGAATTTGGCCTTATGTTGTTTTCAGCAGAGATCTGAATTGAGATGATGGGTCAATGACTGAAGTAGAAAGGCAGAGGAAGGGTACTTCAGAAGCTGCAAAAAAGAGAGCATTCTCTCTTATCTGCTCACAGCAATGAGATTGCATGGAACAGAGAAGAGGCCACTGCCAGGATTCTCAAATTATGAGACAGTGGAACCCTTTGAGGCTTGAGATGATAGGGCTGTGCCTCCTTATATATGGGGAACAGTCAGGCAGCAGCATTCTGCACATACTGGAGCCCAAAGAGCTGACACTCAGGAATAGAGTTATGATGAAGGCTAGAGGGGAGCAGGGCATGGATAGAGATTTCAGTATCATGCACAGGCAGTACTGCAAGTGTGATGACAGGCAGATGTAAAAAAAATGTGAGAGATGAAGAGAACCAGGGGAGAGTTCAGAGTCAAAGATGATGTTAAGGTCATAATTTAGGTGAGACATTGCCCTGAGTATGTCTATAGATTAAAATTTCAAAATCACAATCAGGTAATTTCCTCTCTTTTTGAGGGACAAACAAATGGAAAGGAGGGATTTCCTTTACTAGAAACAATGTTTACTTTCTCAGAATTGCCACATCCTCTACACCGAAGTGTCCCACCCATCATCAAAAGAGAATCTGAACATGTGTTTTTGCTCCAAGTCTTTTTAATCTTTCATGAACCTACTCATGCCCAAAACAGAACTAAACACTTCTAATCCTCAGGCAAATATCACTGCAATGAACAAAGGACTAGTGCACGTGGGCAGTTGAGAAAGCAAAATGGCCAAATCAGTAAACTTTTTTTTTTATCCACCACTACCAATATCCTCAAATCCAGATTTCAAGAGCAAAGTAGTGAACATCAATCAAAAATTAAAAGTGGAACAACTAAGTATAATTATTCACAATTAAATCTAACCTAATGAACAACTAAATGTCCTTACATTTCTCCCACCCTGCATTACAAAATTAAGGAGAATATAGAGTTAAAGCAAATGCTGTGATTGTAAAATGCTGCATATAAAACATTGAAGAATGAAATCTGTGTTCAAGTACAGACAGACAATTTGTCTGGTGGAGGAATTAGTATTTTATTATATTAGTGCCCAAAGTGTGTTGGACCTTCATACAACATACAGAAAGCAAGGTCTCTGCCCCCAAAACTTGCAATCTAAGATGAGACAAACACATTTATGTGGCAACTAGAACAATTCCTTATATAGAACATGAAGATTAAAATATTTTAATGTTATTTTTAGCTTTTTTTAATGGAATATTTCAGGTCTAAATGAAGAGAGTTTAACATCATGTGACCAACCAGCTGTCCATGGAGCACCAACAGGTCCATCCATGGACCACAGTTTCAGAACTGTTCATGTACAGTAACAGGGATGTGGTAACAATAATTTTACTTAGCACAAACACAGCTTCAGATTCCTTAAAAGCAAAACCAGCCAAAGACCAGAAGAATGAGCCAGAGATGCCAAGCTCAGATCTGAAACTGAATTTTTCCCAGAGTTCAGAATATTTAAAATCCCGGTTCTATTGTCTGTAGTTTGATGATAGAGATACTACTAAGATGTAATGCATATAAAGGAGACTTTTTAAAATCAATGATGGCATATCTGACAATCTCTAATAATAAAAATTAAATAGATGTGAAATCTCCTCTTTTCATGACGTAATGTAACACTGAAGTATTAATTCTACAGTTACCAAAGAGCAATGGTGAAATAGAGCTGTCATCTTTACACCTATTTATGAAACGAATGTATTTTACTTTATGTTTAGATGGAGATGACCTCTGAAAGCAAGAGAGGTTATTTAGAAAATTTAGATTTTTTTTTAATACAGAAAGACGACGATGGTTCGTATGTTAAGTGAGCATACCGCACCTAAACTGTATTGCCCTAATCTACAAAAATGACTAATATTTGTGAGTGCCCAATTTAAATGACCACAAATTGTTCTGAATCTCAAAGTGGATGCTCAGCAAGTTCTGAAAAAAAATCAGGTCCTTTTAAAGTGTCTGGGCCTGAAAAATTGATTGAGGCACCCATAATCATTAGTCACTTTTGAAATGTTAGACCGTTATCTGTAATTTCTGTATTTAATACATTGTTGCAAATAATCTGTGCATACCTATCCAGATTTGCCCTCCCTATGTACACACAAAACTCACAGAAATCAATGGAGTTAAACCCAGTATCTGAATGCAAAATATGGCTCCATTAATTTACATGGTAGCAACAGTGATACAAGTAATTAAAATTTGTCCATCTTATTTTTCATTAATCCTTCCCCTAAACCACTACCAAAACATACAAAGGTCCTGCATTTGATAGTAGCTTCTGAATGAAAAAAACCCCGTAAGACTGGAAATGTATGAAAGGACTAAACATTAAACACTGAGTGGGATTTTAAAAGTGCTCAGCATTATTTTAACTCTGCTCCTATTGAAGTAAAAGGGAATTTTACCATTGCTTTCAGTAAGAACACAGGCCACAGATGTGTACTTCTGAAAAATCAGTCCCACCTTTTAAATCCTTGTTAGATTTACCAACTTAATGCTGCTGAATTTATCTGTATGAATTTGGTGCCAAGGAATTTCCCTTGCTTGGAAAATTACTCCTCTAGTTTAGTGAAGTGATCAGAGAGTCCTTTTTTATTATTCTAACTCTGAAAGAGGCAACATTATGACATGGATCAGTAGAAACCAGTGTAGAAAAGTACACATTTGATATGCTTGAACAACCATCTGAACAGAAAGCTGTCCCCAAGTGTGCTGGAAAAGAAAGGCTAGGAAATTCTGATGAAATCTTATTGCTGTCTTTGGTACCGTACAGTCCAACAGCCATTTGAAAGGATTATAAATCGGGAAAGTTAATAGTGAAGTTATCCTTCTAAGGAAAGTTCTGGCTCTTACAAGGTGCCTTTATAACTTCAATAAAAGAACCACCTAGTTTTATCTGCAAGAGAATGCTGCAGACAACACAGCAGAAGAGATGCTAGTACAGCTCTACGTTGTTTCTCAAGCCATCTTCAATCTTCAGACTCAGTTTAATATTTCAATATGAAGAATGTATGTTGACAAATGTGCATATGCCATACTCCAAGTATGGAGTTAAACATTTCTTCCCCCACATATGATATATGGGTATCAAGCAGAGTAAAGGATGAGCTGACCAAGTGCTACAAACAACATCCTTTCCATCCTAATCACTCTCAAAATGCTTCCCTATACAAAGCCCCACATGTAGCAACATTTTATTTAAGCCTTTTAAGAGACAGCAAAACACGACAGATGACAGAAGCATCTGAGTGTGACTAACAATACAACAAATGCTGTATATGCATAAATGCCACATATAGAACTGAGAATAGAGGAATATGCAGGGAAAATTTGAAGTATACAGATATAGCAGAACAGTCCATCATAATAAAATTATGCACTTTGGTTTTCTGTTATTGTGTTCATGATTTGAGAAAGAAATGACAAAAATAATTCCTCCCAAATGCTCTGTGGGGATTTCCATAAATTAGATTACTATCCTTCAAAACCAAGCGATAATAGCTGTGGGCTTTTTTATAATATTCTGCTAGAGCACTGGTTCCCAAACTTTTTGGCATCACGCCCCCTTTTTAATTTTTGAGAAACCCTCACGCCCCCCGCCTCTCCTTTATCACCATCCAACCCCTTTTTAACAAATTCAATTTGTAATTTCAAATTAAAAATAAAAAACAGTTTTTCTTGGCACAAAAAATTAATAAAAATGTAACTTAAAATAAGAAATAGCTTAAACAAAACAAATTTAATGTGAAGGATGATGCTGTATTTTCTTCATGAGTTGGGAAAGCCTAGGTTTGAAAGATGAAAGTGCGCAACGCAAATCATTTTCGACATCCAGTCAATTCCTTTAGTCATAATAAAAATGAAACAAACTTGAAAAGCTTTTTTCCACAGAGGTACGTCGAGAAAAACAGAAGAATAATACATAGCGCTTCTTCTCCAACTTTCGGGTAAATTGGGAAATATTTTATCCAAAATTCCTCCAGGCTTAAGTTTTCAAAAATATCTTTCACATTTGAATCATATTTCATTTTGAGTGTTTGTTCTTGCAAAACTTCTGGCAATGAATCAACATCAATGTTGAATGGATTACATGCTAATTTATGAACAGGGTTGCCAGAAAAGTTGGAAAGCTGGAAAATAGCAGATGAATTCATCAGCAAGGAAGTCCAGATGAAACACAATTTTGTTCTTTACGTCCTCTTTACGAAGTTGTTCTTGGAAACCTTCATTTTCAGCAAAGTGATGAAAAAGTTGGAAAAGATGAAAAGTTAGGCATCTGAGCTTGTGTTCGATGTTTCCAAAGCTTGATTTTTTCCATAAATGCTTTGATGGCATTGTGGTACGCTATGATGTTTGCGGTATTGTTTCCTTGCAGCTTCAAACTGAGATTGTTCAAAGATTCAAAAATGTCCACAAGGTACGCCAGTGAAAGTTGTGCCATACTCTAGCACATCAGTTCCCAAACTGAGGGGTACACCCCCCTGGGGGGGCATGAATAAACTCCTACGGAAGCACGAGGATGTAAAATTTTCATAAAAATTTTATCAGCGTAAAATGTATTTATTTATTTAATAGACCGACAATAAATTATATATATTCTGTATACATAGTAACTATTCATAAAATTGTCCAATTACAGGCCTATATTATTTAACTACAATGAAGTATTAAACATTCTCATTTTTTATTATGAATATAAGTAGACAAGAATAAAAGTATAACAAAGTACAATAAAAATACAACTATAAATAAAAGTATATAACTGCAATGTTTTCAAATTTCATACCACGAAATGTGAATATATATATATATATATATATATATATATATATTTTGCCTTTCGACGTGTAGGAGTGCCATTTCGGTCAGTGGGGAGGCCAAAGAACAATGTAGAAAGCGATGGAACTTTTTAAAACTTCCTAGCTCGCTCGCAAGAATGTTCAAGACTGTTCTATCGTGGGAGTGGTAGCTTCCTGGCTTTACCCTAACCCCACTGTTCCTTCTCCGCTGGGCTCCTCCATCATTCAGGGGATTACTTAGGGCCACCTGATTCCTCTCAGCTCTGGCCTATCTGGTTAATTGGTCCCTTCTCAGGCTCATTAACCACTCCTAGGCTAGTGAAGGGTGAACACCCCACCACAGTAGAGAAGAACAGAACACTCAAATCAAACTCCATCATGTCGACTGGGCATACAAATAGGCATATCATCAAAAAGACACAAAATATTTGTAAGAAAATGCAAAGCTATTTTATATTAAAGAATTTCCATATTTTGTTATAAGCACAAAGAAATCATATAGTACAGCATGTGAATTTTTCAAGCAGGAACTGGCTTGTTTTCCTTTCATTACTTGAGTGCAGATTTTTGCTCTCTCTCTTAAAAAATAGCATGCTGTGATCTCTTCTTCCACATTTCCAATGTCTGATCTTTCCTTTTGGTTCTTAACCACAAAGCATATGTCTACACTGGAGCTGGAGATGTAATTTCCAGCTCAGGAACACACACCTGTGCTAGCACTGATCAAACTATTGTGCTAAAAATAGAAGTGTAGCCTTAGCAGCAATGGCGGTGGGAAAAGCTATGTGCTGGAGCAAGTACCTAAAATCCTGGGTGGGTTTGTACTTTGGTGGCTAGTCCTGTCCCCCTGCCCAGGCCACCACGGCCACACTTCTATTTTTAACAATTACAGCTAGTACTGCTATTCTACTCAGGCTGGAAATTACACTTCCAGCTCTAGTGTACACACCTAACACTCTTGTTCAAGCCCTCATCACCTCCTACTTTGACTACAGTAACAACGTCTTCTCTGGCCTGCCTACATCCACACAGATGCTTGCAATCCATACAAAAGGCAGCTGTTGAGATATTTCTGTTCGTTGCTTTGACCCTCTCACTCCCTCATCCCTCAATTTTTGAATCCTACCACTGGATTCTTGTTTTCCATCACACTGATTCAAGTTTCTTTTCCTTGCCTCCATGTTTATTTTCTCTTGTGTACTCCCACTCCATCCAGAATGCCAGTTTAGAACACCTATTTGTCCACTTCTTCCACAATCATCTCCATCCTTTCTTTCTCACTGCCCTTCATGCTTGAAGTGATATCCTTGAACTAATCTACATGGCTATTATATTCTCCTTAACATTTACTTCTGCTCCCTATAAGAAATCAATAGGGCTGTTGATTTATCGCAGTTAACTCACACAATTAACTCAAAAACATTAATCGCGATTAAAAAAATTAATCATGATTATTCGCAGTATTGATCACATTGTTAAACAATAGAATATCAATTAAAATTTATTAAATATTTGTGGATGTTTTTCTACATTTTCAAATATATAGATTTCAATTACAACACAGAATACAAAGTGTACAGTGCTCACTATATATTATTTTATTACAAATATTTGCACTGTAAAATAATAAAAAGTAACAGTATTTTTCTATTCACCTCATACAAGTAGTGTAGAGCAAGTCTTTATCGTGAAAGTACAACTTGCAAATGTACATTTTTTTGTTACATGACTGCACACAAAAACAAAACAATGTAAAACTTTAGAGCCTAGAAGTCCATTCAGTCCTATTTCTTGTTTAGTCAATTGCTAAGAGAAACAAATTTGTTTACATTTATGGGAGATAATGCTGCCCGCTTCTTATTTACAATGTCACCGGAAAGTGGAACAGGCACTTGCATGGTACTTTGGTAGCCGGCATTCCAAGGTATTTTATGTACCAAATATGTTAAGCATTTGTATGCTCCTTCATGCTTCGGCCACCATTCCAGAGGACATGCTTCCATGCCAATGACACTCATAGAAAAAAAAATGTGTTAATAAAATTTGTGAATTAACTCCTTGAGGGAGAATTGTATGTCTCCTGCTCTGTTTTACCTGGATTCTGACATATATTTAATGGATGATGACCAAGCACATACTGTTCATTTTAAGAACACTTTCACTGCAGATTTGATAAAATGCAAAGAAGGTACCAATGTGAGATTTCTAAAGATAGCTACAGCACTTGACCCAAGGTTTAAGAATCTGAAGTGCCTTCCAAAATCTGAGAGGGACAAGGTGAGGACATGCTTCCATAAGTCTTAAAAGAGCAACACTCTGATGCGCAAACTACAGAACCTGAACCACCAAAAAAGAAAATCAATCTTCTGCTGGTGACATCTGACTCACATGATGAAAATGAACACGTGTCAGTCCTCACTGCTTTGGATTGTTATCAAGCAGACTCGTCATCAGCATGGACACATGTCCTCTGGAATGGTGATTGAAGCATGAAGGGACATATGAATCTTGCCAACTAGGAGCTATCACAATACAAATAAGTAATAAATAAATAAATAGGAAGACATCTCATTATTAACTGGAGTACAAACTCATAGCACTCAGACCTGTACAGTGGTGTGTTTTAAGATGACTGATGATTAATTTACATATTGACAAATGAAATGTATTTAAAATTATTGAA
The DNA here is from genome assembly GCF_020497125.1 of Mauremys mutica. NCBI lineage: Eukaryota > Metazoa > Chordata > Testudines > Geoemydidae > Mauremys > Mauremys mutica. The sequence goes on from NC_059076.1 coordinate 84,358,340, forward strand.
ATATTAAGTACTAGAAACAGTAGCCAATGAATTACCCCAGGGATTAGTTTGAGTGAGAGTCTTTACAACCAGTTTAGTCCTACAGTCATGAGAATTCTACTGTATTTTATAGCAGTTAAGTTGGTAGCATTTCACTATGCTAACAGTGTCTCACACTGGTATGTGTTCGCTAGAACAGGTGCAGATCTCCAAAAGAACATTTTCTTAGGGTTAATAGTTTTGACAGTACAGTATGTGTCCTGAATCTGGCCTTTGTTCAAATGCAAGGCCATAAGTCAGCTAGCAAATTCATCTGTGAATCAAATGACATTGTTAAAACAGAGAATGTGTGAATCTGCAGCTCTGCAAGTGGGGAATTAAAAACCTTTCCCTTGGGCTTGTTTAAAGGCTGGATGGTAATCTGTAGTGCTGATCAGGTTACAAGATATCTGTGTCTGTAAAGTGACCCCTAAAGAAAATATGTTTGTTAAGAAATTCAATTTGCCTGGTTATCTGAATGCATGTCACAGCAAAGTCTTAGCTTTAGATCTTATTTTACTGTCAAACTAGTCAACATCTCACTCCATGATTATGCAGTGGCACTTTCCTTTCTTTGATTTGCCTTTCTTCAATACTGTACATATTCATGGCAAACCAATTGCTAATATCACTTTTAACTTCCCAAGAGATTCCCTGGAAATATCAATCTGTCCTAATGAAAATTAATACACTGAAATTTCCATGGATTTGAGCTATATGAGAGAATTTCATGGCTGAGAACCAGCAGTTCACTGGAAATTTAGTAGAAACTGAATAGACAAACTTTTAAAAATCTGGACTGACAGTTGATGGCTGGAATTAATATTGTAAAATGGCATGACTAGCCCTGAAGCAGCAGTCTATTGATATGTGTGTAATGAATGACCCCTCCTCAAGGGGACATACTGAACATTTTTCAGCGATGGGATCTTTGGGATTCTGCTGATTATCAAGCCATACAAAGGTTTACTACATCCTTCTGAAAGAGCAAAAAAATAAAAATAAAAATATATGTAATTGACATGAGGCAGACAGTACCTGACAAAACTCAGCTCTTCAAAAATGTCAAAGCGAACAACTGCATAGAAGACAGTGTAGCAATAAGTACATGGAACAATTTTTCACTCAAAGGTATATATTGCGATCTCTGTGTTCAGAAGGGAAGGACCTATTCAATTACATCATAGGAAGGCAGACAACTAAATATTGACAAATTCTATAAGTGCTTGTATACAAATGCTAGAAGTCTAGATACTAAGATGGGTGAACTTAAGTGCCTGGTATCATATGAGGATATCGATAGAATAAGCATCACAGAAACTTGGTGGAATGATTATATCAATGGGACATGGTAATACCACGGTATAAAATATATAGAAATGCAAGAGTAGGTCATGCTGGTGGGGAAGTGGCACAATATGTGAAAAAGCATAGAGTCAAATATAGTAAAAATCTTAAATGAATCAAACTGTACCACAGACTCTGTGGTACAAATTCAAGGCTTGAATAATAAGAGTATAGCAGTAGCACTATACTACCTGTAATTAAATTTAAACATGCTTGCAGGGAGGAAAATACCAAAGAAGTTCACCACAGTAGCACTTATCTTCAAAAAGGGGAACTACACAAAAAGGAGGAAGCTAGTTAAATGGAAATTAAAAGGAACAGTCACAAGAGTGAAATGCCTGCAAGTTGCACGGAATTTTTTTTAAATCATCATAATAGATGTTCTAATTAAATGTATGCCCTGAATAAAAAAAAAATACTAAGAGGACCAAAAAAATGCCTAAATACCACAGTAAAAGAGGTGGTTAGAGGCTGAAAGGCATCTTTTAAAAACTGGAAAATCATATCTTGATAGCAAATGTAATGCCAATTTTTTAAAAAGGCTCCAGAGATGATCCTGGCAATTACAGGTCAGTAAGCCTAACTTCAGTACCCGGCAAATTGGTTGAAACTATAGTAAAAAACAGAATCATCAGACATACAGATGAACACAATTTGTTGGGGAAGAATTAACATGGCTTTTGTAAAGGGAAATCATACTTTTCCAATCTATTAGAATTCTTTGAGGGGGTCAAACTTGTGGACAAGAGTGATCCAATGGATATTGTCTACTTGGACTTTCAGAAAGACTTTGATAAGGTCCTTCACCAAAGGCTCTTAAGCAAAGGAAGCAGGCACGGGATGAGAGGGAAGTTGCTCTCGTAGATCACTAATTGGTTAAAAGATGGGAAACAATGGGTAGGAATACATAGTCAGTTTTCAGAATGGAGAGAGGTGAATAGTCCCCCGCATATGGGACCAATGCTGTTCAACATATACACAAATGATCTGGAAAAGAGGTAAACAGTGAGGTGTCAAAGTTTGCAGACAATACAAAATTACTTAACATAGTTAAGTCCAAAGCAGACTGAAGAGTTACAAAGGGATCTCTCAAAACTGGGTGACTGGGCAACAAAATAGTAGATGAAATTCAATGTTGACAAATGCAAAGTAATGCACGTTGTAAAATATCCCAACTATAAATAGGGCCTAAATTAGTGGTTACCACTCAGAAAAGAGATCTTGGAGTCATTGTGGATAGTTCTCTGAAAACATCTGCTCAATGTGCAGTGGCAATCAAAAAAGCTAACAAAGTTAGGAAACATTAGGAAAGGGAAAAGATAATGAGGGGAAATATAATATGTCACTACATAAATCCATGGTACATCCACACCTTGAATACTGTGTGCAGTTCCGGTCATCGCATCTCAAAAGAGATATTAGAATAGGAAAAGTACAGAGAAGGGCAATAAAACTGATTAGCGGTATGGAACAACTTTCATAAGAGTAGTGGTTAAAAAGACTGGGATTTTTCAACTTGGAAAAGTGATGACTAAGGGGGGAATCTGATAAGTGTATAAAATCATGAATGATGTAGAGAAAGTGAATAAGGAAACATTATTTACCCCCTCACTTAACACAAGAACCAGGGGTCACCTGATGAAATTAATAGGAAATAGGTTTAGAACAAACAAAAGGAAGTACTTCACACAATGCACAATCAACCTGTGGAACTCATTACCAGGGGATATTGTGAAGACCAAAAGTATAACTGGGCTCAAAAAAGAATTAGATAAATTCACGGAGGATAGGTCCATTAATGGTAATTAGCCAAGATGATCAGGGATAAACCCCATGCTCTGGGTGTCCCTAAGCCTCTGACTACCAAATGCTGGGACTGGACAACAGGGATGGGGATCACTTGATAATTGTCCTGTTCTGATCATTCCCTCTGAAACATCTGGCATTTGCCTGTTGGAAGACAGGATCCTGAGCTAGATGGACCATTGGTCTGACAAATTATGACCATTCTTATGTTTACCCTCTCTCTATTTATAGTATGCTATTCACTGTGGAGATGAGTCCTTTGGGAGATCTAATTTCAGAAAGCTCATATAACTTTAAAAAAATATATATAGACATAGATACTTTAGTGGTTTCATGGTATTTTGACAAGAAGGAGAGGAAAATAGGAATTGCTATACCTAATTGGACCCAGAGTCCATCTAGTTCAGTGTACTTTCTCTGACAATGGCCAGTACCAGATGCTTCAGACGAAAGAGCAAGAAACAATGTAGTGGACAAATTAGGGAATAACCTGGGTATAAAGCAATTTCTTTCAAATTCTCATCAGTTAACAATTGACTTATGACCTGAAGCATATGGGTTTTATATCCCTTATTAATTTTATCATAGTTAAGAAACCATTGATCTCACAACCTAAATAAATGTCTCAAGCTGGAGTTTTCAAAGGTGATTACGGGGAGTTTGAATTTCAATAGAAGTTGGACACCTAATGCCATCCCCCACCCCCAGAAATCCTAATTCCACTGATCTCTTGATTTCAATGATATACTGTGTCAATGAGTTCCACGGGTTAAGTAAAAAAAAATCTGTTTAACATTTTTTGCCTTTCAGTTTGATTAAAAGTCCCCTTGTTCTCATGTCATAAGAAATGGTAAATATGAGAGTCCCATTTAACTTTATCCTTCCTGCAGTTGAGTTCCACTCTGCTAGGTTCTGGTATGATTTCTCCCTTGAGTATGTTGAACTTAATCACACTGGGGGCAGTATTACTCAGAAGCTCAACTATAATTATTTCTTGAACCAATTCTTCAACATTACTTAGGACTCAGTCAAGACTAGCCACTGCTGTTGTGTGTTCTAACACTAGCAGTTCCAAGAAGCAATTTTATGATGTCAAAAATTGCTTTTCTAAACCTTGATCTGTTCTAAGATTCAATTGGTTTATACATGGTTAGTTGTAATCAGCTGTTAGTACTGTTTTCTAATATATGGAGATATACCTATCTCATAGAACTGGAAGAATCAGAGGGGTAGCCGTGTTAGTCTGGATCAGTAAAAGCAGCAAAAAGTCCTGTGGCACCTTATAGACTAACAGACGTATTGGAGCATGAGCTTTCGTGGGTGAATACATGCATCTGATGAAGTGGGTATTCACCCACGAAAGCTCATGCTCCAATACGTCTGTTAGTCTATAAGGTGTCACAGGACTCTTTGCTGCTTTTATAGAACTGGAAGGGACCTTGAAAGGTCATTGAGTCCAGTCCTCTGCCTTTGCAAGCAGGACCAAGTACTGTCCCTGATGGGGTATATTTTTGTTTTTGTTTTTTCTTCCCCCAGATCCCTAAATGGCTCCCTCAAGGATGGAGCTCACAACCCTGGGTTTAGCAGGCCAATGCTCAAACCACTGAGCTATCCCTCCCCCCAATTTTATTAGACTTAGTTGCTTTTTCGATATCCCTTAATACAATAGACCAATATTCTTTTTCTGGTCAGGAGGCCAGTAGAAAAATCTTGACATTATATTTGTACTTGTAGTTTTGGGGATTTGTGTCTCTACAGATTCTGCTATCCAGTCCACTCCATTCATGTATTAATCTCATTGGATTCTATAGAATGTGTTAAATCTAGTCCTACTACTCCACCATTACACCCTAATCCAACTTCCCTGTATACTTTATACTCAAGGCTAGCAGTATTTCATTGCTTTATGTCATTTTACCATGTTTCACAAATGCCTGTGTCAAGGTCTTCCACAGCTATTCATTTTAGTAAAATCAATGGGAGTCAGGCACCTACTCCATTCAGGTGCTTTTGAATATCCCACCAGGTGACTAAATATCTTTGAAAATCTGGCACCAGGTGCATATACATACAGCACTTGACCACAAGACAAACCGCTGTACATTCTGTACCGTCGTCACCCACTGTTGACATGGATGTAGAAATAAAGGGCTGTGCTACTTACGAAGGCTGCTATCTGCTATCTACAGCATGGGTTACATCAAGATGACATAACACCTATGCAGTGTCTTATCTATGCCTACTCCATGGTACTTTTCACGTATTTCTACTTGTCCACCCTTTTTTCCATGAAAGTGGAATATATGGCACAGTGCTCTCCCCAGGGGTCCTGCCTGGGCTACAGCAGCTTTATGTTCAGTCTGAGGTTAAGTATAAGCCCTCACCCTCACTGAAGACTGCCCAGGAGATACACCAAATAAACACATTTCACAACTAGCTTGTCCTTGCCTCTCCTTGATCTACTGTGTCCTCTTTATGAGCTGCACTATACAATTTTGAGCTGCCTAGTGAGTTACAGCTGGCTTGCATCCTGAACTTCCACTGCTGAAGTCCCATTACCTAGATTCTGCTGGCAGACCCTGGGCAGGGAATTGGACCTGGTATATATTCGGTGTTTCATTCAAAATTTTGAAACAATGATTGGAAGTGTCCTTGGACTTCCCATCTATGTTGACCTTCAGCCCCGGCTGCTGATTTGCTGTTAGCAGAATTGTAGGCCCAATACATTAATGGATCTTTAGATACCGATTCACTTTACGGTTTTATATGCCTACAGGGGTTTGGTTCTCTTTATTTTCTGGTATGAACATTGCAGTTATTGATTCTGCTCAGCAGCTACAGCACTTTTTCTTCCCCATAGTTTCCCCCAGGCATATCTGCCTTTTCATGGGGGTACTGGTAATGTGAAAGAGTATGTTAGAAAATACCATTTGCAACCTAAATAACCTAAACATTGACTGCTGATAAACTATTCAATGTTTTATAGGAGTGATTGATATGGGGCTGACTGATTTCTTAATTGCTTTAAAACATCTGTAATAGTAAAACAAAATTGCTTGTAAACCTTGAAGAATAATATTCAAGACATAACAAACATGGTGCCTTATTAAAAATAAAGTTTTCATTATTCCAAGTTAATTCACTGATTTTTTAAAAAAACCATTGTCATCTAATGAAATGATATATTGACCTGATCAAATCTGTTGGCCAAAATATGACTGAAGATTTTTTTTTCATTTTTTTGCAAATTCTTTGAGCTCTGAGGGCCTCAGTTTTAAAAAACAGTGCTACAATATTTTGTTTTTAAAGGAGAATTTTTTTATCCTAAAAAGAAGCCTAGAGACTCCATTGGAGACATCAAAAGTCAGCTTATAGTCATAGACAAATCTGTGCTCTTCAAGGGAAGCCCCTTATTGAGTAAGGAGGGTGAGGTTTTTAAGAGTGCATGAACCAGAACACTATCCAGACTAAGGCCTGGGCTACACAAGCGGGGGGGGGGGTTTCAAACTAAGATACACAACTTCAGCTACACTATTCGCGTAGCTGAAGTCGAAGTATCTTAGTTCGACTTACCTGGCCGCCCTCACAGCGGCGAGTTGACTGCTGTGGCTCCCCTGTCAACTCCACTTACTCCTCCTGCATAGGTGGAGTATGGGCGTCGATTAGCGGATCGATTTATCGCATCCAGATGAGATGCAATAAATTGATCCTCAATACATCGAATGCTACCTGCCGATCTGGCAGGTAGTATAGACGTACCCTTAGCTCAGAAAAGATGACAAAATAAACTGATCCAGAGCAAGGAGCTGGAAACAACAGAAGAAAAGTCTCTCACTTTGTTATTGAATTTCCTGTTTCACAGTAACATTAGCTATGATGTGTTTTGTCATGGCACAATGTTTGAACAGAAAAACCACTGTATTTCACAGTCCTAAAATACTGAAAGAGTTTTACTGTTGTTCAAGAACCATGTCATTTAAAAATGTTGTTTCATTCAAAAACTGTCTTTGCTAGTCCGCCTCAGGACTCTTTTTAAGTGTTTACTTCTCTTTACTCTCACCTTATAGCCCTCCCCCATTCTCATACTTCATGAACTTTTATATCACATAATTCTTTAGAAACTAAGCTAAGTGCTTTTTAGCGTTTTGCTTTATTTTACCTGCAGATAGAGTTCTACAAAATATTGCATTTAAAATCTCTAACTTCTAGAACTGACAGAAAGAGATCAAGACAAACATTTTTGTGGCATGTAAAACTAGTCAACATTCTTCATGCAAACATTTTTTTGATGAAAAAATAGCAGATTTTGGAAAATGAAAATGGGGAAATACAGATTTTTTAAAAAAAAAGACTTCCCCCCTCTCTTTTCCCTTTCCCCTTTACAGTGACAAAGAGAGAGAGAGAGAGAGAGAGAGAGAGAGAGAGGGGAAGGAAGCTTTAATGTTTGGGGAGTTAGTTTTCAACAAATCAGAACTTTTTGAATTTTTTCACAACAAATGGGAGAAAATGAAAATATTTCACAAAACACTAATTTTTGTACTTTTATTGTAGCATTTTGAATGGGAGACAATTACAAGTCTAGATGCCATTTGTTGTAAAAATGTGCACTAACGATGAAGATCTGTAAAAATCTACTACTAAGGTATGTTGCACATGTATGTATTATGCTCAACATTCTTATAAAAAAAATGTAGTAGCTGGCCGTGAGTGCAACAGATGTTAACACAATACCAAGATAATGGCATTGGAAAGAATATCTATACAGAGCAATGCAACAAGAAAAATATCAGTACTATCCTTAGACCCAAATGACCACATTAGAAGAGACTCTCAAATCATGCCCCAATCAACATTATTACATAGACACTCTTGCTGGAATAGAAATAGGGGTCAATGATGAAATTTGAGACACTTTGCCAATTCAAGAACCCCATCATCACTGGTGTGTCTTATTAAATACCTGTTCTTATTGGCATATTGGACAGGAAGATACAACTAGGCTAGGGATGGTGTTGCACAGTATGAAGTTTGCGAGATGTGCTGATTCTATTATACTGATGTTTGAGACTAATCTGTATGCATGTGCTGTTATCCATCATCATTCATACTGGCACTTTCCTTTGCCCTGTTTGCATATATACTGTGATTCACATAGCTACGCAGTCATTTCTTTATGCTGCGTGTGTACAAGATGCAGTACATGCATTCCTCACCCACTATGTTACGGTATTCCATGGTCCACAATGGGGCCTGTTGCTAGTTATTATTGTTTTGGTCAAATCTAATGATGTTTTCAAATTGGAAAACACCAAATGATTGCCCTTATTTGATTCTGCTCTTTCACTTAGCCATTCCAGTTTTCCTCCCTTACATTATTCTTGCACCTGCCACGGCTATGGCATCCTATGTTTGGACAAGGACTTCTGATAAGACTCATTTATCTGATTCTATTTTGCGTTACTACACTATTCATGACCACACCACTTAACTAACAGGGACACATGGGACATTCTGGCTCACTCTGCTAAGAGCAGCATCTATACATTATTGTAGTTTGATATCAGCATATTGGGAAAAGATTATGATTGATGTGATTGACACCACTGCAGAGGAAATATGGCTCCTATCACTTGACACACAATCTACAGACACGCAAAATCATTTAAACCTTGGGTGAAGTCCTGGCTCCACCGAAGTCAAAGGCAAATCTATTAACTTCAGTGAGGCCAGGACTTCACCCCTAGTTCCTATGTGCACTGCTACTGTTTCCCTAAATGCAACATTCAGGGCAAATTGATTCCTTTTTAGACACAAATTTTGGCAACTAAACTCAACAGTGGCTTTCCTGATTTGATTTTTATATTGAAGATTGAACTCTCTCCTAATTTTATATCCACACAACACAGAATTTGGTCTATTTGCATATAATGTTTAGTTGCAATTCTTCCCTCTCTTCATTTAAATTCCTCCTGAATAGACACTTCTTCTGCAACACCTACAAGGCACTAGCTGACTAAGTCATCTACTTATCTATTTCATTTATACATCTCCTGAGCAAACTGCTCATCAGTGTCGACAGAGGGGGTTGAAAGTCAGCAGGAAGGGATTATATGGACACCAGGAACTAGTGTGAAGGAAAGCAAAGCTGGGACCTGGTGTGGGGGAAAGACACGAGGAATAAATTTTTGTGGAAAAGAAATTTAGTGTTTAAGTTTTTTCTTTTTAAATCGAACAAATATGTAATTAATCAGACACATGCCTATCATGATCACACTTTGTTATATTCTGTCAGCCTTCGTTTCTCTCTGTCTTTTGTTGTATTTAAAAATGTTTATATTTTGCATGATTAATTTATGATCACCCACAACATTTTCTTTAGATGCTTACAAAACATTTTACAAATATTAAGCTGCACCTACTTTCCACCCCTTATTTACCTGGCTGAAGTAATCATACACACACATCCAGTTAATTATAAATACTTATAAAGCACTGTAAATGTGTATGGCACTTTACAGACATAGAAAAAGACATGGTCCCTGCCCACAAAGAATGTACAGTAGGATGCCTACAAGACTAAACACAGAACAGTAGTTCAGGTAAGGGAGGTGTTTCAGGGATAATTGTTGGTGAAGAGATAAACTCATAATTCATGGAAGATGTGTTTTTTCTGAAGGAATAATTTAGAGGAGGCAGGTGGACAAGAGCTTCCATTTCTGTAGCAGTGTTTTCAAATGTAACATTTAATTCTGTATGCATTGGCTGGACATGCTCACTTTGAAAACCTCTTGGACTTTGGCTCCCAGTTACTGCACCATCTTATACAATAGTGACTTGTTACTAATTTACCTTTGTAATTATGTACTGGGATTTGTAATGATTAATCTCATGCCCAGTCTATTGTCTAAGTATATGAGGTAGCAAGCGAGATTTAAATCTGCACAACTGTTAAATACAAGTTAATGCAAACATTGCATTAACACATTTTACAAGTGTAAACATAAAGAATCAGAATTCCTGGTGGGTTGTCAGTAGATGGTTTTAATCCATTTCAGATGTTCAATGTTATTATGAGCAGTCAGAAATGATGGTATTCAATAAGAGAGTTCTTAGATTACGAAGGCTGAAATGCTACCGGTTAACATAACTTAAACATTTTCAGATCACTGGCTGTGCCAAAGGATTATAGTTTTATTGACCAAGTTCAATCCACATAACTGCTGTCTGCCTCTGAGACTGTCAATCAGATTATGTTTTACTTGTCAAGGGGCAATTAATTTTGGAATTGAGAGAGTCTATAATTTTAGCACATAGCCATCCACAAGAACTCTCATATTCAAATATTTCTGTGCATTTGTCTTAGCATTTTTATTTTATGCAGCACTCATTACAGCTAGCATACCAGTGAGATTGTGCAATAAAAGAAGTTTAACCATCTTATACTAACTATAACTATACTTGTGCTCCATGTGGAATGCGGGCTTCCTTTCTTTTCCTGAACTCCTAATTGAGGGGCACAATGGGTGTGTTGTGCTCTGTGCTAGCACGGTATGCATGATATCTTTGAAAAGTAGGTGTGAGCAGCAGCTATTACCTAGACTCTTAATAGTACAAGTACCAGAAACTAATCAAACACAGCACTGGGGCATGCAGTTCATAAAAACTAGTGCAAAGCCTGCTCTCTATTATGACCTACATACTGCACAGCAGCAGTTGGACAGTTTAAATCTAGTTTCATTATTAAGGCAGAGCACAATGCATGTACTGCAATACTGAGGGACTGAATGATTTTAAGGTTTTTCAAACAAAATAGTCACAAGTTCCATAATGTTTCATATCCCACATAATTCCTACAATACAGGTCACAGCAGGATACAAAAAATCTCTATTGTGTGTGGGTAAAATGTGTATACATGACTTTGTGAACTATTCAAAATGAATTATTTCAAAATAGCAAATATTTGGAAGGGTACATTACAATATTTGAAACAAATAATCTGTAAAATGATCAATCAGTGTAATTCAAAAAAGGTTCTAAACAAGTCACTGCCCAAGTCACCTTTTAATGGTAAATATTTTGTAGATCAGTTTCACTTGCATGAAGTTTTGCTCAACGTATTTACAAAACTGAAAACAAAACAAATGCTTACCTCTTTCACATAAGCTGAGATGTACAGTATCCTCCTTCTAGGAATAAGTCCACAGGCAGATTCTCCTAAGCCAACAATCTGTTAATAGGAAGCATGTAAACCTGGTTTGTACAGCCTACAATACAGAGCCCATCTGAACTGCACACCTGCTTCTTCAGCAGCGCCTGCTCATATAAAACAGCAGTGCACAAGAACAATGTTGAGAGAGGGCAACACCCTTCTTTTGGGTCAGCAGCTTTCACTCTGAGCAGCTAGCGGGCTGTTGAGATAACATTGCAGAGAAACCTTGCCTTTACAAGTCAAAAATCCTACTCCGCTGCTGTTAGCAGATATGCAGCATTATCACTCTGCATTCCACCCTCTCAGATCAGCTCGTGGCAGCAGCAGCCACTAGCTTGTCAAAATGGCATCTTGAGGGCATGCTCAGCTGTAATAATTATTCACTAATATGTCTGTTTCTTCTGTTTCCTGCGAACAGATTTTTGTTTATTCTGTGGGAAAGCACAGCATAATATGTCACACTGTTTTCCATAAGCAAAATGGCTGGTCCTTTCAGCAGTGCTGCAGACAGCTTATTGGGTTCCACTGGCTTTTCGTAGCCATGGCAACAACCAACAGACTTATCCAGCAAGCATGGCTGATCATGTGCAGATCTCCAGCACAGAATTTTAATTTATTGGTTTTTTCTTCTGTACTGCCATTATTTTAATTTCTGAACATTTTATGGAAACATTCAGATGTCTCATTTTTACCATTTGCTTTTGGGGTTACACAGAATTTTTGGAAAGTACTTGAAGGGCTATATGCATTATACAAAATGTTTGTAAGAAGTGAAACCTCATTGCCTTTTATTTGCCTGGGATTATTTGCAAATTGTCATATGAAATAAACCATTGATTAGAAAACAGTCCTGTATCTTTGAGGCTCAATCTAAGCATGGAGGACATTTGAGGATACGAAAAGCAATATGTAGTTATGACAAGTAATCCTTTAAAGGCCACTTTATTAAAAATAAATTTGGAATTACTGATATGCACTAATGACACAATTCATGTCTGCCACCAAGAAGTCAACGTTTACAACCATTTACGACCAAGAATAGCCATTACAATCTTTACAAATTGTTCTTGGTATATTTAACTAACAGTGTGGATGTTTTCTATCCTAAATAGAAAAAAAATTAAGTGGTAACCACTGTACCCAAGGTACCACAGTAGTATCCTATAATTAGAATAGGAGATAAAACTATACACTTCACTATGCCTCAGTTTCCCCATGCGACTAACGATACTTAGAATTGTGAAACTTCTATCTACAAATAAAAGAACAGGAGTACTTGTGGCACCTTAGAGACTAACAAATTGTTAGTCTCTAAGGTGCCACAAGTACTCCTGTTCTTTTTGCAGATACAGACTAACGGCTGCTACTCTGAAACCTATCTAAGATAAAATGTGATATTTAAGAGTGAGATACCATCATCTCAGATACAATTCTGTAACAACATTGACAAACATTGGCTTTCTAGTGGTGACCACTTCATAACTAGTACCCTTCATCCCAATTTATTTATTTAAAAAAAACCCAAACATCTACATAATATATTAATAATACACACTGTATTTACTACATCATTACACACATTTTCCATCCCAAAAATTCTAGATATCTAATTACAACGTGTATAAGAGTTTGTGGCATATAACATTTACCAGGGTCAGATTCACCCCTGTCAGCAGGTGCAAACTGCAGCTGAGCTGACAGGAGAATAACCCTGAGGGAGGACATCTGGGGTAGTGTTGAACTCCCACGTGCATTTTGTTTGAAGGCGGCAGCTTTAAATCCCATTCTAGTTTCCAGAGGGCACACTGAGGCTGCGCAGAATGTGCTATGAATCTCAGCATTTCCCAGGTCAACCCCATGCCCTTTTGTGGCTAGAGCAAGTAGCTCCAGACCTTCTGGAGAAGTGTAACTTGCAGACAGATTGCACTGCTGCACCTCTACTCATAGTGGCGCTTCTGCCACTGGGGGCCCAGCTGGGAATCGGTCAGTAGAATGCAAGCAGGGAAGCAGGCCCAATGTGTTTGATTTCAGACATTTCTGTTACCAGAAGCCTGATTTTCCCCTTTTCAGGGTAGAAATATTCCAACTGACTTCAAATGTTGGACTTCAATGGGAATTATATAGTGAAGGTGAAGAATGGACCAAGGGGACTAGTGATCTTCTTTCAATACTCTGCAGCTTGTCCTTTGCTTTTTATGACTGCTACAAAGAGATGCTCTGTGTTTAGAAAGAATGCCAACGTGTCAGATTTCAAACACATTCTAGCACATTTGAGTACGATGCTGTAACAGATATCATTGACCATATTTCTAACATCAGTCCTGGTTTACTGATTTTTCACCTTCTCCATTAACTTTCCAGAATGGAGGAAGAGTCCTTTGCTGATATTTATCAATATATTCCCTAGAAACAACAACATCCAATGCTAAGGATCAAACTGTCTTCAAGTGAACAACGTCTCCAGCTACCAAGCACAGATTCTTGGTGCCATGACTACTGTCCAGTGCTGCTCTGTTTTGAGCAGAAAGAGAAGCAATTTGCTGATTTTCCAACGGATTTTAAAGCTGTTGGCTGGGAAACATTAAACCACCTGAACAGTTTATTACTGGTGTGTACTGAACATTACAGGAAAATTACTTTGCATCACTAAGATACCATTTCAGTAACTTTTTCTTTACTGGATAACATAATGTGGATATTGGGCCTGATTCTCCCTTTACAGTTGTTTAACATTGATGTAGCTCCACTGACACCACTGGAGTTGCTCTCAATTTACAGCACAGTAAGGAAAATCAGAATCAGGTTGCTTTTGTACTCCATATATGTTCATGCATTGACTCATTAGATCATTTGTAATTGCTACCACATTCATTAGCATTTATATAGGCTGCACTGTAAATAAATGAAAGAAGAGTTTACCATCCACATTTTAATCCTTTTGATCTGATGCCCATGGGTATCTTAAACCCAGAATGGAAGCACAAAGTTTTCGTACAAAATTTATTCTTTAGGTTAAAGAATGCACATATGGGATGCAATCTGCAGCATTCAAGGTTAAGCGTCCAACCCTGTATTCCTCATGGAGGCATAGCTACAATTCAAATCAGTGTGAGTTTTGCCTACACAAGGAGTACCAGACTAGGCCAAATGTGGCTATGTGCTTTTTGTGTAGTTGTGGAATAACTGGTTAGGTGGAAGGCATGGTGGAAAGCACAATATAAGAACCTGAATATGGTCCCAATCCAACAAAGCACTTAAGCACCAACGGTGAGATCCTTACCATCACTCAAGCCCCTGTATGCTGGGTAAAAAGGCTGGAGTAGTGTAAAGATGCCTTAAAATCACCATCTGGACAATGGAAGATTTCTGTAGTGAGACACTATGGAGATAGCCATAAGGCTGCCTCCTGGAGACACCCTCACAAGACCAGTGTAGGTAGGGTTGCCAGGCATCTAGTTTTTGACTGGAATGCCCGGTCGAAAAGGGACCCTAGTGCAGTTTCTCTCAAACTGGGGTCGCCACTTGTGTAGGGAAAGCCCCTGGCAGGCCAGGCCCAGTTTGTTTACCTGCCCTGTCCGCAAGTCCGGCCGATCGCGGCTCCCACTGGCTGCGGTTCGCCGCTCTAGGCCAATAGGGGCTGTGGGAAGCGGCGGCTAGTAATTCCATCAGCCCGCGCTGCTTCCTGCAGCCCCCATTGGCCTGGAGCAGTGAACCGTGGCCAGTGGAAGCTGCGATCGGCCGTTCCTCCGGACAGGGCATGTAAACAAACTGGCCTGTCCCTCCAGGGGCTTTCCCTACACAAGCGGTGACCCCAGTTTGAGAAACACTGCCCTAGTGGCTCCGGCCATAAAAGTCCAGTCAGCGGCACAGCAGGGCTAAGGCAGGCTCCCGGCGCAGCTCCTGCAAGGGGCTGGCTTGTCCCTGAGGCCCCTAGGCAGAAGGGCAATCAGGGAAGCTCTGCACACTGCCCTTACCCCCCAGCACCGCCTCTGCAGCTCCCATTGACCAGGAACCATGGCCAATGGGACCTGTGGGTGCAGGTAGCACGCAGAGCCCCCTGCCCCTCCACCTATGAGCTAGACATGCCATCTGCTTCTGGGAGCCGGGTGGAGCTAGAGAAGGCAGGGAGCCTGCCTTAGCTCAGCTGCGCCGCTGACTGGGAGCCACCTGAGGTAAGTGCCACCGGGCTGGAGCCCACAGCCCCTGCCCCAGGTCAGAACCTCCTCCCGTACCCTAACTGCCTCACAGAGTCTGCACCCCAATCCTCTGTTCCAGCCCTGAACTCCCTCCTGGAGGCCGTACCCCCTCCCGCTCCCCAACCCCCTGCCCCAGCCCTGAGCCCCCTCCTGCACCCCAAACTCCTCATCCCTGGCCCTCATCCCCCACCCCAACTTCCTGCTCCAGCCTGGAGCCCCCTCCCGCACTATGAATCCCTCATTTCTGGCCCCACTCAGGAGACCCTACCCCCTCCCGCACCCCAAACCCTTGCCCCAGCCCTGTGAAAGTGAGTGAGGGTGAGGGAGAGCGAGCGAGCAACAGAGGGAGGGGAGATGGAGTGAATGAGGCCGAGACCTCAGGGAAGGGGCGGTGCAGGGATGTTCAGTTTTGTGTGATTAGAAAGTTGGCAACCCTAAGTGTAGGGATAAGCCTGTAGGGATAAGCCTCAGAACACAACCACAACATGCAATGCTATTGAGATTTCAGGCTGCCTGGAGAGGCTGCCGTAACTTTGACAGGCTCTCAGGCTGTCTAAATTATGCTGCAGTGCCTCTCCAATCTCTGGAACAGTCCAGATACGAGAGACTGCAAGGATGGCTTAAAGGTACCTTAGCTGGCCTTGTTCTGTCACCCCTCCCATCCCCGTGATGCAACTTCCCTGCTGCCCCAAGTAGAGGCACAACACAGACTTGCATCCAAAGTACAGTCATTTTTGACCTCAGGGGGACTACTTGTGCCTAGAGGACATTTATTTGGGTCAAAATCCACCACAATTTGTAAAGAAGCTAGCAGATGTTAAATTGTGCCTGTTCCTTCATGCTTTACCTAGTAGTGTGCTATGACATCTCACTTTCAAGATATAAGTGGCAGGCATTACTCATAGCTTTAACTCAAGAGAGATCTCACATGCAACGTTGTAATTCTCCTCCAGTTGCCATTTTTCCTCCACAAATAGTAGCTTCCAATTGTCTCAGACCAGCATGAGTTATAGCACTTACAAAACTATACACCTTCCTTCACCAACATAGTATGTTATGTTCCTGGTTGCCTTCATAAATTAGCTCACCAAGGATCATCTTCATTCATTTATTCATTGTTTTTCCACACAGCACAAGTTTAAAATTTAGCTTCCACATTTAAAAACCATAATAATTGTTAATTATAGTGTATTCTTAAATTGTCTTTATAGCCATAAAACAAATATGAACTGTATCAAATTTCAAATGCAGTTGGCACCAAAGGACAGCAAATGTCACAAGAGCAAATCCCAGTTAAGTAGCAATTACAGGAAAATAAAATTATCCTTCTTGATATAGAATTGCTATAATTATTCCTGGATGTAATTGAATATCCAAATAGAAAAACAAATTAAAAAACATCTCTGAATATCATTAGCACAATTAGAGAGCTTTTTGACCCTTTTTCCATTTCCTTAATAACGTGCATTATAGGCTTACATGAAAAAAGTCCATGCACAGATAGTTGGGTTGCTTTGATAGACAACATGGTTTCTCAGTTTACAATGAAAATAGAAGTACTTTGTTAACTTTGCATCTTTACAAAAAGATTTAAACACACTTTATAAATATGAGCTATTCAATTCCGAGCTCATAGGGCAGTAGGTAAATATCGAATCATTTATAGATACATAAATTGAAATACAGATTATGATTCTTCCCAAGGTCACACAGGAAGTCAGTGAGAGCCAGGAATAGAATCCTATAGTTTGACCCACATTCTTGCCACTACACAATACATGTCTCATAATGCAAAACACTATCATAATTAATTGTACATTATATCGGTTTCCAAAGGGAACTGGAACACTGCAGAACTAGAGTTAATTTTACGCAGTGCCAGACTTGTTCACAGCTCCTGCACCTGTTTGATTATTCGCTCTACATATTTTCAAGTTCCTAGCAGCAACATCTCTGAATTAGAGATTGCTTTCATAGTCACTTCCATCAGATAACTTGTGAAGGTGTTCTGATAGGTGTTACTATATAGATTGTGCAGAGCATATACAATAATAAGACAGTTTAAGAGCTTTTTAAACTGCATGTGTGGGTTTAAATAAAATACCCACAAAATCACTTCAAAAAAACATTTGCTAGAGGGCATTTGAGGAAAAAAGAATTGAAGGAAAGTTACCCTCTTTTTAAATATAATCATATGGATCACAGCCAACTTGCCTCTAAGGCAGGCAGTTCATACACAGCACTGGGTACAAAACAATAGTAAAAAGGAGTAGAAATCACTGATCCTATTTTCCCCTTAAAAGTTTATAGGATTTTCCAAGACGACCTCCAAATTACCCTTATAATAAAGCAGCAAGGCATTTTAAACTAGCAGTTCTAAAATTCTGTACTACTTTTTCATTCATTTCATAAATTGCAATGATCTCCTTGTAGTAGTCTGGTTCTACGGCATCAATCACGGTAATATACTTACGTAAAATTACAGTCAGCATCAAAACACTGCCATAAATCTAACTGCGCTACGTTTTATCTTATTTCTAGAAATAGATAAAAGTCCCTTAAAATGTAGTTATAACTGTAGTTAGAGCACTTTTTCTAGACTTCCATCAGTGCATTAAGCGAGTTTATGGGATCTGATAAGGTGACTCAGCATCCCAGGGAAGATAGTGTCATTGACAGAAGAGCTCTATAATGGAATGGAAAGCTGTGATTGAGTCAATGGTAGATACACAGCATGGTTTCCCGTCTCTACTGGAGTTCAGCAAGGTTGCATTCTATCACCATCATTGTTCAGTACTGGCACTGCCTGGCTGATGGATAAGCTTGAAAAGGCAGCAGTTGGGGGCGCTGAGCTGAACATTCTGCTTTTAGATCTCAAGTATGCCAATGACATTGTGGGTTTTTTTTGTTTTTGTTTTTTTTAAATCAGTTTGGTGAATTGCTGCACTGATGTCTGATCTGGTTGGGCAAACATTGGTGTGGTTATCAATCCAGATAAAACTAAGTCCCTGGCATTACCATCAAGCAGCCTTGAGCTCCAGATTACAACCAGGTCAGGATTAATCCATCCAGATGGGACATTGAGCAGGTGGCAATTGTTAAGTATCTAAGCAATCTCAGACTGTACTGGATGATACTCAAAAGCTGTGGACACTTGTATAGCAGCAGCTGCTGCCAAGTTTTGGGCCTATGAGTGCCTTAGTTTACCCAGTGGTCTCTGTGGGACTGTCATGACATCAAATTTGCTACAAAGCAGCAGATCTATAGAACCATGTTTATACTAACTCTATTGTATGGAAGTGAAACATGGGCACTGAGAAAAGCTGAAGAACACTGGATTAAGGTTTTCAGTTCTCATTGTCTTCCTCAGCTGCTCCATATCAAATTGCAGGACAAGATCAGAAATGAGGATATTCAACACTGAACCAAGAAACCCAGCACTGGTTCGGTTTCAGCAGTTTACTTGTACTGACATATTATTAGAATGGAAGAGCAACAAATTCTGAAGTGGGAGTACTACACAGTCAGCTATCGTGTGGGCCTTAAGGTGGTGTATTTTTTGATGTCCTCCTTAAGGACCTAGTCAGAGATCAATTCCAGTGACACTTGATCCACAAGGAGGCCATGTCCTTTGATGAAGCTATAGCAGGGGGAAATATTGAGAGAGGGGCTCAGAATTTTCTTTACTGACATTACTTTGCCAGTTATGAATCTTATTTATGAAGTAATGATTTACCACAATGGCTTGTCTATCTTGTCATCACAGCAGTCACTCGTCACAACAAAATGTCTTATGTTTTATTATATCAAGCATATATCATTTACAGGGGCGGCTCTAGGCCCCAGCACGCCAAGTGCGTGCTTGGGGTGGCATGCCATGGGGGGCGCTCTGCCGGTCGCCGGGAGGGCGGCAGGCAGGCAGCCTTTGGCGGCATGCCTGCGGAGGGTCCGCTGGTCCCGCGGCTCCGGTGGACCTCCCGCAAGCGTGCCTGCAGAGGGTTCGCTGGTCCCGCGGCTCCGCAGCGACCGGCAGAGCGCCCCCCGCGGCATGCCACCATGCTTGGGGCAGTGAAATTGCTAGAGCCGCCCCTGATCATTTATGTGAACGGTGGAATAGATCAGTGATCTGTTTTCAGATCTCCATGACTGAATTTTGAAGAGAACAAGAATAAGTATGAAATCACATAGCCATACAAGAGGAGACTTGAGGAGCTTGGCTTGCTTAGCCTAACAAAAAGAAGGATGAGTGGAAATATGATTGCTTCCTATAAATACGTCAGAGGGATAAACACCCGGGAGAGACAGGAGTTATTTAAGTTAGGGGCCTATTTTGGCACAAGAACAAATTGATATAAAACTGACCATCAATACATTTAGGATTGAAATTAGATGACGGTTTCTAACCAGCAGAGGAGTGAAGAGCCTTCCCAGGGAAGTGATGGGAGGCAAAAAACCAACTTGTTTCAGATCTGAGCTTGATAAGTTTATGGAGAGAATGGTAGGAAGAGATTACCTACAATGATGTATGGTGCATACGTGACTGCAATTGGCAAATATCTGCAGTGGCTGGAGATTGAACACTAGATGGGGAGAGCTCAGTTACTATAGATAATTCTTTCCTAGGTGTCTGACTGGTGGTTCTCACCCACATGTTCATGGTTTAACTGATTTCCATACTTGGGGTCAGGAAGGATTTTTCCCCCAAGTCAGATTGGCAGAGATGCTGGGGGGTTTTCACTTTCCTGTGTATCCTGGTGTACACGTCACTTGCTGGTTTGAACTAGAGTAAAAGGTGGATTTCTCTGTGACCTGAAAGATTTGAAGACTTCAGTAACTCAGCGAGAGGTTAGGGGCCTGCTATAGGAGTGGATGAGTGAGGTTCTGTGGTCTGAAATGTGCAGGAGGTCAGACTAAAACAGCATTATGGTCCCTTCTGGCATTAAAGCCTACCATATAGTATAGAATGCTGATATACTAGGCTTTTTCCCCCACCATGCCCCAAATGAATACTTCACATAAAGTTTCAGTTTAACCAAAATATAGCAAATTTTCAGAACAAAGCTTCTTCCAGGTGAATGAGTGGTTCTAATAAAACAAGACAACATCTTCTTATGCCCCCTCTTCCCCCTGTCCCCAGGATTCCCAATTGTCACTAAAACAAATCTGAATGTAAACCAAACCAGCTATGACTAGAAACAATCACCAAAATACTGTAATAAAGGCTGTTTTCATGTTGTTGCCAGAAAGATCAGACAAAACTACGGGAATGTCTTGTGGGACAGCCTGCCTTTGTAAGATTTCCAGTCCTGATCTGCACAGCAGAATACGTAGGCTAGTTCTCTTAACCACCCAACCTTGAAGATTCTTATCTGAAGTAAAGAGAATCTTTGAACATCTTGAGATTTCCCCATCACTTGTACCTCTTGGGTGAAACCCTGGCCCCACTAAAATCAATGGCAAAACTCCCACTGACTTAGTCAGGGGCAGGATCTCACTCCTTGTATCTTGTGCAATGGATAAAGGAGGTATTTATGTCATTTTGGATATTTTTGCTATTTTTAAACACTTAACAAGGTTACAGTACATTAGCGAACTTTGATTAACTTCAAACCCACAGACACACTCCCCAAGGGTACTCAGAGTTATTAGGCACATCATCACCACTTCCTCTTGGTGTGAGGAAGTCTTGTCTGTGCCTACTGTGGATCCATGCCCAGAAATTGCCAGTCTCTGGCAGCACAGTCAGTGCCTTCCAGGCCTCCGCAGGCCTTGCTCTCTGGTGTGATATGCACACACCAACCCCAAAGTCCTCAGCGCAGCCCCTGCAGTGTCCAGCCCATAGGAACTGACTTACTCAGATACTGGGGGTGCTTGACCCCTGCTCTGCCCCGGGTCTTGCCACTTCCTCCAAGCCCCAACCCTGCTCCAAGCCTCCACTCCCACTCCTCCCCCACCCCCTTTCAGTGGTGTGCAGAAGGCACTGCCGGGGAACAGCTGATCCATGGCGGGTGGGAGGCGCTGGGCGCTGGGTTTTTTCCTGTGGGTGCTCCATCCCCAGAGCACCTATGGAGTCAGTGTCTATGGTCCAGCCCCTTATCGACTGAACGTGCACAGAATTACCTGGTCTGCTGTTCTCAAAGGAACAGTACACACCAGCTCATAAGATTCAACCCAGGATCATGACTTTGCTTAACACCACAGCACTTAGATGTATTTATAATGAACACAGGAATACATTTATCTTCAAGAGAGCATAGATTCAAGTGACAGTGAGTAAGGATACTGGAAACAAATTGTTACATATAAAATAAAATCATAACATGCTTTCCAGAGATTAACTAACAAGTTATCCTCTTGTTTAAAGCAGCTTATCTCACCTAATGTTCTTTCCAGCATTTTCAAACAAGTCTGGGTGAGATCCTGCTTTCATGATGTAAACTTACTGTCCATTTACTTCCTAGCTGAAGGATGACAAGGTGCTCTCTTTGTCTCTAAAATATACTAAAGTAAACCTTTGATGTGCACCTCAAGATCAGGTTCTCCAACTCTCCTCCCTCCCCAGCATTTTCTTCTTGTTACTTTTCTCTCTATGAAGTTTTCACAGTCCTTTATTAACATGAACCATTGTGAAATATAGTACTTAGTTTACATGTAAACAGCCAGATAGATAAACCTTTCTTGTCTGACAGAAAAATCTGTTTGTCACCTTTGCTGGTGACCGGTCCCTAGACAGGCACTTCAAGAACAGAGTTTTCAGTGTAGACAACTACTTACACAGCATTTACACATGAATTTTGCGATGATACTGATGACCAGTGTGACACTGGCTTTTATTTGAGACCTCACATGACACTCTTTGGTGAACCCAGGAAATCCCTGTAATCCCCTTACCAGTTGGGAGTAAGATTTTTGAGTCACACTCACTCAAATGTTGTGGGTTTGGAAGTGAAACTAGATCTCAGCAAGAGTGGGTTGGATTTTGCCTAGGATAGACTGAAGAAAGAAGCAGAGAGAAATATGGTAGTGAGAGGAAGGCAGAAAAATTCTAATAGAAATTTGGGGTCAGTCCTAATGCTAGTCGGCAGCATGAGCTGCTTTATAAACACCTGACCATGTACCAGGACCACTTTCTGTCTCTCACAGTGACAGCATCCCCTCTCCACAGATCATACCGGCTCAAGAAAGTTTCCTTCCTAAACCTCAAAGACTTCTAAACCCTGTTACACAGACCAGACATTTTTAGAAATATTCAATTAGTATGCTATTAAGGAGCATCTGTATGGGTTCCTTTGTTTGGCTTTCTTGTGTCCTAAGAACAGTTACACAGCATAATGATCTTGTTTTGTGACCTCAAAGTCTGCTTCTTGGTGAGTCTGCAAAGCCAGGCTGAGTCATGTATAACAGACACAGGTGTGAGCTCAGTAGCAACAGAACCATATCTGTTCATCAATGGCAGATGGTACAAAGGTAGTTCTTCTCTTGCCACTTACCAAAGCAGTTTTCTCCCCAACTAGGAAGCAACCCCTGCCCTGAACTCAGAATTACTTCCTGAGACAAGGGTCCATCCCACCATTTGGAAGAGGCCACACTTTCAGGGTCTGTCTGTGGGAATGCCAGGAAAAATTCAGCACAAGAACTCTCTTACAATCTGAAAAGATCCATTTTCTATAATCAGCGGAATAGACGTGTTAGTCTGTATCCACAAAAACAACGAGGAGTCCGGTGGTACCTTAAAGACTAACAGATTTATTTGGGCATAAGCTTTTGTGGGTAAAAAAAAGTGCGTTTTCTACCCATGAAAGCTTATGCCCAAATAAATCTGTTAGTCTTTAAGATACCACCAGACTCTTTGTTGTTTTTATTTTCTATAATATTTTGCACAATCCAGTGCAATACATTAAGGATGTGTAGACGGTTCGGACTCACCCCCGTGGCGCCTCCTGCTGGTGACTCCGGGAATTAGCTCTATTCCAGCGCTGGAGTGCCCTCTGCAGGATGGTGATCCGCCTGTCCTCTGGCCCCCGTGTCCCTCCCTGGACCCGGTGCCCTTTTACATGGGGTGCTGCCCCCTGGCAGTAACCCCATTCTCTTAGGCTCTCCCCTCCTTAGGGAACCCCCACCCTCTATCCCCACCTTGCCTCAGTATTGGCTACGGCCAGTCATTGTCTAGCCCCACACTCTGGGGCAGACTGCAGTATCAGCCTCCTCGTCACAGGCAAAGGGGTTTGGACCTGCTGCCTTGGCCTACCCCTGGGCTGTCCTCTGCAACCCCCAGTACCCATTGGCCCTTCGCTAGGCCGCAGCCTGGGGCTTTCTAGGCTGGAGCTCCCCAGCTCCTCAGCCTTTCCCCAGCCCTGCTTCACTCAGGTATTCAGTCTCAAGCTCCCTGCAGCCAGGCCCTTCTCTCTCTGAAGGCAGAGAGAGACTGTCTGGGCTTCAGTCCTCCAGCCTTTTATAGGGGCCAGCTGTGGCCTGATTGGGGTGTGGCCCACCTGCAGCCACTTCCCCAATCAGCCCAGCTTTTAGAGCCACAGCTCTCAAGCCCTGCCAGGCCGCTTTTAAACCCCTCAGGGCAGGAGCAGGGTCCACCCTGCTACAGGATGCAATAATCATCTCCAAAAGTCTGTTTCTGATTACTTTGGACTTGTGTACTAGAGTATCTTTCCAATGGCCTTCTGTGACATGTCTTCTAGAACTTTCCCAGGATCTTCCTTAGGAAGCAAAATACCTTTTGCTCTTGCCAATATGGCAAAGTAGTATGAGCATCTGTGGGATCTGTTGTCTTGCTTCCTTTTCTTCTTGGAATATTGAGATTTTCAAGTTTCTGAGGATGATGCAATGGCTAGAGAAGTCTCCAAAATTCCTCCTCCTACACTTGTGAATGCTTTAAGACTCCTTTTTCATAACAGTGTGCCCTAGTTATTTTAGTCCCTTTCATTCTATAAGGACCATCTTGTCACTTTGGTATTCATTTTGTTTTACTCTCTGAATGTCAGATGGAATATTTAGTAGCTTTCTTGACTTTGTTGCAGAAAACAATTGAAGGGATCTAATATTTGTTAGTTAAAATCAATTAGCTGGATTGAATCAGAAAAGAATGCCCCCTAGTATAGCTTAAACCAAGGCAAAGAAAAAAAATTGTATTTTTATTATAGAAAGACCAGCAAAATTCATTACATTTCATAGGTCTCCCTTCTCCCCACCCCCCAAAAAAATTATAGCTATTTCCCAAGATAATATAGCTGAGATTTCTTGCTTGCAGTGAATTTCAGTGATTAATACCATGGTTACAAAGGAAATCAATTTGTTGAACACAGGAATCACTCTCTCTGCTTCATTTAAAAAAAGAAAAAGAAAAAGAAAAACAGAAAATATTTCAAAAAATAAAAGCCTGGCACTCTCCATTATTGATATAGGCAACACTTTAAAGTCTGACTAGGATCATTCATCATGAGAAAGAAAATGTCCTAGTTATAACTGTGCCACCATCACATTCAGAATAATGACACTGAGCTGGCTTGGTGAAATAGAGCCAGAGTGAACAGGGTCAATTATGAAACTCAAATTCAAGAGAGATTAGGTTCTGAAACCAAAGCCAATGACAACGTTTTATCTCAGGATAATGTGAAAAACATTAAGTGGTCTTACTAAATGATCCAAATATATCGCTCATCTGAAAAACAACAAATTCCCCACCATATAGCTAGAAGCACTATGCAGACTGACAGTAGCCCCAAATATGGGGGGGGGAACCCAGTAAATTAGGGCTTGTCTACACTTGCAGTTAAGGTGGAGCATGAATTTAAAGCACAACCACCATTCCTACATAACTCCATATGTGGCACTCTTCTACAGAAATAGGAGTGCCTTGCTCTTGTTTAGCTTAATACACTTTGCATTATGATAAAGAGAAACAAGGCACTCATTCCAGATTAAGTGTGTCTACAAATGGAGTTACTCTAGAATAACTACTCAGGAATAATATCATGTATAGACAATGCCCCAAAGAAAGGCTATGCTGTCTTTTGTTCATGTGCATTATGTCTGAATGTATATAGATTCATAAAATTAGCATTATAAAAGTAAGGATCTGCCTGACTGGCCAAAATACTATCACACCAACACAAAGTCCAAGTAGTCGCAGTTTTCACTGGGGAGCTCCTTTGAGGCTTGAGATTGAGGAAGGAACTCTGAGATCAGGCCATTGTGTGATTGCTACTTCAATTTCAAGGCTGGAATAGCTTTTGTGACTCCTGCATGCACGTGATAGGGTGGACAAAGGCTTGTGGATCCACTCAGTGACAGACCAAACCAGCCTCAATCTGCCCCAGAATCACCACTTGTAGAAAAAAGCAAGGACTCTCGATGGATTTGGGCTCCACAGCGCAAAGAGGTTGTCCACCCACTGTGTGGACTCCCCCAAATACTGCCCCACTACATGTAGAAGGGATGTATCAGTTCTGCTGGCCAGCCACATAGATTGATGTTTGTTATTCACTTTGATCTCTGAGAAATTATGAAGGGGCAGAGGAAAAATAAAATTAGTGAAAATATTTCCCTACTCTCTTCATAATTATAGATTTGGCATAGTAGAGATATCCCTCATAATAAAGTAAGGGGCATATACCATCTGTACTATGTCCTCTACAGACTTCTCCATATCTATCAGTCATCAGTTCTCTTGTCTGAAGCTTCATCCAGATGCTTCTCTTCTCATTCACAAGATGCCTGTTATGTCTAAAATTCTGTACGAGTTAGCCCACAAGACTATCAATGGAGCATGACTGATATTCAACATTTTCATCTCTCGCTAACCTTGGGTCTACTCTGTAACATATGTATTGTGTATGGGGATGGATGGTTCAGGATATGCCATATACATAGTAAAGGACAAAAGAAAACATGTCCTACTAAGCCACTGACAGAGTAGCCCACTGGCTATTCAGACTTCTCTCAGAGATGCCTGAAACCCAGCCATCTACTTGGCCAGGCCAGAATCAATTATGCCCTGACTTCAGTTTAGAAAAGATAAGCATCTTGTGTGTGTGTGCGCAGTTCTCATTCCTTTAATCTCTAAACCCAACCCAATAGTGATATTGAGCATGCTGACCTACTGTATAATGTATGGTGTTGATACAGAAACCACACCTGGGTTAAAATGTCATGTTTCTCAACATAGCATGAGACACGTGGGCCATAATCTGCAGGAAAACAGTCAACAAGGACAGTTTAATCGTGATAGTTCTAGCAGAAACCAGACAAGTATTTGCTTAGTTTGCATGGGAAATATGAAGATTAGCAGGGCAGGCTAACACTACCACAGTTCCCAACTTCATCTTGTTGTGGGACAAAAACAAGGGAGAACACACACAGTTTTGGGACAGGACACTTCCTACATCAAAAGGTCAGATACAAATGACTCAGCTACATTACTACCCAATCTTCCCTTAGTAACATGGAACTGAATACCTGTCCTGAGAAAAACTGGGCTAGTAAAATGTACACCTCAATCACTGGACAGAGAGACAAGATAGACGAGCTCTGTGTAGCTCGAAAGCTTGCCTCTTTCACCAACAGAAGTTGGCCAATAAAAGGTATTACCTCACCCACCTTGCTTCTCAAGCATCCAGGGACCAACGCAGCTACAATAACACTGCAAACACCAGTTGATTATAGTATGATTTCATCAGGCATAAGATGGGTTGGTCCAAGTCACTATTTGGATAGGAGGTTTCCAGAGTACCCTAAAATGCCGCAGGAAATAACACTCAACCAATATGACTGGATGGAACTATAGGACATTGTTTCTGGAGTTGCAGTCTTCCAACTGAGATGTTAAACTGCAGTCCTCTTTATAAGTATGTGAGTTAACCCAGAAAAATTACAAGCTGGGTAAATATATTCTGTCTATTTAAAGTTCCATATGCAGTTTCAGTTGGATATGAAATAGTCCACTTAATTTACTGTCCTAAATCGTTGCGATGTGTTGCAGTGCACTGTTAAACTTTTATTGCATTCGAGTGATTTTAATTCAGTTGTGGGTGGAGGTATTTCTGCATAGTTTGTAAAGACCTTTGGGATCCTTCTCTATATTAAACATACATACCACTGAGGATTCATAAATGACATATTTTATGTCCCTGAAAGAGCATAACAGCCTTGCTAGACTGCAAGTAATAGGTCATCCACAAAGAGGAATGCAAGTACCCTCTATCAGTGTTATAACATCCATTGAATCTATAGGAGCAGTGTACATGGGTTGAGGGCAATATACATGGAGATCATGACCCAAGTTTGGTCCTTAGATATTATCTGCAATAATTATTGTCTGAAAAGGAAGCAGCATGAGTCTACTAAAGTGACTGAAATAATTTCTTGTACAAAATACACTTTTTACAAAATCCATTTTCAGGAAGAGATCAAGCAAGCTTTAGATTTTTCTCTTGGGTGGAATGACCTGACAATTCACTCATGATTCTTATTTGCTCTTCCAAATTGAGATTTATGTGATCATCTCAAAATCCCAGAAATAAAGTGCCTGATTATCCTGTCAGCTGCATTCAAAGTGACTTTACACATGACTAGTGGGATAGTCAGGCCAAAGAAGCTTTTGCTCATTTTGCTGAATTCTTTACATCCAACCTACGACAAACATTTCATTTGTATACATATTCAAGGATCTAACTTTAATAGACAATACAATAAAATTGCAAGGCCTGGTGCCCCTTCCCTACTTAATTTCCCCATTTGTACCTTGTGCTAGATAAGATGTCAGGAGACTCAGCACACTATGACATGTTCTCGCTCTCTGCTCCTCAAATCTTGGCCAAATTGAGTGTCTGTTCAATGAGGAAGAAGTCTATACTCTGGAACTCTTATTTTATATTCTGCACTTGTCCATGAAGGAATGCGTTCTGTGAGAGGAGACTTTTCTCCAACTGTGCTACCATCACTTGAATACACTAGGAGACGTTAACAGTAAAAGGAAAAGATTTAAATGAAAAATTGTATTGATTTTTCAGTAACAGGTTTTTGCATAGGTTTTTTTTTATTATGGTACATCATGGATAATATAAATGAGAAAACTGAAATGTAGGAGAAAACTTTTCCACTAGCAATATGTTAGGTACACAAACTATTTGACCTATAACAACTTAATGACACATTACTCAATTATGTTAGACACAGAAAGGTGCATTTAATGAGCTCCCATTCATCTCACCCTCCTGTTTTTCTCTCCTGCTATGCCAGCACTCCCAGTCCTTTCATCTCTCCCTTTAATTCCGTGCTCACCAGTCATTGTCTTTCTTTCCTTAGCCATGATCTTCTGTCTCCTGTTCCTCTGTCCACCCTTCTTTTGAGTTCCATCCTCTTCTGTGACTCCCTGACCTCTTTTCTGTACCTGGACATTTTAGTGTGTTCCTTCCCCTCACACAGGTTTGTACTGTCAATCCATTATACCTCTACCCTGATATAACGCTGTCCTTGGGAGCCAAAAAAATCTTACTGCATTATAGGTGAAACCATGTTATATCAAACTTGCTTTGATCCACCGGAGTGCGCAGCCCTGCCCCTCCGTGCGCTGCTTTACTGTGTTATATCCGAATTCATGTTATATCGGGTGGCGTTATATCGGGGTAGAGGTGTACTTGAATTCCACCATGATTTCAACAGCTTCCACCCCACCATCAACCTCAGCCTGGACCAATCTACACGGGAGGTCCACTTCCTAGACACCGCAGTACAAATAAGTGATGGTCACGTTAACACCACCCTATACTGAAAACCTACCAACCGCTATGCCTACCTTCATAGCATAGCTTCCATCCCGGACACACCACACGATCCATCGTCTACAGCCAAGCGCTGAGGTACAACCGCATTTGCTCCAACCCCTCAGACAGAGACCAACACCTACAAGATCTTCACCAAGCATTCTCAAAACTACGATACCCGCATGAGGAAATAAGGAAACAAATCAACAGAGCCAGACGTGTACCTAGAAGCCTCCTACTACAAGACAAGCCCAAGAAAGAAACCAACAGAACTCCACTGGCCGTCAACTCCAGTCCTCAGCTTAAACTTCTCCAACGCATCATCAGCGATCTACAACCCATCCTGGACAATGAACCCTCGCTTTCACAGACCTTGGGAGGCAGGCCAGTCCTCGCCCACAGACAACTCGCCAACCTTAAGCATATTCTCACCAGCAACCACACCTCGCACCATAACAACTCTTTCTCAGGAACCAATCCATGCAACAAACCTCGATGCCAACTCTGCCCACATATCTACACCAGTGACACCATCACAGGACCTAACCAGATCAGTTACAACATCACCAATTCATTCACCTGCACGTCCACCAATTTTATATATGCCATCATGTGCCAGCAATGCCCCTCTGCTATGTACATCGGCCAAACAGGACTGTCCCTATGGAAAAGGATGAATGGACACAAGTCAGATATTGGGAATGGCAATATACAAAAGCCTGTAGGAAGAACACTTCAGCCTCCCTGGCCACACAATAGCAGACGTAAAGGTAGTCATCTTACAACAAAAAAACTTCAGGACCAGACTTCAAAGAGAAACTGCTGAGCTTCAGTTCATTTGCAAATTTGACACCATAAGCTCAGTATTAAACAAAGACTGTGAATGGCTAGCCAACTACAAAAGCAGTTTCTCCTCCCTTGGTGTTCACACCTCAACTGCTAGAAGAGGACCTCACCCTCCCTGACTGAACTAAAGTCGTTATCTCCAGACTGATTCTTGCCTGCATATTT
Organism: Mauremys mutica; assembly: GCF_020497125.1. Classification (NCBI taxonomy): domain Eukaryota; kingdom Metazoa; phylum Chordata; order Testudines; family Geoemydidae; genus Mauremys; species Mauremys mutica. Next base: position 84,388,703 of record NC_059076.1, read on the forward strand.
ATACCTGCCTCTAGAAATTTCCATTACATGTGTCTGACGAAGTGGGTATTCACCCATGAAAGCTTATGCTCCAATACATTTGTTAGTCTTTAAGGTGCCACAGGACTCTTTGTTGCTTGAATTTATCTGTCTCATTACCATTCCAGTTTCACTGAAACTGCCACAGGAAGTATGGAAGGAAGAGATTAACGCAGAAAAGGGTCCCCATTTGCTCACCTTTTAATTTTTTTTCTTGTTTTCTTTAGAGTTGCATGATACAAAGAACAAGATAACCAATCAACTCAAAATAGAGAGCAGTTTCCTAGACACAGCATCATAATTGTGGCTCAGAACTTGGAAGCTTTGCTATTTGTCTGGTTAGATTGGCCAATTTAGTGATAGAAGATTTCTCGGGCCAGTCCTATCAGACTAATACCTCTGAAAGTTAACTAAAGGATATTTTTGATTAACTGCTATATTAGAAAATTTCCCACCAGAGTTTTCTGGATGCTCATAATTTATACTCAGGCATCCTGTGCTGTATTTTTCAAAAATACTAGTCAACAGTTCAAATAAAAAATCAAAAATATTTAAAAAAACAGTATCAGCTACAAAGTATGCAGTCATTAATCATTAGCCTAAAGAACAAGTGGGTGAGTGAGTGTACAGGTGCCAAATGAATACTACAATGAAACGTATTTTCATTAACATTGTTTGCTGGACAAGGCAAAACAGTAGTTTATAATGATATGATCCTTATTACCTAGCTTCAACATGGTTCCAAAGTATTTTGTGGAGGAGACATTTTAAAATAGTGAATTTCTTGGGATTAAACTTTATTCTCAGTTCTAAAGAATGGGCAGCAGCTACCTCTGTCAGATGAGGTCACAGATCAATCTTAAAACACTTCTGTCTGAGTATAAATACCACCACACAGCATGTCTAAGTAATGCGAACATGTCTGGCTGGCATAGCTACAATAACTAAGTTGATAAGGTACCAATCAGCTTATCCACAACATTCTTTTCATGAAGAGGTCACTGCTCCTTTTGTTCCACAAAGTGCAACAATGCTAACACATTCCACAAGCTTCTTAATCAAACAATATTAACAACTACATTTACGTCACAGTTTCGGTAGCTTAAGTTCTTTGAAGTGGCACCCCACAAAAGTTTTTGTTGAAAAATGGTGCCTATAAAATACTTTCTGTGCCATATCAGTTGATCAATTTATTATGTAGACTTTCAGGTCCAAACTTACCTTTCCATTGCAAGCATGATTGGGGGGTTCTTTTAAATTTAACTGTGAATTAAAAAAAACCCCACAAAACACGTTTTATTTTTAGCCATAAGTAACTGTCATCAGTCTTACCTCTAGCTTAACTAAATTTCTGTGCGTCTTTGACGAGAGCTAGACACAATACAGGCACTGTGAAATTGGATGTTTAAAAATTTTTGCAGCCAAATCCTTCTTAAATGCAACATTTAGATTTAAGAAAATTATGGTGTACTTCTATCTTACATATAGTTTGTAATCTGGAACATTCACAACAGAAACAATTTGATTGGCATTTTAAATAAAAGGGCTCTGCACTTGTATTTGGTATAATTGTAACAGGCCCAAATGTGTCTTTTTCTTTTTTTTTAAATAAACATAAATTGAAAATATTAGGACTTTTTCTTCTTTGGCCTCAAATATGATTTGAATAAGGCCATACTCCTATCAGGAGAAGCACTACAAGGAAAGCACTACATTGTTTCCAGCACGAACATGAACAAAATACTGAAGTATCCCAGTATTTGGCTTATGAAATGGCAATGATTAGACTGTTCAGCACCATTTCTTGGAGGTGGCTGCAGACAAAGTACAGTATAGGAGCAATAGAGAAGATATTTATGTGCATGAGTGAGGGAAGAAAACACATACCAAAACCTCAATATATTCAAGATTTAGAAGCCCAAGCCAGTGACATTGTTTCCATAGTAACTAAAGTACTTCAAAGCAGGGGAAAACCAAGTGAGATCTTAAGGATGGAACCAGAGGCAGATTCAAATACAACATATACCAGTGTGAGGGTCAGGGCCCCAGGATGAGATATTTGCATAATATATGGGTCTGTAGATCCAGGAGCCTCACTGCTTAAGGATTTTAGGTCCATTAAGCCTCTGCTACCCACCAAAACTATGGATCAAAAGGGAATGAAACACAGAACCAAACCATCATGGCAGAACCCCTCATGAGCTGTCCATCAGTTGCTCTAAATGGCCTCAACACCCCTGCCCCCGCAAACTCCCTCCACTCCTCCTTAGCTGACTATTGCACAACAGATTGTTGATTGTTGTTCCAAGACATGGAAGAATTTGGTGTTAGTCAGTGCTGTTCTTCCACCCATTGCATTGGCCAACCATAGTCAGAGAAGGTGACCAGCATACATTTTCTCTCAGATCATGTTATGTGATATGAGTGACCCAAGTGAGAGGGGTTACAACAGACAGCAGACAGCACAATGCAAGCCACTGAAGCAGCAAATTGAACCCAGATATCTCAAAACCTAGACTAATGCTCAAGGACTGGACCTTCCTTTCTGAATGAATACATGAATTCAAATCTTGTATACTCTGGGGGTACTTAGAACATAAGAACATAAGAATGGCCGTACCGGGTCAGACCAAAGGTCCATCTAGCCCAGTATCTGTCTACCGACAGTGGCCAATGCCAGGTGCCCCAGAGGGAGTGAACCTAACAGGCAATGATCAAGTGATCTCTCTCCTGCCATCCATCTCCATCCTCTGACGAACAGAGGCTAGGGACACCATTCTTACCCATCCTTAGTACACATCGTATAGCCAAGTCTCTTGAGGTCATTAGTTGTGGGTCCAGCTTTTCACACCCACGTGTTCCTATGTCACATTTGAAAATGGGTCATAAGTTCCTAAGCAACATAGGAGCTCTTGAAAAACAGTACTTTTTGTGACTAGCACAAAGGACTTGGATTTTTTTCCCTGTCTTGCTTAAGGTGACAAAGCAACTCTATGGCAAAGTTACAGTTTATATGAACCTAATTTTTCCCCGTTTGTAAAATGGAGTTAGCGATATTTATCAACCTATCACTCAGGGGAATTGTGCAACTAAATCAATTAATGTCTATAAATCAGTAACAGATCTTCAGACAGAAAGTGCATTGTATTTTTCTTAATTAATTGTGCTTAATATAGTCTTTAAATGTTATGTCAATAAATAACTGTTCAAGTCCAAAGAACATTTTAGCTGACATTTGTTTCACTGAGGATGCGTTTTTAAAAATTCCTCTCCATAATGTTTCCTGCCAGGGCTTCATGAAAAAAGCTACCTTGTAAGTTTATACTGTGCCACTTGCATAAGATTATGGACAGGGTGTAAAATACGATTTTTGGTCTTTACTGAGTATCTGTTCCCCTGCAGGAGGAGGAAAGAAGGAGATGGAAGAGTACAGAAAGTCACTAGCAATTTGTAGGAAAGGTCAGTGTCACCTTCTGCCGGCTGCATGAGGCAGCCGATTCCCTATCTACACATCCCATCTCTGGAGCATGCAGCCACTAAAAAAAAAATCCATGACTAAAGGACATACAGGCCTTGGCTTGAAGTCAAACTGCCCTTACAGAGGAACACATTACATCAGGTGACTGTTTTAAAGGTAAGTTGTAATGTACCAGGTAAGGTAATTTCTTCATCTTGGACAGAAATTTAGATAAAGGTCAATGGTTAAAGGTTTATCAGATGACCTTTAGTAGCAAGTGATATTCTGCTTTTAAAAGTAGTGAGATTTGAGTCACAAAATTCAAACCCAGTTATGAATTCCCATCAAGATATTCACAGGAAGGATTTTAGCGTGGCCTAACCTTTACTCTAAGCACTTATAATCAAAGTTTTCAACACTGAACACAAAACAGCACATGGAGGTCAGACTAAATAATCACAATGGTCCCTTTTGGCCTTATGATGTGTGAATCTAACATGAAAGACTACTATAAGAAAACATTTGTAAACCAAAAGAGTAGAAAAATAATATTTTAAAAACATCATCCCAGCAGCTGGAACGCATTGCTTGCCAGTAGAACTCACTTTTTAAAGACAATGATCATGCTGTATTACTGCAGTTGGATACTTATCACTAAATATATATTAACTGATGTTGTATTAGATTTGTGTAACATACCTGTGAAGTCCATTGGTCCATCTAGCCTGGTATCCTGAATTGACAAGTAGGATATCCTTTCCTTCATGAGAACTACCAGCAATTGCTGTAGGCTTTGCATGAAAATGAATACCCCTATAAGTTTTCAACCTACCATAGAAGGCATAGCCGTAAGTGTTACTTTTATGCATATGTATATATATCGTGTGTGTACACACACCCCCCCTCTATTAAACAATTGGCCTCAAATGATTTTCTGTGACACTGAATGGTGAAATCCAGAGGTCAACTATTTGTTTAATAACATATTTCACTAATTCATTTTTTTTCCATTTTAAATGTGTTGATTTTATAGTTTCCTTTACTGGGATCTTCCTCCCCATGTAATACGGTGCAAGTGCATTTCATTTTACTAGAACTGAAACTTGTAAGTTTTCCAAGTAAGCACCCAAGTTAATTATGGCAGCAATACTAGAGCTTATAGCAGGCTTTATGCTACACATTGAACATATCCACAATAAAATGTTAAAAGGATTTGGAAAAATGTAAATGTTTCTGAGCTGACAGCATGCAGATTACCTGTTACTTACATACACACAGCACTGTGCTCCAAACAATATCAAAAGACAGCATTTCACAAGTACTGCCTGAGCTATTCTGCTATGTCTGCAGAATAGCATATCCAGGAACACTACTAGCCACTTCCCATTTTCATTCCTTTAAATTCTTTAGATTACTACTCTTGGGAAGAGGTCCTTCTAAAAATGGTGAATAGCCATGTGGCAAACAAACTGGTATCCAGAGTACTAGTCTTCTAGTCCTATTTGCTTTGTAGAGAGGAGTATGAGAATCAACATAAACAAAGGGACTGTTAAATATGTTTGCACGTCTGATGTTGCAGGATGCAAAAGCAACATGATAACAGCTCCATGTTTCTAAGAACACCTTTGCTAGAAAGTGTCAAATATATGTTCCTTCTGGATAATGTACACAATTTTGATTAGTGAACCTTTAAGATAGCAAAATGTCCAAGGAGCAATATAATTCTCTTAAATAAACTAGTAGTTATGATACACATTGCTTGTTGGTTTTGTTCCCTTTCTTGCCTGGGTATAATGTATAGAGCAGTTTAAACTTCACAGAGTGCACTGTGAACTTTGATTCATGTTTTTGCAAAAAGTTATCACAGCACAGTTTGCCACACAATACCCATTAATGGAAGCACTGTGCCTTCTGTTCTTATTTCTGTTCAACTGAGATTCAAAAAGCATTTGTGACCAAGCCCAAAGCATTTGTTTTAAGTGGAGAGCTCAATCATTGCATACATAAACTTGTTGAAAACAACATGAACATATTGTAGCATTCATAACAGGCTATCTTCTACAGCTCTAACATGGCAGCATTCAAGTCATTTGTTCTATAAAATATCTACTCTTAATTCAAATGCTATGACGGTCCAATGCATAATTAAACTCCTCTCTCTAGCTCTATTACTCTTCCCTGGAAGAATCTCTGATGGTTTTCTGCTTATTTTAGAACATGACAGTAGCACAGCATGCATTTTCATCATGGGGCAGGCCTGCAATTTTACCCTTCAAAATACTAAATTAGCAACCGATTATTTAAATTCCGCTGAATGTGTCTGAGCAAAGAGGAATTGATTCCATCTGGTCCTCTTCATAGGGGATCACAAAACAGGAGAGGCAGAATAGTTGATATTAATGTACTATTTGAACAGCTTAATTTCATTGGCGCCAAAATCAGTGGATAAGCATATGGTTGTTTAAATTACCTGGCAGGAGAACAATTGGGGAGGAGATGACAATCAGTGTTAAAGGGACAAGATGTCTATGCTACTTTTTATATTAGTAAGGTTGCTGTTGACAGCTATAAGAATTGCACACATTTTAACCATTCCAGATAAACTAGATAGAAACCTGGCTGTGAATTTTTCTGGTGTTGTTTAGATCTCTGAAGGCTTCAGTTGGACATGAATAAAAGCAAACAATGTTTTATTTGCTAGTATGTGTCTGTACATGTGTTTCCTTTTTCCAGATGTGGGTATCTAACTTTAGACACCCAACTTTATATTTAAGATGCCTGAACTGGAGTTTCCTATGCTTCTGCAGCTCCCATTGATGTGAATGGGGCTTGTGTGTGCTTAGCCTCTTTAAAAATCAGGTCAGTTTTATTTAGGGTGACTACATAGGATGCTGGGTAGGCTAAGTTTGCAACAAGTTGTTAGCACTTGTATAGGCATGTGACTTCTTCAAAGCACAATGAACATTAATTAAATCCTCAGAATGCTCCTGTGAGGAAGGTAATTAAGTATTGGTCTCCATTTTATTGATGGGGAAATGGAGAGACAGAGTTTAAGTAATTTGCCCAAGGCCATTGTGCAAATCAGTGGCAGACAGTAGTAGATGCTAGAGCTCCTGGTTCTCAAATCCATGATCTCTCTACTACCCCATACTGCCTCTGGTAATGTAGGTCAATGATTTCCAGTTTAATGCCATGCTCCAACTGTATAACTCAGCTAGTTAAAATGGATTTATATTTAATATGACTAAAGTATGCAGCAAGACCCGCAAATCTGATTACAGCTTAAATCAAGTTTGGGATAACTATTGTCTCCTATTGAGTTACTTATTGAGCCATCAAACCCAGGCTGATGAATGCAAGTCTGTGGCACCCTTACCTCCCAAATACATAAAAGGAAGATCATCACTACCATACATTAAAAATAAATACATTTGCCAATTTTTTCATGTCCTCGAGCCAAAAATAAAAACTTAAGAGATGTCTGCTCTAGCGAAGAGCTACCTGGCTCTGAAAGTGTTTTTATTGACACAGTTAACCAGCTCCTGCAGAAACCATGTTAGTAAAGTCAGCATAGTCCCCAGGTAGTAGGTGACCTATTACAGTACAGTAGAGATTAAGGGTGGGATTCGGAAAAACAGGTAAGGGATTTAAGAGCACCAGTCCCATTGATCTTGTTGGAACTGATGATCCAAAGTTCCATAAGCACATTTGAAAATCTCCCTCTTAGCCCACAACCCCCTTGCTTTCCTCTTAGTTCTCATAGGATTGGCATATGCTTTGAAAACTATGTTCTACAGTGTGATATCTTGGCTCTCCAAAGTCACTGAGAGTTTTGCCATGAACTTCAGTGGAGCCAGGATTTTACTTTGTGTCTGCAAGTGCTGTGACTTCATGTTAGAAAACCATTGTGAAGGAATTTAACAGTGTTAAAACTGGTCATGTGGCCAGCCAGAGCTTTATGTTTCGCAAATTTAAGCATTTATTTTTGAAATGCTTCTACTGGTTAGATTTAGGCTAATGGAAAATTGACACACGTTCTCAAAGATGCACTTCTCTATTTTTTAAAATTGTTTGCTATTTTTGGAGGGGAGATGAGGAGATAGAGCATTTACTGTAGCTGGGTCCAAATTGAAATAGAATATAAAGCATCCCCCCCACAGGTTTGGGAACATGCTGCTGGTTTGGACTGGTGAGTTGGATCCAGGCTGCTCTCTGCAATTTTGTAAAGAATACCAATCCAAAACCATAAGCGGCTCCTTCCTACTTATAGGTTTTGGGGAAGGAAATAGTGGAGAACACAATTCTTGCATATTTCCTTCCCCTTAGGCCCTGCCTCTGGTCCAATCCACCACTCCTACCACCCAAACAGGTCCTACTCATACCCACAAAGGCTAATAACCATTTTTTTGGGGTTTATAGTGCCTGGTAGACATCATCCCTCTCCAACCCTTTCTACGCTCTTCAGAGGCAGAAGAGAAAGATATTAGATAGCCACTCCCCACACTGGAGTGTGAGAATGTGTTGCTAGGTAAGGGTAAGACCTGCTTACCCAAATTCAAATGCTCTTCTGGCAGTGGGGGCTGGTATACAGGCTCCCCAGGCAGCAGGGAGCAGTTATTTGCTCATTGATCTGGCCACCATCTTTATCAAAGGGGAAGTCCTCCACTTTGGTCTGCAGGTCTCTGCGGATACCAGATGCAGACAGCCAGGAAGATTTGCGCATAAACACCACAGTTGCGGTAGTGCGGGCTGCTGTGTCTGCCATGTCTAGAGATGCTTGTAGGACCGTTCTGGAGACCAACTGGACCTTGACAAGGATGGACTTAAAGTCTGCTCTCCTGTCCTCTGATTTTTACCTCTCATATCCCAAAGAGGTTATTGTAATTGTTGAAGTCGTAGCTTAGAAGTAGGGCGGAATAGTTTGCAATTCTGAACTATAGTGGAGGAGGTATAAACCTTTCTGCCTAAGTAGTCAAGGCATTTGAGGTCCTTGTCTTGCGGGGTGGGCCAGTAGTGTGGCTGTTTCGTCCTGTGTGTCGCTGCATCCACTACAAGAGAATTTGGTTGTGGATGGGAGAATAAGAAGTCTACGTCCTTAGCAGGAACACAATATTTAGGTTCAGCCTTTTTGCAAGTTGGTAGGATAGAGGCTGGGGTCTGCCAGAGGGTGTCAGTTGGTTTTAGGAGTGCTTCATTTATGGGTAGCACAATCTTTGAGGGAGCAGAGGGTTGCAGAACTTTGAGGAGTCTGTGTTGTGTCTCCTAGACCTCCTCTAAAGGGATATCCTGGCTGAGTGCACTCTCTTGAAGAGTTCTTGGAATTGTTTAAAGTTGTCCACCTTCTGTGGAGGCGGAGAGTTAGGAGTCGGTGAATCAGGGTATGGTCCATAGCCCACCTCCCCGGTGGGGTGGGTATTCAGGTGCTCTAGAAGTAGACAGAGCTGGAGATAGAGGCGCAGAAGGAGCTTGTGCTGGTAGAAGCAGCATGAGGGCGAGTGGCAGCAGGAGCTGACCAAGGGTACCACTGAGGCCAAGGCATGGGATAAGAGAAGTTAGGTGCCACCCACAGGGGGACAAAGTAGGAAACTGAGGCTGGTGGTTGTGAGCCGTGACCTGAAGTGCAAAAGGTTCTGGTGGAGGAGGAGGAGGTGGTAGGTGGGGAGAACTCCGCCTGCTGCTCATATCAGGCTTGCTGTCAGTAAAGGTAGCCAGATCATGTGGGGTGAGTGGCTGGTCAAAGAGTGAGCACTGTGTGTCAAGGAGCAGAGAGTCAGGCTGAGGGGTCACTGAGAGGTCGTCCTGACTTAAGAATTGCTACTGCTGCTCCCTGGGATGTGATCCTGCTGAGCATGATCTGTGCTCAGAAGTGTGCATGGACTTCTGTTTAGGCCTGCTGCGGCTGCTGGAGTGACAGGCAGCCTCAGTGCCAACTTTCTTGTCGGCACTGAGTCTATTTTCGGAGCCAAGGGGACTGGTGCCAAGGAGACTGCCCTGGTATGGGAAGTCAGGTCCCTGCCTCTGCACTCCACGGGAGCTGTGGCTGAGGTGCTGGGACAGTCAGAGGTGCCTGCCTTCGGCGCTGTCGCAGGAGACCCTTTACTCTTTGAAAGTCTCTACACAGAGACAGTTGGGCTTCCTGCCTCTTTGCCTGAGAGAGTGAAACTGTGCTCCCAACTGGTTCCGACCTGGCCGGGGAGCGTGAGGGAGAGGGTTTGCCATTGCCTGCCTCCATAGGTGGCTGTAGGGATTTCTCCATCAGGAGCATTTTCAGCCCCAGGTCCCTGTCACAACGAGCTCTGGTTTTGAGGCTTGTACAGTGGACACACTTGGCAGGGACATGTGTCTCGCTGAGGCACTTCACACAACAACATGAGTGTCCATTGGACCTTGGCATAGAATCTTAACAGGAAGCACATTTCTTGAACCCTGAAGACCCTGTCATTATTGCACTAGGAATACCAGGGAGAGTTTCTCAACGGCAAACAAACCTAAGGAAAAGAAGTTTTTGTTTGTCTTTTGTTTTTAAACTAAGTAACTATTCTAAAGGAAGGGAAATAACTGGGATGTTACTAACTATTTCTATGTCTTTGTACTTGTTTCCTTCAGAGACCAAGGAAGAGGATCAGCACTGCCCCAAGTCCCATCTTCAGATGAGGACGGTTGAGAAGGAACTGAGGGGGTTGTGGGACGTGTGTGCTCAGGCAGACTAACGAGACCACGAGACAACAGCTGAGCGCGTGCGTCCCGACCAGGCACTGCTACTGAAGATCTCTGATCAATGGCGCTGGGACGCATCACCACCTGGAGTAGAGCACCCACCGGGGCAGCACTCGAAGAAAAATAAAAAGTTCATGTTAAAGGAGTTTTGTTGCATGATATTATCCACATTTTCGCAACATTGAGGATTGAGATTTTGCATGCCCCTGCATTTACATGGATGTATATTGAGAGACGGGGCTTGTTTTTTTTTTATTCCTCTCATAGCTGTAGAAATTGGGCAGGAATTATTTGAAGAGGAAAAGGAAGTTATTTTAATATAGCTACCACAAACAAGCAGAGGTAATCTGGAAAGTCTAGAAAACTTTATATACCTACATGCCCACACTGTGTCCTTGTAAAACCAAACCACAATAGTTACAGGTTTGCCAGAATGAAAACATAGCTGTTCACGTCACTATGATTTTTACTGAATAAGCCAACCGTGAAAAGAAAAACTCCACCAGAATGCTGGCATAGTAAACTTTTAACACTTAATAATGAATCTAAGTAACAGACACTATTTTATATGGGTCTTGGTTTGTTTGTTTCTCTGGCCAGAACCACCAGAAAAAGCACGAAAACTGGAAAAAAAGTTCAGAAAATAATGACCACCACCTTCAGAATGAAATGTAGGCCCTGAACAACCGCAAGAAACAAACACCGCCACCACCTATACCACACCTCTTCCTTGTGGCTAGCACACTGTTGGGCTAATAGCGTGCATTTTAGAGAGTCAAGAGGGATGAGGTGATATCTTCTATTGGACCAACTTCTGTTGGTGAGAGAGACAAGATTTGGGGCTACACAGAGCTCTTCAGGTCTGGGAAAGATACAAGAACGTCACAGCTAAATACAAGGTCAAGCAGATAGAATATGTGCTATGTGCTAAACTAAGAGGCAATTCAAGGTAAAGTGGCCTGTTAATATTCCTGTAGTCATAAGACAATAAGTGGGCTTTAGTGGGTTACAGAATTTTATTATATAATAATAAAATAAAATATAACAACAACAAAGAAAAAGAAAGCAGCAGCAGTCACCGCCGCCACCACCACCTTGATTAAGACCATGATTTTTAGTGTCTAGCAGCTCTCATTTTGGTGTTCTTGCTCGGCAGGGCATGGGACAGCTCTGCACAAAGTTCAAGGAAGGTGTCTTTGCACATACAAAAGTTCTGCAGCTACTGCTCATCATCCCATACCTGCAGCACAATCCGATCCCACCTCTCAGTGCTTGTTTCCCTGAGTCCAGTAGTGACAGGCCACTGTGTGCAGCTGCTCCATGAATGCCAACGTCAATCTCGAATTGCTTCTTCTCATGGCATACAGCAGGGCAGGCACTATAGATTCCTGTTCAGATTCGCAACTCATAAAATACTGCAGAAACAGCCACATTGGGTTCAGAGCTCTCATCACAAGACCGGCGAGCAGTGCAGGATCCATGCTTTCAGGCAGAGATGGTGGGTGCAACATTTACTGGGGGAGTTGAAAAATGGCACAAAACACAGTCGGAAGTCCTTGAAATTATGGGATGCAGAAAACTGCATCATGGTGGGGTGATCCCACCCCCATCATGCACTACGATCCATTTCTAGAACTCTTAGTCGGAGAATATGGTGATTTGCAGAGTGGGATCGGTACCAACAGTGCACTGCTCTCTCTGTCAGTGATCAAGCACCAACTGTGGATGTGCTCCACTGACACAAGGAGCATTGCGTGAACATGCACAAGCAATGTAATTACAGTGGTTTATGACCATCAATGCAACTTAAGTCTACTTAACTCTGTAGAGTAGACATGGCCTTAGAGGCTGCTGTGAAATACATATTTTATTATTGTGAAACTGAGCCAGAAAGGGTTAAGCAACTAGCAGGTTACATGACCCAAATCCAGCCTTTCGAGACATATTTAAAAGTATGTAAATGGTAATTAGGGCCATTCCATGTTAGATAAACTAGAGCTTTGAAATGTAGAGTTGCATTGTTAGAGAATTAGAAGTTAATTATTGTATTTGTCTGTGTTTATCTATATCTTGTTAGAAGTTAACAATGTAATCAGACAGTTCCTGTCTGTCACTGTTCTATTGCAGGCGTTGGCAACCTTTGGCACATGGCCCATCAGGGTAATCTGTTGGTAGGCCGTGAGACATTTTGTTTACATTGACCATCCATAGGTATGACCCCCTGCAGCTCCCAGAGGCTGCGGTTCACCGTTCCCGGCCAGTGGGAGTTGTGGGAAGCCATGGGCCGCAGGGACATGCTGGCCACCGCTTCCTGCAGCTCCCATTAGCCGGGAACAGGAAACCGTGGCCACTGGGAGCTGCAGGGGGCTGTGCTTGAGGATGGTCAGCGTAAACAAAATGTTTCATGGCCTGTCAGCGGATTACTTTGATGGATCATGTGCCAAAGGTTACCAACCCGTTCTATTGATTCAGAGATCAAAAGGGAATATTAACTTTTGATGAAGCTCGGGTGTAACAATATCATTGTCTATATTTCTCTTTGAAGTTTGTAGTAAACTGTCTATGAACTGTTTAATGGATAATTACCTTATGCTGATTAATGCAACTAATTTCCTGTGAATACATAGAAAACTCTACTTCAAAGCTACAATACTTCACCCAAGGAATACCTGCTGTCAAGAGGCTGCCAGACAGGGCCGCCCGGGGGGGGGGGGGGGGGGCAAGTGGGGCAATTGACCCCAGATCCCACAGGGGCCCCCACAAGAATTTTTCAGGGCCCCTGGAGCGGGGTCCTTCACTTGCTCCAGGGTCCCCGGAAAACTCTCGCAAGGCCCGGGCCCCCGGAGCTTCTTCCGCTCCAGGTCTTCAGTGGCAATTCGGTGGCGGGGGGTCCTTCCGCTCCAGGAGCCACCGCCTACGTGCCCCAAAGACCCGCGGTGGGGGGTCCTTCCATGCTGGGTCTTCGGTGGCAGGGCGTCCTTCCGTGGCGGGTCTTTGGCGGCAGTGGGGGCCCCCCGCCGAAGACCCCAGGCCCCCTGAATCCTCTGGGCATCCCTGCTGTCAGAGAATTATAAAAAGAACTATTAGGCCCTGATCCTGTTATCTTAGATCTGCTTAAGCTTTGTCAGGGGAAGTTTGAGTCAGAAGACTAAGGTCTCCAGCTCCAGTCTGGATCACCCTGATATTGGACATTGGACTATAATCTATGGAACTAATTCTGAAAGAACGCTTTCCAACTTTGAAACTCACCATCTCTCCCATCAAACTGACCTAAGAAATGTATTCAAGTCTGTATATAGATATCTTAACCAATACACTCTTTCTTCTTTTAATAAATCTTAGTTTAGTTAATAAGAATTGGCTGTAAACATGTATTTGGATAAGATCTGAAATATTAATTGACCTGGTAGGCAACGTGAATGATCCTTTGGGATTGGAAGAACTTTTTATACTATGAACAAGATTTTCAGTAATCCTCATCATATTTGACTTGACTGTCTGAGTGGGAGTCCAGGGATGGATTACTTTAAGGGTGCTGTGGTTTTGGCTTCCAGGTAGCCAGTAAGGTATTGTAGAAGCTGTTTTGTTGCTGGCTTGGTGAATCTAATTATTAGAATAAACCACCGGTTTTGGGGACTGTCTGCCCCAATCTTTGGGGTTTGCCCTGATTGAGCAATCTCAGTGTGGTGCCCCTGGGACTCCAGTCGCAATTATTACACTGCTTCTGTACTAGAACTTCAACTATAACTACCAATGCATTTTACTCAGGACAAATAGTTGAGATATATCATCATGTTTTTAATCTAATCTTAATTATAGGGGAAGTTTATTCATTTACTTCTGGGATTCATAAAGTTGAATTTTGAATATTTTCTTATTAAAATCACCAGAGGGAATAGGATATGAAAAGCATGATTCACATACTAGTGAAGTAGCTTGAAAGCAGTGGTTTGATCATTATTTTGTTTTTATTCGCTATGAGGAACATTTTCAAAGGGTGTGTGGGAGGTAAAAATTCCCTTTACTAATCTCAAAATTTACCCCACACTCTACAGATTCATGAAGAATTCATGCAGTTGTTACAGAGATTTCAGGGCAGAATATGCTCCAAAAATGTGGAACATATCAAATGATCTTTAAGTAAATCCTCTGGGTAAAACCCTTCTTAACTTCTCTGAAAATTTGCTTCTGTAGGATTAAAAAGGTAAATTTTTTGAGCTAGTACAAATCAAAATCAGAATTCTAACTGGCTACATGCTTTGTTTTCATGTGGAGAGCAGTTTTGTTTAAATATCTGTATTAATTAGATAGCTTTTTGTTGTGCTCTCAGTTGTGTTTCAAAGAGTAGGATTTCCTCACACTGGGTTTTCCTTGTTCTGGGTCTCTAAATGAAATATGAATTTTTCAAGAGACTCCATTTTCTATGTCCAAGGCAAATACAAGTATTCTGCCATAAGAGCCATTCTAAAGGATTCCCATAGAATTACCAGGGATATTTCATCACTATTATTATGTCTGTCTATGAAGTATATGAATTGTGCATTTCCTGTAAGTCAGTTAAGTTGCCATAATGTGGTTTAAGGTCTAGGAGTTACCAGTAGGAACAGCAGGATTGGGGAGGGCTAAAAAATAAAGGAGAGAAAAGATATTACATTTTAAGGACCAAATTCAACTTTGCAGGTGCAATTAGCTCCTGTTGGAAACAAGCGGCTTTAAAATCCATTTGGGGCTCCATAGGACTGCTGCTGATGGGACTGCCCTAGGAAACGTACTAAATCAATGCACCTTCTGGCTAACCTGATCCCTTTGGACCCCACCTACTTTATGAGACACATTGCTGGCTCTAAACCTCTCAGCAAAACATGGTTTATGGATGTTTTACTCCATTGCATTACCACTCCTGCAGATTTTCCACTACTATGGACCTATAACTTGGATTCTGTCTGTTCTGGAGATAAAAAGGTTTAATCTTGTAATAAACCAAGCGTTCAGAATGCTGTAGCAGCAAAAACTTTCAGAAGTTTGGCAGTAGGTAGCCATTTGGACTCAAATGGGAGTTGGATAACAAGGGGACTTTCAAAGCTGGTGTCTGAGTGCCTAGTGGCTGCCTTGAGCACGCCAATAGGGCAGAGTGGGGACGTGGTCTCTGGGATGGGCACACAGAGAATTTGGAGAAGTATCCAGCGGCTTGTATTATTTGTATTATTTGTATTATGCTAGCACATAAAAGCCCCAAACAGAGTGGGCCCCTTTCGTGATAAGCTCTGTCACTGGATCTCTGGTTGCAGCCTCCCATTTACCAACTATGACTCCTTTAGCAAGTCTAATTTGGGCTGGTCACTGCAGGCAACTTTCTTTCAGGTAAAATGACCAGTGGCTAATTAAAGTGACTCAAAACAGTGTTTTAAAACAAACATTTTCTATTTACCCAAAGGTACATAACAAGCAGATAAAAGGATTAAAACAAAAGGCCTACACCACAGGTCTTACCTAAACCGTATATGTTCCATACAAGTTTTAGTAAGTTCTACTTAGCCCAGGTACCTTGACTTTGGGGCTGGAATGAACAGGCTGCTCTACTTCAGGATCTTGGTTTCTCTATCCTGCAGCATTTACCTCCAGCAGTCATGGCCCACTTACCCTCCTGTCTCTCAAGGCAGGATTTATTTAAAATGTATTTAAATATTACCATTTAGTGTCCTTTTACTTTTGGCCCCAGCTGGAGCTGGGAAGGTAGGCATTTCCCAGTTAATAGCCCAATCACTGTTCTCTTAAGGGCTCTTAGTATTTGCCATGGAGATCTCATCTCTGTCATGATTTCATTTCCTGTTTGCTATTCCTAGCAGCTCCAGACAAAATAATATCAAATAGGTAATAGAGGTACATGTAGTAGTCATAAAAATATATAGCTAGGTATCTCCTCATCCTCCATAGCTCTCTTCAAGCATATGAAGAAAACTTCCCCTGTCCTAATAATGTTACAGTGTAAGACTCTCAAGGGCTGCTCCAGGTATCCAAACTTAGTTGTGTTGGCTGAATTATTAGAACCAGGAGATAGAAGTTAAAGGGCTCAAGCAGCATGGTCTCACTGGCTGCTATGCATCCTAGGCACCCTTAAAAACCCCACAGAACAGAACAAGGACCCACGCACGCACACAAAAGAGAGAAATAAGGAAAAAGAGGAGGGGGGGGGAATTACTGAGGGTTAACAGAATTAATAAGGAAGGAGGAGGAGAGTAAGAATTAGGATCGAGACTAGGAAAGGTGGAAGTAGAAGGAATGAATTGGGGCACACAGTTGTATTAATTTAGTTGGACTATACATGCCAAAGGTGTAACATAACCCACTTACTGTCCAACATTAAACAGGGTGAAACAAAGTCTAAAGTTTGATATAGAGAGAGCTTAGCCTGCTTAATACCATGGCAAACATCATAAGATTCAGACCGAAGGTTAGAAATTTATTGATTGATTCTTTCCCTTGTGTGTTTCAAAACAAGATGACAGAGCAATGAAACTGAAACTGATTACGAAAAAGAAAATTATAACCAATACTTTTTTTTTTTTTTTGAGACAGTGAATATTGGTTAAAGTCTCATTTAAACAGACTTTTTTGGTGGTGGAGAAAGGGATAATTCTATTGTTTAATTTTGAATTCAGAATGATAGTCACAGAAGGGAGAAAGAAGATTTTGTTGGAGTTGGTCCTGCTTTAAGCAGGGGGCTGGACTAGATGACCTCCTAAGGTCTCCTTCCAACCCTAATCTATGATTCTATGATGAAGAGATTGGATGGATGGCAAAGATGGGGGAAATATGGCTTTTGTTGATACAGAGTGGCTAGTCAGTCATGGATGGATGCTTTAGGCTGGCAGGACAGCTGATACTCTGGAGGCCAGTTTACCGTCCCAGTGAGGGACATCTGGTTAGGTCCTTTTCATTCACTAGGAAGAACTGATATCTTGTTTTACTCTGCAGGTGCCAGGCAGTATAGTTGTTTTCAGGATCAGATGAAAAGGGGTGGGAAGGAGGGAAGATGGGGAGGGGGCAGGAGGAAGATTGGGAAAGAAAAAAGCAAAGATCAGGCTCTCACATGCAACAGGTTGGGTTCTGGTGCACTGATGATGGTCAAGCACCACCCCCGAAGTCTGGTGTCTCAGCAACAATCCTTCCACTGCAGCCATGGTGATGGTAAAAGTTCTTAATCTGTTCTCTCACAATGTCTCTTTTAAGGGCCCCAAACATGCAAGGGATAGAAAAAAATTCATCCTTTCATTATTTTGTCCATCTGTTAGGCCTGAATTCTTACACCAATTTTGGTTCCTTGATTTCTGCTCCTCTTGTTTACCCATCATAAAAGGTATCGGTAGACCTTTTGTTTAAATTAACACATTGTGTCTCCTTCTCACATCTTTACTTAAGCAGTTTTATACAACAAATCATTGAGACAATTCATGAGCCTTTACCCCCTTGTCACCAGTTGAGCTTACAAATTAGGGCAGACCTTTAGGCCCAATTATCAAACACACATAATAAGAGGGGAGGGGTTGACTAGGACAGCTCACAGACCCTACGGTGCAGCACTTAACTATATTATGAAGATTCATGAAGCAAGTCAGGGAAAGGAGGTAGTAGGGCAGAGAGACAGGACTCACAAAAGCAGGACAAGGTACCCAAACCCTCCTAACTGAATATAGTTGTTTTTAGGATATTAGATGGTGTATTTTACAATATTAACATGCACATGAAATAGCATTTTTCAACTGCACAAGAACAAACCACCACAAGAGTTGTAGATTTTATCAATCAATCGATGCCCTTGGAACAATGTGATTTATGAATTGGCTTCTTAGGTGCTAATCAGTGGATGATTAGCCTTAAGCAATAGATTACTGTCCTGGTAACAGTATTTATGCTAGTTAGAATAACGAACAAGATTAGAGAATGTTCTAACACATCAAAGGAGAGATTCCCCATTATTCACTCTAAATAAATTCATACTCTGAAGCATTTAGGAAGAACTAGGGGAGAGACAGTGAGAGAGAGAGAGAGAACGAGCACTGCTTGTAGAACAGATGGTTTAAGCATTCACACTGAATTCTAATGAAATGGGCTGAGGCGGTGATCTGTTCATGCTAAGATTCATGTTGAAGTCAAAAGCAAAACTAAGCTTTGGGTTCATATTCAGTGAAATTTTAAAGAGTTCTTCCATCTAGGCCACACCAAACCTCATTCATTCTCTCTCACACACACACACACACACAAAATCACAAAGTAATGTAAGCATTACAGACTTCACACACTGCTAGCATGTTTGTGATTGCTCCAGCAGCCCTGGCTCTAGTGATAGAAGGTGAGAACAATAAAGTTTCTATTTTTTAATCTGTTGCTAATTTTAGCAGGCTTGCAACATGTGCAGCGTTGGATGGACATGTTTGCTTTTGAGGTATGAATGCAGATATGTAGATGTGAAAGAGTCTTCCCTTGGGGATGTGCGGTGGGGAGAGGTTGATTTTTCCACTCAATCATTTGCAATACCTTTAAAGCTAAAGAATTTGTGGCTCTGTGAGTTTCAGATATGGGGTGCAGCACACACTGCCATGTATATAGAATGTGCAGTAACTGATTATACAAGTTGGTGATCTGGGACAAAGATGAGATATTTACTATAGTATACTAAAAAGCTGGTATGGTCCCGTAGCTAGGGCATTAACCAAGACTTAGGAGACCTGGGTTCAAGTTCCTGCTGTGCCACAAGCTTCTTGTATGGCCTTGGGCAAGTCACATAGTCACGGTGCTTCAGTTTACAGATAGTTACCTGCTAGGCAAGGTTTGGACAGACAGAGCCATGAAGAGTTTGGTGGTAGGGCAGAAAAGCTGGTGTGTCAGGGAGCTGAGACACAACCTAGCAACTGAGAGGTTTGCTGTTGCTGAGTTTGGGAAGGTAACACAGTAACTCATATTTCTGGGAACCCTAGCAGGGCATTGCATTGGCGTAGTCAAACAGAATTTACACACAGCTTGCCATTTGACTGAGGTTTACACTTCAGGCACTGGTATAATAGCTTGAAGTGATTCTCAAGTGGGAAAACTGGTTCTAGTCCAAGAAAGGTTACAGTTTTCTTATTTTCTGTTTATTTTGGGTACAAGAAAATAGAACAGCAGCAAGGATGAGATGAGCAAAGAAACATATGCCAAATACACCAGAACAAAAGAGAATCATACTCAGATCGCTGCATATTCTATATAGAGGAAAAAGGCGAGATGAGCTGAAAAAAATCTACTCAAAGAGGTCAAATGGCTTCCTGGGATACATCTGAGGTCCCAGAGTTTAGCGCTGGAGAGAGACTGCAGCTGAAAAGGGTTCAAATCCAACACAAACAGGAAGTGAGGGAAAAGGAATGCCACCGGGAAATCAAGATGTGGGAACTAAGGATTGACAATCAAGCAATAATCAGTCATACCCACGGAACACCCAGCTGGGATAAGTTGTGCCCTGCATGCACAAAAGCTGACTGTATAGAAGGATATCTTATCACTTTTGAAAGGCTATGAAAAGTACATAAAGTACCAGAGGACAAAAAAGTCCCCACACTGATTGCAAAGCTGTCTAGTAAAGTGTTGAATGTATTTAATAAAAGGCCAATTGAACAGGCTTTGAAATATGAGTTTTAAAAGGCTGTATTGCAGAGGTTTCAAATTACTCCTGAAATATAGAGAGTAAAATCTAGAGGTCTCAGAATGAATATGATGAGTCAGAGAACATATGTATAAATCATGCGATTTGATGAGAAAGTGAGCCAAGTGGAAGAGGGCAGAGAATTATGACCAGTCGTTTGAGCTCTTTGTGCAGGAATAGTTCCTTAGAATATCTTCTGAAGAGATCAGGCAAGCTCTTTGGGATAAACCCCTGGATTCTGTCCCAAAAGCAGCAGATTTAGCTGATGCCTTGTACAAGTGAAGGTGCCCAGTGAGCACAAAACCCAAAGGGAGGGGCAAAAGCTCAATGTAAAGGGGGACCTTATTTTACCCCTGGAGAAAAAGGAGGGTGGTTGGGAGCCCAGGCGCTCACTTCCCCAAAACAGATCCCCTCTTAGGAATCTCACTAGCAGAACCCTTGAGAAAAAGGAGGATCCCCAAAGAGCCCAAGATTGCTTCTCAAGTAATGGATAACTTAGGGGTTCACACCCCTCCTCTCTACAGTCCAGTCAACCTTTGAAATGTACCCTTCTGAAATGTATCCCCAGATATAGTTCTGTGCATTCCATGCTGTTTTCTCCATGCTGGAGATTGTGGGCCTCGTGCTGTGTCCTACCAAAAGGGAGAAGAGAGAATCTTGATTGTACTGGATTTTGCCAGTAGGCATCCAGAGGTTGTGGCTTTACCTAATGTAGAAGTTGACTCGCTATTTTCAGCGGAGTGGGTTTCCCTAAAGAGATTTTTAATCAGATCATAGGTTAAATTTCACATCCCAGGTATTCAGTGAATTATGGAAGTTGTGTGGAGTGAAACAACTAAAGGCTATCTTGTATCACCCAGAGACAAATGGTTCGGTGGAGAGGTCAATGCTGGGGATGTCTGCAAACAAGAGGACCCAGGCCTATCTGTTATTTGCTTATACAGAAGTGCCACAAGCATCAACAGGTTTGCCTCAGTTGATCTTCTATACAGAAGAAAAGTGAGGGGACCTCTGGATCTCAGAGACTCTTGGGAAGAGGAAACTGAGACAGAGGATATATGAAGATTCAGAAAAGAGAGTTAAGACCCATGATAGATGTGATTCAAATTAACCTCACTAACAGCCAGACCAAACAAAAGGCTTGGTCTGATAAAAATGCTTGTGAATGCTCTTTTGAAGTAGAGGACTCTGTGCTGCTGCCAATCCCTGTGAAAAAATACAAAATGCAAAACTCATGGGAGGACCCTTTAGAAGTGATTTAAAAGGGTGAATGAAAGCACATATGTAAAAAGAGCTCACAGTAAAGCTGCCACACAAACGGTATATATTACTAACCTTAAGCTTATAATAGTGAATAAGCAATGGTAAACAGTTTGTTGTTTTGAAGGGGAAATTGAGGCATCAATTCACGGATTTGAGGGCTGGATGCCAAAATGACTCATCACTTGAATGCACTGAGGTATGCAGTGGGTTAACACACACTGAGAAGCAGAAGTATGTCTCTACTGCAAGCATGTATTCTGCACTAAGCCAGGGAGGACTCAGTGATGACCCATAAAATCATCACTGTGGGATCCCAGCCTGCACCAGTTGGACCTACCATACCACTGGTAAGGTGCAAGAGCACAGTCATACATAAGATACAGAGCATGCTGTATTTAAAGAGTCTGACAGTTCCTGTGCATCACCTCTTGGTCCCTCAGAACGATAACACTAAGATTTTGCATTGCGTATGGAAAATTCAACGTTGTCACTGTTCCAAATGCTTATCCATTGCCCAGAGTTGTTGATATGCTTGATATCTTCAATGCTAAAATATTTTGAGCAAAACTTGATCTTGTGAAAGGTTATTGGCAGATAACCTTTAAATGAAAATGCACAGAAAATAAATCTGCTTTTATTATTGATATGTGACTGTAGGAGTTTGAAATGTTACCTTTTGGATTAATTAGCGTTTTACCAGCCTCCAAAAAGTGGCTCCATCAAATCTTAAATGGATTTTAACAGTGGTTCTCAACCAGGGGGGCCATGAGCAGGTTTTCCGGGGTTTGCCAAGCAGGGCCAGCATTAGACTCTCTAGGGCCCAAGGCAGAAAGACAAAGCTCCACTGCATAGGGCTGAAGCCCAGGGCTCTGTGCCCCACCACTCAGGACTGAAGCTAAAGCCTATGAAATGTAGCTTTGTGGGGGACCCTGTGGCATGGGGCCTCGAGCAACTGTCCTGCTTGCTACCCTCTAATGCCAGCCCTGGCTTTTATATGTAGAAAAACAGTTGCTGTATCACAGGTGGGCCATGGAGTTTGTATAGCATGTTGGAGGGGCCTAAGAAAGAAAAGGGTTGAGAACCCCTGGATTACAAGACTTTGCAATATTTAGCAACTCTTGGGAATTGTACTGTGAATTCTCCGAGATGTAGGTCTGATTGTTAAGGCCTCTAAATGTAAAATTGGAGCAGCCAAAGTTCCTTATTTGGGACGTGGGTAAGGGTTGGTCAAATCTCACCTGACCCTCTGAAGGGAGAAGCTATTATTAATTGGCCTGTGCCTCAGACCAAAAGGCAAATCCAATCTTTCATAGGCTTGGTTAACTACAACTGCTGATTTCTGTATGGGTTCAGTGAGGTTGTATCTGCAATAACAGATTTGTAACAAAAAGATAAAGCCAAACAAGTGGTGTTCTGGCTGCTGATCAAGAGGGTTTTGATAAACAAAAAAGCCTGTTCTGGCCAGCCCAGATTTTGACAAAATGTTTGAATTCTGTACAGATGGATGAGACTTTTTTTTCCTGGCACAATGCAAAACACCCCACACACCACTGGGGGAAGAACCAGCATGGAGTCTATACTAGACAAGGCTTCTACACCCAGCAAGGGAAAGGAACTTTATCTGGAGATGACCTTCAGAAGAATAGATTTCAAAGGTTTACTAGACTATAAAGAGAAGTGGCTTGAACCTGTACATTATTCTTCACCTGAGGAGACAAAGGAACTGAGCACTCTGATCAGCCATGCTGGAAGAAAGGCTGGTGAGAAAGACGTCTTTGAATAAAAGGACTTTAGTTTGGTAAGTTAGACTGAAGTCTTAGAAGTGTAGTCTTACTTTTGTTTGTACCCATTTCTCTCTTTATTCCTTATATTTGAGATCATTTAAACCAGTGTCCTTTTATTAATAGATGTATTTACCTTTTCTATAAACCAGCTCAGTGCTTTGATTGAAATAGAGTAATTGTTAACCCCAGTTAAGGCAATACTCTGCGGTGAACTGTCTTTTTAAAGGAGTAGCAAACTTCATAAAGTTTTGAGAGCGTTATGGGAAGAGGGAGCTGTGCACTGCAGAAAGACTTCTCTGACGAATTTGGGAACTGGGGTTTACTGATTTACCTGCTAGGCAAGGTTTGGAATGGCAGAGTCCTGAGGAGTTTGCTCACAGAGCAAACAAGCTGGTGTGGATACAGCCTAGCAATAGCAAAGCTCTCACTTGCTAGGGCTGAGAAGGATAACATATAGTAATTCACAATTCTGGGAACACCAGCAGGATGACCCAAGGACTATGTAAATACCTTAGGTGCAAACATGCAATGGTTTAGATGTTTTTGATAAGTTTGCTCAGTAGATACTTGGTCCACTTGCTTAGCACATTTTGCAGGTTTTCAATTTCATCCTTTGTTCTCATCATTTAGCTTTTGTCCATAGACTCTCAGTGCAAGAACAGCAATCACCACCCTATGGGCTCATTTACCAGGATTTTCTTTTCAAAGCTTCATTAGCTCAAAGGAGCTGCCAACTCTGAAAACAGTTTTTTTTTTTTTTTTTTTAATACTAGCATCACATTCTCCAGCTCTATAAAATGTTCTTTTGTCCTTCTGATGAAGTCTCTCACTATGTGGTGAGCAGTGAGTGACTTGAGCCCTTGTGATGCAGCAAGAGCAAGAGACCATAAAAACAGCAACTTTGTTTTTTGTATCGAGAACAGCAAAGATTAGGGCAGACAAAAAACAACATCAAGATAATCTGTTGTGGCAGTTTTCACATTACTGTCTGCTATGAATGGCTTCAAATAGAATCTCTCTTGATACTCACACATACATCTCTACTTGTAAAGTTTGATCTTTTTATGTACATTGTGTACTTGGCTAAACCTCTGCCTGAAACAATCAGTAATTTTCAGTTTAGTTATAATCCTCATCTGTTACTTGATTATGGGATTCTGGTGCAGATCTGTCCAGGCAGTTTCAAAATGTATGCCAAATTGTATTTTTAATCAAGTATCAAACCTACAACCCAATTTCCACATAAAGATATGCTGAGATGTTTAGTTTGTCTATTATAGGGATTCTAGTGCATTTTGTTCTCAAAATAAACCAGCTGTCTCGTGTACAGTTAAAAAGGCATATTTATGTCTAATGAAGGGCTATTGTACTGCACCGATGCTAACATACATTCTTACGCGCTTATCTGCTGTCTTTTGATAGTCCCCTGTGTCATTAGAGTCTGAGAACAGAATTTTTCCAGTTGAGTTTTGAAAGCTGTGCAAGACTTTGAATTACACAAGGATTTTCTGTCTGAAACAACTATGAAGGTCCATATGTTAAAGATCTTTGTGCAACTATGAATCCTATAGGGTGTCCTGATATGATCTGGAACAAGTAGCATATGCGATTAAGATAAATGACACTAATTATTCCACTCATTGGGAGTCATAGTCATCAACTATTTTTAGTTATATTTTAGCCCTAGAACCTGAACTGAAGGAGAATCTCCTTCAGCTGCTATATAGCATATATCCCTAGTAGCTGCCAGGGAGCGACATGATTAGACATACTTGGACAGGTCTGACATACTTTGCAGTAAAGAGCAATGTGCATATACACATGCTAACCTGAGAATCAGAAGAATTTAGTTCAGAAAAGTTAATAGTAAAAATGGCAATGGATTGATTGGTTCGGTTCATATCTACTAAAGATGAGAGTGTCAAATTGTTCAGAGACCACATTACAATACCTTAATTTGTAAGTTATATATTAAAATTCAGAAATCAAACTGAAAGCCTATAATTCTGATTTCAAGGTCTAGGAAAGAGCTATTGCTCAGATATTCATTCAGGTAATTAGATGCTTTTGGGTATGAAAAGCAATTATTAATTGTTCAATTTCTGTCAAAAATACTTACAACAAATGCACAAAGTATCAGTTGACTTATAATAAGCCTAGTATATATTTTAACTCTTTAATAAAATTCCTGTTACTAACAGTTCCATACATCTTTTCTCTCTGTTGGTAAGAGATTACTTCCCAAATACTAATGAATGAAGAAATAGCTATTGTAGCAATAGGCACCTTCCAAATATCCAAAATAGATTTAAAAAGCAGAGTTGCACGTTTTTGATTCTGAGGTAAGTTTTACTTCTTTGCAGAAACTGACTTTTCCACATAATCTGAAAACCAGCGAAAAATTAGAAATGAGACAGCAAAAACATGATGATGAAATGCTGCGCCCATTGAAGTCAAAGGCATATATCCCATTGACTTCAGTGGGGCCAGGATTTCGCCCCATTTTTTCCATGAAGGCTTCCTTTCTCCCCTGCCACTGTACACGGGTTTTAACAACTAGTAGCTTAGTATAGTGAGGTTGTCAAAGGTCTAGTGTACTGCTGAGATGAGATTTTATATGATGGAACAGTTAAAGACATATTGATACTGTATTCTCTCCTCTGAATATAAGATTTTGAAGAGTCAGTTGAGGTGGGCCTGTTGAATAAGTAGATATTTCTCAGGTTTAGGGGAGTATCCCAATGACATGAAATCTAAATGGTAAATCTAAAGAATCTTCAAGGATGCTAAAAAGTCTGGCAAATGAGAGAGTAGCAAATTCGCCAGGCTTTGGAAAAAAAGTGTCAGTTTTATGGAATCACCCATCCTCTTATTCCCCAGAGTAGCTTGTTTCTCCCCTGATTTTCTTTAAAACCATTTGTTCTCCAGGAAAAACACATTCTTCCTGTCCACATTCCAGACCAGGTAAAAGTTCTTCAAGATGACATCTTTTGAATGTGCTAATGGAATCTGTAAAGCTGACTTGTTACTGCCAAAACCTTGGAATGTCTAACAAATGGCTATTTCTTTTTGATCCATTTAATATGCTAAAGGAAGACGATTTCTCTTGTCTTGTGCTCTTAAAATCCTCAGCTAGGCTGAATCTTCATTTAAAAATATTTGCTTTCAGTTCTTGCAGCACAGCTGGTTTTGAAAACTGCCTGGAGAGCCAGTGCATAAAATGTACCAACAACAGCCATCTTTTAACAAGCACTGTATGAACACAGCCATATTTGTATTTTATGAAGTATTCTAAAACTGTCATTATGATACATTCTGAAACAACATTAAATAGCATAAGAACTCTAGACAGCAATGCAGCTTTTGGACTGAGTATCACTCCTGTCACCCTTCAGTGCATTATACCCATTAAGTATACCCCAAATGGTACAACTTTCCCCATATTTTTGCAATATAATTTCCATTATGCACTTTAATAAGAAGACACTTTATCAGCAGACCTTCATTGAGTAAGTGACATTGTCATTTCTTTGAGATCACATGAACTCTAATGATTTATAGTTTATGAAAAATTTCTGCCTGTTTTAGGCAGGTTTTGGAGGGGAGGGGAAAGCCACTCAGGGAGCTTCTTCACCTCTAGTGTGCTTACCTCCAGTAGAAGGTAGATGTCCCACTTAAAGAAATGCTAGTTGGGAGCCCAAACTGCCTGTCTAGTTCACCATATAAAAGTTAAACCACAAACAGTGAGAAATCATATTCTGGAAGACTTAATCCCTGAGGTTCAGGTTCTTCCCTAGAGGTCAGATTTTTAAAAGTATTCGTATGTGTTGTGGCCCTTGACCTCTGCAACTTCGAGGGACTTGGGCCTGATCTACACTAAAATGTAGGTCTACCTAGCTACCTTGCTCAGGGCTGTGAAAAATGTTCACACCTTGAGCATCGTAGCTAGGTCAACTTAACCCTGGTGTAGACATGGCTGGGTCAATGGAAGGATTCTCCCACTGACTTAGCTACCACCTCTTGGAAAGGTGGAGTAACTACATTGACTGAAGGGGTTTTTCCATCAATGTAGGAAGTGTCAACAGTACAGCAGCATAGCTACAGCACCATAACTGTGCTTCTAACGTACCCTCAATAGCCCTAGAGTCTTCATACCCCACTGTTAATTGATTTTATCATCTCAAATTTCTTGTTGAACACAGAATTTTCCTAACTGAAGTGCACCATTAACCTCATCTATAATTTCTCTTGCTCAGCATACTAAGAACAAGACCAATCAATCATTTCCTTTTATTTGACCTCCAGTCCCATAATTAATTTACTCCCTTCAGTAATCTTAGAGGAGTGCAGTGTCAAATTTGCCTTTCACAATTTCATGTCAACTAAGACCCCACAGTGGTGGGCATAAAAATGTAGAAACTTGGGCAGTAAAACACTGTGGATAGATGTCTGAAGATGCACTTAACATCCATTTTCCAAGTCAGTTGGTGGAATGAGGGAAATGCTGTTGTAATGGGTCGGAGCAATAGAAACATGTTATCAACCATTAAGTGCCTTCTTTACAGCTTTACATTTGTACATGTGTTTTATTCATTTCTTGAAACTCGGGGTAAATACAGAAGCGTACCCATTTGCCTTCCCTTATTTGACAAGCTCCTGGATTTGTAAATTCTTAGGAGAATCACTTTAAGTTCAATTGTAGAATTGGCTTGAAGGATTAGTAACAGGTTATTGACCCTCTCCCACCTAGGTTGTCAACGCAAATCCAGCTCAAGTCAGCAGTGACTAAGAGGTATTATCACTGACCCCTGGTAGATTTGAAAGAGTAGTGAGTGGTTTCAACCCAGATCCTAGTGGATCCCTTTACCAAAACCACCACCACAGCTGGCACTGCTCAGCTCGCCTTTCTCAGAAGAAAGGCCATAGAAACCAAACAACTTATCCTTGGTTCCTGCTGTTCTGGAGAGTGCTGCATGGATAACTGCTGCCTATACTGTATTTGTTCTGTGAACATGGGACTGCATGGTCCAAGGCATTTTTGCCTTGTTTTCTGCCTTAGGATGAGATTAATCATTTTGAAGTGTTATATACAATAATCAATACAGACTTTGTTTTGAAATAAAACACTGTAAGACTAGGTCTCTAAAGGTTTAATGAGAGGCAGCCTCATAGATGACCTTATTCAACAGCAATTCTTGTACTGTTTCATTCTATTTGTTTGGTGCTATAGGATAAGGCAATGCCAACACAGTGGTAACCGCTTGTGCGGCTGTTAATTTTAACCACCCTATCAATAAGCAGCTGCCTTTCAAGTTATAAAAAGGATTCCATTATCATCAAGTCAAGAGAATGAGATCATTTGTACTAGTACTGCTATGAAAAGCTGTAACATAGCTAAAACCTGACAAGCTTAAAACATACCTAGAGATGAATTTATCATTGTACAAGAAATGAGATAATAAGAGCCTCTTTTAAGTTATTAAAATTCTAATGGAAATTGACCACAACCACTGTTAAAAGCTGTAGCTCCTTAGTAAAACATTAAACTACCATCACAGTAAAAATAATTACAATCAACCAAGAATCTGTCAGATAAAGACAAGGACATTTTGAGAGAAGACTGGAATCACTCATAGAAGAGTTTTACTGTGAGAAGTAGCTTTGTAAGTACTGCATTGTGGGGTTCTGCATTTACCGTGTCTCACTGATTTTCATATCAACTTTGCTCAGTTTACCAGTAAAAGGATGATTTTTCTAACTGCCAACTCTTCATACTCACCTTGGGTCTGAAAACAAAGTTGTGATCTCTCTAAATCTTGCATGATCACTAGTTACCAAGAGTGGGATCTCACAAAGGTACTTCATCACATAGACCTGAGGTTCGGCACGTAAATCTCAGATTTAGGCTCTACTGCAATCCACAGAACTCCTGCTGAACCTGTAGGTGCCTAAACTCACTTGGTGCCTAAATTTTCAAGGAAGAAATTCTCTTGATGCTTCATTCTAGGCATCCAGTTGTTTATCTCCCACCTAAGTTCCAGAGTGAATCATGAACCCAGGGAGGCGAGGCATTTGCCCCCAGTGTTGCATGAAGGGTCCGATCCAGTAGGCGTACTCAGAGGCTGCCTCCCAGATCAGCTCTCTTTTAAAATCTGGAGGAGGAGCTATTGGTCGTGAAGCTCACCTTTTAAACTTTCATCCCAGGTCTTTAGAGCACTCACCTGGGATGTGGGAGACCCAGACTCAACTCTCCCCCTCTCTGCCAGAAGTGTCTCCCACATCCCAGGTGAGTGCTCTAACCATTGGGATGGAAGTTATAAAGGTGGGCCCCATCACCAGCTCCTCCATCCATTTTTGTGTGGAGTGAGGCAGGCACCTAACTCATTCCTGAAAAAAACAGCTTAGGCACCTAAACCTTCTGACTCCAGGAGATGGGTTCTGGTTCATGGATTGCTAGCAGAGATAAGCCCTGCTCCTCACAGAGAGGTGCTTAGCCAACTTGCCATGGACATCTCCCATTGGCTAGTTTAGGTGGCTCTGCACCTAGCATGCTGGCTTTTATGGTTCACATTGTGAGGCTGCTCTCTCTGCCCATTCATTGTGTAGAAAGCATAGGTACCTAATTCAGGCTCGATGAATCACAATGTCGTGCCTGTGGTTTTCTAGATGTCTAAAAGTTAGGCATCACGACACTGAGCATTGCAAAACCTAAGCACCTTTGTGGATCTGGGCCAAAATTCTGTAGGCAAAATGCTTCTCTCAGTTCAGTTTGCACCTCATTGTCTTTAGAGTGTGCCCTGAATTACCTATTGCTTTAGTGGAATGGCATAGATGTAACTGAGGGTATAATTTGAAGTTAATGGCATTGTACAGGTATCAATGCAACTGGAATTTAGTTAATTTTATTATGTGAGCCAAAAACATTTCAATTAATTTTACCCTCCCAGAGTAGCAATAGTTCTGCAGGGATGAGGAAAAAAAATGTATTTGTATCACTAAAGCAAGCAGACATGACTGAGTAACATAAAGAACAGATTTGATAAGGAAGGAGTAATTTTTACATAACCATTTTAAACTCCTACTTTAAAACCACCCCCTTGCAGAGGTACAGCAGCACATATGATATGAAAAACTCACCACTCACTGTTTGGACAAGCCTACAATATCCACGCACACAGAGTGAGTTAAGGATGGAAATTCAGCCTCAACTCCGAATTTAATTGCATTTCTAGTTTTATGCAAAGCACTTAACATTAATTTTTTTTAGTTTAATTTCTTGAGATTGTGATTTTTTTAAAAGGAAAAAGGAAATAGAAGAAAATGATTTTTGTGGGAACCTTTGAGACACTTACGTTTTTTTTTCCCCCGGCGGTAGAATTGGATGCATGAGACAAAAACATACATTACTAATCTAAATATACAAGACATATCAAAGAGCATTTTAGAACTCATTATGTAACCCTTATGCCTGTTGTCGTCAGCAGCCACAAAGGCTAGGTTCAGATAGTTTTTAAGAGGAACACCTACCTAGCAAATACCACTGGCCCACGCAGAATTTCTGCAGTCACTAAATACCCTCCCATGACACCCTTAATAGGCAATAGCTTCCCCATTTGCAAGCACAGTGTCTGTGTACGAAACAAAGAAAATTTTATTAGGGAGGAAAAAAGTTACAGCAACAATCTATATGAATGATAAATAAAACATTTTCCCATAGTAACTTTGACCATACTCCATTAACTCCACCTGCTGTCACAAACATCCAATAGGCAAATGTCCTTTGTCACATCACTGCCACTTCCCCATCCACCAAAGCTCATTCACAGAGTTTGGTGTCAGAATCCTGAGGTGTACTCAGGCAGGCTTGTCTTTAGTCTGTTTGGAAATGCTGCCTGGTCCTGTCTTGAGCCTCCACCACGCAGCCTAGCTATAGGAATTTCAGCTTTATTTAATGTAAGTAGGAGAGGCCTCCCCAGAGCTCACCCTACTCTGTTACTGTCCTCTGTGGTTTCAGCAAAGTGCCCTCTCTCTGCACCATATCCCACCACAGTCCTCCCAACAGTGCAGGATCCTCCATGGAAGGGAACGAGTGGCACATAGATAAGCTTGGCAGAAATTTTTTTAGCATAATTAATAGATATCAATATTTATTTTAGATACTTTTTCAATGTTTATCCATTTAAATTCACAGTTGTGAAAAATGATGATTTTAATGCTTTTTTCCTATTTTTATTTATTTAAATTTTCACAGTTGCAGAAATTATTGGGAGGTCAGATAACTAATGTCAATAGATGTTGAATTTAAACAAATTAAAGCTTTACAACTGTTAAAACACAAATTGTAAACTTCACATGTCAAAAATATACAAAGCAAGTATCCTTAAATAAAATTCCAATACATTCTTGAGCAACTTTTTAAAAAAAAACTTTGCCTACCTGTAAATTTATATTATCAATAGAATTATTTTTTAAATCAGTTTGTGTGTGGATGGTGAAGTAAATGTTAATTAACATTTACCAATAAAAACTGAATCCTTTCTAGCCTAACTATAGATCTCTTGAGCAGAGTCTTTACCACAAATTAGGAGTCATTTTCCCATCTTCTTTTTCAGTTCAGTTCTAATACCCAACCATTTCTTGGTTTGTGTACAGTTATGGTGATTCAGAAAATGTCACTTAAGGAATTCTGGGTAGAAAGCCTATGCAAGTAAAGCTCTCTAGCCACACTCTCCTCTGTTCATCAGTAGGGCCTGGTCTACACTAGGACTTTAATTCGAATTTAGCAGCGTTAATTCGAACTAACCGCTCAACCGTCCACACCAGGAAGCCATTTAATTCGAACTAGAGGGCTCTTTAGTTCGAATTTGGTACTCCACCTCGACAGGTGGAGTAGCGCTAAATTTGACATGGCTAGCTCGAATTAGGCTAGGTGTGGATGCTAATCGAACTTAGTAGCTCCGGGAGCTATCCCACAGTGCACCACTCTGTTGACGCTCTGGACAGCAGTCCGAGCTTGGATTCTCTGACCAGCCACACAGGAAATGACCCGGGAAAATTTGAATTCCTTTTCCTGTCTGGGCACTTTGAATCTGACGTCCTGGCTGGACATCGGGGCGAGCTCCGCAGCACCTGCAACGATGCAGAGCTCTCCAGCAGAGGAGTCCGGCCAATCCAAGAATAGAAAGAGGTCCCCAGCATGGACAGACCGGGAAGTCCTGGATCTGATTGCTGTGTGGGGCGAGGAGTCTGTGCTCTCGGAGCTGCGCTCCAACAAGCGGAATGCAAAGACCTTCGAGAAGGTCTCTAAAGCAATGATAGAGAAAGGATACAGCCGGGATGCGATGCAGTGCCGCGTGAAAGTCAAGGACCTGAGACAAGGTTACCAAAAAGTCAGAGCGGCAAACGGACGCTCCGGAGCACAGCCCCAGACATGCCGCTTCTACGAGGCACTGCATGCCATTCTCGGTGGGTCTGCCACCACTGCCCCACCAGTGACCGTGGACTCTGAGGATGGCATAGTGTACGTGGACAGTTCCTCGGCGATGTTCGCTGATGGGGAAGATGAGGAAGGGTTTGTGGAGGACGGCGCAGGCGACAGCGAACACAATACCGCTTGCCCTGACAGCCAGGATCTCTTCATCACCCTCACAGAGATCCCCTACCAACCCTCCCCGTCCGTTAACCCGGACTCAGAATCAGGGGAAGGATCAGGCGGTAAGTGCTATAAACATGGAAACTTTTATTTTTTAAAAAACGGGTATAGAAAAAATAGAAATACTATATACAAAATTTTACATGTCAAACTATATAAATAGTAGGTCCACACATATAGGGATTGAACAGTAATCCTCTTGGGACAGTTCAACAAAGCTCTCAGAGAGCAGCTCGAAAAGCCTCCGCAGGAGGTTCCTGGGAGAGGTGCCTTATTCGGTGCTCCATGGAAGCACACTCTTCCGCGCCAGGAGATCCTAATGTAGAGAGGAATCATCGCCTCCACCAGCATTGCTGCATATGGTCCTGGTCTGTGCAGGGCTTCCAGTAGCATCCGCTCTCTCTGACTGCGAGTGACCCGCCTCAGGGTGATGTCGGTCTGGACAGGCTGCATCTAAGTCAGGCAATTAGTGTATTGTTACTATTGTTAACGGTTTACAATTAGGTTGCATAACAACGACCCTCGCTTAACAGCCACGTGCTGGAGGCCACAGAGAACAAGCAGACATTGATCTTTCCCGTGCACTGGCGGGAGGGGCTGGAAAAGGCTCAGCCTTTCTGCTTTCCAGATTGCTTTTAGCAGGAGAGCACAGCTATCCACTAACTGATAAGCATGATCTACTTTAAGGCTTACCAGGACTGTCTGCAAGCTGGATTATGCTGTCTCTCCCCGCTTGTCCGCTCTCCTGTGCAATGGCGCCGCCAATGAGAGCGTATTCCGAAATCTCGAACTTTTCCTGAGATCTCGTGAGACTTGGTGCCCTGTATGGTCTTGTTCAGAGAAACTGACTAGACTGTGTTCACTGTTCGCAAACATGTATCTGTTCAAGGAAATCATTTACTGTTTCCCATCACACAGCTTCTGATCTTTCCCGGACTGCCCCGGCATCCCCCTCGCAGAGGCTGGCTCAGATTAGGCGGCGAAAGAAAAAGACTCGGGAAGAGATGTTCGCGGAACTGATGGCCTGCTCCAGAGGTGAGGCGGCAGAGCAGAGACAGTGGAGGGAGACCCTCTCTCAACAGCATCGCACACACATCGAACGGGAGGATAGGTGGCGGCAGGAAGACCATCAGGCGACTCAAACGCTGCTTGGGCTAATGAGGGAGCAAACGGACACGCTCCGGCGCCTTGTTGATGTTCTGCAGGACCGCAGGCAGGAGGAGAGAGCCCCCCTGCACTGTATCTGCAACCACCCTCCAACGCCAAGAAGTCCTGTCCCCCCCTCACCGAAAATTACAAGACGGAGGGGCGGTAGGGGCCGTGAGAACTGTCACTGCACCACAGCTGAGCGCTAATGTTCCACACACCTCTGACGCTATAACTGTTTAGAAGCGCTTCCCTTACAGGATCACCCAGTCCCAAATCCAAGTTTCATCACCCCACTATGTAGTAGATTAATAAAAGCTGTTTGCTGTTGTTCACTCTTTCCGTCACGTCTTTCGTGTCAGAAGACTGTGTATGTGGGGGGGGGCAGCGGATTTATAATTGCACGGGATAGCCTACATTAGCAGGGTACAGACTATCGGGGGCAGGATCAACTGCAGGGCACACACAGACTGCATTCAGTAGTCACCAGGGTCCCTCTGTGTGGTGTATGCTGCCCCGGGTCATTCTGTGATGTGTACGCTTGTCCACGGTCCTAGCGCCTGCCACCCCCTAATGTTAAGGCATGCTGCCCTTACCATGCACTTCCACCGTAGGCGCGATCCTCTCCGCTGCCCTGAGCCCCAACAAGAGCCCTCATCCACAGACAGATACTCACCCTTCCCCCACACCCCTCACCCCTTCCTACGCCCAAACCCACAGCCCAGAGCCTGCATCCAATTCCGTATGCAAAGACGGCACCACTCGCCCCTTTCTGCAAACCCACCCCTATATGCACAACCACTTGAAACCGTCCCCCACCCCAGAGACCTATGTAGGAGCAGGATGTCCGTCCTGTATTGTACAAGCGGTCTGTACATCAGTGCACACCGTACCCAGCACAGTATGCGTCCATGTTTCAAACCCTGAACAGAAATGCAAAGTAAAGGAAAGATTTATTAAAAATAACTGTTCCATTTCATTTGTTTAAAAACGTGTTTTGGAAGTGGGGGAAACTTGGAGAACGGGGTATGTAACCGCAGATCTCACTCAACACATAGAGACACAGGCCCAGGATCAGCTTCTCTTAAAATCAAGTGTAGAGTCATAGGTTACCCTGCTCTCCGAGGAAACTTGCTTTCAAAGCCTCCCGGATACACAGCGCTTCCCACTGGGATAGTTTTTCGGCACGGGTGTCTGGCTGAGCGTAAACAGCAGCCAGGCGATTTGCCTCAACCTCCCATCCGGACAAAAAGGTCTCGCCCTTGCTCTCACAGACATTGTGGAGCACACAGCAAGCAGCAATAACTACGGGGATATTCTTTTCGCTGATGTCCGAGCGAGTCAGTAAGCTCCGCCACCTCCCCTTAAGACGTCCGAAAGCACACTCCACCACCATTCTGCACTTGCTCAGCCGGTAGTTGAAGAGTTCCTTCTCTCTGTCCAAGGCGCCTGTATAGGGCTTCATGAGCCAGGGCATTAGCGGGTAGGCTGGGTCCCCGAGGATCACTGTAGGCATCTGCACATCCCCAACCGTTATTTTGTGGTCCGGGAAGAAAGTTCCTGCCTGGAGTCGTCTAAACAGACCAGAGTTCCTGAACACACGCGCGTCATGAACCTTGCCCGCCCACCCAACGAAGATGTTGGTAAAACGTCCCCTATGGTCCACCAGTGCTTGCAGCACCATTGAAAAGTAGCCCTTTCGGTTAATGTACTCGCTGGCCTGGTGGGCTGGTGCCAGGATAGGGATGTGAGTCCCATCTATAGCCCCACCGCAGTTTGGGAATCCCATCGCGGCGAAGCCATCTATGATGTCCTGGACGTTTCCGAGAGTCACTACCTTTGAGAGCAGTTGCTCAACGATTGCGTGGGCTACTTGCATCACAGCAACCCCCACGGTAGATTTGCCCACGCCAAAGTGGTTCGCTACTGACCGGTAGCTGTCTGGCGTTGCAAGTTTCCAGAGGGCTATGGCCACTCGCTTCTGCACACTCAGGGCTGCTCGCATCCGGTGTCCTGGCGCTTCAGGGCAGGGGCCAGCAAGTCACAGAGTTCAAGGAAAGTGCTCTTACGCATCCTGAAGTTTCGCAGCCACTGTGATTCATCCCAGACCTGCAGCACTATGCGGTCCCACCAGTCCGTGCTGGTTTCCCGGGCCCAGAATCGCCGTTCCACACCATGAACTTGACCCATTGCCACCATGATCTCCACGGCGCGGCGTACCCTGCTTCGTGAGAGGTCTGCGCCACTCTGACTTCCTGTCCTCACCGCGCTGACGGAGCCTCCTCGCCCGATTTCTCAGCAGCTGACTGTGGAAGAGGTGGACGATAAGGTGCGAGGAGTTGACAACGGCCATAAGTGCAGCGATGATCGCAGCGGGCTCCATGCTCGCAGTGCTGTGGCGTACGCGCTGTAACTGACAAGAGAAGGGCGCGAACAGATTTCCCGCCGGCGCTTTCAGGGAGAGAGGGCGGGAGTGACGGTTCAATAATGACAGTTACCCAAAACCACCCTCGGCACATTTTTTCCCCCAGCAGGCATTGGGGGCTCTACCCAGCATTCCAATGGGCAGCGGGGAGTGCGGGAACTGTGGGATAGCTTCCCACAGTGCACCGCTTCCAAAGTCGACGCTGGCCCCGTGAATGTGGACTCAGAAATTCGAATTAGTGTATTTAGTATGGATACACAAATTCGACTTCATAAGGTCGAATCCACAAATTCGAACTAAGTTGATTCGAAATAGTCTTGTAGTGTAGACAAGGCCTAGGTGAGGCAAAAAATTCCTTCCCCTCTAGAGCTTCAGGTCAGAGGGCTTATGGTGTAATGATGACCTTCACAACATATTTTATTGTCAAAGGCTATAAGAGATCTTTGAGAATCTGTACTCTGTAGGAAATTTGTTAGTCCATGGTTTCTTGACTCTACTTCAGTAACCCAATTATAGTCTAATCTTTCATATGGCAATAGTAGAACAGTGAAGCAACAGCATGACCACAACTGGTCTCTTACTCAGGCTAGAGCAAAGGGGTAGCCAGGTTTGAACCATTCTACAGTCCAGCGATTCCCTCACTTTCCATCTATGGAGTAAGTATGCACATCCAATGAGATGTGGTGGCAGTTAGGGAGAACATAAAGATCATGGCAAATACCTCACTATTGCTCCACCATGACCTAGAATACACACCCTGGCAACCAACTAAAAACTAATAATTAAAAAAAAATATCAAGAAAATCTTTCTGGTCTCATGCCACAGCCCTTCTTGCAGAAGATAAGGATGTTCACAGAAAATGGTCTGAAGCCTGCATGGCTTCTGACATACTGAACAAAAAAAAAAAAATCTAATCAAGGACCCAACTGTGTAAGTGCTCAGCTTTTCCTCCCCACGGTGCATAGGGACACCTCTAAACCATATCTGCACCCAACATGAAAGATGTGCATACTTTCTGATGTAACAGATTGTGCTGATTCTGTCAGTCATTACAGATCATGTCACTGTGGCTGCCACCCACGTGAAATCTACTGTAATCCTATAAGACTTTTGTTACAAAGCCTTTCCTACACACCTGCAGTACTTGCTATTCTAAATGAATTCCCTGCTTTAGTGAGACACTAAGCCATGTTTCAGCCCAGTGTCAATTTTTAGGGTTGAGATACAAGTCCATGGCAATGTAGGCTTTTAAACAGAGCAATCATGAAGACCTCTGTCACCACCACCTCATGTTTATAGTAAAATACTATTTTGGCAGTTTTTCAAACATTCATGATACAATATCAACACTTCTGAATGTACTTCAGCATTTTTCACAATAATGAAATTCAAACACTGAGTAGATTAGAACCCACACTTCTCTACATTGAAGGGATCAAGTCTCTATTGTTTTATACTCATTCATAGAATCTGGCCATTCTGATGTTGTATAAGGTGCTGAGCAACATCAACTCCCAATGAAGTTAATAAGAGCTGAGGGAGTTCAGCACCTTACGGGAAGTATTCAGCAACTTGGAGGGTCAAGCTCTGAACGTGTAGCAGCATGGCACATTGATGGCAGGCCTGGCAATATGCCAGTTTAAGTTTGCATAATGCTCCTGCGGTATTTTGCACTATGCACCCTGCTGCACAGTCTTTTCATGTGGCAATTTTTTTTTTTAAATGATCCAACAAACTGCAAAGCGAATTGCATGAATGATGCTGAATGGCCTCATGACCCACTAAAATGCCCACGTACCTATGTTAATCTAGCCTTTGTGGTGCAGGGGTCTATTCTACCAGTGAGTCTGTCACAGCACTGGCCAATCAACATTCTCAGCTAAGTAGTTTATGAATGGCATTCTTGGAAGTACAGTTTTTAGGGTGGCAGTTCTGAGCACGAGGGCAAACACATGCCAGGTTTCATAGCAGGTAGTCACAGACTCAGGCGGCAAATGAACTGCTGTGCCTATGAGCTCATGACCACCACCCATGTTTGGGTAGACTGGAATGTTTCTAGCATGTTTAGCCTCTCTCTGGCAACTGTAATAATTCAAATTAGAACAGCTTGGTAAGAAATGAGTTTCATGTTATTATATCTGTCCTTTTCTGAAAACTTTGCATTGCTGTTGTGTACTTCATTGCATAGCAGAGCTACTATGGTTTCCATCCTTTTTTTTGGAGGGGGGGGGGAACAGCACATAAAATATTCACATACACAGGAATGGTAATGACCACACTTCAGCTAGACTATAGGTAGAAAGATACACCATCTACTCAGAGGCCATTTTTCTAATCTATTAAATCCATATCTTTCTTTAGAATTTCATGTGGAAATTCAAGTAATGTCTTTACGGTTTGTAATCTATTGAGTAAAGCACAGTAGTCAATGAAAAAAATGCTTAATTTTGCATCTTAGCAGCTAGCAATAGAGAATGTAAGCGGGATTCAGTGGATTTTCAGCAAAGTTTGGCACATCATAATATTTTTTCATTGCCATTACTAATATATCTTGCGCTCCCAGCTTCATTAAGTGCATCTTCTTTAGATTAAGATTTTCTTCCTAACTGCATGAAAGGTTCCACTTACAGGACTTTATTAATTACTAACAGTAAACAAAGATAAGAGTCGAGAATTAAAATGCTGCCGCCATTAACATTAACAACACCACCACCACACACACACGATGCATATATTACACACTGATATTATACTGCTAATTATTAACAACAAGTTTCCAAAAAAAGACAGTCCCCTCTTCATTCTTTCCTCTGCATAATTGAGTGGGCTGGAAGTTTGGTTTCAGGACAGATGTTGGCCATTCTGCTGCCACATATTGAGGGAAAACTTGCAAGATGACATGCTTCACACATTGTGCCCTAAATGTAGCTAAAAACTTATAAGCATTCTGATCTCTGGCTGTAAAGAGTTCCAGAGCTTGAGGCCTGTCCCTACACTCCTTCAGTAGCAAGCTCTAAGGGGCACACTTGTCATGGGGGACTGGAAAAAGAGAATCTGTGAGCTGGCCAGGCTCTTGCTCATTGTGGGCCTTAAAGACGATCCCCAAGACATTTAAGATTGGTGATTAGAACTACAAAAGCTACCTTTATAAGAGTAAGATGGGCATTGGAACACACAAAATAGGTACCTGCACATGCAAATACCCATTTAGATGCGATTTACCTGTACAAATTAGCCTTTGGAAGGGTAGCATAGGTGGTCATTTTTGAAAATTTAGTCTGTCAAATGTAGCAAATATGCTTTTGAAAAATCAGATGGTCAGATCATTTAGCAAAGGAGTCTGTGAGAAAACAGTCTGCATAAAACAAAGATCTTCAGAATCTTCCCTTTTTCTGTACAAGTTTCAATCACATTACTTATTCTCTTTAGATTAGGTCACTCACCCATTGATAATATTACTTTGCCCCTTGAAAATATTTAAAAGAAGAAAAAACAAACAAAGATTTTTCAGGCACCTACTGCTGCCAGCAAAGCAGGTTGTATGGCATGGCTGATGCCCTGGAAAGCCTTGAGCTGTCAAAATCCAAGTAACAGGATTAGGAAAGTACTGCCTTCAGGCACAGGCACTACTCATAAAGGCAAGTTCATGGCAGACAGTGGGTGCGGATGACAAACAGAACCACAAAATATTTATCTGACAATACAAAACAGCTTGTGTACGTGCTTTGAGAAGTAAGATACCATAAAAAATATGAGACAAAAACAAAAACCCCATGTGCCTGTTAAGCCTAAGCAGCATTCCTGATTTTCTGGGATACAGGCAGCAGAAGAAAGTATCAAAAGATATATACATTGCAATAGACTCTGCCCTGCTTTTTCCCTGACCATAGAAATAAACAGCACAGAAGCATAAACAAATTCCATGCCTACAAAATCCTAGAAAGGATAAGACATAAGAAAACAACCACTAAGCTCTAAGGATTGCACTCTCTTTGGACTAAAAAGAAATGAAATGCCCTTCAATAAAAAACAACAAAACAAACAAAAATAGCACCGAAGTGTAAACATAACATACTAACATATCCAGATGAGGTACCCAAATGGAAATATTACATATACATGTATACACACATCTTTATATCATGCTGCTCAAAATACAACAGGTTTAGACTACATTGGAACTACATACTCATATTTAAAGTTAAACCAGTGCTTAAATGCTTTGCTGGATTGGGGCTGTAAGAGATACACATAGATCACCTGCCACCCACAGCCTCAGGTACAATTAACTTATAGCTAAAAGGAGATATACCCAGTCTGGGAACTCGCAGAAAGGAAAACAAAACGTCTGGTGCCTGGTTACTCTATCATTTGCGTGCATACAACTTCTATTGAAGTCAATGGAGATTTAATGGTAACTTCATGCACGCAACTCATGGGATGATTGGGCCCATGACAGAAATTAAGTATTCGGATTTCAAGTAATCGCAACCTTGTAAAAAAAACCAACCAACCAACTTACATACAAATGGGCAAATTTCTTCAAGTAAAGTATTTTAGATTGTGTGTGTGTGTGTGTGTGTGTGTGTGTGTGTGTGTGTGTGTGTGTGTGTGTGTGTGTGTGTGTGTGTGTGTGTGTGTGTGTGTGTGTGTATCTTATTGGTGATTTGTCTGCTTCTGAACTGGAGGATACCTGTTGAACCAGACACAATGTGGGTAACAGATATTCATGTCTTTTCCTATCATTTGATTCCTAATGCCTGTTTGGGTGGTAATTTCTATTACATGCTGAGAGCACAATGAAATTCTCTGCAGAGATGGGCCTTCTGTGGAAGATTATATAACTGCTGCAGAGCAATCTAGCAGATTTGCTTTTCAATACATTGGGTCAAGTTCACTACTGGTAAAAGCAGTGCAATGGAACTCAATTGAGTTGTGCCCTCTTGCACTAGTGGTGCATTTAGCCCCTTATATCCTGTAGATCAGTGGCTCTCAAACTTTCCAGACTACTGAACCCTTTCAGGAGTCTAGTGGGAGTTTTCTATTGGCTTCAGTGGGGCCCAGAGACTTTACAGATCACTCAATCTCACAGAGCACATAGTTTGTCATCTGCTACCAATATATACTGAACTAAATGCATCCTATGGCTCTCCACCAAAACTGCAGACAAATTTATCAAAAAATAATTGGAGACCAAATTATAGCTCCCACAGAACTTCTTACCTGAACCTGTCAGAGCTGCAGTGATAATAATTAGGCTTCTAACAAGACAAAAGGCATTGGCAGCATCTGCAAACCCAGCTCCATGTCTCATTAAGGTCAACATACTGGTATAGTACTTTCATTGATCATTCAGATGTAACCAATCAGGTCTGTCACAAAGGCTTTATGTTCAGATGTGACAGCTTCCAACAACCTATTAGAAGGGGAACTATATACTCTCATTCTCCAGGGCAGTTTGAGATGTGTGTGAGTGATGTGTCTCTTGCTCCTCTCACTGCTGGTGAATGCTTAATTATTCTAAACAGATTCCATCTTTAGCTTTTACTTCTCTTTCTGGGGAGTAGAACTGGGTTGGTAGATGACAATTGTCAGCAAAATTAAAGCGTTTGGTAAAAGCAGCATGTTTAATGAATATTCACTAGCCAAGACTGAGAATTTAAATACTAGATAAATAATGTATTTTATAAAATAGTTTGTATCCATGTGGTGATCTGGCTGGCTCAAGACAAACAGAACTATGACATAGTACATGATAGAGACAATAGAGGGAGGATTTTCAAAACTGGCAAGCATTAGGGTAACTGCTTCCACTGAGGTCACTGGCAAAACTCCCATTAACTTGACTGGGAGCAGATGTAAGCTGACACTGTGTGGTACTGACAATCCTTTCCTAAGGCTATATAGCCTATTCACCAACTGATTCACTGTGCCACATTCTAGTAGGTTTTTGTTTTGGGGTGGAGTTGTTTTTTGTGGGTGTATCAAATGTACACATATGTAAGAGTGCTAAGGAGCCCAAAAAACTGTCGTTTAGGTCAGTAAGAATCTTTCTATTGACCTCAATGGGGTTTGGATGGATCCATATTTGTTTTTAAAGTTCCATCAAGACCCCACTACCTCCCAGCACGTTTGGATATTGGCTGACAGTTGCACACCCTGCCATATGCTCTCTTTTATGTATACAGTCCATCAGTTTATCTGAAAATTGAGTCAGAAACTGCCCTCCTGGATTCAATACAGACAGGGCTGTTATCTTGGGAAGACAACTTAATGACAACAAACAGAGCAACTGAATGTATTGCATCTATTGAAAAATGCCTGTGGTGGTTTCACTTGATGAAATAAGATTGTCTATCTTCCATATTTTATAGAAGTTCGACTTTTGCCTCAGTTTTATACGATGGCTTAGTATGCTATTAAATAGTCTCCAGCAGCAGTTTTTGCTAACATTATCTACACTTCCATCTTTATTCACATTAGTCTAAGAACAAAGGCAAGGCCTCAGTTTCTCTTAGCAACTGAATTTTCTGTGAAGACTGATTGCATTAACCTGAATGCCACAATGCTCAGAGGAACGATTCACATAATGAAATTGCATTGCAGGCAAAAGATGTCTCATTATTCATAAGGCAAACTGATATCACTTTTTGCCCAAAATATTAAATTTTAAGCAGCACTTGCAAATTTCTGGGCTTGTGGCTAATCTGCTCAAATACAACAGTTCTGCTTAATTAGAGTTCAGTATGATTTCAGTCCCTTCTCCCCCCAAGCCTCTTTAAGCACATGACCAGTATAACCCTGATCCCCAAAGACCCTACACAACAATACAAAGTTCAATTGCACAATTCTCATTCAACTCCTTTCAGACAATTTGTGGAGAACTCACACTAGAAAACAGACTCTGGACTATAATTTCTCTCTTTATTACAAATTGTGGACTAAGTTCTGTTCTCAGTTATACTGTTGTAAATGCAGAGTAACTGCAATTAAGATAAAGGGCCAAATTCTGCCATCTGTTAACACTACATTTTAAAAATACTCAGGTTTTTTTTAAGCATGCACACATCCTACATCTGTAAGGAAATGTCATCTTTAGAATGCCCCCCCTTGCACTCTGCAGTCCCAGAGTTTGCCAAAACATCCACCTTTTGTCCACCCTTTTTTCACATAATTGTACTCCAGAATCAAAGTTTTCATTAGAAAATTGTTTTTATCCTTCACGGGTTGAAGAAAACATTTAAAATATGAACCAAGTATAAACTAATGCAGAGTTGTTTTCTAGAGTCTGCAGGAGACTTGAAACAGTAGCCCTGAGATGTGTGAACTTTTTAACTGATGATCATTTTAGCAGAAGAATTCAACTAACAGACTTATCCCACAGTATTAAAATGCTTCCCCAACACCTTAAGTACCAAAAGACCAATTCAGCTGTCAAAGGCCTTCAGCTTCACCTCTGACATGGTGTAATTACACATTGTCAATACATAGTTCAGCAATATGTTGAAAACTGAAAATGTGATATCAAAACAAACAAGTTACTATTGTGCTGATTATTGTATTTACTTTCATATTTCATTAATTAATATAGTCATGCCTAAATTTAAATAAAGCTGATGTAGAATTTCCAGGCTGCTGTCATAGCATGCTACAAATCTAGGGAGGTTTGACCCAGATTGCAGGTTCACAGAGTTCATGGGGCTATGCTTTATAAGGAAGCAATAGTTGGCACGGCTTTATAAGAAAGGATGACGTTACCATCACCTGACTTCCAGGCAGCATAAACTCTCCATGTTTAATTTAAACAAGAAGAATGATTTTGGCACATACCGCTAAGTCACATCCTAGAATCAGCGTTACAGGGATGTTTGCTGTGCACCACAGTTTCAAAAACAAATTAAGTTTAGGTAATCTAATCTAACAATAGCAAATATTATACAACTTCT
This sequence comes from Mauremys mutica, assembly GCF_020497125.1. Classification (NCBI taxonomy): domain Eukaryota; kingdom Metazoa; phylum Chordata; order Testudines; family Geoemydidae; genus Mauremys; species Mauremys mutica. The sequence continues at coordinate 84,432,788 of NC_059076.1, forward strand.
CAATTTGGCAGAAGGTGTGTAGAAAATCTCTCCCCTTTGTGCTCTGATCCCACTCTGGTGTGTCTTATTAATTTTGAAGTCAGACCTGGAATGTTTAAAAAATTTGGACAGGTGAGAATTTGATTATGACAATGACGCATGGTGGTAAAGGGCTGAAAACAATTTCAAGAGCATCCACTTCATATTTTTTAAACAGACACTGACTATATATCCTACCTTGAAATGCCAAGATCCTCATTCGTCAAGATACTGTGAAGCATATACAAGATTCAAAACAGTTTAATCATTTGACTGTAAAGGTCATTCTGAATGGTTTAGGAGAAAAAGGAAAAGCAGGATCTGTGTCATGTTCAAAGAGTGATTTCCAGCTAAGACAGAGCTTAGCAGTTCTACTGGTTCATTAAAAAAAAAAAAAAGCTCCTGAATTGAAAGTGAGCAATGCACAAACTACACATATAAGACTGGCCCTCACTAGGAAAAAAAAAAGCTATTGCTGGGCGTTACCAATGAGTACAGCTGAATCATAGAAGAATAGGGTTGGAAGAGACCTCAGGAGGTCATCTAGTCCAACCCCCTGCTCAAAGCAGGACCAACCCCAACTAAATCATCTCAGCCAGGGATTTGTCAAGCCCGGCCTTAAAACCCTACAAGGATGGAGAACCCAACACCGCCCTAGGTAACCCATTCCAGTGCTTCACCACCCTCCTAGTGGAGCAGTTTTTCCTAATATCCAGCCTAGACCTCCCCTATTGCAACTTGAGACCATTGCTCCTTGTTCTGTCATCTGCCACCACTGAGAACAGCCTAGCTCCATCCTCTTTGGACCCCCCCTTCTGGTAATAGAAGGCAGTTATCAAATCCCCTCTCACTCTTCTCATCTGCAGCTAAACAGGCCCAGTTCCTTCAGCCTCTCCTCACAAGTCATATGCCCCAGCCCCCTAATCACTTTTGTTGCCCTCTGCTGGACTCTCTCCAATTTGTCCACATCCTTTCTGTAGTGGGGGCCCAAAACTGGATGCAATACTCCAGGTGTGGCCTCACCAGTGCTAAATAGAGGGGAATAATCACTTCCCTCAATCTGCTGGAAATGCTCCTACTAATGTGCCCGATATGCCATTAGCCTTCTTGGCAACAAGGGCACACTGTTGACTCTTATCCAAATTCTTGTCCACTGTAATGCCCAGGTCCTTTTCTACAGAACTGCTGCTTAGCTAGTCGGTCTCCAGCCTGTAGCAGTGCTTGGGGTTCTTCCATCCTAAGTGCAGGACTCTGCACTTCTCCTTGTTGAACCTCGTCAGATTTCTTTTGGTCCAATCCTCCAATTTGTCTAGGTCACTCTGGACCCTCTCTCTACCTTCCAGCATATCTACCTCTCCCCCCAGCTTAGTGTCATCTGCAACCTTGCTGAGAGTGCAATCCATATCATCATACAGATAATTAATGGATGTTCAACAAAACCAGCCCCAGGACTGATCCCTGGGACACTCCACTTGATACTGGCTGCCAACTAGACATTGAGCCATTGATCACTACTGAATCAGTGCTGACTACTGTTTTGCTACAACTGTAGCCAAAGAAACTGTGTGCAGCACAGTTTTAGAAACTATAGTTAAAATCTGGTCTAAGTTAAAATGTTATCCTCATGTTAATAGGCAGCCAATAGAACTATAGTAGGACTAGCGCTCACACATTGAGGAATGGGGGATTTTTTCATGCAAGTAGGCTTTGGTGGGACAAAAGGGAGACAGACTTTTTAGGTCTTTTCCACATATAACTTCCATGACTCTAGGACAAAAGAATGCAATGTGTTTGAATACTTATGTTTTTTCCCCCTTGTGCATGGATGGTATGTTTATAAGTCATCGGCTGCTTCCTAGAATGCCAGCTACCACTCCCAGGGGATTAGAATTAATACTAAATCCTCATCCTAGCTGGCTCTTGAAGGTACCTGGGAATAGAACTCCTGAAGAGAATCTCCTCCCCATCTCCAGCTTGCCTGAAGCTGGCAGAAAGCAGCTAAATCTCACTAGTAAATCAAGAGATTTGGCCTCATTACCTTAATCCGGCCAACTGAGGTTAAAAAGAGAAGAGAGGCAGACAGTGAAACAGGAGAACATGTCCTTGAGATGGCTGGTGCCTAGAAGCGAGAGCCCATGAGCTTTATGAAAGTGGAGCCTGAACTTTGTGTATATTTGTTTCCCATACAGTAGGAGTAGGGTGACCAGATGTCCCAATTTTATAGGGACAGTTCCGATATTCAGGGCTTTTTCTTATATAGGCACCTATTACCCCCAACCCCGTCCCAATTTTTCACATTTGCTATCTGGTCAATCTACATAGGAGTGAAAATATGGGCAATGTCTTTGAACTGTGTTTAGAGTTTGACTCAGAACCAGAAAATAAAGCAGTCTCACCCGCAAGAGGTACATCTGTTTTCTGAGATTTACTCTTATAAAAGTATATTTATTTGTGCTGACCCCTGATTTTCCAGTCCCATTTCAGAAACATCTGAGCATGCAAAAGTAATGAATTTCTTAAGTTCTCCAGTTTATGTCCTCTTGTTATTTACATAGGGTTGTCAACTGTCTAATTGCACAAACCCAAACACGCTTGTCCTGCCCCACCGCCCCTTCCCTGAGGCCACACCCCTACCATGCCCCCCACTCACTCCATCCCCCACTGTCCCCCATCCTTACTCACTTTCACCAGGCTGGGGCAAGGGGTTTCGGTGTGGGAGGGGGTTGGGGTGCAGGAGGGGGTGTGGGCTCCAGTTAGGCGGCGCTTACCTCAGGCAGCTCCTGGTCGGCAGTGCAATGGGACTAAGGCAGACTCTCTACCTGCTCCGGCCCTACCCGCTCCTGGAAGTGGCTGACCCATCCCTGCAGCCCCGGGGGTGGGGGGTGGGGGCAAGGGGGGCATGCCCTGCCCCAGCCCACAGGTACTGCCCCCCACAGCTCCCACTGGTCTCAGTTCTCATGTGCGGAGACCCCTGTCGCATCCTCTCTCCCGCACATGGCCACAGGGATGTGCTGGCTGCTTCCAGAAGTGGTGTGGAGCCAGGGCAGGCAGGGAGCTTGCCTTAGCTCCGCTGGGACAGTGGACTTTTAGCGCCTAAAATCTACCAGTTTGGCTTTAGTAGCCTCCGGGATAAAGAGCCCAATACCGGGAGGGTTGGCAACCCTAAATTTACAAGGTGTAATACTGTAACCCACTGTGGCATTTCTAGCTACGAAACTATGACACGTTTTGTTTTCTGTGTGCTGCATCTTTAAGTTTCTAAGCACACTCCCCATTTTATAAACACTCCGTTTTTGTGCTCAGAGTACTACACACTATCAGTGCAGAGTGCTGTGCTCTCTAAGAGACTTTTCTATTTTGTTGTTCTGACTAAAACATATATGTTTCTTTTTATTGGGGGAGGCGGTTGATGACCCAAAGAAAGTCAATTATAAGGAGGTCCAGAAGAAGGGGAACTGCTCAGGGTAGGCTTTGAAAGATGTCCCAAAATGGTGCCTAGTAAGCAAAGCTGGAGAAGCAAGCATCTATAAACAGCCAATAAAGGTGGGAGACAAATCCACCCTCTTCAAACCACATTAGAGTTTGATAACAATTAATACCTGAAATAGTTAGCCAATCCGCCTTCCCACTTCTTTGTTCATATTTAAGCTTCCACTCTCCAAACAGAATTGGTTCCCAGCCGAGGCGGCTCTATGTTTTTTTGCTACCCCAAGCACAGGAGTCAGGGAGCCTTCGGCGGCATTTCTGCGGGAGGTCCGCTGGACCCGCGGATTTGGTGGCGGTTCTGCGGGTGATCTACCAGTCCTGCGCCTTCGGCGTACCCGCCGCCGAAGCCACATGACCGACGGAGCTCCCGCAGAAACGCCACCGAAGGCTCCCTGACTGCTGCCCTCACGACGACTAGCACGCTGCCCCCCTGCCGGCTTGCCACCCCAGGGACACGCTTGCTGCGCTGGTGCCTGGAGACGCCCCCGTTCCCAATCCCACTTTGATGATTTCCTACCTGTGTTCTCAACACTTGCCTTTGGGATGCCTTAGCACCACTGGTGGTGGCTGGTGAAAAATGAACAACAGAAGCTTTAGAAAGAACAGGAGTACTTGTGGCACCTTAAAGACTAACAAATTTATTTTAGTATGAGCTTTCGTGAGCGACAGCTCACTTCTTCAGATGCATAGAATGGAACACACAGACAGGAGATATTTATACATACAGAGAACATGAAAAGGTGGAAGTATGCATAACAATAGGAAAAGTCTAATCAATTGAGATGAGCTATCATCAGCAGGAGGAAAACAAACTTTTTGAAATGATAATTAAGATGGCCCATAGAAGGTGTGAGGAGAACTTAACATAGGGAAATAGATTCAATTAGTGTAATGACCCAACCATTCCCAGTCTCTGTTTAGGCCAGTGTTAATTGTATCTAATTTGTATATTAATTTGAGTTCAGCAGTTTCTCTTTGGAGTCTGTTTTTGAAGTTTTTTTGTTGCAAAATTGCCACCTTCAAGTCTGTCACTGAGTGGTTGGAGAGGTTGAAGTGTTCTCCCACTGGTTTTTGAATGTTATGATTCCTGATGTCAGATTTGTGTCCATTTATTCTTTTGCGTAGAGACTGTCCGGTTTGGCCAATGTACATGGCAGAGGGGCATTGCTGGCACATGATGGCATATATCACGTTGGTAGATGTGCAGGTGTACGAGCCCCTGATGGCGTGTCTGATGTGATTAGGTCCTATGATGGTGTCACTTGAATGGATATGTGGACAGAGCTGGCATCAGGCTTTGTTGCAAGGATAGGTTCCTGGGTTAGTGTTTATGTTGTATGGTGTGCGGTTGCTGGTGAGTATTTGCTTCAGGTTGGGAGGCTGTCTATAAGCGAGGACTGGCCTGTCTCCCAAGATCTGTGAGAGTGAGGGATCATCTTTAAGGATAGGTTGTAAATCTTTGATGATGCGCTGGAGAGGTTTTAGTTGGGGGCTGTAGGTGATGGCTAGTGGCGTTCTGTTATTTTCTTTTTTAGGCCTGTCCTGTAGTAGGTGGCTTCTGGGTACTCTTCTGGCTCTGTCAATCTGTTTTTTCACTTCAGCAGGTGGGTATTGTAGTTTTAAGAATGCTTGATAGAGATCTTGTAGGTGTTTATCTCTGTCTGAGGGATTGGAGCAAATACAGTTGTATCTTAGAGCTTGGCTGTAGACAATGGATCATGTGGTGTGTCCGGGATGGAAGCTGGAGGCATGCAAGTAAGTATAGCGGTCAGTGGGTTTCCGGTATAGGGTGGTATTTATGTGACTATCGTTTATTAGCACAGTAGTGTCTAGGAAATGTACCGCTTGTGTGGATTGGTCTAGGCTGAGGTTGATGGTGGGATGGAAATTGTTAAAATCACAGTGGAATTCCTCGAGGGCTTCTTTTCCATGAGTCCAGATGATGAAGATGTCATCAATGTAGCGCAAGTAGAGTAGGGGCATTAGGGAACGAGAGCTAAGGAAGCATTGTTCTAAGTCAGCCATAAAGATGTTGGCATACTGAGGGGCCATGCGGGTACCCATAGCAGTGCCACTGACTTGAAGATATATATTGTCCCCAAATGTGAAATAGTTGTGGGTGAGGACAAAGTCACAAAGTTCAGCCACCAGGTTAGCCGTGATATTATCGGGGATACTGTTCCTGATGGCTTGTAGTCCATCTTTGTGTGGAATGTTGGTGTAGAGGGCTTCCACATCCATAGTGGCCAGAATGGTGTTGTTAGCTAACATATGGTAACTAACAAGGTAAAATCCTAGTGAAGAGAAGGCAGTTTGCACTTGTGTTTGCAGATTGAGGTAGGAATAGTGTAAACATACCTTTTTTCCCCCCCAGTGAAGGCAAGGCCTAAGAGACATCAGCAATGCTGGAAGCTGGCTGACAGAGTATATCAAATCTTTACTTATATTTAAGCTTTGCATTAGGGATAGGGCCGTTTACACACACAAACATAGCTAGTGACTCACCTGGTGGGATGCCTGCAAAGTCCTTCTTTTAAGATGGTTGATTTTTACCCTAATGAAGTGTTTTGATCAGAAGCAATTGGCCAGTAAATTGCTTACAAGGAGAGAAACTACTGCTATCTTACAACTCAGGGAAATGGCAAGATATAGAAAACCTGTCTTCACACTACTGCTCCACACATCTTACTAATGCTACCAGACACTTTTGTGCTTTGGTTGTATGTGTCTGTCATCTCTATTTAGAGCACAATGTCAGATTAATCACCAACTCATGATAATGTTATATTGAGCTGAAACCAATTACAGCTGGTTAGCTGGCATGCTTTCGCTCATCAGTTTAACAATTAATCCATTTTAAATATAATTAAATAGATGTTTAAATTTTGTGTATATAAATTTATGAAAGGCACACTGAAGTGACAACAAATTCTGGAAAATGAAGCCTTCTGGCTTGCCAGGTGTAGCATGGGCAATAGCATTGCAAGCTTCCCTATATCACACCAACCAATCTTCTTTCAACCCTCTCTGTGCAGAACTTTTCTATCACACTCATCACCCTAGTATCTGAGCACCTGGAGGGGTCACTGTGGACTGGACTACATCTACCAAATGGCCATCAGTTGGCAATAGCTTTTAGTCATCACTGTCCTAGGCTAGAGTTGAATCAACAACCTAGGAGCTAAAAGCGTCACCACATGCATAGTATTTGAGCTATCCAACCCTGTCACTTCTGGTATTTTATAAGCTAAAGCATCTTATTGTTAAAAATAAAAAAGTGTTTACCTTGGTACCCATTATACAATAGGTAGCAGTACTGCCAAATGGAAGTGTTCAAAAGTCATGAATTAGAACTCCCCTCCCCATCATGAAAATGGCTTTAAAATGAGATTTTTTTTTTAAATGTTGATGCTCTTTATTTGGCTTTTCTATGTTTTAGGGGTTACATTTTCAAGCTTTTTTTCCAATCTCACATGGGTTAGAAACTCAGATTTCAAGAGGGTGGGGGAAGGGAGAGGGAGTATTAAAAGAAAGCTGAGATTCTCACAAACCATATGAATCCAGGAGCTTGGGCTTCAAAAAGAATAAAAATAGTAAGTATTATGAGGCTTGTGATAAAAATCACAAGAACTGGTAACAGAGGAAGTGTCTGTAAAACAGCATCAGTAGTGAGGACTGAAGAGCTCAGATGGGACTGGAGCCCTAATATGGCCAAATGACTCTGACTTGAACTTTATGAATAAAAAACAGCCCACCACAGAACATACCATATAACAGCAGTTCTCAACCCGCAGCTCAAGGGCTGCATGCGGCCTAATTTGCACACAGCTGCATCCCAGCTCAATTGTGTCCTAACAGCCAGCCTGCGTGCCCGGGGTCCACCGGGTTCCCAGCTGCTTGGTGCAGAAGGGTCCGAGCTGCCAGACCACCCTGCATGGGAGGGCTCCAGGACTCCCAGCCTGCCCCCCGAGCGCTGGAGTCCAGGTCTGGAGCGGCCACCCAGCTCCGTGAGCTCTGGGGTCTGGGTCTGGGACAGCCTACAATGTATAATCAGTTGAGAACCACTGCCATATAATGTCCCCCAGGTGGTTCAGTCCTAGATGTCACCAGTTAATAAATGTCATTGGGACTCCAGGTAAAATTAGACAGCAGTATATGATGCTATTAAGGGTCATTTGAAAGTAGGCACTTCTGTTGTACATGGATAGCATGTTCCTTATATTGCATAATTTAGAAGTGAAAATATTTGGCGGCAGAAGATGTTTAAATTTAGGATGCATGAACCAAACACATATTAGGTAGCTTATGTGATTCACGGGGAACACAGTGGTATAAATGTTGCAAGCGTTTGGAATGGTGAGGGCCCTAGTAATAATCTTATACAGATTTGCCTCTGCCATTTCCAGCTTATTGTTTGTTTGTTACAATCCTTTATTGCATCAGATTGCAATTTAAATTGCAAGTTCTTCGCAGCAGGAATTGCATTTTCTTATGTGCTTGTACCCAGCGCACAGGTTCCCAATCCCGATTGGCACCTTTGGCTAGTGCATAGAATAAAGTAGTATCCCTTTAAATAGTTTGAGAGCCCTTTACTGTGGCCCTCACATCTTCTGTGTTTCATAAGCCACCAGAACAGCAGCATGCGTGTATGTGCGCGCATCTATATCTATATCTATCTATCTATAGATATAGAGAGAGAGAGCGCGCGCTAGTATCTGTTGGATGTTTTGTGAGACAAAACCACATCCCACAATATTAGCTTTTTTGCAACTATATCACATTGTTGACTCATTCAATTTGTGATCCACTATAACCCTCAGATCCTTTTCAACAGCACTACCACCCCCAACCATTTATATGATGTGTCTTGCTCTTTACACAACATTCAACAAGTACTATCAGAATATAAATGAATGAAACAAAACACAAAATTGAATGGGAATTTAAGATAGAACCCTTACCACCAGGATTCTAACAATGGGTCTCTATATTAGAGACATTGAGAGCATGGACACTGGAACTTTTTGTCCTTTTGTTGGATAACTAAACATACAGGAACATAAGCAGGTAATTAGTACTTGATTACTCTAACATTTCTTTCTTAGGTGTTTCTAAGTTATCTTTCATGCTGATATCCATGGGCCTGCGGAAAACTGCAATGTTGTCAAGTTAAAAACATTGCCTCTGTTGCAATGGATACAGAGAGATCCATGGCTGCATTCCTCTCAACAACTGAATTTAGATAAACAGCTTCTAAAGAGTGACAAGACTCAAGGCCATTTTTGCCCATTTATGTGAACTGCTCATATACAGATAACCGTGATTCAGACATTTATAATCACAAACAGGAAATGTACTAATGAAAATCACTTTTGCCTTGCACTAGAATATACAATAAATCTTCAGTTGTTTTCACGGGAACACATCAATTGTTTACAAGTGGTTATATTTTGGGAGTTCTGTTTTCTAATTGATTTAGAGGCTAGAGTTATACTTCATACTGTACTGTATAGTTTATTGCACTAATTGATAAAGTTTAGAAAACACACCAGCTATTACCTTTTATATATGTTTTCATAGAAATGTTTATTTGCAGATTTGTTTAATTTAGGAAAGTGGATAGGCTGATTACATTTACCTGGAGAAATGTTTGTATCTAAGGCCCAAATCCTACAAGCACTTATGCACATATTTAAACTTTGCTAATGTAAATAATCCCATTGATGTCAATGAACAAGATCTAATTTAAGATATTTACAGAAAGTCTTAGAGCTATTTTAGTAATTTCAATTAATAATATGTAAATTATTGTGTAGTATTCTTTTGGAGGGCAGCTGTAGACATACTTCTGACACATTGAATGTTTTTGCAAAAGAAACATTTGCTAATCTAATTTAGTCTATAAACATGCAGTTTGCCAAGAAAGTTAATACTTATCTCTGCATGTTACCTTTCTCCTAAAATAATTTGGTTTGCAAACACACAGATCTTTTATGGATTAAAGCATATTGGCTTACTAACTGGCTTTATAGTAATTTATTTGATCTTGTAAATGAAAGCCAAACTGGTTCCTATAATACAAAGAACCAAGCAGTATGATAACCTATCTCAAGAGCAAGAATTCTCTCTTCTTATTCTATTACTTCCTTTATGCATATAGTACACACAATACTATGTTAAACAGTTGGGAACTGATGAATCATTTATAACTATGTGTTAATTTCCATCTGGAATTACAAATATATGAAAAGGGACTAGGGCAATTCCTTAAATTCACTTTATGTCAAGTGCACTAATAACCATCGATAAATAGTGTCCTAAGAAATAGAAAGGGAGCAATATAGTATTATGGTATTCATGTGTCCCCTGAGTACTAATTGAAAATTTGAATAGTAATTTGTTCTGAGAATATGTCTATAAATTATTCATGAGATTCTCTGATGCTTGTAGTCTGACTTCTAAAATCCAGTAGTTTAGGAGGTGATGTAAAGGTCCCTTATCATAACTAGTTGTGTTGAGCTTACTGCAGAAATTTTAAGGGAAAGGGGAATTTCCACTCTGAACCCCATGCAAGGGTCTGAGAATTTATTCCCCAATATGTATAATATTTCATATAGCTGAAGAAAAGCACCTAACTCTCAAACATAATGGGTCCCTTTCTCCCATTTTAGTCACAGCCATAGTACCATTCTATTTCTAAACCCAAAAAGGGCTGTAAGTGAACATCTAATTGCTTTCAACTTTTTAACAATGATACACTTAATTACATATCTCTGGGAATGATTAGGAATGAATGATCAGATTTATGATTGAATAGACAACTTTCTGATTGCAATCAACTTACCACATCTCCTCTGACCTCTATTTTTCTTTACACACAGACAACATATTATCCTGTATGCTCAATTGCTTGTGAAGTAATTTTCTGAGGGCTACTATACTAGACTTGGTGTTTATTACAAACTGTATCTTTGACACAAAGATCTACAAGCATCTGTTTCCAGATGCCATGCTCAACTTCTGTTATCCTTGAAAACATGGAGGATCGTTAAATAACTAAGGGATTTAAATTTAGAAAACCATTCGGGGGCCTGGAACATGGGTCTCCTACCTCCTAGGGGAGTACCTTAACTACTAGGGTAAAAGTCATAAGGCAAGCAAGCACTACCTCCTCCTCTTCTTCGTGCTGTTTTACGTGGGGTTGTGTGCGCTCAGAGCACACCTACTGGATTGACCCCCAAAGACAAGATAGGTGGATAAAGCCCTAGTTTGTGAATCCCACTCAGACTTAGGAACAAGGAAGGGCCAAGCTACTGGCTGATATCAGGACGGCAGTGGCCATTTGTGTGCCCAGCAGATGAAATTTTGGTACTTAGAGGTCTTCAAACATGGAAATTTAGGTGCCTGGGGACTTTAGGTGATGACAGGATTAGGCAGCAGCAGAGCAGAGTTTTTGTAAATGCCAGTGGTACCAAAATGTTGAACTTAGGTGCCTAAGTCCCTTTGTGCTACTGGTACCCCTTTTGAGTACTGGCATTACATAGTGTATGCAAGCCATCAGAACATTTATTTGTGTTTGGGTTCACCGTCCACATCATACTCATTTTAGGTCATCAGTTAACACTACTGAAAGGGAAAAGGGTCCATGCTTTCTCATGCACATTATCCTGCACAACCACATACAACAGACACTGCATGCTTAATGACAGTTTTAAGAATGCATGATATGATGTCACTACCTATAAAAATAATACACATACACGTATAGGCGCGTGAATTATATGGACCCATGTTGCCTGTGCTCCACCAATATTAGGAATGTGGGTCTGGCTCCACCAATGGTTGGCCTTACCATGCTTTGCGGGGGGCGGAGGGGGAGGGGAGAGACGCTTCAGGGGAACATGGGGTCCAGGGCATCCTGAGGTTAGTGGGGATCCTGGCGCCAGCAGCAGTGAGTGACCCAGCCCACCCCACTCTGCCCCACCGGCATCGCTCGGGGGAGGGGACGGAAGCTGGAAAGAGGCAGAGCAGGGGCTTGGGAAAAGGGGTGGAATGGGGGTGGGGTGGGGGCAGAGCGTGGGGCCCCCTAAAGCACAGGACTCAGAGTGGTTGCCCCGGTCCGTCCTATGGATGGGATGGCACGGCTCTGCTTGGACCTGTTCTGGGCACCACCAAAAATTATACAAATCTGGCGGCTATGCATACATGGCACCTATGAATACTACCATCTATTGAAATGTGTATATACCTTTTGAAGGAAGAGACATTTTCTAGGGCATTTATTTCTATATATGCTCATCCACTAGAAACTAAACATATGACTAAACACAACGGAATAGATTTGTTTCTCATTGTACAATTTCTACCATAGATCAATACCTTTTTATGTTAAAATCCAAAAGCTTCAGAAGGCCCTTTTTTACCTAATGAATGGTTTTCTATATGGACTTTAAAATGACAAACCTCTATCTGTGTATCAAGACCAACAGATGTAACAGTTGACATTGACCTAGAAATGCACTGAAGATGTTCAGATTAGAAACAACAATAAGCCCATAGAATCTTTCTAGAAGATATTCTTTAGTTAACATGATCAGGGTTGAGTAAGATGCACTGTCCTGTTCTTTTCTGGGCACCATTTCTAAAGGTACCAGTAAAGTCTCTTTAATGAGACCTTCAGTTTCCATGTAAATTATTGGGAGATGCAAGTGCTCAGCACTTCAAGGACTGTGCCTTTTCCTACCAGTGACTCTCAAAAGTGCAATGGTTTACTTAGTCTGTAGCCATGATTATGGAAAATAACTTTTGAGAGGTGTATAATTAAAATGACAGAATTTTGTGATACTCTGCCAATAATTCAATTTGCTGAGGGCCCTAGGTCATAATTTCCAAACTTGGGTGCTTAAATATGGATTTAGGTGCCTACCTTCAAGTACCCGAGTAAGTTGCCTGATTTCAGAGGTGCTAAAAATTAGAGTCAATAGGACCAGAGGGTGCTGAGCACCACTGACTGAAGATCAGGCCACTTACTCAGATGAATAATTATGAATTTTAGATGGCTAATTTTAAAGCAGCCAAGTTTGAAAATGTTGAGCCTAGCCCTTAACTATCATGGAATCATAGGGCTGGAAGGGACCTCAAGAAGTTAGTGTCCAGCCCCCTGTGCTGTGGCAGGGCCAAGTAAACATAGACCATCCCTGACCGGTGTTTGTCCAACCTGTTTATAAAAACCTCCAATATTTTGCAGGTATTTATATAGGGATATCTGGTATCCATACATGTAGTTTTGTGCTATGTTGATAACTTGTTGATGAATAATTGTTCCATTTAAAATTGGCTGTTCTGGTTTAGTTACACTAAAGGAGAAGATTAGTCTGTTAAAATCAAGACTAATTTACCAAAGTGCTCAAGGATTATATTTACCAAAGTGCTCAAGGTCTATGAAATAAGGGGTCATAGCTTCACTGGAAGAAAAATGTATTGTACTATTGAATTCTTCACTCGTTAGGCTGTAATTACATTCCTCAATAAAGATATAACTGAACACTGTACAAAATCCAATTTCTATAATTCCTGAAAAACTTTAGTCTGATTTTATTAGGAACGCCAATATAATTCACATTTGGCACAGTTCTGATATCTGATTCTTTTAAAACTATTCTGATAATATAAACTGAATTTCTTTAACAGGTTTATACTTTTTTTTTTTATGGTTTTGTCACAATTCAGCAACATTATCCTGCCTATGCAAGTACAGCGGTCTTACTAAAAGTTTCTATATAAGTGTTCACCACTTCTCCACATCCTGTGAACAGGAAATCTGTGAATCTGGCCAAATCTTTTAAACTGGTAGAAATAGTTGAAGTGAGATTGCTGAATATAATCCAGTAGAGATGCAAGATCTTGAGCTGGTGTACATTTGGCTTTATCTGGCTCACAGTTTTTAAAATCTAGAGTTTCTGGAGCTCTCTATTTGATATTTCCCTCCATGGAGCTTTTAAAGTAAGAAGGAATCTTGAAGAATATTTGTAGATCCTCAATAGGATACCAAAATCATCTTTTCTCAAATTAGATTTATGTCAGGAAGCTAGTCTAGACTGTTGCACTTTGGAAACTAATGACACTGTGAAACAGGCTTCACCTCAGCCTGAGTAGGGTGTGTGTTGGAGGGTTGGTAACAATCAATGTGTATGGTTTTAAAAAAATAAATAAATAATACCCCACCACCACCACACACACAGGTACTATGGGATGAACTGATGCATGAGAAAGCTGGCACATTCTGAATTAAGTGAATTCTAACCAGTTATGTGTTGACCAGATATATGGTTAACCCATATTTCTAGAAACTCATCTACAAAAGTAAGTCTCCGAGAAAGCATTGGGGTAGTTCCTTCTGAATATGTGAAAAACCCAAACTAAAAACATTTGAATTGTTTGAAGTAACTTAGGAATGACCTACATTGTGGATGCTCAGCAGATTAATTCAGTAGGCATAGAGATGTGCTGCTACTAATTACAGGAATTGGGAGAACAAACCAACTGTGTCCAAGAGAATTTGGGATGGTGATGGCAACTCCTCAATTCAAATACATAGGATGCTTGTGTGAATAGCACATGCAAATATGTAAATTTATATCTTGCAAAATAAGTATATACTATCTTGCACAAAGTAGTGTGGGGAAGGAAGTAAACCAGCTGGTTTGGGGATTGTGAATGTCTGCTTCATGCTACTCACACATGTGGGGAGAAAAAAAAGAGGGGGGGGAAACCTGCTTTTACAATCCTAAGCAGGGCCGGCTCCAGAGCCCAGCGGGGCAAGCACCTGCCTGGGGCAGCCCTTTCCCGGGGGGGGGGGGGCGGCAGGCTGGGCCGGCGGACCTGCCGCAGTCATGCCTGCGGGAGGTCCACCGGAGCCCCGGGAGCAGCGGACCTGCCGCAGGCATGCCTGCGGAGGGGACGCTCGGCCGGCGGCTCCAGTGGAACTCCCGCAGGCATGACTGCGGACGGTTCACTGGTCCCGCGGCTTGGCTGGACCTCCCGCAGGCATGCCTGCGACAGCTCAACCGGAGCCGCCGGACCAGCGAACCGCCCGCAGCTGCGGGAGGTCCAGCCGAGCCGCGCGACCAGCGGACCCTCCGCAGTCATGCCCGCGGGAGGTCCGCTGCTCCCGCGGCTCGGGGGCGCCTCCCGGGCATGACTGCTTGGGGCGGCCAAATTTGTAGAGCCGCCCCTGATCCTAAGTATCAAAGACAAATGAAAGTTTTGCATGAGATATTCCTCGTCAATCAAGCAATGTATCACACTGTAGCATTTACTATGCAAGAAAGGATGTGCAAAAATTTTAAACCATAGAAATGATACATGTATTTGTATACATCTGTGAACAGAGGTTTAATCTGGGTAAAAATAACCCCCCCCAAAATGAGAGGGGGAAGTAAAAAAAAGTAGTGAGGCAAAAATTAATATATATAATTATATATATATAGTCTATGCTTAATTTCAAAAACATGGTTCTTCCAATTGGAAATTAGTATTCATAAATTTTTCTGTCCCTGTTGACTGTCTAATTAACCATGCACTCTAATTAAATGACTGCAGGCAATTAAATTTTTGGATACTACTGTTCTGCTGATTAGTAGAAAATGATATGGATACTGCTGTTTTGAAAGCTACTAAAAGGGAAGGATAAACTAACATATTCAAGGACTATTTCATTGCAAAACTGGCAAGTTCCACTGTGATAGAATTAAATTTCACAAAGGAGTTTCAGATGTGTGAACCTAAAACTTCAAACAAACTTTATGAAGTGCAAGCTTCTGCAACCCAAACCCACTAAAAGAGTGATAGCAACCGAACAGGTTTTACACATGACTAGTGATAATGTTGATTGCAGAAGAGTATTCAGACAATAAAAGTTTTTATGTAGGCAATTAAATGGCCAAGTGAAGCTTAGGCACTTGATAGCTGAAAAACATTTTTATGGGAAATATGCCAACAGTAATAGCAATTATATTCATGCTATCATGCTAATAGAGTGACCAGATGTCCCAATTTTGTAGGGACAGTCCCGATATTTGACACACCCCATCTTCCAATTTCAGACTTGCTATCTGGTCACCCTGATGCTACATAAAGATTCAATAAGTCACAGCATTAAAAATATTTTCACTGCCTGTAACAGGGTTCCCATTCACTACTAGTGTGCCTTTGTGTGTCTAAATCTGGGAAAGTAGCTCTTGTGGCTTTGGGTGCCCCCTTCTGCTCTCTGCTTGCTCTGCAATGGTCTTTTTGTAACTTGGCCTTCCAGCCAAGTGACTATTTAGTCCATCCCTTCTGGGGTTGCAAAGTCCAACAGGGCCACTGTCCAAATGCCTTCTCAGCATGGTGTTCAGCCCCAGCATGGTACCTTTATACCAGTGGCTAGCAGGGGAACGTGGGCCCACGCTCAGGTTCTAGCCTAGGGACCCTATAAACAGCAATCCCTGAGTCTCCATCCCTGCTGCTGTTTCCCTGGGCTCCTTCCTACCCAGCCTTTTTCCTCTTTCTTTGCCTGTTTCTGGGTTTACCATGGGAGCCTACTGTATTCCCCATGACTACTTTACCGCTTCTAGCCTCTTGCCAGACTCCTCACCCCAGGCCAAGATCTCAGGGCTTACTCTCCTCCCGGCCTCCCTCCTTGTTCCTGATGCCCTCCCTCATCCCAGCCACCTTCCCCTCAGCCAGATAACCTAACTGGTATCTCAGGCCCTCGTAAACCCTATCATGGCTTGGGTGTACACCTCCCATCACACTGTCTCAAGTGTTTCATAGTTCAGCACTGCTGTCATCTTATGGATATATCCCTGATTTCACTGGAGGGAATGGCTGTAGATAAGTAATTTGAATGTGGGGTAAAATATTGATTATGCAAAGGAATGGCTTGTGCCGAAAAGCAGAATTAAATATTTCTTCACATATTTTGTGTTGTTATGGGTCCAATCCTGCAAAAATGATGAATACCTAAAGGTGTTGAGCAGCCTCTTTGAAATCTGTGGGAACCAAAGACATTCAGGGTCAGATTTTCAAAGCTGCTGAGACACAGATACAGAGAGGCACCTGTGGGGATCACTGGTAGTTAGGTGCTGCTTAGGCACTTGTGAAAATCTCAGAAGGCAACTATCTGCATCTTTAGACACAAACATATTTAAAAATCTGGCCATCAGCACTTTGCAGAATTAGATCCTATTTGAACATTCACATTGCTGCATCAAATAAGCTGTGACTTCAGTCAGCTAAGTGGAAAGTAAATGCAGTCAGATTTATTTTCATTCACAAAATGGGTATCATTTTGTTTCAAGAGGAATCAATGCTATAACTGAATCTGTTAGAGACTAATGAGTTCCGATTGCCAGCATCTTTGGTTTACAATTAATTTTAAAGCAAGTTCTTCAACAGCATGTGCAATTTTGTTTTAGCCAGGTGGGTCAGAAGCCCTTCATCATTTGTACTAAATAATCATTATGTGATGCATATTATTGCGTATTGACCATGTGGTTGAAGCTGTTCACAAACAAACAATATGGTTGCAAGTCCCATGGACTTGCAGACTAATCTTGACAAAGCTCAAACAGACAACACAATACCAGTTGGCCACAGAATGTCCACAATCAAGAACTCTGCAATTTTTTCCTCTGTTTAAAGGTGTATTTGTGGTGAATTATCACTCAAAGGATTCATGGCAGTAGTATATTTTAAGAAAGAATTTGAATAAAGACAGTTGTCAGGCATACAAAAAGATGATAACATTGGAGAAGGCTATGAAGGGAGGAGTTAGGTAGAAGACAGGAGCAGTACAAGGGAATTAATGGTGAATTAGGAAGCAAAACACCCAGATATGTAAATAAGAGCAGAATTGTGGAGAAGCTTGCAGGTTCAGAGATTCATGTATTTTAAGGCCAGAAGGGATCATTATGGTAATCTAGTCTGACCTCCTGCATAAAATGTAATGAAGTGGCTCCTGGAACAAGTCCCTAATTCTGGTTGTACTACAGCATTCTTTTTAGAAAGGCACCCAAGGTAAAGATCACAAACATTTTGAACAAATATGCTCCATTTATACTTACAATTTAGGGGGATTTTTTCTGCCCATAAGCATCAGAGACCACCTTTGATGCCTTTTTCTAGGCTAAGTTTCCAAGGTCATTTTTATGATGAGTTTACACATTTACATTTCCTTGCATCTTATATAGGTTTACTTTAGGCATGGTGATTTTTTATGGCTGCATTTATTTCAAGGCTCAACACTGAGTGCCTACTGAATATAACAATGCTATGTCTGTTTCCTTTGAGCAGGCATTTTCTGTTTACTGAGGGTCAGATTCTGTCACCCTTATTCATATTGAGTTGTACCAGAATAGATCCTTAAGTAGTCACAAGCCATTGTGATAGCACCAGCAGCTTTCCCCCCCCTCAACCAATTTTCTGATGTCCCTGAGGATTCCATCTCCTTCTCTCTCCTCTCCAGTCGCATACATTTTCCTCAACTTTCAGCACTTCCCAGATCTCCAGGAGGCTACCATTCCACCAGTGAAAGGTACTAGATGAGACTCCTATGAGACTTGGAACTTATCAGTGCCGCCCTAATTGGATGAAGGGGCTGGTATTGGGTGATACACTTGGTGCTCCCTCTCCGTCTTCTGAACATCTAGGGTCACAGGGTTGAATATTCACACCACTTCCAGCCCAGGAAACAAGAGACAGGGACTAGGAATGTTAGTAATAACATAGGTCTGACAGTCTGGCATTTAAATCACATTACTACAATGTTGCTTTAAATATTTTTACTCAGGTAAAGTGCCCAATGATGTCCATGGGAGTTTAGCCTGATAAAGATCTACATAAGCACTTCAGGATATGACCCAATAATAGCAGTGCACCCCCCCCTCCACAATTTTGTGTTAGAAAAGATGGATATCCAAAGCATGTGTAATTACTCATGCTGCATGAGCTTTTCAAGCCATGTAAGGCTTTCACTGATCTCAGATAAAGCTCTCATCCTCTAGCACAGGGTTTCTCAATCCCTGGTCCGGGAAGCAAAACTGGGTCACCAGAATGTTTCAGAGGGTTGGTGGCAGCTCCTATCTCACAGAGCTGGTGGGACTTGTCTGCCCACTCCAGGTACTGCAACCTCTTGGGTCCCAGTATTACTCAGGATTAGCCCAGCCATCATGACTATGGGAATCCGGGTAGGCCAAATCTGAATGAGTGGCACTACAACCCCATGAGCCAGGTCACAGCTCCACTCACACAAATTTGGTCCAGTCAGGCGTGTGGGGCCAAAACTGAGCAGCACTACACCCCTAGAGGTTGCAACGTCCGGAGTGGAGAGCCAGGTCCAGCCAGCCCCACAGCACAGGAGCTGCCACTGTGGGGTATGTGCCAGGCAGGGCCCAACCCCCCTGCCCCCGGAGGTCAGGATCCAACTGAAACCATCCTTGGGCCTCCACCCAGAGACTATTCAGTGGGTTGTGACATAAAAGGTCATAAAACATCTACAAATGGGTCCTGAGCCCAAAAAGGTTGAGAACCACTGTTCTGTCACATACCATAGAACTGGCTCTTTTATCCGTTCAGGAATTTAAATTTCACTTGACATGTTACCACTGAAACATTTTGGTTGCAAAGTTATCCCTTTTTCTAGGTCTTCTGTCTTACTGATTCTCCCCCCTCCAAGCCCTAGGCTAAGCAAAGAACTCTTTTGAACATAGGAAAAAGACCAACATGAAACAAAGACACAAACTTTTAAGGTTCCTACTATCGTTGGCTCTTTTGGGTCAACACCATGAAAGAAAACTATGGGGACATTACTCCTCCTTGTGTGTGTAAACATAACAATATGTATAGAGAGATCAAGGTCATAAATAAGCAAAAATGCATAATTTATGCAGAAACTTGTTTTTCTTTAAAAACTAGTTTGAAAACTCTATATATTCAGTAAAAAATGTTCATGAATTAAAGGTTTTAAACCGTCACAAAGAGCCACTTGTTGGAAAAGCACTGCTCAATTAAAGACATCAGCATGGCTTTAGGAAGGGGAAATCACACCTAATTCACTTGATTTATAACCTTCTCCAGACTATTAAATTCTTTAAAAAAAGTGTAGTCTGGGACTATAAAAACATCCTGACTTTGAAATGGAAAACTTTAGAATAAAGGCTCTGTTCTGTGACTTTTTAAAATTTTTAAATTGGTGGTGGCAATTCTAAAAATGATAATATTGATATATGCAGTGTTGCTGTAGCTATATTGGTCCCAGGATATTAGAGAGACAAGGTCTGTGAGGTAATATCTTTTAATAGGACCAACCACTGTTAGTGAAAGAGAGAGGCTTTCAAACTTCTAAAAGCCTGTCTGTCCCACCACCAGAGGTTGGTCCCACAAAAAAAGATGATATTTCATGCACCTTGTCTCTCTAATATTGATATGTCAGATTAAATCACTTTAAATTATTAAATAGCACAATAATACACAGAATCAATCATAAAAGTAGTTCAATGAAGAACAAGAGACGTCTGGTGTCTCTTGGCAATGAAAAGCACAGGATATAGTATCTATCAAAAAAGCAATTCCCTTGATTAGAAATAATCACTGTTATTAGTCTTTGATTAAATGGGCCCTGGAAGTTCAACAAACATGAATAATCAAATGACCTTGTTAATTACAAATGGTCACTTGGGTACTTGGTTATAGACGTAAACTAACTATGAAGGTGGCCTATTGCTGCCAGATGTTTGTAATTTAAAACATAATGTTTATATTTTGTCCAAGCAGAAATATTTTTAAAACATATCTATACTTTGTGTGTGTGAGCGTGCACTTTCTTCTAGATACAATTTTCCCGGTTTAAAATCAGAAGCTTCTTAAATTTGGCTAAACAATAGTATTTAGCACTTTATTATATAATGCTTTAAGATTCTAATTAACTAATTAATCCCCAAAGCCACAGTCAGATATGTTACAGATTGGGGGGTGGGGTGGGGGAAACAGTCCAGAGGACCAGTACCACTGCGTACCATTGCATGTTTAAATGGTTAACGTAAGTGCACATGTATATTGAGTAATTGTTTATACAAAACTTTCTATTTCCATGTGCCAATATGCAATTTGCATATACCGTATAATGCCTACACAAGAAAGGCACAAATTATTGTACACACTTTTACATACAGCTCTGAGCTTCACTGCATTTGAGATACCAGGCTGCCATACAGCATTTCTAGTACAACCTAGTTAAGGTAAGTTTAGAAATGCCTAAAGTCTTTCTAGCAGTATGTCATTATCTCCATTTACAATCCTGGTCAAAACAAGAAAGTAGAGAAGCACACAAATGAAATATTTTTAAAAGGCAACTTTTGAGTCTCAACTGAATTGTGTACCACCATCATATTATATAAAGAGAGCTGATTTAAACAAAGTAGTTTTACTGCTAGAAAATGCTTCTATACATTAATTTAAGGCCAGAAGGGACCATTATTCTCATCTAGTATGACCTCTTATATAAAAGGATATAGAATTTCAAAAAAATAATTCCTGCATCTAGCTCAGCAACTTGTGGTTGATCTATATCCTCTCTCTTAGAAAGGCATCCAATTTTGATTTAAATTCTTCAAGAGATAGAGGTTCCAGCTGTTAGAATCAGTAATGCTTCTGGTTGCTAAATTAATGAGCCCTTTATTATCAGCTATTACTTCCCTATGTCAGTACTTATAGATTACGATCAAGTCTTCCATAAGGAGCGTGATCTATTTAGCTAAGTGTCTCCCTGTATGATTTTGTCCCCTCTCCTCCCCTTCACCCCTTCCTCCCCTCCCCCCAACAGATCTTGAAAGATTCTTCTTCTCTAGACTCCCTCCCATTTTTCAATATCCTTTTTAAAGCATGGACACCAGAACTGGACACAGCAGCCCAATAACAGCCTCCACAATGCTGTAAGCAGAGGCAGTGGTTTCCCCAGGAATTGAAATTAGGGGGGGTGTTCGAAATTACAGGGGGGGTGTCAGGACCAATGAGATATATAAAAAAAGATATGAATAAAGTAAATGTTTTGTTAAGATTATGCAAATTTAACATAAGAATAATGCAAGTTACACCAAAACACATAACAGGTCTAGATTTCTAAAAAAATATATAATTTAAAAAAAAAGTATTTAATTTAAATTGACTTTTGAAAAGTAAGCCATCATGGGGTAAGAGGAAAGTCCTCTCATGGATCAGTAACTGGTTAAAAGATGGGAAACAAAGGGTAGGAATAAATTATCAATTTTCAGAACGGAGAGAGATAAATAGTGGTATCCCTGAGGGGTCGGTACTGGGACCAGTGCTGTTCAACATATTCATAAATGATCTGGAAAAATGGGTAAACAGTGAGGTGGCAAAATTTGCAGATGATACAAAGCTATTCAAGATAGTTAAGTCCCAGGCAGACTGCGAAGAATTACAAAGGGATCTCATAAAACTGGGTGACTGGGCAAAAAAAATGGCAGATGAAATTTAATGTTGATAAATGCAAAGTAATGTACATTGGAAAACAATCTCAACTATACATACAAAATGAAGGAGTCTGAATTAGCTGTTAACACTCAAGAAAGATCTTGCAGTCATTGTGGATAGTTCTCTGAAAACATCCACTCAGTGTGCAGCGGCAGTCAGTGATTCCCAACATTCTGTTTGCTTTTTTAAAAAGAACAGGAGCACTTGTGGCACCTTAGAGACTAACAAAGGTATTTGAGCATAAGCTTTCGTGGGCTACAGTCCACTTCATCGGATGTAGCCCACGAAAGCTTATGTTCTTTTTGCAATACAGACTAACACGGCTGCTACTCTGAAACCTTTGCTTTTTTAAGAAAGGAATAGATAAGACAGAAAATATCATATTGCCTCTATATAAATCCATGGCACATTTACACCTTGAATACTGTGTGCAGATCTGGTTACCCCATCCCGAAAAAGACATACTGGAAATGCAAAAAGTACAGCGATGGGCAACTAAAATGATTAGGGATATGAAACAGGAGAAGAAATTAAAATGACTGGGAATTTTCAGCTTAGAAAAGAGACGACTAAGGGGGGATATGCTAAAGGTCTATAAAATCTTGATTGATGTGAAGAAAGTGAATAAAGTAAATGTTTTGTTAGGATAATGCAAATTTAACATAAGGAAAATGCAAGTTACACCAAAATACATAACAGATCTAGATTTCTAAAAAAATATATAATTAAAAAAATGTATTTAATTTAAATTGACTTTTGAAAAGTAAGCCATCATGGGGTAAGAGGGAAGATCCTCTCATGGATCAGTAACTGGTTAAAAGATGGGAAACAAAGGGTAGGAATAAATTATCAGTTTTCAGAATGGAGAGAGATAAATAGTGGTATCCTTGAGGGATCAGTACTGGGACCAGTCCTATTCAACATATTCATCTGGAAAAATGGGTAAACAATGAGGTGGCAACATTTGCAGATGATACAAAACTATTCAAGATAGTTAAGTCCCAGGCAGACTGTGAAGAGCTCCAAAGGGATCTCATAAAACTGGGTGACTGGGCAACAAAACGGCAAATTAAATTCAATGTTGATAAATGCAAAGTAATGCACATTGGAAAGCAATCTCAACTATACATACAAAATGATGGCATCTGAATTAGCTGTTAACACTCAAGGAAGAGATCTTGGCGTCATTGTGGATAGTTCTCTGAAAACATCCACTCCATGTGCAGCAACAATAACAAAAGCAAACAATGTTGGGAATCATTAAGAAAGGGATAGATAATAAGACAGAAAATATCATATTGCCTCTATATAAATCGTACGTGCACACCTTGAATAGTGTGTGTAGATCTGATCACCCATCCTAAAAAATATATATTGGAATTGGAAAAGGTACAGAGATGGGCAACTAAATGATGAGGGGTATGAAACAGGAGGAGAGATTAAAGTGACTGGGAATTTTCAGCTTAGAAAAGAGATGACTAATGGGGATATGATAGAGGTCTACACAATCTTGACTGGTGTGAAGAAAGTGAATAAGGAAATTTTATTTAATCCTTCACATAACACAAGAACTAGCAGTCACCCAATGACAAACAAAAGGAAGTATTTCTTCACACAATATAAAGTCAACCCAGGGAACTCTTTGCCAGGGGATGCTGTGAAGACCAAAACTATAACAGGATTTTAAAAAGAACTAGATAAATTCCTGGAGAACAGGTCCATCTGTGGCTATTAGCCAGGATGAGAGGGATGCAATGCCATGCTCAGTGTCCCTAGCCTGTTTGCCAGAAGCTGGGAATGGGCAACAGGGGATGGATCACTTGATGATTCCCTGTTCTATTCATTCCCTCTGAAGCACCTGGCCTTGACCACTGTTGGAAGACAGGGTACTGGGCTATATGGACCATGGGTCTGACCCAGTATGACCATTCTTAAGTAAAAATTAATTATAATAAAAATGTTTAGTACAGAAACTCCCCAACATAATGATGACCTCCCAAGATGCAACAATGTGAGATAACAACCTTGACAAATGATGCATTTTAAAAATCTTGGCCTACTGGGAAACATATTTACATAAGTTTCCATTCCCAGTCACAAATCTAGCATTCTGGAGCAAAGTGACTAAAATATAGTCCAACAAACAAATGTTTATTTAACATGCCCCTCACTTTTCCCTCCACCGCACTCCACTCACCGGTGTTGTCCTTGGTCAGTGGAGACTCAGAGTTCAGAGGTGCTTTCACGTGAGTACACCTTCCAGGCGGGGGACAAAAAGGCACAGTTTGCTCTGGCCATGGCTGTTCGTTGTGCCACCGTTCACTCCACCACTCTGTTGCCAATGGCCCTGCACAGTCACCTTCTGCTGTCACCTACCACTGTGAGCTCTGCGAGTTGGTCTCTTGAGGTTCCACCAGCTCTCAGTGATTTCAGCTGAGCTCTCAGTGCGGGAACCTCGCTGCTAGTGCAGTCTGGGCTGTCTCTTACACAAAAACACTGTACCCACAGGAACACTGTCCCCACAACAGGACTAAGCACTTAGACCTGATTGTCAGTGATTTCAGCTGCAGTGGTCACTTAATATAATATAATTGGAGATCTACCAATCTCCTAGAACTGGAAGGGACCTCAAAAGGTCATCGAGTCCAGCCCCCTGCCTTCACTAGCAGGACCAATTTTTGCCCCAGATCCCTAAGTGGCCCCTTCAAGGATTGAATTCACAACCCTGGGTTTAGCAGGCCAATGCTCAAGCCACTGAGCTATCCCTCCCTTAACAGAACAAAAGACTATCTATTGGAGCCTAATCAGCTCTGTCTTTAAACAGTGGAGCGGGACAGATCCCCACCCTCTCTCTTGAAGTCTTCAAATCACAGACTAAGTACAGTTCTACTGCCCTTTACTCATACAATAAGAACAACATTTCATCCCCTCTTCCCCCCACATTCAAGTGGTTTGTAACCCAACCCCAGCCAAAATCTATCACTTGGACAACACAGCTCTGTTTGCTGGATATCTAGGTAGATTAGGTGTGAATGTAAATATAATCTGGCCCTGAAGCCTTAGCCCCCAGCTCATCACTAGCTGTCAGGGTGAACTCATTTAGACTTTGCTTACAAATCATCATTTGAAATTATTAGGTTGGCCAACATCACCGAAATGAATGCACTGACATCATAAAAAACAGCTGTATAAGGAAGCAAGAAAGCTAGTCTATGTTCATACTTTTCAAATCTATTATACTTTTTCAGATACACATATTTTATCATACACTGTATAAGCTTTTAAAGTGTGTATTAATGTTTCAGTTTAAATTCAGATTTCCAAACAGTCACTAAATTGGTATGTAACTAGCTCACAAAACTGGGGGGGGTGTTGGGAAAATTCAGGGGGGGTGTTGGGAAATCACTGAGCAGAGGTGATTATCACCTCCCTGCTCCTACTCTATATTTTCTTGCTTATATTGATTGTATTAGCCTTTTTACCCACATCATTGCACTGGGAGCTCTTGTTCAGTTTGGTTATGCGCCATGACCGCCACGTCTCTTATAAGGTCACTACTTTTTAGCATACTATCTTCAATCTATAAATCTGGCCTATATTCTCATTACTAGGTGTATGTCCTTGCATTTGACTGTATTAAAATGCATATTGTTTGAATGCACCCAGCTTAGCTTACAAAGAGATTTGATCACATAGCAGAGTGATTTGGAGACCTCTTGAGGACCATCATGATGACACCAGTTTAATATACAAACCTCATCAGAAATCAGCCATTTCAAAGTCACTGAATTTTTAGATTTGATGAGAGAATTTTAATTGATTCCTTATGTTCTTTTCTTTAATTTCACTTTATATAAAATTGCATCTGTTCCCCATCCCAGTCTGATTTTCATTTATGTTAAAAAAAATGTAGAGTTGTACAGCCCAAAGGAGCGGATATGTATATATTTTATGATGTTGCCAGAGCTTTGCTTTCATTTACAAATTAGAACTAGTCTCCTTTCTTGCTGTTGTTTTGAGTGGTATTTAGCTTTGCACATTCTTGTCAATATCAAATAAACAATACAGTAACAAAGCAAATGGCTAAACATATTGGAAACGTACTAATTTAACATCTCTCAGGGTCACAGGGCCCCAGTTTAATTGCCTTTCTGTCAGATACTATACATCTCACAAACATGCCTCAGGGAGCAAGACTATTTGAAATCAGTCCAATACAGTATGTTGGTTTTGTTTAGTCTGTGCCAAATGGATAAAGTTCAATGCTGCTTTTGTTAAGAAATCTATACAGTGTTTCCATGCTATAGCTGAGAAAGACAAAAGCTGTCACTTCATACAATGTTTGTTTTTACTTTTGTCCCATTTCATGAATTCTTAGCTTACGTCACACTTGGAGCTTGTTAAGATGTCTTTCTTAGGCACTCTGATACCATAATGATTATTGTAGTATTAGAACCTAATCAGACAGGCACTGTTTAACAATTTTTTTTTTATGGCTTTCAGATGGACAGTGGTCATATGTTTGCCAGGAGTTCCACTACATCTGAGTAAAAATTGCCAACAATTCTGAATTTGTTTGAAAGAGTGTTTTTTGTTTCTAGTTTTGTGTCTAGCCAAATCTGAACAGAATCATTATTACTACTATCAAACAGTTATATTATGGTAGGACCCAAAGGTCCCAAGCAGGTTTAGAACCCTTTATGTTCGACATTCCACAGGAAACAATCCCTGCCTTGACATGAAAAATCCCTTGCCATTACAGCATTCTTCTCTACAATATGCATTTCCTAGTATTTCATCCATTGTACTTTAAGCATCCCATGTGATAAGGCTTCCACTGCTACTTTGAAAGACCATTGAAGGTCAAGTAATACTTCTCCATCTTTGATGTTCACAATCCTAAAATATGTATAAATTGATATTCCCCCCTCCTGTATCATAAAAAATTCTGTTTCCTTGTAAATCATTCTAGCAGCCCCCTGGTTATTTTTGTTCCTTTCCTTTGAACTACTTCCAGTTTATCATTATTTTTCTGGCAATGTGGTGTCATATTCCTGGTCTAAATCACACTATAGCCATACAGAGGAAACATTATATCCTACTTCCATGATGTGCATGTATCCCCAAATTGTACATGCATTTTTGAACAATGATAGCTTCCCGGTTTGGTGAATCCATTCACCTGAATTCTAACACAGATAAAGAACAAAGTTACTGATCTATGAAGAAAAATAACTTACACTCTTAAAAGCAGACATACTTCATGACTTGAGGATGGTCTTTTTGATGCCATCCTTAAATCCACTAAGAATAATAATGGGAATTAGCTACTACAGAGCCTCAACTCAGTACCAGAAAAACTACTTTGGGGGGTGGGAGGAGTAGGTACGGGAATTAAGAATAAATTACTTTGATGAATAAATTTAATGGGGAAAAACAGTACACTTTTGTAATGATAAATTATGTGCCTCTTAAATTGCTTAGCATTCTATGAGAGAATTAATAAAATGCAGGCTAGAGAAGAATTTGTGGATATAATTTGGTCTTCCAACACAAAAAACCGCTTTTGATAAAATCTGTCAGAGGCAATTAGAGAAAAATAGAAACCACTGGGCAAAGAGATAAAGTTGTCATGGACTTCAGAACTAGTTCAGAGATAGGAAGCAAAGAATGGATGATTTCCAGAGTGGAAACAAATTAGTAATTGGTTATTCAAAGGATCAGTGCTAGGATCAGCGTTGGTTAATGCATCTAACAGTGACTTTAAAGAGGAGATAAATAGCAAAGAGGTAAAAATATGCTAAGAAAAATGTACTTAGATCAGTAAAAATTTACTGAGTGTTGAGCAGTCAAGGAGGTTTCATTAAAAAAAAAAAGCTTGGATAACATGAAGGCAATTAAAATTCCATGTGGCCAAGTGCAAGCATACTGAATGAAATTAGTTACACTTTTTATAAAAACTATTTATAAATGTTCCTTTAATATAAAGTTCATAAATGATTAATAGATGTTTTAATCAACTGTTTTACGTTCCAACAGGTTCCTTGTAATCATGTGCAACACTGATGCACTTACAATATATAGTACTCTTGTCAGTACATGTTCATATTATCAATTTATTAATCCTTTATATTAAGGGTACATAAATAGATAGTAAAGTATGCACGAAATACCACCTGACTTGTTATTACCAGCATTCATAGTACTCCCTCACCCCATTTGCAAAAGGCAAGGTAATTAGATAGATTTTTGTAATGTGCCATAAAAAGAACCCCACACAGATCTGGGTTATTTTGGTTCAAGACAGGAGTAAGTTCCAAAGTTGAGGACTTCACATGGAGAATTTCCTGCCAGCAGATCACTACCAAGATTGGCCCAGCTCAGGTTGCCACTGATCATAGCTGCAGGTATATAGCTGAGTGAGACTGATCAGAGTGTAAATTCTAACAACAAATGGCAGTCAGATATCACTATCACTATTGTTTTTTCCCCCTCTTTCTTCTACCTACCACTATCACTTTGTTTTATCTGGACAGAGTCTCAGCCAGCTATCCCCAAGATCGACAAGACACTGGGCACGATATTTAACGATACAGTCTGGGTCAGATGAGAGTTAGATGTTATATTGAAGGCATTGTAGCTCTTGCATTCATCTACACATTGAACAAGACAGACAAGGCGGAATCCAGTAAAACCCCATTTTAGGTGTGCCCTCAGGAATGATGACTAAAACCACTCTCTGGCCTTACGTATATTTCATGACAGCAAAATAGACTGGAAAATTTTCAGTGCATTTTTTCCAGGGGGGGGGGGATAAAAAAACTGAAAAAGATGACAAAACGTTTCACTGAAAATGTTTACTCTCTTTCAATCAGCTCAGAAAAGAATCTGCATGAGCAATATTCCACATAAATATGTGCATGCAGTGGTGAGCTGCAGCCGGTTCGCACCGGTTCGCGAGAACCGGTTGTTAAATTTAGAAGCCCCTTTAGAACCGGTTGTTCCTGGAGGAACAACTAGTTCCAAAAGGGCTTTTAAATTTAACAAAAGCTCTAGCAGCTCTCTACCCTTCCCCCGGCCCCAGCTCACCTTACTCCGCCTCTGCCTCCTCTTCTGAAGCTCCTCCGGCTTAGCCTCCCCCTCCCCAGCTTCCCGCGAATCAGCTGTTCGCGCGGGAAGCCTGGGAGGGCTGAGAAGGCTTCCACCAGGTGAGCTGGGGCCAGGGGGTGGGGGCGCCAGTGGGAGGAGGGCTCCAGGCGCCGTGCTGCCAGGCAAGGTCGTGGCCGGACCCTGGGGCCGGGTGGTGCGGCTCCTGCCCCTGGGTCCAGCTGCGACCTCGCCAGGCAGCGCGGCTCCTGCCCGGCCCCAGGTCCGGGTCCGGCAGCGGGGTCCGGCACAGCGCCTGCCCCCGGCCCCCGCCCCCGGCCCCTGCTGGGCGGCGCGGCTCCTGCCCCCGGCCCCGGGTCCAGCACCAACGTCGGCTGGGTGGCTCCGGTCCCAGCCCCAGCCCAGCTCAGCCCCCACCTCCAGGGAGCGCGGTAAGGGGGCAGGGAGCGGGTGTTGGAAGAAGGCAGGGGAGTTGGGGGGGTGGATTAGTGTCAGAGCGGTCAGAGGGCAGGGGAGTTGGGGGATTAAATGGGGGTAAGGGTCCTGGGGGGGCAGTCAGAAAGGAGCAGGGGTTGGATGGGGCGTTGGGGGGCAGTTAGGGGTAGGGATTCCAGGGACAGTCAGGGGACAGAGAGAAGGGGTGGTTGGATGGGGCGTAGGGTTCCTGGGGGGTCATCAGGAATGAGAGAAGGGGTTGGATGGGGTGGCAAGGGGCAGTCAGGGGACAGGGAAGGGGAGTGGATAGGGCACGGGTCTGGGAGGCTGTCAAGGAACAGGGGGGGTTGGATGGAGCAGGAGTCAGGGGGGGCATGACCCCTTCATGGGGTGAGGAGGAGGGAACCGGTTGTTAATATTTTGGCAGCTCATCACTGTGTGCATGTGAGAAAGCTGTGCAAAGAAGCCCTTCTCTTTACCCCACCCTAGAAAATGACGCAGCTTCTAGATGGTGGTTCTACATGATACTTCCTGTATTTTCTTGCATCAGCAACCAGTAAGAGGACGATTAATCCTTTGTTTACAATCTGCACTAATGTCTTGAATGCTAATCATTTGACTAGCAAAAAGAGGATGACAGTTTGGAGGACAGACAGAGCACAAAATGGCAGCTGAAGTGTCACAGGTCCAGAAGGTAAAGCAGCCATTTTCTCTGGCAGGTGGAATATTTCTGTAGCACATGACAAACAAGTTTCACATGAGATTCTGCAGCTCTGGAGCTACAATGCATAAGAGGCCTTCCATAAGGAATTTATTGTGTGTGTAGATATAACCTAATAAGGCAATTTTATAATGTTATTTATATATAGTGCTTTTACTGTGTGTATTTAACATATGTTCAAAGCGTAGTATAAGGCATTGGTTTGACATTAGCATTTGTAAGTACTTTACTTTGTTTGAAATCTACAGTATAGTGTATATAATCATAGTTTAATTAGTATACAAGTACACAAGAAAAGGCACCCTAATAGTATTAAATACCTATAAATGTAGTTTGATATTATGGTTACATTTTGTAACCCACCATTCTGTTAAAAGTCTAGTTAAAGTGATATATATGCTACAAATAGGTATATAAATGTTACACGTTAATGAAGTAATTTTGCAATGGTGCCAGTCTTTAAAAGAGTACATGGTCTTGAGAACAGATACCTCAGATAAATACAAGCACTAAAGGCTTATTGTGAAGTGTAAATGTAGTAAAAGGATTATGATGCTGACGACTTAATTCCTGAAACACCTAATTTCACGTCATTTACATCCATGTGTGGCTTGTCTTGTTACAAGTGTGATACTTGACCTACTTTTCTGCACTAGTCCCTTGGTATCAAAATACTTTCAGTTCCACACAAAAAAATAATTAAAACCCTTCTCTTATAAAGATGAGCAAACAAAAATTCCTTTTTAAAAAACAGACCACAGCTGCTTCTTGTCCGGGACCTCACAAGGGGAGAGGCAACTCTTGATTTAGTCCTAAGTAGAGCACTGAGTCTGAGGTCAAAATAGCTGAACTGCCCAATAAGAGCGAACATAATGTAATTAAATTTAACATCCTTGGCTTTCCGCCCCTTACAAAGAAACCACCACAGTAGCATTTAACTTCAAGAAGAGGAGCTATACAAAAATGAGGAAGCTAGTTAAACAGACATTAAAAAGAACATTCACTAGGGTGAAATGCCTGCAAACTGCCTGAAGACGATTAAAAACACCATAACAGAGGCTCAAACTAAATGCACATACCCCCCAAAACAAAAACAGTAAGATGACCAAAAAATGCCAGGCATCCTTTAAAAATTGGAAGCTAAATCCTACTGAGGAAAAACAAAAAGAAGCATAATCTCTGCTAAATCAAGTATAATTAAGCACACCAAGAAAGAATCCGAAGAGCAACAGGCAAATAGACACAAAAACTAATAGCAAAATTTCTTAAAGTACATCAGAATCAGGAGGCCTGCCAAACATTCAGTGGGGCCACTGGATGATCAAGGTGCTAAAGGAACAGTCCAGGAAAATAAGTGGAGAAGCTAAGTGAATTCTTTGCATCAGTCTTTACTGCAGAAGATATGGGGGAGATCCCCACATGCAAGCCATTCTTTTTAGGTGACAAGACCAGATGGGATTCACTCAAGAGTTCTGAAGGAACTCTGATATGAAATTGCAGAACTACTAACTGTGGTATATAACTTATTGCTTAAATCAGTCTTTATACCAGATCACTGGAGGATAGCTAACATAACACCATTTTTTTAAAAAAGGCTACAGAGGTGATTCTGGCAGTTTCAGGCCATTAAGCCTAACTTCACTACCAGGCAAGTTGGTTGAAACTATAGTAAAGAACAGAATGATCAGACACAGATGAACACAATATGTTGGGGAAAAGTCAACACTGCTTTTGAAGAGGGAAATCATGCCTCACCAGTCTAGCAGAATTCTGACGGAGTGAAGAAGCACAAGGACAAGAGTGATCCAGCAGATACACTGTACCTGCACTGACCCACTATGGCCATTCTTATATTCCTTTGTAGTGGCTCAGTGCAGGGGGCCCTCCCACTCCCCGGGAGGCCACCTTGCCTCATTACGTCACTGATACATTGGCTGCCATGGGGAACAAAGCGGTCTCTGCTCCCAGCTGGGGTCAGGCCTGTGCTCAGGCTGGCGGGAGGGAGGGAAACAAACAGTCAATTGGCCTCAGCCCTGGATCAAGGCAGAGCTACAAAGAGTCTGAGGCTCAGGCTTCCAGCCTGAGGAAGGGGAGATTGCCACCCCCAGGTTGTGGTGGCGGGGGCGGGACGGAGGTCCACACACTCCACTGCATCCTGGCCCAGGGCCCTAGCAGTGACAAAATGCTTTGTCACTGGGTCAGCAGGTATCCACTCCGCAACACGCTGACTCACCCTCTGTCAGTGTTGCGGCCAGACAGGGGTCTGCTACCCCTGGGCCACTTCCACGCTCCCCTTCTTGGTGTACCTGTTGCCGTGAGGATGGGGTAGAGGTTGATGGCAGCTTCTGGGACTGTGAGCAAGTCTTTGGGAATCTGGTCTGTCGGTGGTCCAGGCCAGTCGTCCTCTCCCTCCAGGGTCAGGTCTGACAGCAGTCTGGGTGGTCCGGGCCAGTTGTCTGCTTCCTCCAGGTCTGAATCAGCTAGCGGCCCCGGTGGCCCAGGCCAATCCTCTGCTCCCTCAGCAACCTCCGCCGCGTCCCAGCTTGGGAGACCACAGGAAGTGTCTGGTGCCTCCGGTGGTTGCCTCCCTACTGAGCTTGTTGGGCCGTCTTTTATACTTCCCACCCCTCCTACCCACTTCCTGGGGGAGGGGCAACTAGGCCCTGGTCCCTCCCACCAGAGCTCAGTGCAGGGGCCCTCCCACTCCAAGTCCTCAGGAGGTCACCCTGCCTCACTACATCCCTTATTCAAAAGTCAGACCCGTGTCCCTTGCTTGCAACTGGGTCTGCATAATGTGCAAGATGATAGCTTGTGTCCCCTTCCCAAAGGCACCATCTGTTGGAGATTCACTACAGAACTTAACAGGTGCATGGGGGCAGGGAGGTAAGTAAGTATTCTACCCACAATTGCACTAATTGGTAAGTTCTGAAAACTTTCCAAACTTAAAGTGTGCTGTGAATACAAGCTACTTCTAACTATCAAATATTATAGAAGCATTCAATTAACCATAGAAAGGAAATCACTTCAGTTTTTGAACACTTCAGTTCTCTCACCCACGGGATGCTATGGATGTGTCTGAATCTCTCTCCACATTTAAATTGCCTCCATAAGATAGACCTGTCAGTGTACTAGTGTTATAGGGTGATGCCCAAAGATTCTTTATGGTTGAAATTCACCCCAGTGCAGAGGACCTGTCCAAATCTCACATTAGGGCCCTTCATGCCACTTAAACCCTTAAATGGGTCCTCTTGTGCAAGGATGATTTCCACCCTAAGTGCATAGGAGCAGTATGAAGGTGTGCCTCCTAACATCAAGACTTCATGAATCTACTTATTGCAAGTAGGGAACTTCCCCTGGTGATGGGGCAGGGCTTACCCATCAGCCACTGCCAAATTTGAGCTTTCCTTTAAATAAGTAAAACTCCAGCTCTCATGGTTATGAAGTTTATATTCATCCAGCTCATATTTGGAGGATTAACTGATGCAGCATTGCCTCCTGATTCCACAGAGACCATAAAACAATATAGCGGTGTGACTTTTCCAAGACCAACTCCTGGCCTGGCCCCAACACACAGCACAATCATCTAGGCTGTGCAGACACCTGCCTATGCTGGTGAAATAAATCCTGAGAAATATATGCATCAAGTGACATAGTGAGCACCCAACTACTCAACTCCCCATCAAATCCATCAGCCCCCTCCCCCAACAAAATGATCAAATCAGATCCACAGGAATATATCTGAATCCACACTATTTATTCCCCTATCAATCCACCCTCAGTGAATTTTACTCTCCCTGCAATCCATTAGTTTCCCCTCTTGCCCAGTCCTTCACACACAGATCGTCTTTTCTCAGCAGCTGAGACTGCAGTGGTACCTCTTCCCTTTCCTTGCTGGCTGTTTAGCATTCTCTTTCCTCAGCTTCCTCTCTCTCTCTCTCTCTGTCAATTGGCTGGCTGGGATTCTCAACTGTCAGCTCTACCCACCTGGTCAGCCAGCAAAGAAACCTGGAGACCCCAGAGTGAGCTGGAGAACAGGGCTGGAATCTGGAGCTTCCAGCCAAGAGTCAGATAGTAGGCAGGCCTCACTGTTATTGGAGAAGTTACTCTGAGGCCACTGAAAGATAAAGGATTCCCTCACTCCAGATTACTCACCAGAGGTGGAAACAGTCTATGCCTGCTTCTGTGTCAGGACTAGAGTGTGGCCAGGAGGTATCCTGACAATATAAATCAGCTTAGCTCCAGCAGGTAATATTCCTTGTGTTGGACAGGTGTAAGTTGGCCGATAGGCTTTGCCCCAGAATTAACCAGCATGAACTCAGTAGACCAGAAGCAGTAAAGTGAGGTGTTCTGTGAACACTCGTTGCGATAAAAGATCGGAGGTGCTGGAGCTCCATATGAATTCTACAAGTTTCAGGATCTCTTGAACTTTCTAATTTGGGGATCATGTGCTTTTAAAACATTTTTCATTGTTTATGCTGTTCTGATCTTTTTTGCTCTACAAACACTTGTGCTTCTTCCCAAATTTATGGAGGTCAATTCCATGTACTGGGAATGCCCCTGAATCATGAAGTACAGTTACACCATTACATCAGGGAGCTTCACTATTATGTTTTGATACTGCATGAGAGGGGTTAAGACAAACAAGGAACTATGCTAGAGTCCAGATAGTTGGAGGTCTGACCACCTGCCTCAAACCCCTAAATAAAAAACATCTATTCCTACAGAGTGCCATTAACGTTGCTGACTTTGGTGGTATGCCATGAATAAATGATCAATTTGCAAGAACACAAACCTGACACTTCTGCAAAGTCAGTGAAATTCCCTAGTCCTCCTTTCACACTGAAGTAACACTGTTCTCCAAAGAGTTCTCCCTTCTGAGCATTGAGCTAACGTCACCCTAGTAGTCTGCAATTAAAAGGAAAACCCAGAGTAGTACAGCTACCCATATAAATATTTTCACATAACATGCAAGGGGGAAAAATTACAATAATTTTGAAATCTTCAGTTGCTTTTTATTTATAGTCAAACACAGCATCATGCCGTGGGGGGCGCTCTGCCGGTCGCCGGTCCCACGGCTCCGATGGACCTCCCGCAGGCGTGCCTGCAGAGGGTCCGCTGGTCCCACGGCTCCGATGAACCTGCAGGAGGTCCACCAAAGCCGCGGGACCAGCGGACCCTCCGCAGGCATGCTGCCGAAGGCACCCTGCCTGCCGCCCTCCCGGCGACCAGCAGAGTGCCCCCCGCGGCTTGCCGCCCCAAGCACGCGCTTGGCATGCTGGGGCCTGGAGCCGCCCCTGGTCAAACACCAATTTGCTTTAAAATATTTTTATGAACAGAAAGCAGTGTTAATTTACAAACAATATATTTTCTGTACATTTGTGTAAGAGACTGCCTGATAGAAATATACAATTAATTGCAATGTATGTTTAGGCGCTCTGTTTATACATATCCTCCATTTCTTCAATTTATCAGACAGCCCTTTTTCCCCCTGCATGTTTGACAGGTATAAGGCAGCAAACTAGCAGAGGGAGAGCTGCTTGAAGTTTATGCAGTCAATTATCTGTGTACACACACACAGACACACACAGCATGAAGGGGGAAGTGATGTATTAAAGATATGTGTAATTTATCACATGCAATAAATCTGTTGGCATATCTGTGCCATTTGTCACATGCCTCTGACCATATTACCTGCTCCTGGAAGGAAGCACTGAACAGAAATTGCCCTCTTCTTGCTTTGTTCCCGCCATACAGCCACTGAAATGCCCACTGCCACTCTGCCCTTTTGCTGGTCCTTTCCCTTCACTTCAGGTGCCATCACTGTGACTATACAGCGTACATTTATTCCCCCAGAACTCTCTTGCACTGAATTGATGATAGACTAACATGATTAACCAGTACTTCTCCATCTCTCCTTTGCCCCCCCCCCATCCTTTGTTTAAGAACACCATCATGAGAAGGTGAGCTGAAGCGCACAATCCCCCAAATTCTGCACTCTTCTATACAGAGAGAGTGCACACTTTCTTCAGTTTTCATTTAATATGGAAAATGCATGGGAATTACTATCATCCATTTATATTTCAGTTCTCCTGTGGCCTTATTATATTATCCGAAGGCAGTGATAGAGTACAGAATTATCTCAAGCCATGTCTTTGCATGCCCTATTAAATCTCCAGTGCCTCGGAGCATTTAAAAAGTGTTTAGTGACCTTCTGTACTGGAAATTTGTCTGATGGGAATGGGAAAGGCTTTTTCTTACTCTAGCAAGTAAAGTTTTGGAGCATGTTGCCGGTCTTCTTGTTCCAGAGCGTGCAATGCGTAAAGTGCAGTGTAAAGAGGACCTGGAGTCAACTGTTTGGGGAGAGTCTCTCTCTGTCCCCCATTAACAACAACATGAATAGACTATGTTTAGAATGCTCCCCCTGCCTGTGAAGCAAAACTAACATATTCCTGAGCACTACATAATACTGCTGTTGACTCTTACTTCTCCATCACAGTGTAGCTGCTCAGCCAGCATTAAGACTTGTGAAATTTGCTTGCAAGAGCAGAAGAAAGGAACCTTTGTGTCTGTGGACCACATTCTAACCTGTCCCTACTTCAAGGGACTTAATCTGAAAACCAGAAGTGGTAGGCAAGCATTAGCATATAGATGTAATAGATATGGGATGAAAATTCTGACAACACACAAACACTGAAGAGCTGTGAAAAATGTTCATTTACACCATACTTAAAAAAAAAAAATCGCTGAACTCTGTCAGTGAGCTCCAAAGTAGCTAAAGATTTTCCACTCTGAAAATAAAAATTTAGTATGCAGCATGCAAATTAAGTTAGTTTTTTATCATGAAATAAAAACAAAAAAAGTGTAATTAAAAATCCTTAGGGTAATTACAATAAAATTCTCATAGAATATCAGGGTTGGGAGGGACCTCAGGAGATCATCTAGTCCAACCCCCTGCTCAAAGCAAGACCAATCCCCAGACAGATTTTTGCCCCAGTTCCCTAAATGGCCCCCACAAGGATTGAATTTACAACCCTGGGCTTAGCAGGCCAATGCTCAAACCACTGAGCTATCCCTCCCGCCCCCCATCTCTGGAACCTCGGCCAATAATTTATGGTTTAAAAATGCACTATGGTTTTAAGATATATTTATGTTGTAAGTAAAACACATCAAGAATTTTACATATTTTCCTTTCTACAAACAAAATCATTCAATCACATTTTTCCATGATTTTCTCTCTTATTCAGGCTCAGAAAATACCTCTATTTAAAGAAGAGCTTTCTTCCTTACAGACATTGACTACTCCTACTTGATGCTGCAGAGAGGTTATAATATTGACTACAGGACATCATAATTATTACAATGGCAGTACACTGTCAGTGCAAACACACAATTATGATCTCATGCAAGAGCAAGCAAGAGAGCTTGGCTTGTGATTTGCTTTCAGATTCACGTCTTCAATAATAGCAAGAGGAATACATAGCAAAGAATTCCTTCATACATATAAATTATGTGCTTTCAAATTTGTCATCTACAACCTATCCTGAAGGATGATCCCTCACTCTCACAGGTCTTGGGAGACAGGTCAGCCCTTGCTTACAGACAGCCCTCCAACCTGAAGCAAATACTCACCAGCAACCACACAACAAAAACACTAGGAACCAAGAACCTATCCTTGCAACAAAGCCCATGCCAACTCTGTTCACATATCTATTCAGGGGACACCATCATAGGACCTAATCACATCAGCCACTATCAGAGGCTTGTTCACCTGCACATCTACCAATGTGATATATGCCATCCTGTGCCCCTCTGCCATATACATTGGCCAAACTGGACAGCCTCGACACAAAAGAATAAATGGACACAAATCAGACATCAAGAATTAGAACATTAAAAAACCAGTTGGAGAACACTTCAACCACCCTGGTCACTGAATTACAGACCTAAAAGTCGCAATTATTCAACAAAAAACTTCAAAAACAGACTTCAATGCAAAACTGCAGAACTGGAATTAATTTGCAAAATGGACACCATTAAATTAGGCTTGAATAAAGACTAGGAGTGGATGAGTCATTACACAAACTAAAAACTATTTCCCCATGCTAATTTCCCCCCTACTGTTACTCACACCTTCTTGTCAATTGTTTGAAATGAGTCATCCGGATTATCACTACCAAAATTTTTTTCTCCTGCTGATAATAGCCCACCTTAATCGATTAGTCTCATTAGAGTTGGTATGGAAACCCCCATTTTTTCATGTTCTCTGTATATATCTATTATATATCTTCCTAATGTATTTTCCACTGCATGGATCTGATGAAGTGGGCTTTAGCCCATGAAAGCTTACACCCAAATAAATTTGTTAGTCTCTAAGGTGCCACAAGTACTCCTCGTTCTTTTTACTAATAGGAAATGCATTCATTTACGTAGCTGTCAATGTTTTGGTTAATTTTATAAGACTGCAATGTCACAGTTGAATTTTAGACTTTGTGCAACTAAGAACAGTTCATTTAACAAAAAGTTTTATTCCAGTCTGAATTTTCACTCCTCTCCTTCCTGCCTTTAAAAAAAATTTAAAAAAATTAAAGACGACATTGTTAACCTCTTTAGGATATGAAGTGTGCCTCCTCCATAAAGGAAGAAAATCCCAGGCTTCCTCCTTGAAGGTTATATATAATACAGAAAACAGGAATGAGGAGGCATTAAATATATTTTAGTATCTTTTGCGCATTGGGTCCTCTAAAAATCTAAACCTAATTGTCTCAAACAGCTATACGTACATATATGCTTCATGAGATATGCACATCATCTGGTAAAGTACAGTACATTGTGGGGCCTAACCACGTTGACAAGGTCCATTTAAAAATCACATCAATCAAGTTTTCGTTAAGGGTCTCGTTTTTAAGCTCAGTCACGTTCTTCTCAGAAGAATATCTGATGTTATAACATCTAGTCTCCCACAAAAGATTAAAGAGCTCTCACCTCATGAATAAAAATTCTGTACACAAAAGATTCCTGAAGGAATCTTTCCCACTGAAATTGCTGATATGCTATAACAGCAAAAAACACCAATTCACTCAGTATAAAAGAGTGATTAGTATTCCAAAACATTCAGTTGTGAAAAAAGACAATCAATCATCATTAAAATATATATACAATTATGGTTCTGCTAAGAAAGAAGCACATTACCCACAATGTTGGTGCTATCATATCAGGGGTGGCTGCAGGCCGCGGGGGGCGCTCTCCCGGTCGTCGGGAAGGTGGCAGGCAGGGCTCCGGTGGACCCTCCGCAGGCACGCCTGCAGAGAGTCTGCTGGTCCCGCGGCTTCGGTGGAGCCGTGGGACCAGCGGACCCTCCGCAGGCACGCCTGCAGAGGGTCTGCTGGTCCTGCAGCTTCGGTGGAGCCGCGGGACCAGCGGACCCTCCGCAGGCACGCCTGCAGGAGGTCCACCGGAGCCGCAGGACCAGCAGACCCTCCGCAGGCAGAGCGCCCCCCGCGGCATGCCATCGTGCTTGGGGCAGCGAAATGTCTAGAGCCGCCCTTGTATCGTATGCAAATCATCATGTACCATTAACCTTTGAGTTCGATTTGAGGTAGTCAGATGGGTTATTATTGCAATCTCTTAACTATTTTGATAAACATAATGTAAGATACAAGACAACAATGCAGCAAAGGACAGATTTAGTCTTATTACACAGGACATATTCACTCTGCTATAATTATTTTGAAGTTGTGTTGCAATACAATTGTGCCAGATTCTGCCCTCAGATATGTACACATCAACTGTGAGTTACAGTTGGGTGCATACATTTAAGATCAGGATGTGACCTACAGAGCATAGCTACCAAGCTTAGTGCAGACCCATGTGTGACATATTATACAAAGTCATGTAACGAGCCTTTCGCATATTTGTAAATAATTATTTTATAACCATACAGCAGATTAAAATAATTGTGTCCCTAACTGCCTGGAGCTAGGGGGAAGCTTTCTTCTTATGCTTATTTTTTCAAAATTGTCCATTATGATGTTTTTACTACATCTGTGCTCGGGGGGGCAGGGGGTGGAGGAAATCAATTTTTACATGGAATAACCAAAAATCCCAGACACAAAAATTCAAACACACACTGGTTTTCAGATGAAAATATTCACTTACCAAAAACAAAACAAAAACAAACAAACCCTCAAGGAAAGCAGATACTTTCCCTGAATGTTTGTTTTGTTGAAAACCCTATTGTCCATCAAAGAAAAGGAAAGTTTTAGATTAGCCATAGTTTTTAATACCTGTTCCTGATATCTGATACTGACCATTGTCAGAGAGAGGACACTTGATTAGAAAATTAATTTGACAATTTCTATGTTTTAACAACTTGATTAAGCATTCTACATGCTATGAAGACCGAATTGTTAGGCAATTTTCATAGTTTAGACCACAATCTTGTATTGTAATTTCAGTTATGGATATCCACAGATTATATAAATTCATGCCAGGTGGGATACTGCAGGCAGCAATACTTAATATGATGCATTTGATTCACACACAAGATAACTCATATGATTAATATACTCCAGTTCAGACTGACACAGGGGAAAAAAGGTGGGTTTTTTTCCTCCTTTTTGTCAAAATGCAGTAAGGTTTTAATTTAGAAGCATCTTGCTGTGCTGAAGTTAGTTCTATTTCAATGAAAGAGATCTAAAGCTACAGAAAACAAAAAATTGCCATTTAAAAAAAAAGATTCAAGTAAATAGATGGTTCCAATAAAAGGTTGATATATATCAAAATTAAGAAAAAAAAATCCAGAGGACATCTAGAAAAGAGTTAGATTAGCCATGGTAGGGACTATATCGTTTAATGCACAGACTATACCCTGGCTTACCCCTGGGGCTCATGGCTGGGGGTGCAGGATCTGGGAGGGAGTTAGGGTGTAGGAGGGTGCGGGAGGGCGCTCAGGGTGGGGGTGTGGGAGGAGGCTCAGGGCTGGGACAGGCAGGAGGTGCAGAGCACTTACCTGGGGCAGCTCCTGCTTGGTGCAGAGGGGGGTGCAGGTGGCTCTGCGCAGCGCGGCACCGCCCCCATGGCCACGATTCTGGGAGCTGACCCCCCGGCAGGTAGGGCCACCCAGAATTCTTCTCTCCGGCTGGCTTTGAAAGGGAAAGCACTGCTTCTCTCCGGCCACTGGCTGCACAGTGCCCCTGCTCCTCCTGAGTCCTCTGGCCCGTGCTCGCAGGGCCACATTCTGAAAGGGGCTTTAGAGCTGCAGGCCAGGGCCCCTTTAACCCAGGGCCCTGCAGCCCCTAAAGCCCCTGCGTTCCGGGTGGCCCTGCCTGCTGGGGGGGGGGCAGCTTCCCCGCTCGCTTGTTCCCTCCCTCCCAGAAAGTCCTAAGTGCCACCAAAGAGCTGTTTGGCAGTGGGGGAAGCACTGGGAGGAACGGAGGGGAAGGAGGTGGAGAAGAGAAACTTGTGCAATGCTCCCTTGTAAAGTCAGCCTAACAATATTATAAAGGGAGCATTGCACAACTTTAAACGAGTATGTTCCCTAATGGAGCAGTGACGTAACTTCAAAACAACGTTAAGCAGGATGACTTTAAGTGAGGAGTTACTGTACACTAAGTCATAACAGTATACGTACACTAGTAGATACCTAGATCCAGTGCCATAACAAGGGCGAGGCGAGTGAGGCACTTGCCTCGGGCGCACAAAGCTGAGGGGTGCAGAAAACAAATTAAGTTTTTTAATTCTTATTTTATGAAAAATTATAGTAATATAATATGCACATTGCGTCATGATAAATGTACAATGTAAATGAAAAATAAATAGAATACACCCTACAGTAATTATAAAAGCATTGGTTCTCAAACTGGGGGTTGCAACCCGGTTATGTGGGGGGTAGCGAGCCCCGACCCCGGCGCGCAGCTGCAAGTTGTAAGCCCTGACCCCTGCACCAGGCTGTGAGCCCTGACCCCTGTGTGGAGCTGTGGGGCTAAGAGCTCTGACCGCTGTGCTGGGTGTGAGCTCCGACCCCAACAGGGATGCACAGCTGCGAGCCCCGACCTCCCCAGTTCATGATGCACTATGATGCACACCTTATATGTATTAGTTGACTTTGTACGCAGATCTTATGATTAAAAATAAATGTTCTATTATTATTGTTATTTATGGGGGTTTTTTTTAACAAAGTAACTACTATGAAATTATATGGAGAGGGGAGGGTGCAATTTTATATTCTTGCCTCGGGCGCAAAAATAGCTAGTTACGGCTCTGCCTAGATCGA
Organism: Mauremys mutica; assembly: GCF_020497125.1. Classification (NCBI taxonomy): domain Eukaryota; kingdom Metazoa; phylum Chordata; order Testudines; family Geoemydidae; genus Mauremys; species Mauremys mutica. Next base: position 84,475,357 of record NC_059076.1, read on the forward strand.
ATGAACTAGTAACAACAGGTGACTTCAAATACCTGCATATCATCTGATCATATGACACCATCAGGACAAGGTTTAGAGAAACAAGTTCTCAACATTTTAAGTGATTACTTCTTGGTACAGCTAGTTCACAGACACCAGCGTGGCGGCTAGTCACAATTTGACTAGTTAGACATAAGCTTTGATTCAAGCAACAAGAGTTAAGCCACTAATAATGATTACAATAAGTTCAACATCATCATAGGAGAGCTTGACAATAATTATGTCAAAGATAGAACTGAAAGAGAAATGTTTTCAGAAGTTGTATAAGGCAGAAGTGGCAGCCCAAGGTTGATGTCAGGAGGACAGATTTCCATATCCTAAGGGCCACCATAGAAAAAACCTGGTCACCTTGTAATCTAAGATTTGATAGTAGAACATCTAAAAGGGTGAGTAGGGATATGATTGGGGTTGTATATACTGGCATAAATATTTTAAATATGGCCAGAAGTCTCACGACTTGGAGATTTAAAAAACAGATGAATAATAATAGTTTTGGATTGTGGAGGCTCAAAATATGGCTCTAGAAGAAATAATGTAACAGTTAATTAATCTTGCTCCAAAGTTGCAATAATTTTACATCTGTCTCTATAAGGTACTTATTATGGCAGCCTTACTGTAGTATAGGAGCACCTCACAGTCTAATGCCTTTATCCTGAGAGGCTAGTCTCAGTGACACAAAACAACAAAATCCACCTTTCACCCCCCTTCCCGCCTTTTTCTTTATTAAAGCCCCTCTTTCAATCACTCTAATTTACCCTACCATAATTATGCCCTCCTTTAGCCTACCTCAGCCTTCTGAACATAGAACACTACATTAGATGTCAATTTCTTCCCCTCTGCTCTCTTCACTCTGGGCGGGTTTGGAGGGGGTGGGGAGAGATACGTTCTTACCTCAGATTAGTGAGCATGGGGGAAAATCCTAGTGACAGTAAGACAGTATTAATGACAGTTGAAGTAAGTCAATGTGACTTAGGAAATTGGGACTCAGACTCACAATGCTGAGCACACCAATGGCTAAATAGCTTGAAAAAAAAAATCTGTGCCTATATGCTTTCTGAACAAAAAAAAAAAAAAAAAAAAAAAGTCATAAAACCTGTCCCAGAATTCACAATCTGTACTTTCTACACCGCAGACCAGCAATACTACTAACTGCTCACAAAGGCATTTATAAATATTTTAATAGTGACCACTTTAATGAAGTAGCCATTATGAAAAAAATGCCCTAATGGAAACAAGGTTCCTGTCCCTGACAATCATAATACCTTTTAGGACAGTCTCTTTCCTAATAAGACTGCACTTTTCAGATAAGAACCTGTTGCTCCTCTTTTACCTGACTTTAGTTTTCTCTTTGGCGTGTACAGTAATTAAAAGTCAGCAGAAAGGGATTTGTCCCTAATAAAATACTTAAAATCCATATTTGTGTAGGTAATTCAGCTCTGTGAATCAACTCCTTTCTTCTAAAAGATTTATCACTGTGGAATAAAATCACTTGTTAGGAAACAAATCGAAATCCATTCATGTGCTAAATTTTCCAATCCAAATAATGAAAAGCATTTTACATTTGAAAATAAAATCTGCATCTGTGATTCAAAATATCTGCAGCTGAAAGAAATTAGTGAAACCATACATTAATTTAATATAGAGCCATAGCATTATTGATTAACAAACACTGCATCTTGAGTCACATACCAGGTATTGTTCTTAATTGTGTTTTAAGAAAGTTATATGCAACTATGCAAATAAATCCATAGTTTGTCTATTCCTTCTTCGTATATTAAAGCTACCAGGGGCGGCTCCAGGCACCAGTACGCCAAGTGCATGCCTTGGGCAGCAAGCCACGGGGGGTGCTCTGCCAGTCGTCGCGAGGGTGGCAGTCAGGCTGCCTTCGACGGCATGCCTGCGGAGGGTCAGCTGGTCCTGCGGCTTCATCGGACCTCCCGCAGGCAAGCCACCCAGAGCCGCAAAATACTTAGAGCCGCCCCTGAAAGCTACTGTGGGCTTTGATTATCGCATGGTTTGTGGATGACTGTATCTTGACTTTGAGAAGCAGTATCCTATCTGCACCTTATTATAATCATATTGTTGAAAAGATTTGAGGTATACATATGTTTCAGAAGACATATAATGAATATGGTTCTGGGATGATTGCTGTCAAGCTAAGATCAAAATGAGAGAACAGTTTATCTATCTGCTTACTGCACTTATCCCAGGCTCTCAACACAAACCTATTACAAGACAACTTTAATTCATTATTATTAATACATGGCACTTAACAAGGGATAGGTCATCTTACAATGAGTCAATAAAAAAAAAATCTCATACAGTAGCATCCTAACCCCAAAATCTCCAAACTCAGACTCTATGAACAAGGTGAGATTTTTTTCACGAAGGTTGCAGAAATCACAGATTCTGTGACTTTCAGTGACCTCTGTGACTTCCGCAGCAGCTGGTGTAGCTGACTTCAGGGCTGCCTGAGCAGTTAGGCCAGCTGCTCAGGCATCCCACAGCTAGCCGCACCGGCTGCTGCTTAGGAGACCCTGGGCAGCTGGCTCCGGGGACCATGCGAGCAGCGCTGGTGTGGCAGGTCCCAAGGAGCGCACAAGCGGCAGTCTTGGGGCTGCCCTGGGGAATGCCCGAGCACCGGTCCTGGGAAGTGGTCCTAGGGGCTGCCCCGGGGCCAGCCACATCGGCCGCTGCTTGGGCGGCCCCGGGCAGCTGTCTCCAGGGACCATCGGAACAGTAGCTAAACCTTAGCCTTATTCACGAACTCCTGAGTCACGCCTCTAATCAACTCTTGAGAGAAATAGCCTTGCCACACAGCGGTGTTTTTCAGTACTTCATTTGATCCTCCAAAGAAATTGAGAAGGCATTTTAGAAAGTGCTCCTCCCAAAAGCATTTGTACAAAATAAATGTGGGTTCACTTATCAAACATAAAGCAAAGGCATCAAATATAGACAAGTAAACTTAGATATGGTGATATCTTCTTAAGAAGACATGCTAATTGAAAAATATCGCTATTCAACCGTTCTACATCATGGGTAAAATTATCTACCAGTTTAATTCCATTTAATTAAATGGGCACCACGTGTGGTAACTTGCAAATCATTTAAGCTGATTTTTGCATAACAAATATAATGTCTAACTTATTGAAATACATAGGAACATGTACCACATACCAGCAAGCATACCATTTTAACTGGCTTCTGTGGTTGCCCTTATAACATTTTGCAACAGTTCAGACACAGTTACCTCCTGTTCTAAATATAGGGGAAAACTAAGGTACTTCAGATCCAATTTACTGACCTTTTAAATGGGGACAACTGTACTGGTCACAAAACCTCTTGCTTCATAAAAGGTTGGGGACAGGGGAAGTGGGCTTCCATTACCCCCTATTCATATAGAATTATTTAAACGTAGACTATCAGGGTTGGAAGGGACCTCAGCAAATCATTGGCAAGGCCAATCCCCAGACAGATTTTTACCCCAGTTCCCTAAATGGCCCCTTCAAGGACTGAACTCACAACCCTGAGTTTAGCAGACCAATGCTCAAACCACTGAGCTATCCCTTCCCTCAACAAAGCTATGCAAGAGATCCAAGTTAACAAGTAGCAAATGTAACCAGTGTTCAGCCGGAAATTCATACCTATCATGTACTCTTAGGTACCATCACATGCAGATAAGGTGCCAGATTCCCCTCTCATTTACCCTAGTGTGTGAGGCTGGTGTAAGTCCAAGTGGAAATCACACACCAGAGTCTCCATTCTATACCTAATGTATTATTTAATTAAATTACATTTAAGTAGTAGGAATTATCTTTGGCCAAAAAGGGGAAGTAGGCTTATGTCTTTTTATTGAGGCTAGGAAATAAGACATTAGAATATTTGATTTTTTTAAAATTTTTAGTTTTTTCTAGTTTTAGATTTCAGTTTTATGGGATAATTACTGGTTAGATATGCAGGAAGCTTATTCTCAGGGGTTCTCCTGACTACAGCAGTCTTCTAATCCCATCCAGAAGACATTCCGCTGTGTGAAAGGGGGAGACGCTCAATTAATACAGCCTGGGGCTCTGCCCAACTGCAGATTTGAGAGTCTGAGGAAAAATATCCTATAGAATTTAATAGGGTGTGACCCTATAGAAATTCCTTTTGGGAAGGAAACCCCCCCCCCCTATTTTTATGGGGTTTTGAACCATTATACTGGAATTCTATAACAGCAACATACATGGAATTTAATACAAAATTGTTTTTTTCTAGAAGGGGGAAGGTGAGGGCAAATCCAAAGTAGTTCAGCTGGCTCCCCACCTTGTCTAGTACTGGCCCACACACTCACAGTCCAGATCTACAGAGCCCACAGCCAGAAAAGCCTCACAGAAGGGGCTTTGAAACATTGGGCTGGGAAGAACACTTCAGATAGAGTTCTCCCTTTCACAAATGCAGATTCCCCTCTGTTCACAGTACAGAGTGGCACGTGACCCCCCACCCTCAGATTGAACCATCTCCTGAAGTTCTTACTCAGTTTTTGCTCAGGCAAGGTTCCCAACAATGCCAAACCCTGAAAGCTGCTCAACACCTGTGACTCCAGTTGACTTCACCATTTAGATTTTCTCTGTACAGCTTCTATAGCTTGTACTAGACCTATTCTGATTCTTAATACAAGAAGCGGCTACCACACACAGTCTTAAATCAATAATATTATGGTTGAAGGCTTCATGGCCTTTATCATATTATCAGAAAAGCAGTTTTGAGCTGAAAATTATTGCTTATCCAAATCAATAAATAATTTAATTAGACTTTTTCGTTACTTGCATCAAGTCTCTAACTTCAAACAACAAGGCTGCTGTTTATATGCAGTTTGTGAGATGCTATTATTAAACCCTTCTCACACAGGTCACGCTCAAGGGATGCTACTGCACTAAGTTAAATGCTTTTCACCTAAAGGACACCTTCTTAAAACATCAAAGCTCATCGGCTCAGAAGTGAGCTCTCCATATCTTTTTAACATCCTTAACACGCAGTCAGTCAATGGTAAAGAAAACTGAACTAAGCCTTATTACCAAATCAAAATCATGTAGTTTCTTCTCTCAGTACGAGGTGTCCTGAGAATTGTGTATTTGCTAACTTTACTTCTACACTTTTTTTTTAAACATTGTATCACATGCAAATAAAAATTCTAAGCATAAGAAGTTAGTTCATTAAAGGGTAAATCCTGACCCCACCTTCACATCCACGGAGGGTCCCTGGCAGCAGAACAGATACTCATGTGCTGTTCAGCTGTGCCAGCCGCCATCTTGGCCAACACATCGAGGAATTCCTGTGCTAAAAGCATGAGGTGTTAGAGCTGGAACTAGAGATCCAAGGCTCCCTAGTTGAGGCTATAACAGATTCATATCCTTGGTGTATTGGCACAGACAGGGACCCTATCATGCACTCACATGTGGGGTACACAACAGGATTTGGAGGACAGTGCAGAGTGCACCCACTGACGTGGAGTTCAGCTCTGCAGCTGGACCATTTGTACCAGTGTGTAGAGGGCAGGGTATAGTTGAGGTTATATTCATCATCTTGTCCATCATCATCAAGAGGATGCGTTAGGCTCCAGAAGCTGTTCCTCTACATCTTTACATTATGCCCTTGTGGAACAGCTAGTTCTAGATTACATAAAGTGAGAGGCTATTCTCAGTTTGTCCTAAATAGGTGTAGGAGCTGGTTCAAGCTAATCAGCTAAATTATGACAACCTGAATATAATTAAGGTCAACATCCCTGCAGAAAGGGTTGTCGATGTCTATATATGTTTGGAAAGATTTCCCTCCCACCAAAGTTTTTAAAAAAATCAGAAGGGATAGGCTGTGGTAAATATCATAGGGCTAGAGTTAATTTATGGCAACTGTACTAGCAAATAAATAAATTGATGGACGGAAGAAAACCAGACCGCAATAAAGAGAGAGACCAGTGGAAAATGAGAAGTCAGTGCAGTATGATATAGCAGGGGGGGAAAGGCCAATGTAAAGCACAAATGCAGCAATTCAGAGAGCATGGAGATGATTGCCTTCTCTAAAGCCCTAGCATGATAGCACCCAACATACGGTTTTCATGACAGTTCATGTCATTAATTACAAAACAGTGTTATATTAGAGGGAATTCAGAAAAGTGAAACAAAAATTATAAAGGAGTTCAAAAGAATCTCAAACTTGCTGCTATTAAAGTCCTGTGGCTGACCTACGTTGCACCTAGCAGGCCTAAGGTTGCAAAAGGTGGCTTAAAGCCATCTTCTCCCCCTACCCACAGCATCAAAGAGCAGAGCCCTGGGGTAGCAGATGATCTGGGCCTTTGAATTTTCACTATATAGTTCAAATATTCACTATAGATATTGTCACTAAGACTTAACCTATAAGATAATTTTTTAATCACTTGATAGCCCTAATTAAAACTAATTATGATTAATCATGCTGTTAATAGAATACCATTTAAATATTTTTGTATGTTTTCTACATTTTCAAGTATATTATTTCAATTACAACACAGAATACAAAGTGTACAGTGCTCACTTTATTACAAACATTTTCACTGTAAAAAGAACTTTGATTCACTGCATTGAAGTACTGTAGTGCAATCTCTTTATCCTGAAAGTTGAAGTTACAAATGCAGAATTATGTAAAATAGAACAATTGCACTTAACAATAAAACAAATGTAAAACTTTAGAGCCTACAAGTCCACTCAGTCCTATTTCTTGTTCAGCCAGTCACTCAGACAAACAAGCATTCAGTGTTGGGGAAAACCGGGGAGGAGCGTGAGTAAGCAATAACTTGTGCAGGAGGAGGGTGAGGATGGAAAGCATTTTGCTGCTGCTTCTGGAAGGGTGGTTTCTGGTACCGGGCTCACCAGGCTCACTTCCTTTTACTGAGCGAGGTGGGCTCCCTTCAGCAGAGTGAGCCCTTGTTTGCAAGAGAGGGTGGATTTTACCTCAGGGACTAGTCATACTGCAGGGGAGAAGAGGCTGGTGCAGGGAGGCTGAGCTCGCCAGGCCATGTTCTCTATGGGGTAACCCCAGAGTGAGCGGCTGGCTAGGGGCAATGGGGCACGACACAGAGGGATTGGTCCTGGGAGTGAGAGGCTGGCTGGGAACAATAGGGCCCAGGCTGGTTAGGGCGCCAATACCTCCCATTTTGGCCAGGACAATCCCCTTTTTCAGCTCTGTCCCGTCCGTCCCTACTTCTTCACCAAAACTGAGCATTTGTTCCAGCTGCAAGGCACAGCAGAGAGAGGCGGCTGCTGCCTGGGGATCAGCTGAAGGCAGCAATGCCCACCAACAGGAGCGTGGAGACATTTGCTGATGGCGGGCAATGCTGGCTTCAGGGTGGTGCAGGCAGCACATGGTTTGGGGGCGGAGGTCAGCCCTTGAGCTCAGGACAGGGGTCAGTCCCAGCCGCGGGCAGCATGGGGTGAGGGTGGGGGTCTGCCCCTGAGCCTGGGATGGGAATCAGCCCCCAGTTCCAAGTGGCACAGGGCTGGGAGGGGGGAGACCCCGCGTGGGCCGCAGACCTGGGAGGCATGGGGAGGGCAGTTCGGACGAGCCCTGCAAGGTGTGTGTGTTGGAGGGGAGGTGTGCTCCTGCGAGCCCCTGGCAGTGCTGTTATCACTTTAAAAACGCAGGGGTGAGACCTACCTTACTTTCTGTAGCCTCTTCTCTTCCCGCCCTCTGATGGCGGCTTGCGTTACTGCGCCTGAACAGACAGGCTTTTCCCCGAGCAGCTCATGCTGCTCTCCCGCCCAGAGGCTCTGCGATTAAAGCGCGTTAAAAAAATTAACGTGTTAATTGCGCTGTACATTAATCGCAGGCGTTAAGAGCAGTTAATGGACAGCCCTAATTGTAATGTATTTTCTGTATTTATTTAGACAAAACTGCTTACAACAACCTAAGAAGTTCTGCTGGCAATAAATGGAAGCGTTGCTGAACAGTTTCACTGGTGATTATGGGTAGGCTATATTACCCTTAGATCAGTACTGTTTCCCTCTATTTTTGTTACACCATCCTAATTAATTCACATAGTTCTGTATTCTGGTTCTCAAAAATTCTGAACACACTGATCACCATCAAGCAAATTGGAGCTCTCTCTCTCTCTTAAAAAGAAGAAACACAAAACATGAATAGGCTAGATAAAAATCTGAATTTAAGCCAATTCCCACCATTCTGATGTTAGTTCAGGTCCTGTGTACTGGATAATTTAATGGAAGCCCGTGAAGATCAATTTACTGTAGCACAGAACATCTTCTGTCACTGCATCTGTGCAACTTCATTAGCATTGTGTCTTTGCTATACATTACATACTTATTTGGGGTGTAATTGGACTCCAACACAGCACAATAGTGTTGAAAGAAATGTAATATTTTCAGCCCAGGAACTTTGTAACACATCCTCCCTTGCTTAATTGCAGCAAAGAAAATACTTGCATACAACAGACTCCCATTTCTACCTTTGATATAATCCATGGTGTCTGAAAGTAAAAGAATCATAGAAAGTTGTTACAAAGTGGTGTGTGTACTAAGACATTCTGTACTCAAGACAGCAAGCACGAAACATTTGAAACTCTAGAATTAGAGACAGCCAGGTTAAAATTCAAGTCTGAAATAAGTTCTTACTTGAGTTACTAAGAACTGTTTAGATTATTAAAACTGAAAAATAAAATCTAATCGAATACTAATTCATCATGAAAATCTGTTCACTTTTTCTGCTATTTTCAGCTTGAACAATGAAAATAGATTGGAGACTTGCATTTTGTTCAAAGCAAGTTTCTAATCACAATCACTGTTTTGCTTTGAACACATAGGCAAGCACTGCAGCATCCTGCCAGTATTCCTGTGCAGTATTATCCCTTTAAAAACAAATGGCTAAGTGATTTTTTTTAAATAGTAATATTTCTATTGATATTAAGTTCCATAAATGCTTGCATTTGCAAAACTTAAGTCTACCTATTTTCCTGGCCCTCCTTATTTTAACCTCAGCACCACAATCATTAATGGATTTTATCCTCAGATAACAACCTTGTGAAGTAGGGATGCATTCTCTCTATTTCACAAAGGGGGTATATTAGCATAATCAATTTTAGGACCAGAAGAGACGACTGGATCATTGGCCACCAATGCTGCCCATCCATCACCTGCACACTAATGCATAGAATCATAGAAGATTAGGATTGGAAGAGACCTCAGGAGGTAATCTAGTCCAACTCCCTGCTCAAAGCAGGACCAACACCAACTAAATCATCCCAGCCAGGGCTTTGTCGAGCCAGGCCTTAAAAACCTACAAGGATGGAGATTCCACCACCAGCCCCGGTAACCCATTCCAGTGCTTCACCACCCTCCTAATGGGACAGTTTTCCCTAATATCCAACCTAGACTTCCCCCACTGCATCTTGTGACCATTGCTCCTTGTTCTGTCATCTGCCACCACTGAGAACAGCCGAGCTCCATCCTCTTTGGAACCCCCACTTCAGGTAGTTGAAGGCTGCTGTCAAATCCCCCCTCATTCTTCTCTTCTGAAGACTAAATAAGTCCAGTTCCCTCAGCCTCTCCTCATAAGTCATGTACCCCAACCCCCTAATTATTTTCATTGCCCTCCGCTGGACTCTCTCCAACTTGTCCACATCCTTTCTGTAGTGGGGGGCCCAAAACTGGATGCAATACTCTATTCGGCACTGGTGAGGCCACATATGGAGGGGAATAATCACTTCCCTCGATCTGTTGGCAATGCTCCTACTAACGCAATCCAATATGCCATCCTAAGTGAAAGACTCTGCACTTGTCCTTGTTGAACCTCATCAGATCTGCAAACTTGGGATAGATTGCACCATCAGCATCACCCAGATCATTTATTAAGATGTTGAACAAAACCAGCCCCAGGACCGACCCCTGGGGCACTCCGCTTGATACCAGCTGCCAACTAGACATCGAGCTATTGATCACTACCCATTGAGCCTGATGATCTAGCCAGCTTTCTATCGACTTCATAGTCCATTCATCCAATCCATACTTTTTTTCCTCTTGCTGGCAAGAATACTGTGGGAGACCGTATCCAAAACTTTGCTAAAGTCAAGATATATCACGTCCACCGCTTTCCCCATATCCACAGAGCCAATCAGGTTGGTCAGGCATAACTTGCTCTTGGTGAATCCATGTTGACTGTTCCTGATTCCATTTTGAAGCACTTGGAGGAGAGGAAGGCATTCTTTGAGGACCTGCTCCATTATTTTTCCAGGGACTGAGGTGAGTGACTCAGCTGTAGTTCCCCAGATTCTCCTTCTTCCCTTTTTAAAAACCCAATAACCAAAATGAGACCAAATATTACAGCCCACAGGAGAGTAGACTTATGTTCCTCAGAGAGAGAATAGGAGGGATTGAGGCAATTACATGGAAATGATTAAGTGAAATATACCCAGATAATCCTGGCAAGTGACTTGCACCCACATGGTTACCTAAGGTCACACAAGTGAGCTGTAGCCGAGCTGGAACTGAACCTAGGGCTTCGGAATTCCTCTTCAGTGCCCTATCCTATTCCTTCCTAAATTGATTTTAGTATCCTTTAAATACAGAGCCCCCAAATAGCATGTTTATTCAACTAAAATATAAACATCTTAATCTTATTTCACTGAATGTGTTGCACATGCTTAAAAACGTTTGTCTCTTTGATATTTGTTTATAGTTTGTTTGCTTTAAATAGTGGCCAATAACTTCTGGATAAAGGGGAAAAATGCATGCAATAGGAAATACAGGGGCGTGGAGAATGTAAATGAATGGCTTTAAATACCACCAAGTATTTTTGTTGCATTTTGTTTTTGAATTTGCTGGCCAGAAGAGTTTTTAGCTTTTGTTCGTGACTGTATCCTGGAGTAATCCTGAAATATGCAAGTCATATCCTGGGGCAAGGCAAAAGAGCTGGTTAAAAGGCTTAGAAATCTTAAAGGGAGTTTTGAGCTTATTAAATGGGTATTATATCTGAAGAGTAAGGAAATTGAGAGATTAATTAATAAAATAAGCAGCATGTTGTGCCACTGTGATAAATGCAAAGAGCTACTTTAAAAAAAAAAAGTTACCTTGTTCTGTTTTTCCTTTTGCTTTGTTTGAGTTAACTTGTTTACTTATGCAACAATACAGCCAACCAGATAGGAAGCTATTACTTACCATGGTATTGCCTGCTTGCAACTTGATGCACCTTAGAATGGAGAGGCAGTTAAGGTGGGGGTTCTTACACCTCTGAAGGGAGTGTGAGCTTTGATTTTAGCACTGTGGTCTTTTGAGAAGTATAGTTTAGTAGCTTGACAGCCATTTTGTTTCAGACATCACTTGTCATTATACATGTCATTTTAAATAAGATTTTAATAACATTAATGAGTTGTACTGTAAACAGGCAATCATTTAAAAAGTAGTGTAATGCCTACTCTCTTTTACTATGTGCATAGATTATAATACAAATATTTACTCTTGCGTGTGGCCTAATGGAAGGAGCACTGGACTGGCCTCTAGAAACTATGGGTTCTACTCCTGGCTCTGGTCTACTGGGTGACCTCAGGCAAGTTGCTGCCCCTCTGTGCCTCAATTTCCCCATCTTTAAAAGGAAGTAAGTATTTTAAAGTGCTTTGAGATCTACTGAGGAAAGCATTAGAAGAGCTAGATAGTATTTTGTTCAACTGATTACAGAATTAAAAAAAGAGCATCATTTCTGGGCCTTAAATCTGCAGTGGTCACACTAGTAGAGCCCAGTGTAGGACTGTGGCCTTAGAAAGTGATCGCTTGAAATTGTTTATAGTAACATTTTTATGAGCTATGTGGATTTTAGCTATTAATACCGTAATTTTTTTTTGGTTAAGTCCTAGTTAGTTACAGAACTTTTGGTAAAGAATGCCACAATAATTAAAGGCTGTCAATGTCAGCATGACAGAGCCCTATTTTCAAGATTTTATAGCTCATATGTAAACACATGCAGAAGTATAACTTGGCATGCATTTGTATGTCATACTGGCTAGTGTTACCAGAAGCCACATTTCTATGAGAAAAAGATTAGAAGAGAATTTATGGTGATTATCATATATCATGTGTATAGGTGGGTATATAAAGCAGAATGCAACATTTTATATATCACTTCTAGTGTGTGGAAAAAAAGATTAAAATGCAAAAAATCTTGGCAAACAAACACTTTGATGGTGCTTAATTAACAAAGAAGGTAGCATGATACCACAGAACCTGGAGATGCTCATCTCTATTTTTGTCACAATGGATTGTTAATTGCTCCATCTGAAGATTATTCATCTTCTTTCCTCCTACCATCCTTCTCAAATTGGATTCAGCCATTAATAACATTCACCAATTTCTTCTGGAGAGAGGCTGGATTTGCAGACCAAAACAATGTGCTTGGTTATTATAGTACAGATACTATGGTAGCAGCTGAGTCGTATAAATGCCTAACATAACCAAGCAAAATTATTCTTTTTTCTTTATTTCTATACATTGAGAGCCTCAGTAATCTCTCACATCTCTAATATGGATAGTCATGTTAGTCTGTATCAGTAAAAACAACGAGGAGTCCTTGTGGCACCTTAGAAACTAACAAATGTATTTGGCATAAGCTTTTGTGGGATATAAACCACTTCATCAGATGCATGGAGTGGAAAATACAGTAAGAAGGAATAAATATACAGCACATGAAAAGATGGGAGTTCCTTATCAAGTGGGGGGGGGGGTCAGTGCTACGAGGCCAATTCAATTTTGATGGATGTGGCCCATTCCCAGCAGTTGACAAGAAGGTGTGAGTATCAGAGGGAAACTTTTTTTTTTTTTTTTGTAGTGGGCTGGGGCCGGGTCGCTCCACTTCCCACCACCTAGTGAGTGTGGGGTGTGCCCAACCCCTGCTGCAGTCCCCTGGGACGTAGCTCAGGGGAAGGGGTGGAGTGGGGGAGGGGCTGGGCTGGGGCAGAGTAGGGTAGGAAGAGGTGGGGGATTTGGGGAATAGGCAGGGTGGGGGCAGCTTTCCTGGCTGGGGGGATCGGACTGGTGGCTGGGCAAGCAGCTGCGTAGGGCACCAGAAAATTTGGGGCACCAAAATTTGTGCCCCAAATTTCCTGGTGCCCTACACAGCTGCTTAGTTTGCTTACAGGTAAGGGTGGCCCTGCATAGCAGTGCCATGGACTTGAAGGTATAAGTCAGAGGTTATTTTCTGTGGCCCACGAGCTCCCCGCGCCCCCTCCCCCCCTTCCCCCAGTGTTTATCTAGAACAGCTCTGGCCCAGTGCATACTGGGGGCAGGGCAGGCTGACTCTGTTCTGTCTGTTACTACTTGGAACCACTTAAATCCTACTTTCTGCATTTAATAAAATCACTTTTTACTTATTAATTAACTCAAAGTACGTATTAATACCTGGGGGAGCAAACAACTGTGCATCTCTCTCTATCAGTGTTCTAGAGGGCAAACAATTTATGAATTTACCCTGGATAAGCTTTATACAAGGTAAAACGGATTTATTTGGGTTTAGACCCCATTGGGAGTTGGGCATCTGGGTGTTAAAGACAGGAACACTTCTGTTAGCTTCTTTCAGGTAAACCTGCAGCTTTGGGGCAAGTAATTCAGACCCTGAGTTTGTGTTGGAGCAGACGGGTGTGTCTGGCTCAGCAAGACAGGGTGCTGGGGTCCTGAGCTGGCAGGGAAAGCAGGGGTAGAAGTAATCTTGGCACATCGGGTGGCGGCTCCCAAGGGGTGTTCTGTGATCCAACCCGTCACAATCATCATCCCATCTGTTACTTAGAAAGAGGGTAGCATATGGACCTGGGTCTGAAGTAGCATTGTGAAGGGTAAATATACTTGCATAGTGTCATACTATGGCACCGCTACCTCCACCACCAGTCATATGTGACCAGTACACTACACACAAAAGTGGGTTGTTTCCAAGCAGAAATAAGATAAAAAACTAGGCACTCTGCATTCCATGTCTTGTGTTTCCAGAGGAATGAGGCAGCAAAACTGGTTCTATACACAGGGAAGGTGGAGAACTTAAAATCCAAAAATCTCCACATCCTATCTTTCTACTTGAAAAAGGTTATGGTCCATTATCCTCATCCTAAAGTTTCCAAAATATAGTACATCTTACATAGCACTTTTTATGCTTTAATCATACTACATGACTGGATTTATATGCAAGCTAGAATGTGCTTGCATTGATAGTCTCAATTAGCAACCACAGAGTTAAGGGTTGGTTTGAAAGAAGGTCAGGATAGGAAGACAGCTCACTGGAACCACAAGAAAACCAAATAAGCAACTTGTACGATAGATGAAAAGAAAAGTGGGCCTATAAGAAACATTACTACTCAGTCCCTCTCCTCCCGATTCTCTTCTCTTAGTTCTACTTGGGAACAGACCTGGGAGAACTAGAGAATTAGAGGTGAACTAAATCTAGATTTTTATGGCTGGATTCTCCATCACTTGACGTCTTAAAATTAAGACGGAATAACTTTCTAAGTGATGTGTCATTGCTCAAACAGACCTTCGCTGTAACAGGGACTTGAGTCTCCCACATCCCAAGTGAGGACCCTTCACTACTGAAATATAGAATCCCTCTTTTTTTAGCCCAATTAAATATTTAAACACAAAGTAGAACAGCTATAAATAGAAGAAACTAACATTCACCCTAAAATTCCCCACAGGCCAGTGTTTGGGGCAGTGGCCTGGGAAAGGGGAGATCCTGGGTTCAGTTTCCTGCTCCACAGCATGCAGTGGGAATTCAAAAGCAGGTGTCCCACATCCTGGGTGAATGCTCTAACCATTAGGCTATTCGATAAATGTGGGGCAACTCCACCAGCTATGCTGTGAGTGTGACCTGATCTGGTAGAAATGAACCCACTCCAAAAACCACCCCAAAACACATATTTTTTTGCCGACTGCCCGTCTGTAGCAAGCTTTCTTCAGGTCCAACTTGTACACATGGGTTCATCTTCACTCCCTGGCAGAGCAAGGGAGAAGGTGTAGTGGGATTCACCACCACATCTTTCCTTTGTAGCATGGGAGGATGGGTGGGGGTGGTGAAGAGGAACCTGACACTATTGATTATCTCCAGAGGAGTGACTTGCCTGCTGCCACTGCTCCCTCAGACTGCTGTTTGGGTCTATGTTTTAGAACATGCTAACATGTGCTCTGCACTGCAGTACAGACAGAAAGACAAGGTCTCTCCTTACCTGGACAGCTTGGAGTCAACATTTGCTATTGCTCTCTTACCAGCTGATCCAAAGCTCAGTGAAGTCAGTGGGACGCCAGTGGGCTTTTGATTAGAGCCCTGCTCTCTTGTTTCCTGAGTCTTTCTAGGACTCAGCTCCACTGCTCTTGTTGTACTGAAACATTCCTAATTCTTATATGATCTTGTTAAAATTAATAGGATATTTCCCCCCAAAAAAGTTATTTTTCAAGAAAATGAAGTCTTAGATGCAGTGTTAAGATTGGGAAGTAATAGGGAAAAGACATTTTAGAAGATTATGTATTGTGGAAGCAGGGAAAGCTTCAATAAGGATTTGAAGCGGATTTTAATGCGTGTCAGTCAGTTGGAAAGATCAGGCCATACTGTAACCCTAATGACGTGAGACTTGTAGGAGCAAAGATAGTGCGAGGCGACAGGACAAGAACTGTGTACAAAGTTATTACGACCTTGCAGTCACTAACCAAAATGCAGGCTTGCTTTTCTTAAGAGACAAATAAGATAAGCCTTTCTGCTATGTATAAACAAAATGTATTTGTTGCTTTTTACTGTCTCCGTGATTGCTAGAAATTGTCTGTAACAAAGGTATAAAGGCTTGATGTAATTGTTTACCAGTTGAGAGACCTGTCCAGGACTGGGGCGACCCTGTGTCCTATGGCACTCTCTCCCTCCATTGTAATTACTGGAGAAATAATAAAGTATTTGATTTTGCTGCACCCAAACAAAAAGCGAGAACTGAGTTTTTCTTTGACAATTTGGGGGCTCGTCCGGGATGGCAACGCCCATGGACCCACAGACGGCTACTACGGATCATTCCCCTTCGAACCCCATGGCGCCACATGAGAGGTATGAGACCTTTTGAAATATCTATTGGGGTATCGGAGGAGGACTTTCCGTGAGGACGTCTGTCTCTGTTGGGCTCACGCCATCTGAACTTATTGACTGTGCAGCAGGATCAGATGCAAAGTGGTATTGGGGAGAGGCCCCAATAAGGTTAGTTTATAGCAGTACTGGGAACTGCTGAGTTGGCCAAGGAAATGCATAAGGTAATGCATAAGGTAATGCATAGGTAAATGCATTAGAATGCACCGGTGCTGAGGGGTTTTTACCGCCTCAAGAGGGGTTGTCATACCGCCTCATGGTATTGGTCCGGACCAGGTAAAGATGCATCGTGGTTAAAAAAAAAAAAAAAGCCAAGAAGGGAGGAAAAAGAGAATAGCTAACATGCTCAGTCTAGGAAAGGGGGGATAGTTGCTGCAGTTAAATGAGGTTGGTGTGCAGTGGGCAGCCCACCCTCCTCCTTGGGGACCTTTTGTAAATATTCAGATTGATTTTATTTCAATGTCTAAATGTTGTGGTTATGGATATGTATTAGTTTTAGTTGATGTATTTACCAATTGGGTTGAAGCTTTTCCCTGCAGGAAAGCAGATGTCAGGACTGTTGTGAAATTTTGCTTAAAGATTTTGTGCCACGTTTTGGCATCCCTGTGAGTATCAGTGATCGTGGAACTGATTTTACTGGACAGATTGTAAAGGAGTTATGTGCAGCTCACTGCCCTCACCACCCAGTCTGCTGGGACAGTGGAACGCCAGAACGGGATTTTAAAAAATAAACTGGCCAAGATTTGTGCTGAAACAAACTTAAAGTGGCCAGATGCCCTTCCTTTGGCACTGATGAGTATGAGAGCCATTCCCAATCAAAAGACTGGACTCAGCCCTCATGCAATTTTGACAGGACGTCCAATGTGACTACCAGCTGCACCCCCACTAACCCCAGCTCAGATGGACATTCATTTGATGGATACCATAATGCTTAAGTATTGTCAGGCACTAATGAAATGTGTTAAGTCTTTTTATACACAGGTGAAGGAAGCACTACCGAAGGATCCTGTGCAACCTTGCCACTCCTTGAAACCAGGAGACTGGCTCTACATAAAGATCCATCAACGAAAGACTGCCTTGGCTCCACGCTGGAATGGCCCTTTCCAAGTCCTGCTGTCTACCAACACCGCTGTGAAGTGCCAAGGACTGACTGCCTGGACCCAGGATTCTCACTGCAAAAAGACCCCTCCACATCAGAAGAATTTTCCTACTGATGATTAGCCTATTCTTCTTCTAGCTCTACTGTGCTTCTGGACAGCAGGGAAAAAGGACAAGGTGACGTACTGGCAACCTCTCCCTTGTCCACAGACAGACCAACTGTGCCTTTAGACTTTTCAAGAAGAAGCAAAGCCATTACAGGGTGATATGTGCTGGCAACCTCTCCCCTGTAGGATGCTAAACCAAAATTGTTTTGGGAAAGAAGAAGAAACACTCACTCCACTGACATTGCCAAAGTCCAGGAATTCCTGACTAAAAAGGACATTGAGAACTGACCCTGGTGAAGAAACAAAGAATTGTACACTGGCAGGAAGAAATTTATGGGACCCATGCTTGGGGACGTGGTATTAATTGGATTTTGGGGTTTGATCTACAGGCTGCGCCCTGTGTTTTGGATAAATCCTTCAGGATGTATTGCCCTCCCTAATTGGATTTTAAATGACATTGCCCTTATCAGGTTTTCAAATCACTTCTACATACCCAGATTGCTCACAAGGGGCTGCCATTAGATTAGCACGACAGAGGGCCTGGGTTATTTCCTCTGGAAAGAAAGAGAATTGAGCAGCTCCCTGTGGGCTAGGGCCAATATCTTACAAGCCAAGAACATGATAAGAAATTGGGCCAACTGGAAAAGGCTACTAGCCTTATTCTTGAAACTCAGCTATCTTAAGTACAGGCTGGAGTTGGTGAGTTACATGTCATTTCCACCCTTAGTTCTATGACCCAGAAGTTACTGACAGAGATGGTATTGAATATCACTGAGGCTGGGAAGGCATTGCAGTGGGATCTAGACCGGACTTGGCCCACTGCCCTTACAGACGCTTCAGGAGTACCATCTGATCTGTGGTCATGGAGACATACTTGGACACTTTCTGAATGGAAGTGTGGACATTCACAGTGCTCCTTCCAAGCATATGGACCGGTTAGGGTGGGTGTGGGCTCCCACATACCGAATCCTGCTGGGTCCATGGGGAGGATGCCTGTGGGACTGTCATTGTGTACCGAGACATCTGGGAAATTAGACCACCTGGTATATCCAACTGATTTCTAGACAGTACCCCTAGAATAACACCTGACATTTTGGATAAGAATAGAGAGTCAATGGACATTTTGGCCGTTAGAACCACCACAGCTCAGTGTATCTATAAACTGAAGCCAGGGGAAGTTGTCACTGTTTATGACAATATTTGTTGAGAGGGTGGAGGTCAAGGAACTACCCTGACGGGACACCCACTTTTTCAAGCTAATGATAGCTGTGTGTACGTTAATGCCACCACTTTACAAGATATACATATTGATCTTACCACTGCTGCAGGCAATCATATCATTTCCTGGCCTGCAGATAGAATGTTGCAAGTAGCTCTCAGATTTCAGGTATATTTTAATTGGACTAGAGTAGTGCTTGATCGGTTTCAAAATTTGCTTTCATTATTACCAGAGGTTTGAAGAATCTCTGAATTGCAAGGGCAAATTCATATGCTTCGGAATATATATATATCATGCTGAACAGAATGCCTTTTATAGAGTGTCTACATTATGTATTAAGTATGATGTATTGTGCTTTGTGACCAAAACTGTACAACAACCCCATTATTTTATTCCTATGGGAATGTTATTGTTTGTAGTGTTAGTTAGTTAGTTTAGGATTATGTTGTTGTTGTAAAAGACGTAATGATAGTAATAATACCTTTCATGTTCATGCTAATCATGCATTGTCATTACATCCCATGAAAACCCCTAAGGTTGACATATCTGCTGTAGAATCTGAAATCCATGGATTAATGCAAATGGAGATTTGAAAATATTTGTTGTACTAGAAGTACAAAAGGGGGGAGTGTGGAAGCAGGGAAAGCTTCAATAAGGATTTGAAGCGGATTTTAATGCATGTCAGTCAGTTGGCAAGAGTCAGGCCATACTGTAACCCTAATGACGTGAGACTTGTAGGAGCAAAGATAGTGCGAGGTGACAGGACAAGAACTGTGTACAAAGTTATTACGACCTTGCAATCACTAACCAAAATGCAGGCTTGCTTTTCTTAAGAGAGAGACAAATAAGATAAGCCTTTCTGCTATGTATAAACAAAACGTATTTGTTGCTTTTTACTGTCTCCATGATTGCTAGAAATTGTCTGTAACAAAGGTATAAAGGCTTGATGTAATTGTTTACCAGTTGAGAGACCTGTCCAGGACTGGGGCGACCCTGTGTCCTATGGCACTCTCTCCCTCCATTGTAATTACTGGAGAAATAATAAAGTATTTGATTTTGCTGCACCCAAACAAAAAGCGAGAACTGAGTTTTTCTTCGACAGTATGGTCTGACTTTTTAATAAAAAGCAGGGGAAATTCATACAACAACAAAACCCAACACAACTAAAAAAAGTCCTTACCTAAAACCATTTTAACTGCCTTATAACTAAAATTTGTTGACAAACAAGAAAGCTGCTTTCTATTATTTCACTTGCAAGTAAAAAAGCCTATTTTAAGGTAAACTAGTAACCATGGCAACATTCTACCACCTTCCTTGCATAGTGGGCACAGACATACAACAGTTCTATGAAAGTTATCCACAAATATCTTTGAGAGCCTAGAGTTTCTATTAAATGCCAGGGCTGGCATAAAAGGATACCTCCTAATTTTCTCTTTGGATACAGTATGATGGTAACTGTCCTGCTGAGAACATTCAGTCTGAAAGTTTCAAATCACTATTTAAGGATTGCATCAGGTTTGAAGCCACAGGCCCAATCCAATATCCACAGAAATCAATGGAAATATCCCCACTCACTCTAATGGACATGTGATTAAAAAAGGTTCCTAATTGTTAACTTTCGTAGATTATCTTTCAACTTTTGCTAATAGTTGTAAACTTTTTGTAAGATTCCAAAAAGGAAAAAAGAGCTACTATGGCCCACTGGGTAAGGCACCAGTCTGGGATTCAGGTGGCCTGGATTAAATTCGTTGCTCCACCACAGAATTCCTCTGGGACCTTGGGCAAGTTAGTGTGCCCGTGCCTCAGTTCACCATCTGTAAAATGGGGATAACAGCACTTGTCTCTCACAGGAGTGTTGTGAGGATAAATACATTAAAGATTGAGAGAGATTCAGATATCATCAGGGCTACACACACACACACACCCCTATATAGCGGATGATTCAAGATGCAACTAGTACAGTAAAACCTCAGTTAACACCTCAGGAACTGAAGTGGTGTGCATCTCTGAACAAAACGTTATGGGTATTCTTTCGAAAGTTTACAACTCAACATTGACTTAATACAGCTTTGAAACTTTACTATGCAGAAGAAAAAATGCTGCTTTTAACCATCTTTTAAATGAAACTAGCACAGGAACAGTTTCCTTATCTTATTTGGAACCAGAAGTACGCAATCAAGCAGCAGCTGAGATTGGGGGGGAGGAAGGAGCAAATACAGTACTGTGTTAAATGTAAATTGCTAAAAAAAGTGAAAGTTTAAAAAAAAAGATTTGAGAAGGTGTCTGGCTGACTGGTCAGTCTATAACTCTGGTGTTCATAACTGAGGTTCTACTATACTACTTAAACTACACAGTTTAGGGGAGAAGTCTGAGGAAGATTTCTCAGGATCCCACACAGGGATCTTCAAGCACTCCCATGCACATCTCAGTGAATGGTTCATGCAGGGATAAGAGTCTGCACTTGAGAATCTTTTTGCAGGATCTAAGTAGCTAGACAAAACCGTACTGTACATGCAGGTAGTAGAGAGTCCTCAGAGGACATAAATCCCAGAATGGTGCAGAGCTGTGGGGTTTCCTCCTACTACCCCACACAAAAATCACTGTGTTAGCAAGAGGACAATGTTCCCGCTTCCAGGAAAGATTTGAAGAATGAGAGGTTGTGGGCATGATGGATAAGTTCAGGGAGGATGTTACAGGTATCATTTAATTCAATAGTTTACAAAATCATTTTGCATTGCTAGAGGGATAGTCTAGATTACCCAATAGGTATTTTCTGTCTCTAATTTCCATAATTCTAGGTTACATTTTCAAATAATTCCCCATAATAATGGCATCTCCTACTAGGCTTATGCAATTTCTTGTTGCCTACTTATGGCATTCTAATTGCTAATTACAACTTCTTGTCATGCCATTATTTTTATTGGACACTCAGAGTACAGCAAAGCCATCAATAATTCCCTGTGTAAAAAGTCTGTTTCCCCTTTGTTAGTGTAAACTTGTAACCATGGAAACACTCTAATGCCTCTGTAATCGTTGGAGCCCTTCAGAACATTCATCATCATCTTTTAGCTTCCCTGGCCTTTCTTCCTGAATCACTGTTACCTGTTTTGAGGCTGGGTCTGCACTTTGCAGACTGAGTACGCTCTTATCTTAAGAGATGTTAGTGAGGATTCGCACTGCTCTGAAGTGGTAATATCTGAGTGGAAAACCATGAATTCTGAACATCCAGCTGCTTTAAAAATAAAATTACATCATACCACTGCTATTTTAATTAAAGAGAAATCACTCACTGCAAAATGACTGTTAAGTGCTAGACAGTGGGGGCTAGATTCACAAAGGGGGATTTAAGTGGCTAACTTAAGATCCTGGGTTAGATCATGCAAACCCTGACACTGCTGACACTTAACCCTGAAGGCACCTAATTCCCTACCAGTCTGTGTTTTCACTGGCTAAGTCCCCTGAATTTCTGCCAGTGGAGATGCACACAGCCACCAGTCCTGACACCACCAGGCAGTTTGGTGCTGAGCTCATGACTATGCCCTGCAGAATTCACAAAATAATCATTCCCCCATCTAGCTCACCTGCAGGACCCAATGCAGCACATGTGCTGTGACTACCCCGAGCCTACTAACTAACCCCCCCCCAAAAAAAACACCACACACACCACACACCCATAAAATTAAATGTTTAATGGGGCAGTTGTGAGGTGAGGAAGGGATTACTGGCCAGGAAACAGCAGGCCGACGGTAGCAGGTGACATAGGTATGAACAGGAAGAAAAAAGGGGCAGAGAAGAGGGCATCAAAGAGCCTGTGAGCAAATGGGGAAGGATAGGTGTGGACCAAGTGGCCAATCCGGAGAGGGGATGCTCCTTGTAAATTTCTTGAATTAGGCTATTGGTCTGTGGCTCTCATTAGAGCTTGAGGGAACCACAGCAATAAGCATGGAGTTTGCAAAGTCCACAGAGACTTCATTCACCCCCATAAAGGATGAGCTGCACCTGTGAACCTTGGAAATGCCAAAAGCAACACTACCTTGATACTCTGCAGAAGGGAGTATGGCACTTGTAAAGTCTGCAAGATACTAGAAATTCTAATGTATATGGAGATGTTATTTCTTTTCAGGGGAGATCTATGTATAAAATGCAGTTTTTAAGTCAAGCTGTTAGTGAATTATGTAAAAAAATATTTTTTCAAAACTTACACATCACTATTTTCTGTAAGACACCAATAAAAACCATCTTGTTAATCAAACTATATCAAAATAATCTGGACTAAGTCTAAGCAATGTAAGTGTTGTTGAAAACACACATTTAGTGAAAGATGGGAGGGATGTCAAAATCAGGGGTACAATGGTTACAGCCTTGCAACCTAGAGCCTAGTCCTACAAAACTGAGGGAAAAGGCACTGAGCACTTCTCAGGAAATGTTCAGCACCTGCTAGGAATGGTCTCTAAATTAATGAGTGGCTACCCTGGCTCCATGACAATTGTTCTTTATTTAAACCATCTACTTATGAATATAATACATGTGCCAAACCAGACCACACATTACATTCTAAACTGGATTGACAACATATTACACCATTAGGTTGTAGTGAACTAGACAGGATTAACACAACAAGATCAACAGTATTGCAGGCTTTGCAGTTTTATGCATGGAATCAGTATTGCAATTCATCCATCCTTTCTTCCAACCCAGAGAAGCTAGTTATGTGCTATTCCATTGACTAATTGGAGGTATAAATTGAGGAAACTGCAAGAAACAAAAGTCTTACATGGGATAAAAATAAGATGCAGTCTGCAATTTGACAATAAGATTGGAACTCAGATTTGCCCCTTATCACTTGAATGCACTGGCAGTTGCTATATTACACCTGCTTTCCTACCCACCAGCCTCACTGCAGCAGACTTGTGTTGCCCCAGATGGCGTAGTTGTTTATTATGAAATTTTAATTTATTGAGTCATATCACACCCTATTGATAACTCATTATGCAATGATATTGCCTTTATTGTAATTAGACATGTAAGCAGCTTAGAATTGTTCTCATAAAATGAATACTACTAAATGTTCAAACCCATTGTTAATCTCTGCTGATAGCTGGGTGCAGCAGATAAGACAAAAATGGACACTGGCTACAGGAAATAAACACTCCATAAACACTCACATGCCTGGCCAAATACATTTCTTATGGGTCTTTAATAGACCTGGGCAAAAATTTTCAGACAAATAAGGTATTGCCAAAAATGCAGTTTTGGATCAACATAAGAATGGCCATATTGGATCAGACCAATGTTCCATCCAGCCAGTATCCTGTTTCCGACAGTGACCAGTGCCAGATGGATCAGAATGAACAAAACAAAACAGGGCAGTCATCAAATGATCCATACCCTGTTGTCCAGCCCCAGCTTCTCACAGTTTAGAAATTTAGGGACACCCAAAGCATGACACTGCATCTCTGACCATCTTGGCTAATAGCCATTGATGGACCTATCCTACATGAATTTACCCAATTCTTTTTTGAATCCAGTTACTTTTTGCCTTCACAACATCCCATGGTACTTCCTTATGTTGGTTTAAAACCTGGTACCTATTAAATTTCATCAGGTGATCACTAGTTCTTGCGTGATGTGAAGGAGTAAAAGAGGGCACTTCCTTTTCACTTTCTCTAGACCATATATGGTTTTATAGACTTCTTCATATATCCCACATTAGAAAAAAAAAAGGGATGACTAAACTGAACAACCCCAGTCTTTTCACTCTCTCCTCACATGAAAGTTGTTCTATCCCCCTGAATCATTTTGTTGCCCTTCTCTGTACCTTTTCCAGTTCCAATGCATCTTTTCATACAAAATTTGCAAAAACAGGTTGAATTCTGTAATATCTTCAGTCAAGAATGTTTAAAAAAACCCCACCCAAACACAAAAAGACTTCAGGTTGAACAAAAGCATCTCATCTGACTCAAAGTGAAAGGTAATGTTTGACCCAAACAATTTTTTCCCCTGGTTTTAAATTTCAGCAAGAATAACCGAAATACTTCCATTGTAGGTGAATCCAAATCTTTTTTCCCCAGTTCGTTCAACAAACTGATATATCAATTACTTCCTCAGCCTTAGTCTTCAGTTACCTTGTTTGATACTGAAATATCCTGTCATTTGTCCTAGAAGCTAACAAAAAAGTATTCCCAATATGCTGATGGCTGCTTGCTCAATACAGCATTGGATGATAAATAAGGCATTGCAATCCTTGTACACAATAGTAATATTGGAGCACAGGGCACAATGAAAATAGCCCATTTTCATACAACTTCTGCTTGTACTGGTGTAAAGCTTTATATGCTCCTTAGCCTTTAGTCTGCAGTTTGCAGTCCTTCAGCTCAAAGTTCTTTAGGTTCACATACATTGCATCTATCAGTTCTGAAGCGTGCTATGCTGTGTTATAGGTATTGTTTTCTTTCTTATTTTGTTCAGATTTAAGCAGATACCATTGATCTCATATACAGTTGCACACATAATCAAGTTATAATGGGGACAGCAGTAACAACAAAAGACCATGGTGATAAACCAGCTTGTTGTATCTGCAAATGGCCAACAGATTACAATAGCAAATGTTAACAGCAGAAATATACCACAGTTCTACAATGTTAGTTACAGTTTAGACATTTTTAAAACTGACAATTAGGCTAAGACTAGGATAAAATTCATTTAGTCTCATGCATCAGCACTCTGCTAATCCCTGTAATTCTGCCACCTGGAATGAAACAGACTCAAACAAACAATGAAAGGAACAGATACCTTGAAAAGAGAACATTCCAGCATAGAAATGTTGTAGTCAGCTTGTCAGATGCTGTATCATGTAATGAGTTACATGGCATGTGCTTATACCCTGGCAATGCTGCCCCTTCTGAGCAATCTGATCTGCATAGCAGCCTTTGCCAGTACTTGAGGCATTTACAATATGTATGTTGTATTCATACACAGTAAGGAAGCATAATCAGTGCACTCTACCATTTGTCTGGAGGCATCAGATTTTAGAGCTATCTGAGTCTGATTGGCTGGCTGCTGGGCTCACTGTACTTCTCTTGCCTTAACCTTAGGCTGTGTTCAATACGTTTCCCAGGGGATACTTACAGAGAATTGGCTGTTAGGGGAACAATAGCAGGTTAAAAAAACCAAACCACCAAACAAAAACAGCTATTCAATGGACAAGGGTAATATTTAGTTTTCCAAGGTTGTATGCATGTTAAACAAGGGCAAAACTAACAATGGATAACTTCACAATAGCAAACTTTGTGTTTACAGACTGAAAATACTATAAGCTGCATCTGTTTAACACTGCTGAAGTGGTCAGGTGGTTTCCAGTTTTAAGGAGAGCTAGTATAATCAGCCTTAAATCAAAGCAGATGGGAATGACAGAATATATTAAGGAGGTTATTAAAAACCTTAGAGGATACAGTTAAATAAGGTTACCTAATCCATCTTACAAGGAAGGGTATTATGAATTGCATCACTTAAGCAAGAATAGCCCTCCTGGTATCTATTTTAGATTTTACAAGGCTGGGTAAATGAAAACAAGTATAGAAGACTGGTAATGATTTTTTGGAAAATGTGAAATATTTAACAATCTCAGATTCATGCAGTGAAACAACTGATGTATAATTACCTATATTAGTGAAGCACAGCAAATGTTTGCATCTTAAAACATTATTTTATTTAACTCTATTCCTGGCTCTGCATCAGAGGCCACAATGACATTTAAGCTCGAGAAATGTTTTTTCAATGTATATTCCTACCATCCCAAAGCAAAATATTAAGCTATAAATTTTTTCACGAGTGCTTAAATGACTTAGGATTTTTCAGTGACATTAAGGCTCTTAAAAGACTCTCACTTTTGGAAATGGGACTTAGTCATTTAAACACTCTTGAATTTTCCCCCAAAACATGGTCTCTGTCCTAGCAGAGATCATATGTGAATTGTACAAAAACCTTTATTTATGACACACAGGTCAAGTATCCTCTGAACTCTGCTATACTTCACAATCCTGAGTTGAAATGACCAGAAAAAGTAGCCCTACTTCTCCCCTTCCTCTAAAAGAGGGATTCTGAAACGTCTTTGTTATTCCAAATGACATTTTACATCTTCTTAAATATAATTTAGGGTATTAGTTCACCAGGGAATTTTCCAGGAGGTATGATACATTATGCTGTGTTTTTTGAGCCATAACAGTTTCAAACAAACACACACTTACCTTAGTTGCCTCAGATGAAGCTGGAGGCATGCCAAGAACAGCTACACACATTCTAGCATCCATGAGGATTCAAAAAGCTTTAGTGAATTTTAAATTTCACCACACTTCAGTAATTAAGGAGCCAGTAATAAAAAATATATTACCATTTGCGTTCAACTGCTTAGATTTTTTTTTTAAAGAATTCAGTGTTATAAATCTATTTGGGAAAAATAGATTTTAATTAAAAAGAAAAAAAAAGTCTGATACTGCAGGGTACATAGTTGAAATATTGTTTCAGTTTTAGAATACTTCCTGCCAAAGCAAACATACAAAGTGGCTGCACAGAGCATGCGTCTCAGGTACCACATGCATGGCATTTGGTCTTCTGTCAGTTAGAATTTTACAAGCACATAAATTCACAAGGGCCATTTTCACCAAATAGAAATGCAGTATTTGCTAAAATAAGAGGCAATTTTCATCTACACAACCTCACTGCTTTACATCATAGTGCAGAAAACAAAAATACTGGTGTGAGCATGCCACATTTGTCACTTTCCATGGCTCTAATGAGATGGTAATGTAGATGAAAAACCAATTTCTTTTTGCCATAGCTGTTCAAGATTCAATGCATAGATCATGTCTGAATACTCTGTTTTTATTGATAGACAAGTTAACGCTATCACAGGAATCCCATACAGAAACAATTCTTTGGAAAATGTTAACAGAAAGATGTTATGGGGGGAGGGGTAGCTTTTTTGTTTTTGTTTTTAAAACATGTCCCAAAAGGAAGAGAAACTAGTCTCAGGAAGGTTATTCCAGACACCCTTTGAGGTTATTTGGGGGAAAACACATTTACAAAATAAATCATACCCCAAAAAAAAAAAAGTCAGTTTACTTGCCCAGTCTTTTAGGAAAAAACCACCTGGGCCACTTGTGGTTTGAAGGTAGGAGGTTATTTCCATAGTTTCCCCATCCACCCCATTTCCCATAAGGCCTTAAAAGAACCCAGAACTATGGTTACCACTATGGACTAAACTTCCCAGCCTGCTCTTCTTTCTGGGATCTCAAAATGACCATTTGTTAGCTACCAAGAGCCAGTCTTGGATTTGTAGTCCACCTGGTGCAAAGGAATGGTGCATCAGCATCAAGGTGGACCTTGACACGTGCCTCTCTCCCCCTTTAAACACAGCTCTAGTGCTGAAAGAGTTGGGGGGAGGGAAGAGTTGAAATTTGACAAAATACTTCTCATTGAAGAGCAGTATCTGGGTATGTAATGGTGAAAAAATTGCTTTGATCTATCAGACTTCACAGCCTTTGAAAATCATTTTGTAAGTGCAATACTATTGATCTACTCTTGTAACTCAATTTATGGGAAGTGTTCCGAGTGAAGGTTGAGTGGCACATAAGCACATTGCTGTACACAAGAGAAGAGTTAAACTCAGTACAGCTTGGGGGTAGTCAGGAAAGAACATGCTCCTCTTTTGCACCTTCTAAATTCTGGAGGCACGTGAGTACCATTACAGTCCCAGGGGCTGTAATAACTTACCCTGCTGGCAATGGCCCCTTAGAGAGGTGTCCACCAACACAGAATAGGCATGGTGCAGTCCTCTGGCCTTGCCCCTTGCACACACTACACAGACCAGAAGGATTCCTCCTAGGATTGCCAGGCGTCTGGTTTTTGACCGGAACACCTCATCGAAAAGGGATCCTGACAGCTCTAGTCAGCACAGCTGACCTGGCCACTAAAAGTCCAGTTGGATGCAGCAGCCAGCTCATCTCACTGGCTCCTAGGCACAAGGGCAGCCAAGGGGGCTCTGCATGCTGCCCTTGCCAGTGGCAAAGACACTGCCTGAGCACCGTCTCCACAGCTCCCATTGGCTGGGAAGAATGGGCCAATGGGAGCTGTGGGGGTGGCACCTGTGAACAGGGCAGCATGCAGAGCCCCCTGGCTGCCCCTACACCTAGGAGCCAGAGGGACAGGCTGGCCACTTCTGGGAGCTGCCTAAGGCAAATGCTGCCTAGAGCCCACACCCCTAACTCCCTCCCACACTCCTCTGCCCCACCCCACAGCTTCCTCCTGTACCCCAAAACCCTCATCTCCAGCCCCACCCCAGAGCCTGCATCCCCAGCTGGAGCCCTCACCCCCTCCCACACCCCAATCTCTTGCCCCAGCCTGGTTAAAATGAGTGAGTGAGGGAGGGTTGGGGAGAGCTAATGATGGAGGGAGGGGGAGGATGAAGTTAGCGGGAGTCAGGATATTGAATGGGCAGGACATGGCAAGGGTGTTTGGTTTTCGGCTATCAGAAAATTGGCAACCCTAGTTTCTCCCCTGAATGCTAGAGGGTCAGTATCTCCCATCACATCTTCTAATACATACAAGGGACTTGATTTTCAGGTGTGCTAAAATAATGAGTGAGGGGGCCATGATAAGCTGCTAAAATATAATTTCTACAGAGCAGCACCCCATTTTCCATTTAGGAACAGCTCTGCACTGCAGGATACGTGGAGCCATATTCACCACACAAGATACTCCAGGGTGTCTACTGGGGAGGAATACCACCTTCTGGAGCTTCCCAGAGAAAACCAAGAGCATGCATACTCTGCTACACTCCAAGACCCTCCCTGCCTGCTTGCAAGGAGCTGGCTAGAGACATGGTGCCACCTATTCTCCACCCTTCCCAGTACCCTTTGGGGCAACACCTGGGGAGTAGCAACAGAGAGCAAGCTCTGTGCTCCCCTAAGTGCTGGGTCTACAACTCTGCCTGGCCCTTATGTGGGCCGTGCAAAGGTAAGAGGCGGCACCCTTTCTCCCCCACCGCCACATCAGGCCAGCTTTTTAAAAGAGCTTAGGGTTAGATTCTCAAGGGTTCAGCACCCGCTTCTAGGGCCAGAGTTTCAAGAGAGCTCAGCTGTCATTTAGGTACCTGATTAAGAGCTTTATTTTCAAAATTGCTCAGCACCAAGAGTCCCCATAGGAGCTGCTACTAATAGATTTTTCGAAAGAGATCAGCATCTGTTGTTGCTGTAAGACCCAGGAAGAATACAGTCCCATGTGATCCCACAGAAGCGCCAAGTACACTGGCTTCCTCAGGGTGACTAATAGTGACAGGATCAGGCTCTAAGCAATGAACCGGACAGATGAAAGAATAGCGAAGAGGGAGAGAGACAAAAGTTACAAAAAATTAAGAGTATTCACCAGCATTGCCAATCCCAATTATTCAAAATTCATGACCCTCACCCCCCCCGAAATCCATGAGATTGTGAAGCCTATCCAGTAGGGATTTCCCTTCCCTTTCTGTTTTCTGAGCTTTTATGGTGCACTCAGGTTCACATTTTCAGGCTTTTCTCCACAACAATAAGGGCTAGAAACTTTGCTTTTGAAAAAAGAAAAGAAAAAAAAAGCTGAGTTTCTCAGGTATCACAATTTCAGCAGCTGGAGATTTAAGAAAAAAAAAACCCTCCAGTTATGGTGAGATTCCATAAAATCTCCAGAAATAGCAACACTGAATTGAGTTTAAGAATTGATCTGCCACAGTGAATGTTGTAGTGGAGGATGGGGGGGGAGGGGAGCATCTATCTGTGTGTCAATGAGGGGCCGGGGGGAAGGCAGGGGACATACACACAGGTCATTTTAGAAGAGAGAAGCTGGGGCTAGCAGGCTGCTACTGAGGCTCCAATCCTGTGGTTGGAGCTGCACAGGCAGAAACCTGTGTGGAGCCCCATTAACTTTAAAGGGATTCTGCACAAGTGTAGAAGTCTGCCCCTGTCAAGCCAGTCTACTACTCCCAAGTCTGGATGCATTAGGGGGTCACTGTGGGAGCAGGGAAGGAAGGGGATTGGCTTTTGAGGAGAGGTCTGCTACATTACCAATACCTGCATGTGCATGTTTGCAGTGGGGAGTGAGGTGAGTGATGCGACTATTTTCCTTCCCCAGATTAGCCTGGCTCATACCAGGCTTAGGCTAGGAAACAGAGATATATAGTTATTTTTAAATGGCACTCTTTCCTAAACTGGTTCTCACGTATTTTCACAGCAAAGCAACTGCCATTATAAAATTAACTAACTGCTTGAGACTGACAGGCATGCTATTGAAACCACAATCAGCATTTCTGTACATTATTCATAGAATCCACTCTTACAATGGAGCGCACACCAATCGTCACCCAGGCCAGTGCCAGATTCCAACAACACTGAAATGCAAAGCTTTCTGCAGAGATGAATTTTAGCATCATAAACTCCAAAATCCAAAAAATCAAATCACAAACACAGTGAACAAAGAAATAAAAGCACAGCCTTGAAATCTATTAAGAAAAAATTCTTCAGGGGCAAAAAAAACCTCTATAATGGTTTAATCTTGCAGAGGCTGTCACTCTTCCTTCCTTCCTTCTTCCACGCTGGTGCACAAAACTCTATTGGAGTACTGTGGCTTTATGTCTATTTAATAAGGCTGAGAAGCAATTTGAGAAAAAGCCTAAGCAGCTCATTTTGCATGTATAGACATTTTCTGTCAGAATACACCATAGAAATCCAGTTTCATAAAAAAATCCAGTTTTCTGATCTCCATATAAAAGGTTCAGCAGATATGGAAGGTGTGAGAGCAGACTTTGTTTAGTCTATTATTCCAGGGTTTTTATAAAAAAAAAGCCCCCCTACAATAAAAAGGGACTTTCAAAACTACTGATTAGTAGGGAGTTGCAATGGCATTAGTGTGTTTTAGTTTATAGTTGCAATAAGATGGTAAATCATGATTTACCTTGTTTGGTGTACAAGCTTCCAGTTCTTTCAGCCATCCGCCTCCCCCCTCCCACTTGCCTATTGGTTAAAAGTGCTTCAAAGAGGGAAGGAAGTGCAGCAAAGACATTGTGGGGACAACAGGTGTTCTCTGGGGCACGCTGCTACCCAGCTGTTTTTTGATTGGCATGTACAGCTTTAAAGCATCTCTTCTCCCAGATCACCAAGGAGGATAGTTAGAGATTTTCCTGTGTGTAAAACAGAGCTAATACGACTTCCTTGCTACTACCCTTTGTCTCGTCATTTTTGACTGGTTCTTTGAGGTAGTGATGCTCTTATTTAATGGATGTACACTGCCTAGCACAACAGCGCCTTCCACTCAGTTGCGGTCTCTACATGCTATTGTAATAACTTGATGTGTATTATTTCTCTTATCTAATAAGTACCGTAACTCCTCACTTAAAGTTGTCCTGCTTAACATTGTTTCGTTGCTGATCAATTAGGGAACATGCTTGTTTAAAGTTGTTCAATGCTCCCTTCTAACATCGTTTGGCAGCCGCCTGCTTTGTCCACTGCTTGCAGGAAGAGCAGCCCATTGCCGCTAGCTGGTAGGGGCTTGGAACCAGGGGTGGACTGGCAGCCCCCCTGCCCCAAATCATCTCCCCTAAGTTCCCTGTGTGGCAGCCGCCCAGCAGGCTATCGATCGGCAGTTCAGCTGTTCCTCCCCCCATTGCCATATGCTGCTCCTGTCCTCTGCGTTGGAGCTGCTCCCAGAGACTCCTGCTTGCTCTGCAGGGGGGAAGGGAGGGGCTAATGTCAGGGTGTCCCCCCTTCCCCCCGCTCCTGCACCTCGCTTTCTCCATATAGAGCAGGGAGGGGACACGGATGGAGAGAGACAGAGTGCTTGGGGCAGCAGCTGCTGTCTCAACTTCCTGATCCACTTAAAAAGACAATGCACTTAAGAGTGGGTCAGCTTACTTAAAGGGACAGTGTGCTTCTCTCTGTCTTTCTCACACACAAGGTGGGTGTCTGCCTCTGTCTGCTATGCTGTCTTCCTTCCCTCGTGTTTGTGCTGCCTTGCGTGAGAGGCTACATTAACGTGTTAACCCATGAGGGCTCAGCTGAGTGCTAGTTCATCATTTAGCAGCAAGGCATTCCCTGGGAAATAGCCCTCGATCTTCCACCTCAACCAAGCTTCACAATCATCATAGCTGTGAACAATATTAAATTGTTTAAAATGTATACTGTGTGTATATCTATATAATATATAATTTTTTGTCCAGTGAAAATTTTTTCCCTGGAACCTAACCCCCCAAGTTTACATTAATTCTTATGGGGAAATTGGATTCACTTAACATCGTTTTGCTTAAAGTTGCATTTTTCAGGAACATAACTACAACGTTAAGTGAGGAGTTACTGTAGGATAAAGTTACTGTACTATGAATAAACTGTGTGGGTGCTGAAGCTAGTTCTCAAGGACTCCATAGAAATATAATGAACAAAATGGAAAATTATCCAGATTCAAGTTAACATTTATAATATTCCTTAAAGAGGGCACTATGGTTTCCATCTAGAGGAGGCAAATCAGCCAATATAGTTAGAAGGTTGCTGCACAATTACTAGCTTTGTGGGCATTCGGTCATAACCAGCAGTGAATAGCAGAAGGAAACACAGACTTTAGAGACACTGAGAAATGGACTGCACTCTCTGCCTTTATCTACTTCAATAAATCCCAAGAGGAAGCCATGGTCAGCAGATTACAGAGCCAGACAAGAGAAAGACTAGAAGTTGGCTGGGGTTATGGTCATCTGTATGAATCATCCCCTCCTGTTATTTGTTACTTGAGAAATGTAAGATTTGTTCCCCCCCGCATACCAGCTAGAGGGGCAGATATTGTTAGATAAGTTTACAAGTGCAGCAAGAAGCTAGGTATGGATAAAGTGATTATTAACAATAACTATTGGTATGTGGATATGTTGTATCAACCAGGCAAGGTACTAACAATTTCAACAGGACTTTATTTTTTATAGTGGAAACCTCTGTACCAAGCTGCTGCTGCACCCTCTAATTCTCACTCAGCCGCCTCAATTTCTCCCCCTTCCTTCCTGTTTCCTGTCCTTTCAGACTCCCAACAGCCAGTGCTCCCAGTTCTAATAATTACAAGCACATCTAGACACCACAGGATAGTGGGATTTGAGAGAGTTTGAAGTCCTTCAGGTGTGTAGTTGTACAATTGTCATTTTGTAAAAATCAGTTTTGTTCAGATGCAAAATATCACACTTAAAATTGCTTTTTGCAGCATGTTAGCTGAAGTACCTCACATGGTTGTGACTGTCTGTACCCCCATGTTCATCCCTTTTACAAGGCTATGATACATTCTGTACAAAGTATGCCTTGTGAGATTTCAAATGATACCTCACAACTTACTGATCAGTATTGTCCTGGTAAAGTGTGTGGCAAAATAAAAAGTTATAAAATTCTATTGTATGACATTGAGACATGTTCCAAGTTTAGAAAAGCAGCCACAAACCAGTTCTTTAGAGACGAAAGGCAAACTGATGCCTCAGCCAGGTGTCAACAAAATGAAATGGACTATCACCTGGGTAAGCACTCATTCTTTGGCAGGAAAAGTGAGAGAGTGAGAAATTTATACATTGGCAAACAGCTGGACATTGCCATCCCCACAGATGGTCTCCTTAACCCCAGCTGGAGATGATTCTCTAAGAAGAGAAAAAAAGAAGTATAAGAATGGGGAACAGATTCCCAAAGTTATTTCTCCCTACCCAGAGCAGCCACAACACATGAGGAACAAAGAAATAGCTTCAGATTGATGGAGGGTTCCTATCTGAAAGGAGTTCAGCCAGTAAGATTGCTGGAGCATGTGGCTAGAGACTTTTGCTTTGAATTCAGTTAGTTTGTTAAGTTAGGTATAGTCGCATTTACTTTTATTTTCTTGTATCCAATTCTGACTTGTATGCTTTATTACTTGTAATCACAATCTTTCTGTGGTTAAATTTGTTTTATCTAAATCAATGTGCTTGGATTGAAGTTTTTGGGAAACTCCATTTGAGATACAGTAGAACCCTCAGAATTACAAACTGAACAGTAAACCAAACACCTCATTTGGAACCGGAAGTACATAATCAGGCAGCCGCAGAGACAAAAAAAAAGCAAAAAATAAAAATAAAGGGAAAGCAGCATTTTTTTCCTGCATAGTAAAGTTTCAAAGCAGTATTAAGTCAGTGTTGAGTAGTAAACTTTTGAAAGAACCACCATAATGTTTTGTTCAGAGTTATGAACAACCTGCATTCCCCAGGTGTTTGTAACTGAGATTCTACTGTAATAGGATTTGTGTACATCATTTTCTATTAATAAAATGACTTTATATGAGCTTGTGTGGTCCAGGAGAGGGCTGGGCAGTACAGGACATTTGCGGGGGAAGTCTGGGAATTTGCTGGTGTTACTCTGTAGTGTAATTCAAGAGTGACTGATCACAGAACTCATACAATATTAGCTGGGAGTAATTTACATGCTGGAAGCTGAGTGAAGCAGTATAAAAGGCACCCCAGGTTGGAGAATTGAGGGGACACAGCTATTCAACAGTTCACATTGTATCCTAGGTAATGTCACAAGAGGCACAAAGACCTAAAATTGTACCCATTCTCCAAGAGAAAGCTGAATGTGAAAGAAGCCCTGAGCATTAATGACACCCTGGTACTCTCCTCTAAGATACTGAGCTTGTGGCTTAAGAAGGAAGGAATTAGTGTATATTTTAATTCTATAGCTAAGTTTTTGGATCTAGGGCATTTACATCCTTTGTTTTTTGGCAGTCTTACTAAAAAGACCCTTATCATTAGGAATGTGTTCGTATTGTGTTTATTGGCTGTCCTGTAAGGTCTAAAGTTCGGAAGATAAATGTTGCAGTAATTCAAGACCTCATCTAGTCTAGGTAAAATAGTGTTTAGTCATGTTAGCTAAACCTATTTGAAATACCACTTAGAGCTTAAGGTAGATACAAATGTAACACCTTTAAATCTGGGCTAATTTATGGGTTGACTTTAGTGAGGAGTTTAAAACCAGTAGCCCTAGTTTTAAAGGCATTCCCTGCATCTAGAATAGGTGCTAAGTGGTGTTTCAGGAAGGCTAGAAAAACCATTTTACTGCTCTCCCGCCACCCGTCAACACACACACCATTTTTGTTTTATATTGGAATGGCCTAACTTTATGATACACCTGGTGAAGTATTGATATGCCACACCACTTTTGGTGACCCTGAGAGGAAAGGGTCAGTAACATACCACCTGCATTTCCAATTTCTTCCCAAAAGAAACTAAGGGAAACTTGCTGTAATCTTTGTGTAAGCTATTCAGGCCTGACAGACTGGCTTGCAAAATTAAGGCTAATTTGGAAAGCATAAAATTAATGGAAAGCAAAACAATAACTCATCTTGGGCTGCTGCTGAAATGAAGGCAGAATTAAAAAAAACCAACCAAACAAACCCTTGATATAACACACAGAAAAAGGGGAAATAAATAGAAATCAATATTAATTAGAAGTTAAACTTAAATGTAGAACATTGAAATGGGAAGCTTATCGGGGGAAAAATATCTATGGATGGCAGGGCTGAGTATAATGAAGAGTTCATTTTTTTTAAATGAAAGAAAACAAAAGAAATCCTAGCAATTGTTTAGGCTCATTAATAGAATAAGATGGGAAAATGGTCAGTAATGATGCAGGAAAAAAAAGTGTTCAGTTACTGCTCTGTATTAAGAAGCAGAATGATGAACTTATATCACATGAGGACAAAGTACTTTAACATCCTCCTTTAATTACTAACAGAATGGAGACAATATCTGCTAAGCTTAAACATTTTTAAGTCAGTAGGCCCACATAACTTGCACCAAATATTCTTAAACTGTTGGCTGAGAGGGACTTTGGCCTAGTGGAGTTAATTTTTAATAAATATTGGAATACCAGGGAAATTCCAGAAGACTGGAAGAATGCTAATGTTATGCCAATATTTAAAGAGAGCAGGTAGGATGACCTGGGTAACTGTCAGCCAGTTAGCCTCACCAATCCTAGGCAAAATAACGAAAAAGGCAGATATGCGATTTGTGGACAGGAGCCATCCTGGGTTGGCCCTGTGGACACCTGCATCAGTTTCCTCTGAGATTTCAACAATAATTCACTTTATACCCAGACTAAGACCAATATTTCCTGTGAGCTAGCATCAAGCAACATTTTAGATCAAGTTTCACAACCTTCCTTCTTGGGGCTGTGCGGTTCTAGCACTGGTCTGTAAGCTTTCCTCAGTTCCAGGAGTTGCACAGCCCTCTTTCTTGAGGCTGTGGCAGGGTAGACTTCTTCCTTTCAGCATCTTCCCCCTTGACTGGACTTGGAGCCTCCTTGAGGCACCTGCCCAGTCACTTATTAATTGCTTCAATAACCCAAGCACTCATCTGCTCTGGCTGGAAGACAAGGGAGCCTTGCCCCACCCACTCTACAAGGCTCCTGGTCCCAAGCACTTTAAGGAACAATGGAGAATCATCATTGATGGGAGATTTTTCTATTAGGGTTCTACAGAGATTGGTACTAGGCCAGACACTCTTCAACGTCCCCAGTAACATTTGTATATGACAAATGGTGGTCCAGTAAAAGATGTTACCTCACCTACCTTGGTCCCAAGATATTAGAGACAAAATCTGTTTGCAATGAACACCTGAAGTTTAACCCAGAGAGATTTCTAGGCAAAATTCCAAAACTGGGTAACTTTAAAACTTCATAGTGGACTTTCACTTAATCATAAACCCACTGTACTAAAATACCAGCAAATGGGTTACTTTAAACTGATGAAATCATGAACTGTAACATCAATTCTCTAACAGTCAATATTTCACTTGTCAAAATTCTTGGTTTCCTGCATCAGAGCTCTGCTTGGCACAGGAGACAGGGATAGGGGACATCAGGAACCTGATTCTGGCTCCCTATTTCTCAGCAAAATTAATGCTGTCTCATCCATGTGACTGCTTACAGAAGTAGAGTCAACCCCATGGACAAGTGTTTGTCCTTGTCTCTATGATCTCAATCCTACAGATATCTCCACTTTTTTTTTTTTTGAGTTGGGGTGGAGGGGAAGAATGTGTCTGTCAGTGTTCTCAAATATGTCCTGCTTTTTTCCTGAAAATTCAAAGTGAGTTATTGCAGAGAGATGGTAATTTTCAATCTTTTGAAAAAAAAGTTATTTTTTGGAGGAGGAAAACTTTGTCCCCCATTTCTCTGCCACTGAAAAAGAGGGGGAAGGGAAAGAAAACAAACATTGTTCTTCATTTAAAAATTAGAATGTTTTAA
The DNA here is from genome assembly GCF_020497125.1 of Mauremys mutica. Classification (NCBI taxonomy): domain Eukaryota; kingdom Metazoa; phylum Chordata; order Testudines; family Geoemydidae; genus Mauremys; species Mauremys mutica. The sequence goes on from NC_059076.1 coordinate 84,513,234, forward strand.
ACAGCAAATTTTCAGCAAAATTTTTAGAAAGGCTTTTTTTGTCAAAAGAAATTGAATGAAACATTTTGACCAGATGTACTCCCAGCCAACAGAAGTCAAAACTGTATAACTATAATTCCATTGGTGGTTAGGGATCTGGCTAGCCCTCAGTGGTTCCAGCCAGTCTCTCCCCAAGAGCTAGACGCCTGATCCAAAACCCAATGAGTCTTTCCATTGACTTCAATGGACTTTGGATTAGGTCCCAGCAAAGCAAGTAGGCTGGCAAACAGTCTACCGTGTAAGCTATAGTATCTGTAATTTTAGCTTCTGTCAAGACAGCCTAGGAAATAAAGGGAACATATAAACAGTACCTTTGCACAAGAGAAAAATGTCTGGAGGAAGCCATGATATTTCGATGGTCCCTCTTGGAAGACGCAGGCCAGGAGCCCACTTCCCTTACATCTGCACCAATAAGAAACTATAAATATAGTCAACTGTCTCTTTTCAGACAGTTTAAATAAATATATCAGGTAGGGGGAGCTTTCTGTTCACATTCAAGGGTTTGTCTTGTTTGACCTACAACACATAGATAGTTGTGATGTTCTCTCTGTACAGGAATGGCCACCATCTGGCTCCAGATCCCCAATGTGGGGTACCTGGACCGTGTGTCCCCATGCCTCACTTCATTTTACATAGTGGTAGTAGAGACCATAGAAAAACCATTTTTCCTAGGACTATATTATTTCTCATTTTGACATTGCTTATTGGAGAGGAGGATCCCACTCTGACCCCTGCATGGAATTTGGATTAAGGGAGTGTAGTTTCCCCATGCTAGGCCATTTCTCCCTGCAACCAAGACAAAGAGGATGACATTCTTGCCAGCTCTTTTCCAGTTCAGCATTGGGGTCCAAGAGCAAAACCTACCTTATCTGCTATAGAGCTTGCCTAGAGATCTACAGGTCTATTTAGAACTATGCCTCTAGGTCAGTCAGCTCATCTAATTAGTACAGCTTGGGTTAGAATCAATCTCAGTGAAATGCCAGAGCATCATTAACTAAGCTATGGTACCCCCTAGGAACACCTAAAGGAAACAAACAACTGCTCTCACTAGGACCCCTTTAAAGATGGGTGCTGATAGCAATGGGTGGTATTAGACACATGCAACAGCATCAGCCCTGAGGCAGCAAGGGGGGCCCATGCCATGGTGACTGACTCAGTTATTTGTGAAGGTGGAGCCCCAGAATCAAGAGCAGGGCAGATGGCATTAGCAGAGGAATAGCTGGTGCAGCTGCTCAGGGGCCATGCACTTTGAGGGCTCTTGTAGGCTCAGGGCTGCTTGGCTATACAACATATCTGGCACAGGCTGCTACCATTGTTTGTGGCCTGCTGGAACCTCTAAGAGCAACATGTTGCTCCCCACTGCCCACATTTCAATTTGCCCAGGGAGGGGGCCTCCAAAATGGTAGCTCTGCCATGAACTCTGGTGGTAGGCCTGCCAATGGCAGAGCCTCCATTTTGTTCAGAGACCCCTCATCCCTTCCCACAGCCTTGGCAAAATTCCAATGCCTGCATCAGGAGGAAATTCCAGTGCAGGAACCAACATGCTGCTCTACCTATAGGCTCAGATTTTAACTCTGGTGGCAACAACAATGATGGTTTGCTGCTCTGGCTCCTGTGACAGCAGTCCTGGCTTTAGTAGGAGCAGTGGAGATGGCTCCAGTGACAGAAGTACTGTTGCAGGGCCTGGGCTAGAGGGAACAGATGGCTCAGAATAGAGTGGAGGGGGAGGGGACTGGGAAGAAGAGAAGTCAGTTTATATGCATGTGAAGGCCCACCATAAAAGTCTGCACTGGGGCCCACCTTTTGTTCCTCTACCACTGGGAGAGGGAGACAAGGGCAGGCCCAGATCAGGTGGGGCCCCAGTCAGCATTTGCTGACTGTTAAATTTGCCACTGCTTATGCCTGTTCTAGCAAGGGTTCTTTTTTCTTATCACCTGGTGCTTGAAAGGTCAGTTTTACACATCAGTCAGTGACTACAAATGTAACCATGGTTTAGGTTGACATCTGGTTGGTATTTGAATGGCTTGGCTTTTAAACAAAAAAAAAAAACAACCAAAAACATGAAATTTAGGAAAACCTAAACTGAAGCTTTTTTTTTTTTAAACATTTCTTTAATAAGTGAAAATAGTTGCTTTATATGAATAAAAATGTAAGGATCTCAGTGGACATTTTAATGCATCCAAAAATAGTGCCATGTCTCTGCCAAAGTTAATATAGTCAGTTTCCATGAAAAGTGAATGTCCATGGGGGATTGTGCCTGGGAGATGGAGTGGGAAAAGAGCTTGTGCAAATAACTCTGAGGCTTTTGCCACCTGGTAACAAGCTGCTTGGTTCTAGTTTGACAAAAGATGCCTGGAAATCATAACCGCTATTTAACAAATAAATATTCATATTGGAGGTCAGTATAACTACAGGCCTAGTATATGAAAGCCAAAGAGTAAAGGTCAAATGTTTTACTGAAAGTTTTTAGCCTAACTTTCCAAACCACTCAACTCCCACATTCACTGGAAGAAGTTATAATCATCTGCAGTAAACTTTAAAACACATGTAAAAAAGAAAATATATAGCTGCTCTCTTCCGGTTGTATGGAAACAGCAACAATGCAGGGTTAATGCTGGCCCAGAAACCCCAACATGCAGAGCTGGCTTGAAGTATGAGGACAAGGAGACTGGCGTTCACTGTAACTTTGCCTTGTGTCCCCTTTGATAGATTACAATGTTATCTGCACTATATTCTCATTAGTGCAAAGTCTAATCTTGCTTTGTGCAATACTTTCCATTCAGCACTTGGTGGAGTGAAGATATGATAAGAGATATTTGCGTGACCTTGTTCCATTGACATGCTGCATAAAAACCAGCAAAAGGGACTCTCAAGAGACAAGAAGAGAGGTTGAAAGGGAACCTAGAATTTGGCTCTTTGGGCTTGTCATCAGTTGTTAATATTGTTTATTGAAAGAAGGTAATGATTTTGGAGACAAAGGGTGTCTACACTGCTATTAGACATCCGTGGCTGGCCTAAATGCAGTGTAGACATTTGGACTCAGGCTGGAGTCCAGGCTCTGGAACCTCCCAGCCTGAACATCTACACTGCAATTAAACAGCCCCTGTCTGAGCCAGCTGGCACAGGCCAGACACAGGTTTTTAACTGCAGTGTAGACATGCCCAAACAGTTTAAGCACCTAGGACATCCTGAATGCTACCAATAACTACTACCACCTACTAATAGTCTCATCGATTAGTTATGTAGAGAGGTAAGGCAAACTAGGGCTGTATTTTAGTGAAAAAAATGGAACTCCCTAATTATGAACACCTTAATTGTCTTCTCATAAACTAGGGATGCCTCTAAAATGTTTGAGAACTGAATGGATGACAGATTCAAAGACAGACAGGTAAAAGCTAGATTTTGACATTAAAGGATGCTGGGGGTGGGGGAGAAATCTGTGTACATAGGATTATATGCCTGTTGTGTAGTTAAAATGATATTCACATTCTGTATTCTGGACTATAAGTAAAAGGCACCACCAAGAACAAACAATAGGTAGACACAAAAACAACACGGAGTCCGGTGGCAGACTACCAGATTTATTTGGGCATAAGCTTTTGTGGGTAAAAAACCCACTTCTTCAGATGCAATAGTTAGACAGATGCACAAGCATAGACAAGCTGCATGGCTCCATTGCATCCTCAAGTTATTATTGTTTCATGGAGACACTGGATAAATCCCCAACAGAAGTTTTTTTACAATTCATTACGATTTGGCTATTTAATTAAGAGACTGTAACAACAGTGCTGCCTGCTCTAACAATTAAAAGGCAGTAACTACTGTACTTTTAGGTAATATTAATGCAGTAACTTAAATCTGATAAGTCACCCACAGTTAGAATTGGCTCCATTTCTGAAGAAGATGTATGACTTTAGATCAGTGGTTCTCAACCAGTGTTATGCACATGTCTGGGAGTATGCAGAGATCTTCCACGGGGTACATCAACTCCTCTGGATATTTGCCTAGTTTTACATAAAACTACATAAAAAGCACTAGTGAAGTCAGTACAAATTAAAATTTCATACAGATGATTTGTTTATACTGCTCTATATACACTAAAATGTAAGTACAATATTTGTATTCCAATTGATATGGTAAAAATGAGAAAGCAAGAAATATTTCAGTAACAGCATGCTGTGACACTTCTATACTTTCATATCTGATATTGTAAAAAAGTTGTTTAAGAGGGATAAAACTTGGGGTACACAAGACAAATCAGACTTCTGAAAGGGATAGAGTAGTCTGGAAAGGCTGAAAGCCTTAGATCATAAAATCAGCAGCAATAGTAAAGTACAGTACCAACTATTAAAGATGCAGATTCAGGGTCAGCTATAAGTTCTCATGCCTTTGTGTGAAGACATTAGACATGTTAGGTATGTAAGCAGAGTCTGGATGAGCTCTCCTCTGACATCTAGTGGTGAGCTGTGGACAAAGACTTCAGAAGCTGATCTCATTTGCATGGACACACACACCCTGCCTAGGGGCTCAGCAGGATGGGATTGCTTGCCCAAATGATCACTTGTGGCTGGTTTTGCATCCCCAGTCTCCTTGTTATTGGGGCAGGAGTAAAAAAGGGTTGCTATCCTTATTGTGTGAACTGAGGGCAGCAGAACTGTACCTGGCATACCCCAATGGAGGGACTCACCCTCAACTGAACAGCAGTCTCTCTCTTGCAAGGGACTGCCCAGTATGCACCACCAGTGAGGCTCCCCCACCAACAGCTGAAATTACTGAGCTGTGTTGGGTGTGTGTGGAGCCTGAAGACATCTTCGTGAGCAGAGAGCTGATGGAGAGGCATAGCAAGTGGCCAATAGGGAGGCTGGCAGAGAGGGCCAGAGCAGAGCCCCCCAGAGGCATGGCAATCAGCTGTTGGGGCAACGAGTGAGTGCCTGAGCAGTGCAGGGTGTAAGGTGCCTCCTTTCCCCTTGCCTTCCACACAGGGTGGAGGTGAACTCTGCAGATGAACCTCTGAACTCCGGGCTGCACTGGCCAAGGACAGTGAGTGAGTGGGGTACAGAGAAGGGAACGAGCACGTTAAAGGGACTTTGGGGGTTGCTGGACCTAAGACCCTGAAGGAAAAAGGCCACTGCCCAACTTACTTGGGGATAGGTCTTTTGCTCATGGTTTGTGTTTATGAGCCCTAGTTGTGGTGTTTTCCCAAATTAATGCCGAGTTAATTCCCTCCTTTTATTAAAAGTTTTTGCTATACTCAGACTCTGTGCTTGTGAGAGGGGAAGTATTGCCTCTTAGAGGCACCCAGGGAGTGGTTGGTAATTGTCCCAGGTCACTGGGTGGGGGCTCAAGCTGGTTTTGTGTTGTAATGTTGAAAAGGAACCCCTAGATACTGAACCTGGCCCTTGTTGCTGCTGGCTACACTTGGCAGAAGGGTTACAGGTACATGGGACCCTCATTACCATAGTATGTGACCCCCTCACAATCTTTAATATATTAATCCTCAACACCTGTGTGAGGTAGGGAAGTACTGCTGTCCATTTTACAGATGGAGGGAAAATGATGCACAGAGACAAGATGACTTGCCAAAACTCACACAGGAAGACAAAGTAGGCATTGAACCCAGTTCTCCCAAGTTCCATGTTAGTGCCCTAATTACTGGGCCATCTTCCCACCCTAGACAGAAATTTTAAGACATATTGCACACTATGTTTTGGGCCTGATCCCAAGCCTCCTGAAATGAAGCGAATGAGAGTCTCTATTCAGTGGAGTCTCTCACTTCACTCAATTTTGTACTAGGCCAAAGCATTTGTGTAAGGTACAGGAACAGCATGCCTTGAGACTGAACAAGAATTAGAGCAGGCATGGGACAGCCACAGTAGTACTAGACTCCTCAAACTACATCAATAATCCACTTCACCCCTGTGAAGCAAGTGACTTTAGAGATTAAAGAGTAGACCATGCCCATTCAATCCTATTCCTTTATGTGGAGACTGACAATCGCAGCCAAGCATGGCAGGCACCTATCTATTAGAAACTACATAGGCCACAACCTTGCTTCATTTAAGTCACTGAACAATTTCATTTGGGAATGACTCAGGCTGCACTTTCGTAACACCTGTCACTACAATCACGGAATCTGATTTTCATGGTTTGAAAAAATATTCAAGACTTAACATTCTGAGATGTGTGTCAGTGGGTGGATGTGATGGTAAACAGTTGAACTAGTTTCACTGAGAACACCAAGTACTGCCAAGTTAAACCCACTGCAGCACAGTGGGCTGAGAATAGGGGCTCAACAACTTTGCAGTTATGCAGTGAATTCTCACTGGGAGTTCTAATTCCTCTGGTAATTGGGAGGTTTCACAGTTTAAGGTTAAAAGACATCTTAAAGAGTTGTTTTCAGGAGAACTAGGAATTAACCCTAGTTTATAAGACTTAGCTCTGGTTATGACTACTGTTAATGCAAGAAGTGGTTATGATACTTCACTTCTCCACACACATGCTATTCTCACAGCTTTAGCCTTTCATCATGTTAACATTGTCTTGACTTTTTGTAAAAATTGTCATAAGAGAAGTGAAAGTCTCCCTATAGCTTCTTACCAATCTGTCAAGCTATTCACTAGCTTTGCTTGAAATACATATTCCATGCCCCATATAGAATACAGTTTCACAGACACCAGGAGACAGGCTGTCTCTTGCAGGTGGTGGCACGGAGCACATATCTTCAGTGAGTATAAAGTCCGTGTATTCTCTAAACAGCTTACATTCAGTACAACTCTGCTCAACACAAAGTTCTCAGACTTTTGGGCTGCTTACTTAGGCCTTGTATACACTGCAGGGAAAAGTCGATCTAAGCTATGCAATTTGGGTTATGTGACTAGTGTAACTCAAGCTGATGTAGCTTAGAGCTACTTACTGCAAGGTACACACTGTGCAATGTTGATGGGAGACACTCTCCCATCCACTCTCCATACTCTTCTCGATCTGGTGGAGTACAGGAGTCGACGGCAGAGTGATCTGTGGGGTCTCCACTAGACCCGCTATATCGACTGCCGATGCATCAATCACCACACATCAATCCCCCAGTAAGTGTATACAAGCCACACAAGAGAAAACCAATCATAAACCAAAACAGTCTGAGTCCTCTCTCAAGTGGAGAATTGTTTCTCTCTAGAGCAGCAGCAACTTTCTGCCAAGTTTGCCTCTGTATAGCTATTCCTAGGAGGGAAACTACTCCCTTGGGCTAGGGTTCTCCTTGCCCAGGCAGGCATTAGCTGTTGTGTAAGGGAAAATGGAATGTGTTGGGGGAATCATCACTCTCAGAACTGCATTTTGATTTTCAGAAGGTCTGTACCATCCAGCAGACCTTGTAATTGCATGCACCATAACTGAGTGCAACTATTGTACTTGACTTTTCTGTGCAGGCAAAAAGTGTCATGGATTCTGAGCTCAGGATTATACCTCTATTCTCTCTACTCACTTGGGCAATAGCTTAGTGATGTTTCCTCACTGCATCTCATTTACAAAAACAAAAAACAAAAAACAAAACAAAAAAACCACACAAACAACTTACAGTATCTGAAAAAGCCAGTTCTTAATGCTTCTCTCTCTTGATTCCTATTCCTTCAAGTGTACAATTCATAACCTACTTCTACTGAAGTTTTGCTCTGTGTGAAATAAGTGATGTTACAAATGCTTGAAATTAATATCTTGTGTGCACATCAATGTTCTATAGAATTAAATGGAGCAATTTTTGGCACTATTATGTATCTTTGAGCTGACAGAATAGATTTAATTTCCAAGGTTTAAGATAGCCAAATGATGCACTGGTTAGTGCAGTGTACATTTCCACACACAATTCAATGTGAAGATTAGCTAAGGTATGTGCATGAATAGAAGTTGTTTACATGTTCAGCTGTGTGTGAGAGAATGTGCATTGAACTGCTGAAAATCTGGCCATTCGTGTTTTGTTAAAGGTGAGTATGCAAAAAACGTTAGGATAAATTTTAAATGCAACTAAAGCAACTTCAGACTAATTCCTCTTAATTTGCTTGCAAAACAATTTCTAGGCCAAGTTTAAACCTGGAAAGTAGCTCTCTGGTCAGCTGACGAGTATTTGGATCATTCTCTCTGCGACTAAGAGGATATAAATGTCTATGTCCTCCTTCAGTGCTGTAATGGCAGCTTGACAAAGACAATTACATTAGTGACAAGTAATTACATTTGGGGTATAAGGTTTTCTATGTGCAGTGCTATAACTGCTTTTAAGTTTCTAGATAGAGAAAAGATGTAGACTATAGCATTGCAAACATTTAGGTTCAGGTCATGACACTAAATGTTTATTATACTGTATCCAGATCTTGAATTGGGCCACCTTGTAGAGTGTGGGGGGAGGGGCTGTTTTAAAAAAAATCTCTAGTCTTAGCGCCTATAGAGAAAAATTTCAAACTATGAACCCAGCATAACTGGAGCAGTGACGTGCCTGAGAGCTTGGAACAATAGCTCTGAGAGGTATGATTTGCCCTTGTTCATCTAATTGAGGCACTTATGATTTTAAATGAATATATTATTTAATTGTTGACAAAAGTACAGAGGAGAGGGGTGATCTTATTCTAGAATGATGTTTCAATTTGCCTTTGAGTGGGTGGCACTTGGTAGACCACCAAACCCAAGGGAGGGCATCTGAAACTCACCATGGTGGAACCATTCCCACATAGCTCAGCAGGGCTGCCCAGAGGATTCAGGGGGTCTGGGGCAAAACAATTTCAGGGGCCCCTTCCATAAAAAAAGTTGCAATACAATAGAATACTATATTCTCGTGGGGGCCCCACTTGTCCTTCCCCGGGGCAGCCCTGGAGCTCAGTAAGGCATCTGAGCCTCACTGAAGGGGAGGTAAGATTAAGGAGACCAGCAGTGCCCATGTAACCGAAACTCATTTAGGGAATACCAAATCTGAGTTGCTTAGAAGAGCACATATGATCATGTTTTGAAAATCCAGACAGTCACCTGTGAGTGGCATATCAAGAGGGCAGAGCACAGAAGTGTACCACTGCTCTCTTTTCCAGTTTGACTACTGACTATAGTCGAAGGGGCCACATATAACAAGAAGGGTTCCAAGCAGTTATAAGAGTACACATGGGGGAAGGAAAAGTCTTGGCGAAATCCTGACCCCACACAAGTCAGTAGGAATTTTGTCATTGACTTCAATGGAGCCAGGATTTCACATTCTATAGTCTCTTAATTTAAAGAAATCTTAAAAACAAACAGATCAAAGAGTGACTCACCAGTCAGCACACCTCCTTATGCTCTTCTAGCATCCCCTGCTGACAGCTACTCCAGCTCTGCAGGGATCTGTTTCTTCTATCTTGGCCCTCCGGGCAGGTCACTCTCAGTCCTGCCCCTTTAGTGGTAACAAAGTCCTAACAGATAGGTGCTGAAGGCCTGGTGTAAGAGCATTGAACTGACTCTAGGCCCAATGTTCTTTATAGCCATTGCCTCACAGCTACTAATAGTCCTTGCCTCTTTTATCCAGAGGGGGTGCAGGGCACCCTTCCTTCCTCCATGGTCTGCAGGGGAACCCAGGCTCTCCTTTTACTGTGGATTCCAATCCACAAATGTGATAGTGATCAGCCTAGGTTTTCAACCTTAGATGCTCCCCTAGACTTCTTCCTACCTCAGCTAGTCTCCATGCCCTTTTCCAGGCTCTGAAGAGTCCTTTCACTCCAATAGTAAGCAAGCTCCCCAAGCTGTCTCCTCAGAGAGCCAGTTCCTACCCCTTTAGGAAGGGGCACTTCATCCCTAAGGTTTCTCAGTACCTCTCCAACTCTATTTTCAGAGCTCCTGTCTCAAGAAAGAATCCCAAGGCCTACTCTCCCCATAGGCTAAAGTTCTGCCCTAAAGCCCTTTCTTTACATTAACCACCCAGGTCCTCTGTAGCTGAATCTCACCCTTTATTGACCCTGACACCTGTGTAGTTACCACCAGGTGCCTTCATTGAGCTCTCCAGCTCCACTTAACCCTTTCAGTACCAGTGTGTGTGAGTGTGAGAATACATTCCATCACAGAGGTATATCAGATATGCTATATTTGCCCTAGGGATACCATATATTGTACCAGTACAGCCAAAAGGCCCAGATTTACCTCTGCAGGGGAAGGGAGATACAAGTTGCACTTCAATGCCAGTGAAGGCTGTAGTGAACAGGGGTCATTTGCTTTTTCCAATCACTGCCCTCCCACTTTGAGGATATGACTGCTATAAGTTCTGCTAGGAGCACCATAGTTACCCTGCCTTAGGAATCTTTCAAGAGGCCATGAATCAGAGACCAACCCAGCCACCCCAATGCTCTGATGAGTACCTACGTTGGATGGCTGCAGTCTCCAGCAGAGGAGAGGCTGAGGAAGACTTGTGCCACTCCCAGGCCTGGATTGAAGTGAATCTAGGTCAGAGTTTAACCCTATTGGTATAAAATGTCTCTCATCCCAGTGCTGCCTGCTGGCTAACAGCATGTAAAACTAGGGGCACTCACTATCAGGCTATAGGTAACCCTGTAACTGTCACTTGTTTTATTCGGTTTCATGTAGAGGGAAGAGGAACAGAGGGGAGACACAAAGAAAGGGAAGAAAGGAAGAGAAAAATCATGAAGTGAAGAGGGAAGGAGGAAAAGAGGCAGTAAGGGAAATGTGTGATTGGTAGGCTACTGCTTTGATTTTGTTGCAAAGATGAACCCACCAGAAATGTGTTGTCCCTCAGTGCTATTGCTAAGGCTTTTCTGTCAGATCAGTTTCAACTAGTCTATCTATGCTGGGGTAGTATCTGTAGCGCAGAGGTTCTCAAACTGTGGTCCACAGATAGCTCCCTCTAAGGTGCATACCAGGGCAGCTGCACATGAAACAATGAAGGGTCACCCACCTAATTAGTGGAGCTGTGCAGGTGTGGCTCCACTAATTAAGTGCCTGGACCCTGGAGAAGACACACATGTAAGGTGAGGTGGTGGCGGTAGATGGGAGGGGACAGTGAGGTGAGAAGAGGGGGTGGGGAGAATTTGGGACATGCAGGGCTGTGGTGGCCAGAGACTTTCCCCAGCTCCAGAGCTGCAGCTGCTGGAGAGAGACCCACCCCACCTTTTGGGCTGCCATGGCAGGGGAGAGAAAGGCTTTTATTTGTATTAGAAAGGCTTTTAGTTGTAGAAAAAATGCTTAAAGTTTTTTATATTGCATTTTTATCCAAAGTGCTTTACAATAGCTAATGGTACAAACAACATTTGGAAAGATTAAAGGTCCACCAAGACCCTTAGCAATTTCAAGTGGTCCACACACACAAAAAAGTTTGAGAATCACTGCTCTAGCTTACAAGTTAGAAGTGTTGTATAATGGATACTAGAGGGCCAGGCCAGTCTTACAACGTGCTAAGCATGACCCTGACAAGCACTAAACACCCTCTACTCTAATGGAAATTTCAGCTGCTCACAGAATTAGCCCACAATAAACAATTTGTGTTAATTGCACAACAGTTAATGATTAACAGGCTGGATGCAACAGATTTGAGTGAGTTCAGCTGTAATTACTGGAGTCATTTTACAGACACACTGCACCTGATACCATACTCCCAACCACATGCACAGCAGTTCCTGCAAACTTAATTGCAGCAGATAATGTTATAGTGCAGATACTAGTAAGGCATACAGTGTTTTTTCCCCCTGAGCAGTTCTCTCATTCACTCCCACAACCCCCTAGTCATCTGACAAGTAATAGAAAGAACAAAGCAAAGCAACCTGTCCCCTTCACATTCCTCTCCACAAGGGCTTAAATATGTCAGGTGCAAAACAGTGAACCTTATTAGGCTTGGGGGTAACCTTCACTGCTATGAAGATAGCAGTCAATGTGGAAGACTCCATGGAATCAGAGTAAAGAGCAGCTTAGAGAAATGAGATACTGCAGCTCCTATAATGAGTAAGGAGTCCTGTCATAGCCTCTAGCTCATAAATGATATGTAATCACTGTTTAGTATTGGAGGACTGCAAATGCATTACCACTTCTCAGTTCCTAAATACACACCACTAACTTGAAAAAACACACTGTGTCTCTCCAGAGAAGGGTGAGGGCTCCAGTCTTTTATTGCCGCAATGCCTGAGTCACAATAATAAAGTGTGCGGTACTGTTGGAAAACTTTAAACTGTGTGTGCATATTGAGGAAACAGCTGAATTGTTCCCTAGTGATTTATGCCACCTTATAGAAATTTACATATTCTCTCTCAAAACATCATGATTCATCTTAAGATTTTTCTGGAACTATCAATTGACTTGTCAAGTGTGCAAAGTCAGGGTCTGTTGTTTTTTATTTATATAAAATATGAAAAAAAATGTTTCCTCAGTGTACTCTTGCCCTCCTTTGACTAGAGCAGCTAGTCAGAGTTTGGGACCATGGTGGTGTTCTAGTTGGGAGTAAAAATTGGTGGCAGTCTGGCAGTTCTTTGATGCAATTATATTTATTTACGAAAAACAGAGAGTCCTGTCTCTCTGAATGCAGAAAGAATCAAATAGCAGCAAACAGCCTCTTCTGCTCACAGCACCAAGAGCCCTCTTTTCAGCCTGATTTCCTGACCCAAAAAAAAACTTCTCCCCATGTTTCTTCCAGGGTCAGCCACATACTTTCAGCTGCTCCTTCAGCCTGTCTCTCTCCCTAAGTCTACTCTGTTCTCAGTTTGTATGTTCTCCTCCCCATCACAATCCCCAGCCTCTGTGCACCGGATGCTAGTTTCTGAGCAGATTCCATTAGGCTTTGTTTTAAGTGTGGCCCCTTAACTGTCTCCTACAACTGATTTAAATGGGGTACTCATTTGCATATCAGTTTAAAGAGGTTTTAACTTAACCCATAAGCTGGGTGAAACAGTATATAGCAGTGCAGTAACTCTGTGGTTGTTACTTTCCACATATGCAGTAGATAAGTTTCTGGGGGAAAAGGGGGAAGGTGCATTTGGGCATCTTAAATTTCACTAAAAACAATTTTTTTCCACAGCCTGCGATGTTTTGCTTAATCCACTTACACTAAGGATCTTGGATGGAAAGAATGATTGCCCTAAAATGCTCCTGTATCATTTTCAAATTGAAGTTTTTATACAACAGTTCAATCACACTGGGCTAACAGTTTTGCCCGTTCTGTGGGTGTTTAATATACAGGCATATGCACAACTGGCATTTAGTTTCAGCCACAAAATTATAAAATCAGTGACATATCACATTTACTGTCTACTTAATAGCGACAAGAGTCATTTATGTCTCATCATTAATAAAATATCCTGCATGTATAAAGATCTAAGGTTTGATAATTCATTTCATAACAATGGGAAGAGTGCAATAATATATTCTAATTATGGACAATATGCAGGACATGTGAAAACACTATGTTAGAAATAACTAATCCTCTTCATTTGAAATCCCAGAAGGCTTTTCTTGCCCCTGAAAGCAATTGCCCCCTAGTTTGGTCAGTAACAGGAGAAGTATGCCTGAGAGTCCCTGGAGGGAGAAAGAAAAATATCAAGCTGAGAGTTAATGCTTTAATTGCTGCTCCTCTTCCAGCTTATCAGTTGTGCCTCTTTCATTGTCTATTTCCATTTCCTTGAAAACAGTGGTGAACTCAGAGTGTCCCTTCCATGTTACTGAGGTACATGTGGAACATAAAATACTCAGCAGAATCATTTGAGAAATTTAAAGATGAAAGTGGCTGTGGCATTGCCCATTTGTTTAACACTCAGAATTGTTTATTAATATTCATCAGGATATTAGAGTTACTAAACCTAAAGGCCTAATTCCAAATATTCTGCCAATCTCTCTCATTAGTATATGATGTATTACTTGCAGTGGTGCTAAGACAGTAGGGTGAGGAATCTGAAGAACAGGGTTAGTTACCGTTTTTTAGGCTGTTTTAGATTGTAATTATATTTCAGGTACAAACAATTCAGTTCTGAAAAAAAAATCTGAACAAGCTTAAAAATGGACACAAGAAGCCACAAGAGGTACTGATAGCTCAAGATAGAAGTCCTCAAGATAGAACCACCAACCCAGTCCTGCCACTACTGCAATCAGTGAAACTGGTACCATTGGCAAGGAGTGGTAGAGCATTGGCACTGGAAATACAAACTCCCACACATTTGTCAGGATTGTTCCACCTTAATGATAAGATCAAGAGAGGGGTCTATACTCTGCTCTTCATACTACTGCTAGGTTTTTTACATTTCTGATTGCTTTTTCACCTACATTCCCTTCTGCCTGACTCACAATACCACTAGAAGATAATATCCTCCCTCACTAGTCAAATAATATCTGACAAGAAGCTGGTAAGTTTATTCTTGATTTTTTTATTTGCTTGCTTTTTGCTACAGGAGGATAAAAGCAAGCCTAGGACCTGATTCACTAGGACCTGACTCCAGTTTTATGCCAGTATAACTGCATTGATTCCCCTGTGCAGAGGGCTTGCAGTATTGGCCCCTTATGGGAAAATCAAACCCTAAATGGATATTAATCTCTCCAGACTACCAAAGCATAGTTCACTTATGTATTTCTGGTAGCAAATATCTCAGTATGTAGAAATCAAACAAACTCTGGACTTAGGACAGACTTCACAAGCTTCCTTCTTTCATGTTCTGTGTTCTTATTCCTTGGCATTCTTCCCCCAAGCCCCTGAGTAACAGCCTCCATTGTAGCCATTAGCTAGCATCACTACAGGCAGTCTTTTACCAAATACCATACAGTTTAAAGTAGGTCTGTCAAGCAATTAAAAAAATTAATTGTGATTAATCGCACTGTTAAATAGAATACCATTTATTTAAATATTTTGGATGTTTTCTACATTTTCAAATATACTGATTTCAGTTACAACACAGACTACAATATATATGAAAATGTATTAAATATTTTGGATGTTTTTCTAAATTTCAATTGGTCTTCTATTGTTTAACAGTGTGCTTAAAACTGAGAATTTTTTGAGTTAATTGCAATTAATCGACAGTCCTAGTTTAAAGGTATCCAGCTGACAACTCTCTCTCCCCCCCCGCCCCTACAGTGGCCTTTTTTGGGTTAATTTCTGTCCTTGTCCATGGTGTAGTGAACACCAGGGATTTTAGTTTTCCCTGTGATAAAAACCACAAAATTCTGAGATAAAAACAAAAATATCCATTTTCCCGCAATTAAAATACAATACTCAACTTAGTTTCCCTATCCTTCCAGAGCTGGGCAGCTGGGGAGTGGCAGCTGCTGGCTGGGTGCCCAGCTCTGAAGGCAGTGCCACTGCCAGCATCAGTGGAGAAATAAGGGTGGCAATACTATACTATGCCACCCTTACTTTTGCACTGTGTTGGTAGCAACGCTGCCTTCAGAGCTGGGCGCCTAGATTCTCCGATTCTCTGTGAATCAAACACAAACCAGCAAATTCCGCATATTCCCCCCATGGCAACTGGATTTCTAGGATCCCTGGTGAACACTAATGCTTGCTCTGAGGATGCCTATGTTTTCCCCGACCCCCTTACTGCTACAAGCAAAATAAATAAATAACTAAAACCCATAATTTAAGTTTGTTTTTTGCAAGATGTGTGGAAATTCTTAAACTGTCACACTTTCCCAAATGTGTGTGGCCCAGAACATCAGGAAAAATGTCTAAAGATTCCATTGAAAAATTCAAATTGATGGCTGCCACAATATCAAGCCAAAATATAAAACTCATTTAAAAAAAAACCATTTTCTCCACTTCTGCTTCAAACCCTGTGAATAGAAAAAAAAATTGCCTCTCAGGAAAACTCTTTGGAGCAGTTTGAGAGTCTAGAAGCAGCGGTGTGAAGTGTACACACTACTCTGCAGGGTCGAGGCTCAAGAGATAGAGATTGGTGTTCTGCAAAAAAAGTGAATGATTTCTGTATTACTTGAAGGGCTGGGTTTTGTTCTTTTAAAGGATATGGAGTGGATTACTGTTTAGAATGTGCCATATTTAACTAATATGAAAACGATGCTAATTTAAGGGGGGAAATGCAGAGGCAGAAAGACGAGCTTAAGAGGAAAGGGTAAATGAAGGATATGCAAGAAGTAATATTTAGTTTTTGTTAGAAAAGAAGGCACAACACTCGATTAAATGCATGAGCATTCAGTTCAGACTTGAGTCTTTTCAGCTTTCTAGAAGCCATCCAGCTCTGAGGCTAAACAGAAGGATTAATATTGTTAGTCCTATACCAATTCTGCATCATTTGAGGCATTCAGATACTATTTATAAGGATATGGAATAAAAGTATAGATAGTACTTATTTGAAATTCATTCTCATACCAGTAATTCATAGCTTTCCTTACACTAGAGAGAGAATAATGGTGTTCACAAGCCACTTTTCTTAATGCTGCCATGCACAGTGAATGGAATTTATGCATGTCACGAGTTATGTGAGGTTATTATTTGCCTTTCAGTGATCCACTGAGCTAACCTGATTTATTTATTGGAACTGAATTTTCCCTAGTTCTCTCTTTGCATCCCTTGCTTCCGTCCTATATTGCAGCAAAGGACCCTATACAAAACAAAGTGCTGTCAAGTTTTACAAGTCAGATTTTTTTTTAAACCCTCAGACTCATGCCCCATTTCCAAGAAGAATTGAGATTAAGGATGCATCCACACCAACTCTGTTGTGTGTAAACTCATCCTGTATCTCAGTAAGTCTGCTTTCAAAGTGAGTTTAAAGTTTAAAATTCATTAAAATAGCAGATGAGTTACAAGACAATGTGAAATAACTCAAGTTCACTTGAAGCAGGTTGTGGGTTAAGGTGAACCCCAACTCATCTAAACACAAACAGAATTCCAGGTCCAGTCCTGCTGGGGGTGGGGTGGGGTGAGGTGAGGTGAGTGGTGGCACAGTCTCCTAAACCAAAATTCATGGCTGCTGAAAGATCTCCTCATAGGAAGAGCATGCCCTACTCTGCGAGACATCAAGCTGTACACACCGTTTTTGAAGTGATATCACTATCACTTGGAGGTTGGGTTGTTGTTTTTTTTTGCTTTTTTTGTTTGTTTGTTTTTTTAACACAGAAATACAGCTCCTAGTAGGGATGCAGTTATACCAGTATATCTTATTTCCTTTCTTGTACAGAAATAGCTATACCTATGTAAAGCACTGTTATAGTAGCATAACTGCATCCACAAAGCCATGCTACTTTGTGTATTTACAAGCCCAAAGATTTTCTCTGAACTTCCCTGCCCTTCCCTCACCGCCTTCTTTCACTAGAGGCCTGATTCTGCAAGGTAGCAAATGTCTGAGCTCCCAATAGAGACAAGTCAGCAGAAGTTGGTACTCAGCAGCTTGCAGGACTGACTCTCTGGAGGGGACCTTTTGCCTCAAGAGCAGCTCATCCCTAGTGCCCTAATATATATATGTGTATATATATATTAGGGCACACTATATATATATATATATATATATATATACACACACACACACACACCACTCAAGAATGGAATGTTTTTTCCAATTGGAAAAAAAATATGCTTCACCATAACAGCTAGACACTTTAAAAAAATGAAAGTTGATATTCTACAGAACAAGAGTGTCTTCAGAGGAGTGCCAGTACAGTATGTGGATGTATACAGTTGTTTCTGAGCTCTGCTCACATGCGTTCCATTGACTTCCATGGAAGTACTCAAGCATGGTTTGGTCTAATATCGACCAATCTGAATCAGTACTGCAGGTAACTTGGAATTAGTGGTTAACATTTTAAACCCTACTATTAGAGCTGGTTGCAATTTTTCATTTAAACATTTGACAGAGGAGGGGCAATTTTTCCTCAAGAACATTTTTGGCAGAACATTTGCTTTGGTAGAATTTTATTCTGAAAGAAAAAGTCGGGGTCTGACAGAGGGGAGGAGTAAGAAAAAAGAATATTGGTTTTCAAAAACTAAACCCCCAAAAGTTTTTTGAAAACTGAAATTTTCTGCTTAGTCTTTTCGACAAAGCCACCCTGAGGATTCACTGGACATTAAAAAATTAAAGTCACACAGAAAATAATTAGTAGAGCTGGTCAAAAAGTATTAAATTCAGGAATAATCTAACTAGTTTTACAATTAATGGGGAAACATGAAGTTTATGAGGGGTCCAATTCTGTTACTCTTAAGCCTTGTCTACACAAGAAGGTTCTATTGCTTTAATTATACCAGTATAACTTGTATAAGTAAGGTAGACAACCCTTCTAGTGTGGACACAATTATACCAGGATACTTCTTGTGATGCTGTATGGCATCTGGGGGACACTTGAGGATATTATCAACATCAATATTATAAAATTGCAATGAGTTATGCCAGATATGCCATGTAAGGTATCTGCAAATATGTTATAATTTGCCAGATATGATAATCTCATTTATGTGTTTATCACCTTTGTATTTTGGGTTATAGATATGTATGTCTATTTCAAACTTGGGCTATGCTTCTGGGTGACACCCCCAGAGAGTTTGGCATCAGCACTGCCTAGCATGCTAGATGTCCCATTAAGAACCATCAGCTATACAACTGACCCATTGAGAGAAGGCAGATATACCTTATGACTCAGCAAGGCATGCATGGGCATGCCTATGGACAGAACTCCAAGGCCTCCAAGTAGGGTGACCAGACAGCCAGTGTGAAAAAATCAGGATGGAGAGGGGGGTGAGGGGGTAATAGATGCCTATATAAGACAAAGCCCTAAATATAGGGACTATCCCTATAAAATCAGGACATTTGGTCACCCTACCTCCAAGCCATGTGCTGGGCAGCTTGTGTTTGAAACAAAGGAAGCACAGGTGCCATGGCAAAAGACTATAAAAGGCAGCTGCATCTTCTCCATTTTGTCTTCAGTCCTGCTTCTTACCTCTGGAGGAACTTTGCTACAAACTGAAGCTCTGAACAAAGGACTGAATGACCCATCCAAGCTGTGGATGTATTCCAGAGGGACTTTCAGCAATCTCACCAATACTGCTAGGAACCTGATATATGGACTTTGAAGTGTGTATATATGTATGTATGTAACTGCTTTACTATTTAACAGCTCTCTTCTTGTTCTCTCTTTATAATAAACCTTTAGTTTTAGACAGTAAAGGATTGGCTGGCAGTGTGGTATTTTTGGTAAAATTCAAACCTATACTGACCTGGTAATGTGGCTGACTCTTTGGAGTCAGAACATTTTGTATATGTGAGCAGGGTTTTTTAAATAACTTCTCACTGTGCTGGACTTAGGTGCTGACTGGGGACCAGAGAACTGAAATGCAATAAAGGGGGCTGTGAGATTTCTTTTTTGCTTCATGATAACCAGTGGGGGCACATCGAGGAGGGAAGATCAGAAGCACGGTTTGTGACTGGTTGGGGAGTTTAACTTCAATGTTACTCCTAAGACTGGTGGATATCTGCTCTCCCTTTTGCAGACTGCCCTGATGTTGGCATTTCCAAGGCTAGGCCGGAGCACTCCAGGGAAAAATTGGTGGGTGCTCAGCACCCACCAGCAGCTCCCTGCCCCAGCTCACCTCTGCTCTGCCTCCTCCCTTGAGCACGCCACATGCCCGGTTTTCCCCACTAGCTCTCAGCACTTGCACCGCGAAACAGCTGTTTTGCGTGACTGGGAGGGAGGGGGGATGAGGGAAAATGTGGCACACTCGCCGAAGAGGCGGGGCTGGGGATTTGGGGAAGGGGTCCAATAGGGGCAGGGATGGGGTGGAGTTGGGGTAGGGACTTTAGGGAAGGGGTTGGAATGGGGGCAGGGCAGGGACAGGGAAAGGGTGGAGTTGGAGCAGGGCTGGGGGGGCACAAGCACCCACGGGTGCCGAGGAAAGTTGGCGCCTATGTTCCTGTACACAAACGGGATTAAGCTAAACTGCATCCATGCTAGAGGTTGTGCCTGTATAACTACTTTGATTTAAAAAACAAAACAAAACATACAAATCAAACTGAAATAGTTATATCAGTACTAGGTGTGTGTGTTGACCTCGGCTTTCTGCTGAGCAGTAATTTACCTTGCCTCTAATCCCACTGAAATCAACTTGAGTAGAAGCAGCTGACCTGGGCCATAACCAGAGTACGATTCAGAATAGACTGCAAAGTTTTCAAATAGGTAAATGGAAGTAGTGGAGCTGAGAAATCACTAAGGGCCAGGTTCCTTGTTGCAGACACTAGCATAGTAAGAAGAATTTCTCTTGCAAGGACATTCCAGTGCAGGTGTAGTATTGAAAAATAAATAATTTTTGTGCAGCTAGTACTTTGACAACAACAACACTGCTTGCTGTATAGAAGACCACCGTTTAAGGCTAAAAATGCCTCAGGGTCTTTCTGCTCAGTTTGCTGGAGTTCAGATTGAACTGAAATGATTCTTGGGTTGTTTTGGTTAGGATTTCTTCATGCCTTTGGTTCAATTTGATATTTCCAAATTATATTGCTAGTTACAGATTTAAGTTTAGAAGTTTGCTAAATGTTATTATATGAGCAACCAGGTTGTGGATATATCCATGACAGATAACAGTGACAGCTTCCCCAAAAGCTCTTGGGACTAAATCCTAATGCATTTTTAGGGCAAGCTTTTTGTTACAGTGCAGTTTCTGGTTACAGCTTCTTTTTCAACTTCTAAAACAAGTCTAGTTTGGGAGATGACCTGGTTTATATTTGTTGTATCTAACAACATTCAATAAAATGCTTCTTCTGCATGAGACTTCATTGTTTAATAAAGTTTTTAGACTCAGCTGCTTACAAGTAAGTTTCTATAATACAAATATTTCTGCAAATAGGTAAATAAAATGGCATATCTGTAGGACAATCATTTCTCTCTATGGTAGATCATCTGATATCTCCATGTTTGGAGGCACCTGTATTTCTGAGGCACTTTGTATTACATCTCTATTCTACAGTTCCTCAAATTCCTGAAAATCAAGCAATTAAGCTTTTCAAACAGAATCCCTGGTAACAAATAAGGAAGAAAAAAAAATTCAAGGACTTCCTTTCTCTCCCTCCCTCCCCCAAAAAGCTTGACAAAGGCTACAAGTTTGAGAGATGAATCAGAGAAATTGGACAACAGCCAGAAAGTGAGATTAAGAAAAGAAGGAATCAGTCTCTGACAGCAGCATGAGAGAGTCATTTCTAGGACTTAATCGTATGACACCAGCGAGCCTTTTAGTCCTCA
Organism: Mauremys mutica; assembly: GCF_020497125.1. NCBI lineage: Eukaryota > Metazoa > Chordata > Testudines > Geoemydidae > Mauremys > Mauremys mutica. The sequence continues at coordinate 84,534,426 of NC_059076.1, forward strand.
AAGCTGCCACTGTGTTTGTTAGAATGGAATTAACTTCAGTTTTGTTCACTCTACCTCATATGTTGTGTGCAGCAAAGGAGTGAGTCACCTCTAGGAAGTAGATTTGGTCTTGAGACGTATACAAGATTTCTAGACTTGAGCTGAACAATTTAGTCTAGACTAGTCAAGAGAACAAAACACAAAATAGACCCCTGAGAAAGTGCTCAGTTGTTGTTGCTAGTCAATTATTTGGAGCCAAATCCTTGGCTAGCATAACTCCACAGAGTATGCTGAATTACACCAGCTAAGGATCTGGCCTTTAATATATTAAAGGGGGAGCTGGTAGCAGTCCCTATAATTAGGTTGCCTAATACTTTCCATTAGCGAGGATTCCTGGCACATTTTCTTTGAGAAGCTTTCACATCACTATTGTGTGCAGCAGGCCTTTGATATTCAGCAAGCGGAATCCCCTGAGCTACAACAACAGTGCCTTTCCTTTGTCCCATGAAATTCCATTCAGATTTGGCTGAGTTATAAAAATTAAAAATTGCCACTCTTGCCTCTCAATAGAGTTCAAGAAAATGTTGGCTTTCTGTCCAAAAAAGTCACTGAACATTCCAAGGCCAGGCTCACACCACCACTGGTACTGCAGTAGGAATACCAGTGAGCTGCCAGAGCGACTGAGCAGGGGGATTGAACAGGAGTAAGAGGTAGAGACAGACTTGACCCCTTCCCCACCTAGAAATCCCCAGACCCAGTAGATAGTCCCACGGGCTCATCCTCCACCACGTTGTCCAGGAGTTCCTCAAACTTCGAAGCAGGTTAAGAGAGACGAAGGCTGGGCTCCACACAACCACCCCAGAGGGAACCAGTAGCCTAGCCCTTTCACAGGGGGTATTTTTCTCTTCCACTGGAATGCAACAGTGTCAGTCCCCTTGAACAGCTTAACAACAGGCATAGTATCATAGCTTGACTTCAGTGGAGCTATGACACTTTACACCAGCGGAGGGTCTGCCTCTTTATATTTAGATTCAAAGTTCTTTATTCTGGGTCTGAAAACCCAGAAATGATGCATCAGAAACCAATATACATCCCTAATTAAAATCTGTTATAGAAATAAACAATATACTGTTTGCACCACTTTAGTCTACTGCAATACATATCCTTTGCCTCAGACCCACTTAGGTTTATAACAGGTTCCTTTACTGCTGGGGCTTCTTTAGCTTACAGCGGCACTGTGCAGCGCTCAAAGTAATAGGAGAACTCAGTTCATGGATTGTACTGTACAATATAAAGGCAAGCTTGAATTCAGCTCTCATTTGAAAGGTATCAGTGGTTTTCTTTAAGCAGTACAGTCAAAGATGTAACTGGATGGGATTGTTTTGTGGGAGAAAAGAAGTTGGCAGGAGTTCCCAAAGTGGACAAACTGAAGGTCAGTGTTTTTTCTCTCCCTCCCCCGGCCCCACTTCAGAGTAATGTTGATTAAAGAAAACACCCTTCTGTTCTCTTCTCATATAGCTATTGAGTGATAAATGTATTTGAACTAAATTTCTTTTGGCTGAGGCTCAGACATAGTGAATGATTTCCAGTTGCACTAACAGTGAAAGTAATTGGTTTCCTCTGACTTGGAGAGGAGAGCTATCGCACTCCCATCAGTACCTGGCCCAGATGGGGGGAGCTAGTGATCCAACCAGTGGACCAAATTCAGTGATGAATTCTGGTCACGTGCCACATGAGTCACGTTGTGGATATGCTAAGGAGAAAACCTCTAAACAGCTTGTTTCCTCTAGTTCTAAGCAGAAGTCAAGAACTAGACATGGTATTTTGTTAGAGGAAAAATTAAGAAACTACACTTTAGAAGAAACAAATAATCAGAGTAATAACAATTGATTTGGCCCCAGGTACATCAAGATGGAATGATAGAATCAGGTTTACTAGGCCAAAAAACTTTCAGCTTTGGACAAAATGAAAGACTGAAAAGAATAGATCAGCCAATTGCTGGCCCTCTATATACAGTTGTATAGAATCTAAGATTGTGGGTTTGAGCATAGAGTGGATGTGCAACTAAATTTATTGTGCATCTAATCAATGCATCTCAGCAGTTACATCATCCTCCCTTTATACTTTTATTCATCCAGCTCTACTCCCATAGGATGAGGTATTTGGGTGCTGACTTAAGGTCTTATACCAATTGTAAGTAAGAAGCCTCTGTCACTTCATTTTCTGAAATCAAATTTGGACAATCCAACAAGTGGACAGCATTGGTGGCATTATTGTGTTCCAATTCTTGTCTTAGTTTTTGGAAAATCCTTTCAAGCAGCAGGATTAGAGGAAAACCTTTCAGTTAATTACTACTTCTCCTATACAATTCCTGTGGAGGTTGTAAACTGTGGCTCTAACACCAGTTTAAACTTTTCTCATGCAAACTAATCAGACCTTTTTGGACAATATTAAAATCAGTTTTTGATGCATGGTGTTCTGCTTCCAAATAAATAATGAAGCTTTTAACAAGTAGAATTGCAGTGGCTCAATATTTCCTAAAAAGTCCTCTCCTCTTAGAATGGATTGCTGAGTTTCTTTCTGGTGTTGTTTTCATGTACAAACGCTGGTATAATCAGGTTCTCATTCCTTCAGGTTTTTAAAGAATTACATTTTGTAAAGTGAGAATTAATCTTTTTCTTTGGGAATGTTCTTGTAAGTCATCTTTCATGCAGCTATCCTGTCATCAGGTTAGGATATATTTCCATTCAGACTTAGCTGGAAAGTTATTCCAATCTTCACCTTCCATATTCGTATGTGCTGACTTCTGGTTGTTTTCTGTATTGTTTACACACACTTGTAGAGTTTTATTTAGCTTTTTCTTGTATTAGTTCTTGAGGCAGGGCAGAATTCATCTGTTTGGTACCAAGTACACATTGCATTAGCGTCATGAATGAAAGCATTCTTGCTCCTCTCTCATCCCACTGTTTCACAAGTTACATGCTGAACAGAAGGTGGTGTTAAAGAGATAGGGCCCGATTACAAGACTCGCCACCTTGAAGTGCATCCCCTTGCAGCAAGGCCTGGGGTTGTGGTGCACTGCCTCAGTCTCCCCTCAAGAACCTTTGGCCTGCTCCAGCCACAGAGGTGACTTGGCCTCTGACTAAGCAACTTTAAAGTGTTCTACCCCTTCTCGGGAGGACAGTCCTTAGTCCAAGTCTGAAACATCATCAACACATCTTCAGCCCCCAGGTTTTAGACTTTGGCCTCTTTTCTTGGAGGTGGGCTCCCAGCAGCAGTGGCATCTTATTGTCTCAGCATCAGCTCCTGAGCTCTAATGATCAAAGTCAGGTCTACCCACTCTCAGCCAGTTCCTAGCTCTAGCCCAACTTTTTGCCTTCCATCAAAACAGCCTCCTCCTGAGCCAGCCCTTAGCTGGTATCACAGGGCAGCACTCACTGAATAGGGCAGAGTGGCCCAAGGCTTCCTGGCCCTTAAAGGGGTAGCCCCTCTGTTACAGACCCTATTCTTCCCTCTGTCTAGAAAACAGAGCTCAGACTAAATGACGCACACCCAATATTTTAATTGCAGTGCACAGAACACATTAGCAACCCTTTTGCCCCCCAACTAAGGTCCCTGGAAAGACTGGAGGCTGCAATGGGCATGGTCTGCTGCAGGATTTGTGATTTACTGCAGATGAGGGGGAGGGTCTGAACTTCTGAAAAGTCCTCATAAACCCACAAACAAGAAGCACCATTGACAGCCAGGGTACACTGCTGAGGAAAGAACTCAGACTATTAAGCAAAAGTTAGCTGCAATAGTAAAGGAACTGCCCTTGTGGTAACACCACTGCCATGTTTCCCTCTAGGCTATTTTCCCCTGTGTTGGCTCATAGCTACAACTAGCTCAAATGGAAGAGACCTGTACTTTGGAGCTAAAGGCCTAGAATTCCTCACCCCTGACAGTCTGCAGCAGTAGGGTTACTACACCAGCATAACATGGACATTCACTGAGGAGGAACGGTGCCTCCGTTCAGCAAGTGACAGCAGCTTTCCAAAGATGATTGCATTGCATTGCATTTCCATTGCATTGCATTGTATCCATTCTACCACACTTAAGTGGGTACTAGCTAGAATCATTGCTATTGGCAAATCTGGCAGGTTGGTACTGCACAAGACACAGTGGCTATCAGGGCCTCCTCTATGCAGCCAATTTTGGCAACAGGGGATCTACTCTATCATGGGCTCCAATCCTGTGACTTGGCGATTGCATATTATCTAAAGTGCCCATGTTTCCTTATCCTCTTCATGTTGCATATAATCTGCCATGTACATCTGAGATTGAGCTACAGATGCAGGGGAATGTGCACAAGTTACAACTGCTGGAAGCTGCTATAATGGTTTCCTGTGAATGCACCTGTTTTATATGGCCTATGGGGGCATGATTCAGCACATAAGGCTGCCCCTTATATGCCTCCTTTTTGCAACACACCACCACTGCTGCCCAGCACAGGACTCATGTAAGCCTTGTACATGCCTATGGCTCTGGCTTTCTAAACAGGATCATGGAGGTGCAACGGAATTAGTGTAATATAAACTATGAGACATTTTGCTGCTCTGAAAGTACTGTTTGCCAGTATGACAGAGAATGTTTGTGCTCCTGTTGTGTTCCAACCCAGAGGTGGTACATTATTCCTGTGCATAGTATGTGCAGAGTACTGTATCAGTTTGTACATTTTCAGTGAGGATATGAGTGCCAACCCTGGGAGCCAGATACCTTTACCATAAGTTAAAAACCAGGTCACACAGAACAAATGGCCTGTCTTCATTTCGCAAACCAGAAACAGAATGAAAACCCAAACAATATCCATATCACCACAAATGCCATTCCCGCCTGCACCAAGACTGTGGAAAAATATAGATGAGCCTTGCAGTGTGCAGTCATCATGTTTATTTTGGACCAAGCTAGGACTAAGTTCCAAACTTGCCAGAACCTCCTGGAAAATGCCCAGTACCTGCCATATTCTATTGATCTTTGTGCAATATTTCCACAGAGTTGTGTAGTAGGGTAGACTATAGCTCATATACATTCTGTGATACCGCTGAGCCTATAACAAGTAGCCACCTCCCACTCACCTTCTGCTGAGAACAGAGGCCTTTAAAGTTCTGCATAATGGAGCCTGCCTTAAGATTTGCAAGATAATTTTGCTTTTTCATCTTCACTGTCTCACTATGCCTTCAGTAATTTCAAATTGAAAACAAAAGGCCAGCATTTAGACAGATGCATATAGTTTTATTAGGTGAGGTGAACAAAGGCCAGGACAAACGACCGAAGTTCACCTCCCTCCTTTTCTTCCCATCTCTACCGTACAAATTATGGTCAGAAAAGGAAAGAAAGAGAGACTAAGATTTCTGACATACATTTAGCACTCTGTGTGTGTGTGTGATCGATCAAAATAGTACTCACAAAAAGAACTACTGTCCCCATCTTTATCTGGCCCCTTTGGATCTATATGTATTAGAGATGGACCCAAACTGCAATTCCAGATCCATACAATCCATATTCTGGGAAGTTGAGATCTGGATGCAAATTTTACAGTCAAAACTCATTGTTGATTGACCATGTTCTATACTGAAGTTAGATCAATGTAATACCAGTGACTTCACTGACTAGGTTGTACTTTTCCAGTATAAAAAGAGTCGGATATCCAGTAAGCCCTGTACGTTGTCCATATGTAACATACCCAGTTTACAGTGACCATCTGAAAGTACTGAGACCAGGTCTAGTAGTTAACTGACATTCAGGAGTGGCTCCAGGCACCAGCGCAGCAAGCGCGTGCCTGGGACAGCAAGCCTTGGGGGTACGGGAGGATGGCGTGCCAGTCAACGTGAGGATGGCAGTCAGGCTGCCTTCGGCGGTGTTTCTGCTGGAGGTCCGCCAGTCCCACGGCTTCTGTGGCAATTCGGCAGCGGATATGCCAAAGGCGCAGGACCGGAAGATCACCCACAGAACCACTGCCGAATCCACGTGACCGTGCTTGGGGCGGCAAAACACAGAGCCGCCCCTGCTGACATTTGCTGATCACTCATCACAACTTTCACTGCACACAATGAATCTGAAGCTATGCTCTATATACTGCTCTATATTCTTTCAACTCATTAAATATTATTTCAGTTTATCCAAATCAATGCTTTTTATCTATATTTGAATGTAGATGAGCTCCAAAAGTCCTGAACAAGCAGTTCAGGGGATTTTTACAAAGCATTTTTACATTGATATCAGTAGTTAAAGCTGACATTTTAGATTTTTTTTACTTGAAACAAGTATTAGTTTTTTTCCTTTAGTTAAAAAAAATAAACAGCATGTGAGTACAAGGTCAATCAAAGATTGTGTTACTCACAAACAAGTTGTACTCTCTGAGATGTAATTACAAGAAGAGCTGAAAACAACTAGAGTGCTATACAATAAACAGGGAAATAATTGCCAGGGATGAACTGCATTCTAAATGATGTATTTAAATTGGCAAAAACATTTCTGTGGCTGGATTTAGTTACTTGTATTTATCAGAGCTGTTATAGTTTTCCTGCATAAATCATTATGATTAATTTTTAATGTAACCTAGATAAACAAAATTACATTGTATGTTGTAAGGAAGCACAAGTTGACTTACTGTTGCATGAATACCTGTATTCATAAGCCATACAGACATCAAAATACTGGTGCTTGTCAGACACTACCTCAGGGTTTCTAAATACAAACTTGGAAAGGTATCCGTGAGAAACACGTACTGTGAAACCTGGGTAGCAAATTCTCATAGCATTCCTACAATGCCAGGGAAAAATATGCAAATCACTTCAAAACCAGACACTTAAGGCACAGCTTACAAATTACAGTCTTTTCTGCATAAACCCTAGCTCAATAGCTTAATTATTCAACTGTAGTTTTGTACTCCTCTTACAAAAAGAAGGAATTTCAAGCATGTTGTTTTGGAGCTGCTTACAAGCCCTCCTCTATGAACCTTGTACCTTCTGCTTAGCTACTGAGATGCAAGCAGAGAAAACACCATGGAGAAAAGTTTGAAGCATTATGTTAATGAATAATATGATCACTTTATTAGAGAGCTCTTCTATGAGGTGTTTCCAGGGACTATACTATATTATTAAGAGAATGTGTTTGTGCACACTGAAGGTTTTGTTCATGTAACATAACAAGTCACTCCAATATTCCTTGACCTTTTCTCTTGTCACCTTTTAAAAGTTGTTCATTTAAAACTTCTTTGGAGTGGGGCAGGGTGGTACAGGCAGAGAACAGCATTTAAAAACACTTGTAGTGGATTTTAAGAAGAACCGACCTGGTGTCCAGTTGATTCCAAAGGCCTTTTCTGTGTAGCAACATTAATCATTCCCTGAATTACTGCCCTGGACGTCTATGTCTATATATGACCCTGGTATCTCACATTTTAATGTGACTAGAATGAAAGTGGCTACATATATTTTGCTCTATTCTTCCTGCTACAGTTCCCAGTACACACTGCATCACAGGAAATATGGAACAAAGGTGGTGGGTAGCATATGCAAAGTGAAGGGAAGAAAAGAACTAAAACGAAGTTTCATGTATTTTCTTCCCTAAAGCGTGTTGACAACTTGGAAAAATTGGGGACACAGTTGAAACAGCCCATCCAGGCAGCTGTAAATTGCCTGACCAGCACTTACTCACCAAGTGACTTCTCTGTTGGTACTGACAAGGAGTTAGAGATCCACACGGAAGAATTGCTCTTGAACAATTTCCCTAAAAATTAGAGAGAAGTTAATCTGTGCCTAACTGGAGGCCTGAATACCTGTCAAGAGTATTTTATGGCTCTGGTGTTGCTGACTCATGATTTTAATGACAATATTTGGTGTTTTTTTCCCTAAAGCCCCAGCTCCTGGAGCCACAGGATTACATGAAATTGGTATTTTATTTAAAGAAAGGTACTAGCCTTCATGGAGAAGAACTTGAAAGCATGAACACTAGTAGCTGAAGAACCAGAAGACAATACCTGCCCCCCGCCAATAAAATCCAATGATTTAAAGCCAGACTTGTGATTTTAAGGGGATCTGACTCATGATTTTTGAATGGTTGGGGTTGACAATCCTATGACTATTGTCAGGAAAACTCTACCCTGCTCCCACTCTTGCAGCAACATCCAGTGTTAGCAGTTGGAGGTTTTTTTGGCATCCATTTATCTTAATACCTCATTTCAAAGGATATCACCCATCTTAGTCCCAAAGCGCCTCATGTTCTCCACAAGTTTGTGTCCCCCTCACTTTTATTGTTGAAAATTTACATAGGAAATAAAGAATTATGAAACTCAGTTTATAGACAGTAATTTATACCAAACATTTGAATCCAAAGCCTTTAAAGTCTCTTGCATGAATAGTTTGTCATCCCCTACCCTCATTGTGGGTCTTTGTATCTCATTATGTCCCACATTTGGGCCTTGCCTGCTTTGGAGGTATGGGTAAAATAGCTTTAGAGTTGCACTACAAATCCATTCAGTAATTCCTGAAGGAGGGGAAGAGAGTTATCTGTAATTTGAAGATTTGCACTTTGATTGTCCCATTCTTTCCTTAGGAAGTATAGCATTGGCGGCTGCAGCAGGAGGCAGCCTTGCAAGGCTAAGCACTGCAGCTGCAAGCAACACCTTCACTCCAAGCATTCAGTGGTGTGGACTGATCATCTTGCTTTGTTTAAACTAGTGCAGTGTCCACACACAGCAGTCCCTCCAAGCATCACTGTACTTGTGCATAGTGGCTGGAAATCATTGGGAATTTGTCAAAAACTTTGTGGGAATGTACCAGTTTTGACAGAACTTTCATCAGGAAATATCTCAAGGTCAGGATGGGCTGTCAGATCAAAGTGAGATGAAGAAAAAGAGAGACCAACCACTAACTTAGTTGTTAGAGAGGTCACCCAGGATGCAGCAGACCCAGAGTCAAATCCCTACTCTGCTTGATTTGGAGGAGGGATTTGAGCCCAGGTATCACATCCCAGGGTGTGCACCCTAACCACCAAGCTATTGGATGGGTCCCTTTCAGTCCCTCATGTTGAAGCTGTTCCACTCCGTATAAATCAAATTGGCCCTTCCCCGACTCCTGTCCTAAAAATCAAATAACATCCTAAACTAAAATAGTCTTTCCATTTTCAGATATTTATTATTATTTTGGAGAGAATGATTATAGCCCTGTAGCACTCATTTTGACAAAAGAAACCACCAAAGCCTGGAAAGATCTGTTTTGTACTGGTACAGAATGGAAAAAAAATATTGAAAACTTGGAAAAATGTTCATAGGATGGGAAAACCATTTCTCACCAGTTCCAATTGTGGTACCTATCCCATCATTTCAGGCTTTGTTGCATCATGCTGTCCCCTTTCTTTTACATTTTAAATTTTGAAATGTTTCAATCAATGTTAGTATTATGCCAGAAGCACCAATAAGGATGAAGCCCCAGTGTGCCAGGTGCTGTACAAACACATGAAGATACAGTCCTGTCCCAAACTGCTTATGATCTAACTCAGACAAGACCCAACCGGATAAAACAATTGGAAGGAAAGAGAGAGAAGATGAAGAAAACAGTAATAAGAAAATAAGCAAAAATGATGCCAGCAGCCTTTTAAAGGAGACCATCAAGGTTACAAGCCTTGAAATTAATGTACCCTGACAGCTATCCCATTTAGCAGCAAAAATATGTATAGCCAGAGGGGAAGAAAATCGCAATATTTTACTTTTTGCTGTATCTTTGGAGAATTTTCAGCTTTCTGTTAGACACACACATCCCTCATCCTGGCGAGGCAACAAATCTGAGGTATTTCTAAGGCATTTATCACTTATCTGTGTGCTGAGGACCTAAGACAGACCCAGGTCCAAAGCTAGTACTGAAATGTAAGTAGCCTAAGGCCTTGTCTATACTACACAATTTTGTCAGCAAAAGGCAGCTTTTGCTGACAAAACAGTGGAGACACTACAAAGCTACTTCTGGTAGCAAACTCTGCTATTTTGCCGACAAAATAAAACCACCTTGACGAATGCCGCAAAAACGCTTTTTGCCAAAGTTAAAGCAAGAAAGCATCAGTGTAGACACTGCTGTTTGTTATGTCGCCATAACTGGCCTCCCCCAGTATCCCACAATGCTCACCATGACCGTTCTGCTGACTGTTTTGAACTCTGGATGCCCTGCATCTAGCTAGGCAGGCATGCGTCCCTCCCCTTTCAAAGCTCTGGGTAGCTTTGACATTCCCCAGCATGGAAAGCTCACAGAACTGCTGAGGATGCTGCTCCTTGCAGCTGAGGAGGCTGTCGGGGAACTCAGAGGGAATCATAGAACCATTAATGTGGAATCAGCAGTCAGGCAGAACAGGTTGCTGCTGTGTGTGGGGAGACCCCCAAGATTGGCTGCTCAGGCTGTAGTCTGGACTTGGGTGACAGTGCGTCAGCATGGTGTCTCTAACACACACTGTCTCCCCCTCATCCCACACATGCTCCCTGTCACACACTCTCCCTTCCCCTCCAACACTTTAGTTAAAAGGCAGCCAACAATCTAGAAGGATGCCCATGGAACAATGGGATTGAGAAACCTGCATCGTTCATGTAACACTGTACTGCCCCATGAGGCATTGCATACCCTTCCCAAAGCACCCTGAGGCTAGTTGCACAGTAGGAATAGTTATCCACCGTACACTGCTCTCTGTGTTGATGCAAAAGCTGCTAGTGTGGATGTGCTTTGTGACACAGCATAGTGTGGACATGCAATAGTGGTTTAATTAGAGTGCTTTTATTAAAGCGGCATAACTTTTGTCTACATTAGAGTTTTGTCAACGAGGCTAAGGGTGAGTGAGGAATTTCTGCCTTCACAATGACTTGAGAGAGGAAGAGTTTTGCTTTTCACACAAAGGAAGCCAGGAAAGTAGTGACTAGGCAAAAGCCAGGTGACAGGGCATACAGAAGTCAAGCCCATTTTAAAATGGAAAATTGTTGTATTGGTCAGTTAGTAACAAAAGTTGTGGCCCTTTGTAACTATATAGACACAGAATTCAGTATTCTCTACAATAGAGATAATAAAACCTTGGATCTGAACATTCTTGGGTATGGAATTTCAATGACCAGATCCAAATGCAAAGTTCGCTGAGTAGTATGATGTTCAATTTTTCTGTTTTGATTCAACAGTTGTAGGATAGATTTGGAGCTGACTAGAGAATAATGGTTCAAATCTGAAGTTTGGTTGTAGTCTGCCTGTTTTTCCATTCTGCTTTAGGTGTAGCCAAAATTTGAGACCAGCCAGTCACACTACATTGCAGCACAAAGTGACAGAAATCTCAGAGAAAGAGCTATCCGAATGACTAGTAAGATTCCAATGAGGTTGTTTCCAAACTCAAATGCTGAAGTACATAGGGTTTCCTATCTGTAGATCTCAAAACCTGCTTTCAAATGAAAAACTAAGTAAGCTAAGCTAATTCCTATTCTGCAGATAAGAAAACTGAGGGACCAAGAGGCAAAGTGACTGCCTAAGGTCACATTGCTAGTCAATGGTGGAGAGGAGATAGAACCCAAGACTCTTGACTTGCACATTAGTCACTGGACCACAATGCATCCCTAGCACAATTTCAACTCAGCCCTATATCCTCCCTAACATTAGCTGGTATTTGAACACTGCTACTTCAGCTCGTGTTTGATGAAATGTCAAGGTAGTCCTGAAAAGCTAGCACCAAACACTAGAGCCGAATCACTACATCTCTATCATTTAGTGAACCAAAACTACAGATCCAAGCATGCCTACATTTAATTGAAGGGGTGTCAAAATCCAGAATCAAACATGAACTTTCCAACTTCGGGGAGGTTCACATTTGGTGTCCAGATTTAGCCAATTTGAGAAATAAGCATCAGCAAGCAACCCAGAACTGAACCCAGATCCCAGGAATTTGAGACTGTCATCTTTTCAGCAATAAGCAAAGGAAAATATGTATGGGGGAAAAACACTGCCAACTGAAAGGGAGAACGATGCTTTCTCTAATAGCTTGCTAGTTTCAAAGTGGTCGCTTTTGGGCTGCAGCTGTCTGTGCCAAATTTAAAGGGCAAGCCCAAGAAAGGCATGCTAAGAAAAAGTTTCAATAGGAGGACAACCTGCAGGAAGTTGTCAGGAAACATCTCCTGGTGTAATGGGGTGTTCTACTCACCACTGGACGGCATCTCCTCCCTCTGGTTCTGGATATTAGCTATGCCAGGCCAACACCCCTTCCTGCAGGTGCACTCCAGAGAGGTGAAAGTAACCTGGTACAACGTACCAGCAAGAGCCGGTATGCCGTGCCAGATTGGACCAGCTTCTCTGGTGGTGATTTAAAGGGCCCAGGGCTCAAGCTGCTGCAGGAGCCCCAGGCCCTTTAAATCACCACCAGAGCTCCAGCAGCCAGGGATTTAATGGCCCCGGAGCTCTGGCCCCTGTGGGGAGCCCTGGGCCCTTTAAAGCCCTGCTCAAGCCCTGCTGCCGGAGCTCCGGCAGCACTTTAAAGGGCCCAGGGCTCCCCACAGCAGCCAGAGCCTCTGGCCCTTTAAATCACCACCAGAGCCCTGCCACCCAGCAACAGCAGGGCTCCCAGTGATTTAAAGGGCCTGGAGCACTGCAGCTGCCAGAGCCTCAGGCCTTTTATTTCATCCCTGAGCCCCGGGGCTCCCAGCCACCTATGCAGCTGATACCTCTGGGGTAATTTAAAGGCCCTGGGGCTCCCAGCCAAAGCCAGCACCCCAGGGCCTTTAAATCTTGAAAGACCCCACCTCTTCCCAGACTGCAGCATACCAGTAAGACCTTTAAGTTACTTTCACCCCAGCTCACCATCTCTCTCTCTCTAAATATATAGCTGTGTCTGCTCTGCCGCCTCTCTCATGCTCCAGGAGCTACTGCTTCCTCTTCATAACTTGACCCTCCAGCCAAGTCACTCAGCAGTTTCACCTTCAGGGGTGGTCTTTCAAAATCTGCCTCCACAAGCAGCATCGGGCAGCCCTTGTACCTGCTGCCCTAAGTATGTCTTTCTAGAAATGACTCCAACAGCCTTTGTATCCACTACCCTTAGCGATACCACTTTTGCTGTGGCTAGTGTGTGTGTGTGGGGGGGAAACTCTGGCCCAGCCCAATCCAGTGCCCTGCAGTGAAGAGTTAAGGTCTCCACTTACGCCAAACTTGCTACTTTTACCCCCCTGGACACCTTCCTACAGTGATACTTCTCCCTTACCTCAGGCTGCCCTCCACTCTGTTGTCAGCTTCCTGGCTTTATAGAAGCCTGGGTTGTTCCCTCACAGGTGAGCTTCCTTCTAATTAGCTCCCTCCACACAGCCTAAATCTCCACTATTTGCAGCTTAATTGGCTCATTGAGCCCACTTGGCCTAATTCAGCTCCTGCAGGGCCACTGTAGGGAGTACACCCCATCACACTTGGATAATGAGCTTTGCCACTGTCATAATGCTGGTATAACTCCATTGATTACAGTGGAATTACACTGGCATAAAGCTGTTAAAATGGAGCAGAGTCAGATTCAGACACTTGCTCCTGATGTCATTCAGAGAATGCTCCCATTGACTCCAGTAAGAGTTGAGTGAATGAGGAGTGCAATATTAGGCCCAAGTCTATTGATTTGAGGACAGTCTTTTATTTTCAGCTGTGGCTGACTACAATCTCTTCTGCTTTTCTATATGTTAAATGCATAGTTATTAAAAATATTCACATGGATTTTCTTTGTACTTTCACTAATATTTCAAAAAATTAAGGCCCTAATCCTGCAACTGGCCCTGTCATAAACAGATAGTTAAGGGTTAAAGTCTGTTTTACCTGTAAAGGGTTAACATGCAGTACCTGGTGACCACCTGACCAGAGGACCAATCAGAGACGAGATAATTTCAAATCTCTGTGGAGGGAAGCCTTTGTCTGTGTGAGAACTGTTTTTGGATCTAACAGAGGACAGTCATGTCTCCAAGCTCTCCTGGAGTAGTTTCTACTAATTAATAGTGAGTATTAATTAGAAAGGCGAATTAGTCTTATGATTTAATTTCTACATTTGCAATTGTGTGTTTGCTAAAGGAAATGCTTTATTCCTGTTTGCTGATTTTGCTTTGACTGAGAAAGGGGGGAGGGGGAATTCTCTCCAGAGATTGATAAGGTTATCCCCTATGAGTGTCCAGCTTGGGCTCATAGAGATTCTGTACTTTCTTTTTGTTCTCTTAATAAATTCTTTTCTATTAAGGACTTGTTTGGTCTTTCCTTGGGTGGATTCTCAGGGAAAGAGAAGGGGGAGGTATCCCTCTGTAGTTAGATCCCGGTATCTCTCCTAGGAAAAGGGAGGGGGGAGGAAGCAGGGGGAATGGTTTGTTTCTCCTGGGTGTAAGAACTCCATGGATTTGGGGCTCTTGGAATCCCCTAGGATTTTGGGGAAGGACTGTGTCTCAATCCACATTTCTTGATTGAGTGGTGGCAGCTTACTAGATCTAAACTAGGATTTTAGTTTAGAGGAAAACCAAGTCAGGTCCCCATCTTTGAACCCACAAGCTCAAAGTGGGGGTGAGACCTAGGACATGGTGGCAGAATACATGCGGGTCCCCATCGTTGAACCCACAAGCTCAAAGTGGGGGTGAGATCCCATAGGACATGGTGGCAGAATACATGCGGGTCCCCATCTTTGAACCCACAAGCTCAAAGTGGGGGTGAGATCCCATGACAGGCCCAATGCTGAGCCCGTTGCAGGACCAAGGCCTCAGATGCTCAGCTAACTTGGTTATTGTTTGTTTGGGATTTTTTGGTTGTCTTTTGGACTCTAATCATATATAACCCTCATCAGTGCTCATTTGTTCTAATCATTTTGGCCATCCATATTGTATGCAAAGTTAAGAATGCCATCTAGTGGTAGTTTGTCTGAATAGTGGCTTGCCTGTCAAAGAAAGGTCTGCTTTCTTAATTAACAGATTGACCAATAAAAAGCCTAACTGTTACCACTAACACTGCACAAAGAATTCACTTTCCAAAAATAGATAATATGTGACATTTTCTATAAGAAATTATTGTGTGAAGAACAGAGAAATATTAATATTGGGACCAATAACAATGCTGTGTCTTCCACATGGTTTCATATTGTGTAGTCTTGGTCAAAATATATTCATGAAAAAGTAATTTAATAAAAATAGAATTTGTTAAAAATAAAAATTTTAACAAAACTTATTTTTGTTGGGAAACTGCGCACCAAAAACGACAAGATATTTGGGTAAATAATCAGGTTTGGGTACAAGTTTTTGTTTAAAAAAAAAAGATTTTGTTCCCAAAAAATATATTTTTGGAAAATGAATCTTTTTGGTTTTGTTTTTCATTACAAACATCAAAGTATTTCCAGGGAAAATTTTAATAAAAACAAAATTAAAAAATTACAGTTTCCAATGGAAAAATAATTGGCATTTTTTTGACCGGCTCTAGGTCTTGTCATTTGTTAAACACAAAAGGATTTTGAAAAATTCTAGACATATTAGCTTTTTTTTTTTAACTATAACACAAATTTTGTTATTGTCAGTACAATGGCTGCAAACTATAAGCAATATCAGAGCAATGGCTGGTAGATAGTCTCTGATCTCCAATAATTAAAGGAATTTCAGATGAGCCCTTGTGACAGAGTGCAGGGACTGAGTACTTATTGAATTCCAGAGGTGGGCAGGCACAAGCTTGCCCTTGTCTGAAGCCCTTCCCCGCCCCCATCCTAAGGGGAGGAGTGACTAAACCCGAGGCCCAAATGATTTTGGGTTACCATAAGAAAACAATGACAGGAGTGAAGTTGTGGGGCCATAAACAGGGAACTGGAAGGGGACACAGAACAAAGAACCCTGGACAGCGCCTGCTGCTCCTCAAAAGTATCTGAGGAGCCAAAGGACGAGGCCCAGAGAAACTCTGCCTGGCTGCAGAAATAGGCCCCAAAGTCACACAGCACCTCCCCGTCCAGCATCCTCTTCCTGGTTTTATAGATGGCCCCTTTGACCAGTTAGGGTGACCAGGTGCCCAGTTTTTTACTAGAACACCTGGTTGAAAAAGGATCCTGGCAGCTCCAATCAGCACCGCTGACTGGGCCGTTGACTTGTGTATTATCGTGCAGTTTATGCAGAACCAGAAGCTGAAAAACCAGGCGAGGCAGTGACGGCAGTGCGGTGACAAGAGCGATGAGGACATGGACACAAACTTCTCTCAAAGAGTGGGCTCCAGCAATGTGGACATCATGGTGTTAATGGGGCAGGTTCATGCCTTGGAATGCCGATTCTGGGCCCGGGAAACAAGCACACACTGGTGGGACCACATAGTGTTGCAGGTCTAGGATGACTCCCAGTGGCTCCGAAACTTTCACAGGTGTAAGGGCACTTTCATGGAACTTTGTGACTTGCTCTCCCCTGCCCTGAACCACAAGAATACCAAGATGAGAGCAGCCCTCACAGTTCACAAGTGAGTGGCGATAGCCCTCTGGAAGCTTGCAATGCCAGACAGCTACCGGTTAGTCGGGAATCAATTTGGAGTGGGCAAATCTACTGTGAGGGTTGCTGAAATGTACAGGTCATAGTAGATGGCTTTGCTGCAATGAGATTCCCTAACTGTGGTGGGGCGATAGACAGAACCCATATCCTTATCTTGGGACCAGACCACCAAGGCAGCCAGTACATAAACCGCAAGGGGTACTTTTCAATGGTGCTGCAAGCACTGGTGGATCACAAGGGATGTTTCACCAACATCAACGTGGGATGGCCAGGAAAGGTTCATGACGCTCGCATCTTCAGGAACTCTGGTCTGTTTAAACAGCTGCAGGAAGGGATTTACTTCCCAGACCAGAAAATAACTGTTGGGGATGTTGAAATGCCTATAGTTATCCTTGGGGACCCAGCCTACCCCTTAATGCCCTGGCTCATGAAGCCATACACAGGCACCCTGGATAGTCATAAGGAGCTGCTCAACTATAGGCTGAGCAAGTGCAGAATGGTGGTAGAATGTGCATTTGGACGTTTGAAGGGGCACTGGTGCAGTTTACTGACTCGCTCAGACCACAGCAAAATCAATATCCTCATTCTTATTGCTGCTTGCTGTGTGCTCCACAATCTCTGTGAGAGTAAGGGGGGGACGTTTAAGGCAGGGTGGGAGGTTGAGGCAAATCGCCTGGCCGCTGATTACGCACAGCCAGACACCAGGGTGATTAGAAGAGCACATTAGGAAGTGCTGTGCACCAGAGAAGCTTTGAAAACTAGTTTCATGACTGGCCAGGGTACCGTGTGACAGTTCTATTTGTTTCTCCTTGATGAAAACCCACCCCCTTGGTTGACTCTAATTCTCTGTAAGCCAACCGCCCTCCCCCCTTCGATCACAGCTTGGAAATAAAGTCACTATCGTTTAAAAAACATGTATTCTTTATTAATTGATTATAAAAATAGGGAGATAACTCACAAGGTAGCCCGCGTGGGGTCGGGGAGGAGGGAAAGAAAAGGCCATTTCAAAACTTGGGTGCCTGGAGCCGTCTCCCCCACCCCCCTCACGTTCTTGGGCATCTGGGTGAGGAGGCGGCTATGAAACTTGGGGAGGAGGGAGGGCAGTTAAATAGGGGCTGCAGCAGCAATCTCTCCAGCTGACGTTCCTGAACCTCCACCAGACACCGGATCATGTCTGTTTGTTTCCGCAGTAGCTCCAGCGTTGCATCCTGCCTCCTCTGATCTTCCTGCCGCCACCTCTCCTCACATTCACTAGCCGCTTTCCTGTCCTGTGCTATTGTGTCCCTCCACACTTTCTGCTGAGCTCTTTCAGTGCGGGATGCCTGCACGAGCTCAGAGAACATTTCATCGCATTTGCGTTTTTTTCATTGCCTTATCTGAGATAGTCTTTGGGACGGAAGAGGGAGAAACATTTGCAGCTGCGGGAGGAAAAAAAGGGAGAGAAGTATTTAAAAAGATATATTTTACAGAACAATGGGTATACTCTTTCATGCTGAACAACACTATTCACATTACATAGCACATGTGATTTCGGTACAAGGTCATTTTTTTGCATCTTATATTGAGTGCCTATGGCTTGGGTGTTAGAGATCAAACATGCTGGGCAACAGAATTCGGTTTGCAGGTGGCCATAGTAAGCCATAGTCTTTCGGCTTCTGCAACCTTCATAACAGCAGCGCCCTCCTTTCCCATACCAAGCAAAGCCCGTTGAGTTGTCCATTTAGGGCTGTGTTTTTTGTGTTAACGTGCAGCAGCAGAAACCAAACTAACCTCCCCCATCCTTTTCTCTGGGATGACCGCTTTAACCCTCCCCCCACCGCACCGCGTGGCTGGTATCAGGGAAGATCCCTGCTAGCCAAACGCGAACAGCACAGCGTGAAGCCCCCCCACATCTTTTTCTCTGCGATGATCGCTTTAATCATCCCCCAACCTCATGGCTGGTATCAGGGAAGATCCCTGTTAGCCAAACGTGAACAGCTCAGTGCCAATGCCCCCCCTTGCCCCTCCCACTTGGCTAACTGTGAGGAGGATTTCTTTTCAGCCACAGGCAAACAGCCCAGTAGGAACGGCCACCTATGAATGTCCCCTTAATTAAATTCCTGTATTTTGACCAGGTTACCATGAACGATATCACTCTCCTGAGAGATAAAGAACGGATGCTACTTGAATGCCAGAAAACACTGGGACCATACGCAGCTAGGCTTTGTCATGCAATGATACCAGATTACTTGCTACTAGCATGGCATGGTAAAGTGTCCTACCATGGAGGACGGAATAAGGCTGCTCTCCCCAGAAACCTTCTGCAAAGACTTTTGGAGTACCTCCAGGAGAGCTTCATGGAGATGTCCCTGGAGGATTTCCGCTCCATCCCCAGACATGTTAACAGACTTTTCCAGTAGCTGTACTGGCCACGAATGCAACCCAAGTCCTCAGGGCAAATTAATCATTAAAAAACGCTTGCTTTTAAACCATGTTTTATATTTACAAGGTACACTCACCAGAGGTCCCTTCTATGGCTTCATGGTCTGGGATACTGCCTTGGGAGGGTTGGGAGGGTATTTCAGTCAGGGTGAGAAAAAGATCCTGGCTGTCGGGGAGAACGGTGTGTTGTGTGCTCTCCTCAACCTCGTCCTCCTCCTCCTCATCATCTTCCCCATCTGCAAAATCCTCAGGCATGGCTACTGAGAGTACCCCATCATCGGAGTCCACGGACAGAGGTGGGGTAGTGGTGGTGGCCCCCTTCTAGAACTGCCTGCAGCTCAGCGTAGAAGCGGCATGTCTGCAGCTCTGTCCCGGAGCGTCCATTTGATCCTTTGGCTTTCTGGTACACTTGTCTCAGCTCCTTAAGTTTCACATGGCACTGTGTTGAGTCCCTGTTGTGGCCTCTGTCCATCATGGCCTTGGAGATTTTTTCAAATGTTTTGGCATTCCATCTTTTGGAACGGAGTTCTGATAGCACAGATTCGTCTCCCCATACAACGATCAGATCCAGTACCTCCTGTACGGTTCATGCTGGAGCTCTTTTTCGATTCTGGGACTGCATGGTCACCTGTGCTGATGAGCTCTGCGTGGTCACCTGTTCTGATCAGCTCTCCATGCTGGGCAAACAGGAAATGAAATTCAAAAGTTCGCGGAGCTTTTCTTGTCTACCTGGCCAGTGCATCTGAGTTCAAATTGCTGTCGAGAGCGGTCACAATGATGCACTGTGGGATAGCTCCCGGAGGCCAATACCGTCCAATTGCGTCCACACTAACCCTAATTTGAACTGTCAATGTCGATTTCAGTGCTACTCCCCTCATCAGGGAGGATTACAGACATCGGTTTTAAGAGCCCTTTATGTCGACAAAAATGGCTCAGTTGTGTGGACGGGTGCAGGGTTAATTCAATTTAACGCTGCTAAATTCGACCTAAACTTGTAGTGTAGACCAGGCCTAAGCATAGGAACCTTTCAGATGAAATTAAGGAGTGATTGGTGAATGTTAAGAAATAACCCTGACCCTAAAAATGTTTGTCATCTACTGTTTCTCTGACTTGTCATGATTTAGATCTTTTGTGAAAGATCTCTACCAAGAGGAAATAAGAATTATCTGCAATTCTTTATACATAATTATTTCTCAGCATACCCTGTGAGATAGCTAAGTATTAGCATGGTTTTACAGATGGCTAAAGTGAAGAACAACATTTTCAAACTTAGTTGCCCACAGCTGGACACCTAAATCCTTTCCTAAACAAGTGGTCCAATTCCCATCCCCCCCAATCAAAAAAGAGCTTCCAGTTTATTTGGTTATTTATAAGTTACTCTACAAGCAGCAAAGAAGAGTTATCCCTTTTAATGCTTAGATTGTAAGACCCTTGAAGCAGGGATGGTCTTTTTGTTCTGTTTGTACAGGACCTAGCACAATGGGGGCCCAGTCCATATCTGGGGCTCCTACGCACTATGGTAATATAAATAATTAATAGCAGAACAGATAGAATACATGATCCGACATCTGACCACGACAGATCCTGCATGTGAATTTCTTTGTTTACGTCTACACTGTAAAAACACACACACACTGTGGCAGTACGTCTCAGAACCTGAGTCAACTGACTCCAGCTCCCACTATGGGGCTAAAGATAACAATGTAGACATTTCTTCTCAGGCTACAGACCAGACTCTGAAACTCAGCTAGGGGAGTGGGTGTCAGAGCACGGGTTGCAACCTGAACGAGAATGTCTACACTCTAATTGTAGCCCCATAGCATGAATCACCTGAGCAGAGTCATTTGGCCTGGGCTCTGAGACTTATTGCCTTTTCTTGGGGCAGAGCAGCGTAGACGCACCCTTTGAGGTCAGAGATATATATGTGATATATATGTGCAAAGCACATGCTGCAGCAACATTTTGAAGCCACGAGATGGCAGTATATCACATAGGGTTGAATATTCTATTTATCTTCCAAGTGTACAAGGGTACATATTGAGGAATACTCTAATATTAATGTAAAGCACTCTTCTTTAATAAGCTATTATATGTACATAATCTTTTGCTGTTTGTAATATGAATGTCAGTGTGTGAGTATTTTATCATTTGATTTATTGCTGAGGAACAAGAGATTTTATAACAAGCAGTTTATTTTCTTTTGTTCTGTTTGTCAGTTTTCTGCCACTAGATTGAGAGTCCACAATTTCTTCTGACTTTAGAGTCATTCAATTAATAATTTCAGTGAAAATGCCTCGCTCAGCAGCTCCTTTGCAGGCAGCTAGTGGCAAGTATTCCATATGCAAAATGGGAGCTGTTTTGATTAGGCAGAGTTCACGGGGCTTGTTTTTCTGAGGATAAGAATCAGGTTTTCAGGGCTTGTACTCATGGAGGCTGAAATCATCAGTCATTTCCTGAAATACATGCTTCAAGTTCTTACTAGTGAACTTATATTATTTAATGATGGAGGGGGCTGGGGGATGAGCCAAGGAAGGTGATAAACCTTAGACAGTAATCATCTCTCCTATATGTCCATTGTATCAGACAATGTAGAAGCGTGACTCACTACTGGCATGCCCATGCTCATGGGATGGCTGGATGCTCAGCTACATCCCCTACTGACAGCCACTTCAGCCTTGTGTTATCTGCCTCTTCTCATTAGCTCTTCTCCCAGGTCATTTAGAGTCATCCCTGTACCAGAGGAGCACAAAATCCAAACAAACAATAATCCCTATGGCTTTAAACCAGGTCCCAGCACAGTAATCCTTCAACCACTGGTCTGCAGAATCTTCACCTTTTTTCCAGGTGCCAGTAGGGGAACCAAGGCTCCCCATCTTCTTGGGGACCCAGCTCAGGCACTTAGCATTTAGCATGCAAGGTCTGTCTGCTCAGACCCCCTTCTTCCTCCTTGTGGGACTTCCTACCTCAGCCATTTGTCCACCTTCCCAACAGCCCCCTTTCCAGGCTCACCGTGCAGCAACACTCCTGTCAAACTTCCTAAGGTCTCAGCTTTCACCCTTCCTTCAGGGCTACAACTTAAAGGATTCCCTCTGGAGTTCTCCAATAAGTCCCCAACCAAAAGTGTAAACTTAAATAACTTCTGCCCTCCCCAGGTTTGAACTTTAACCCTTCCCAAGTACTCTGCTCCTTAGTTGAACACAGGGCCGCCCAGAGGATTCAGGGGGCCTTGGGCAAAGCAATTTTGGGGGCCCCTTCCATAAAAAAAAGTTGCAATACTGTAGAATACTATATTCTCGTGAGGGCCCCTGTGGGGCCCGGGGCCTGGGGCAAATTGCCCCACTTGCCCCCCACTCTGGGCAGCCCTGGCTGAACATCAGCATCCCTGGACTGCCTCCCCAGAATCTTGCCCTTATTTTGAGACCCACCACAAGAGCTAACTCCCCTCCTCTGGCTTTTTCTCAATTCACTTGATTGCTATCAGACCATCCGCAGAGAGCAGAGACACCCAAGCTTCCCCTTTCCTGGGTCTGTCCCTTTATGCTCATCACTTGACCCAGCTCCTCCCACAGCCGGCTTCATGTTCAGATAGGCCCACCCTCCAGGTGCACTAACTGCTCTCTGTCTCCAGTTTACTCTATGTGGGGTATGTACATACAAGGATGGATATCAAAAGCTAAAGACCTCTATGTCACCTAGTCTATCCGACTCTAAATGCATGATTGTTCCTTGCAGTACATTTTCCAGTGTTTTCTCCAGTCTAGTTTTAAATGTCCCATATGATGAGGCTTCTTCTATCCCTTTCCTTGGGAGATAGTTTCAGTGAGATCTATTAGGCTGAGGAACAAAGTTTTCCCTTTCTTAATTTCATCACAACTTCTGTCAGAGTTTCAACCACACTTCTTCTCCTTCCATGGTGTTTTGGTATTGCTAACTCCAAGCTTTCAAAAATGAGTCAGGGCCCCCAGAATCATGAGATTGGTTTAAAAATCAAGAGACCTTAAAAAAATTGGGATCCTTTTTACTTTTGTTTTTTGAGCCTTTCTGGTATACATTTCCAAGCTTTTCTCTACAATCACAAGGACTAAAAAAATGCTTAAAAAAGAATGCTGTGATTCTCACTAAATAAAATGACTCTAGGAGCCAGGGCTTTAAGAAAACACCAAATAATGAAAGACTCTCAATAATATTACAAGAGCTGGCAACACTGTATCTACTACTGTTATATATCTCTAGACAATTAGCATTTTCCCCATTTGTCTTTGCTTAGTCAAGCCACATATATTTAGCTTTTAAACTTTCTCTTTCTGTTACCCACTGGGGAAAATTTTGAGCCATGTGCTTTCAAAACCCAGCATTGGCATGCACAAGAGCACATTTGGCTAACTGAGCACTTAACTATCTCTGTGCATGGAACTATTCAATTTTCATATACAAATACCATGTTGCATGCACAGAGATGTTTTCATATGCACTTTTGTGAGGTTAGGCTCTGGACCCCACGTGAAAAATTAGGCCCTTTATATCTTGTAACTAGGGACCCAGTCTAGAACTCTTTGAGTGTAACAGAAGGGCTCTGACTTGAGTGGGCTCATTTTTATTTAATACTAAAATCAATATGATTCTATTGTAGTTGTACTAAGACAAACTTCCCTATTTTGAGCCTCTGCTATTTTGGTCAGGAGAAGGAATTGAAAGATGTTATTCCACAGTTTATAGATTGAGAGCTTTGCACAATCTTAAACTTGCATTTGGCACCAGATATTTTCAGCTTTGAACATGAACAATTAGCAAATGTCTAAGGCATCAGTGTTGGAATTCAGCTGGCACAAGACCTAACAGGGACAAAATAGGCCAGCTTCATTTAGTCTCTGATTACCCATTGGATACTTCAGATGGAATCCACAAAGGGACTTAGGCATTGCAATGCTGAGTATCACAGCACCTAACTGTTAGGCACCTAGAAAATCACAGAAACAACTATGGGATCCACAAAGCCCAGTTAGGCACCTAGACTCCTAGCCAATAAATGGAGAGTGATAGGCATCTAAGAACATAATCCAAAAAAGCCAGCAGAATAGGTGGGGAGCTGCCTAAATTAGCCCATGGGAGATGCAGATGAGACAGGTGCCCAAGGCTGGGCTGTGGTTAGGTATGTAGCTCTGCGTAGCCATCCACAAGCAGAAGCCAGACACCTGAAGTCAGATTAAATCATTTGTTATGGGACCCAGTTAGGTACTCCACATGGAAGGAGGATAAAGTGCTGCCACCCAACTTATACTTTTAGCCCAGTGATGAGAGCAATCATCTAAGACGGGGGAGGACCCTGATTCAATTCCCTCCACTCTGCCAGAAGGGGAGAAAGGATCTGAACAGGAGAATGCTCTAACCACTGAGCCAGGGAGCATTCTGATGCATGGCTCCCTCAGTTTTTGATGTTGTTGCATGGTGGATAACTAATAAAAGAGTCATTGGAGCAGGGAGACTGGATCCCAGGTCTCCCACGTGTGCCCTAACTAAGGTGACCAGGTGTCCGGTTTTCAACTGGAACACCCGGCTGAAAAGGGATCCTGGCAGCTCCAGTCAGCACTGCAGTGCCGCACAGTGGGGTTGGCAGGCTCCCTGCTAGTCTCTGTGACACATGGCTCCCAGGAAGCAGCTGGCATGTCCCCACTCTGGCTCCTACACATAGGGGTAGCCAGGGGGCTCTGCATGCCACCCCCGCAACTCCCATTGACCATGGTTCCCAGCCAATGGGAGCTGCAGGGGTGGTGCCTGCAGATGGGACAGCATGCAGAGCCGCCTGGCTATGCCTCCACATAGGAGCCAGAAGGGTGATATGCCGCTGCTTGAGGTAAGCACCGCCCAGAGCCTGAACCCCACCCCCCTGCTCTCATCCCTTTCCTGCCCTCCAAACCCCTTGATCCCAGCCCAGAGCACCCTCCTACACCCCAAACTTCTCATCCCTAGCCCCACCCCAGGATCTGTATCCCCAGCCAGAGCCCTCACACCCCCTGCCCCCCAACCCCCTGCCCAGAGCCCCCTCCTGCACCCTGAACCCCTCATTTCTGGCCCTACCCTGGAACCTGCACCCCCAGCTCAGAGTCCATACATCCACCCACACCCCAACCCCCGCCTCAGCCCAGAGCCTCCCCCCATACTCTGAACACCTCAACTCCACCCCCAGCCTCTTCCTGCACCCCAAACCCCTCATCCCTGGCACCACCCCAGAGCCCACACCCCCAGCCAAAACCCTCTCACCCCCTCTCACATCCCAACCCACTGCTTCAGCCTGTAGCCCCCTCCTGAATTCTAAACTCTTTATTTCTGGCCCCAGCCAGCGCCCTCCCTCCCACACCGCAGCCCCCTGAGCCAGCCTGGTGAAAATGAGCAAGTGAGTGAGGGTGGGGAGAGTGAGTGATGAGGGGGGGAATGGAGTGAGCAGGAGGCAGGGCTTTGGAGAAGGAGCAGGGCATGGGGCAGGGCAAGTGTGTTCGGTTTTGTGTGAGCAGAAAGTTGGCAACCCTAGCCCTAACCACTGGATTACAGAGTCATTCTCCCTCACGCTCTCTAACCCTTTGAGGATAAATATAACTGTCATTGGACCAGCGGTAGAGAAAGCAAGAGCTTGTAAGAATGAATCTGTAGTCCAGTGATTGATGCATATTCAAGTATACTTATCAGCTTGTTCTGATTTGTTGGTTTCTCCATAGCTGGAAGTAGAGATGGCAACTGTTTGCAGCTGAAGCACAGAACCCCAGAAAGTGCCTTACAATGAAAGGAAAATGAGGAAGTATCCCTCCCTATGGATGAGACTTGGCAGTTCTGTTTATTTTACCCCAGAAAAGAACCATCTGAGGCAAAGCTCTGTTGTTCCATAGGCTGCTCTGTGTTATTGTTTGCTTTTGTGGTAATGGTAGAAAGAAATCAAAAGACATAAGGAAAGGGTGCAGTTCATGCTCTCTAGAGGAGTTGCTTCTGCTCTCTAATTAGTTGGCAGCACAGCCAAGGTGCTGTGCAGTGTGTGGGGGATGGGAGGGAAAGTGCTTGTATTTGTTCACTTTCTTTCTGCTGTCCTTGCCCCTGTTTATGGTCGGTGGGCTCCAAGTAAATCAGATTCCTCCAGGCCTTCACCACACATTGAATGGTGCAGAAAGAAAGTTTGTAAATGGCTAAAGTGTGGGGATGTAATTATTGCTTTTCTATTTCACTAAACTGAGGGATCAAGCTGGAAATTTAATGTGAGTACAACTTTTATTTTTAACATGGTTCAGCTTTAGAAGCTGGATACATTGTTCTGCTGCCCCTTAAGGCATTGTCTACGTTGGAAAAATGCAAACTAGTATTCCAGCACCAATGCAGCTGCACCAGTGCTAGCAATCATGTAAGCACTAGTGTGATCTGGGTGCTGGCATTTTTACCGCTTTATCATGAAAACTTGTTGTGACCAGGGTAGTAAAAACACCCGTGCCTTGTCTGCATAACACTCAGCACTAGTTGAACTGCACATTGCCAGAATAAGGGTATACATTTTTCTGGTGCAGTGCAGACACACTCTTAATGGAAAAATTAAGCTGAACTGAGCAAAAGGAGAGGGAGAATAGGGCAAAAAGAAGGGATTAAGAAACCAGGCAATTTTGAAATACTTGGAAAGATAATGGGGATTGGAAACTACTGCAGGTTGAAAAGAGTAATAATGCTTAATGTCTTGGAGTAGTTAGAAATGAATCCAGGGTAACCTCGAGGCTTATGGAGGCTGCTGTCTCTTTAAATGGAATGACCTTGCAAGATGCACTGAAACAGGAAGAGTTTGTTAAAAGCAAACAGTGAAGGATCGGAGAAGTGGGACGAGGGAGAGCATTCTATATAGCTACAAACAGGACAGTGTAGCTTCTCCTTTTGGTACTTTCTTCAGCTTTTACTGTATGACACAGATTTTACTTAGAAGGTTTATCGTGGTGAAGTCCCCTTTCCTAAGAACAAACCAGCAGAAAAAAAGAGGGGAAACCAAAAAAGGGGGAACTTTCTATCCTAAAGCAGACATTGTCTGCTGGAGTCTGGTGAGTGGAAAAAAAATCCTATTTTTAACAACATTAAGGAAAAACTAGAGTGGGTTCTCAATAAACAGAAGTTAGCAATAAAATGTTGACAAGTATGCAGCAATTACAAACTTAAAAACCCGGATGAGGATATGCATAAGGATATGCATATAACCTTAAAACACTATATTTGTTAGCACCAGGTGTTATGCTAATTTTTCTCTCTGACTCCACAGAGTTAATGGCTAATAATTCAATTTTTCATACAAATAATGTAAATTTTCAAATCTCCAAAGAGTCTGTGAGATAATATAATAAATTGAGAAACTATTCTCAACCTATTCTTTTAAAAAAAATCATATTTGTTACAGCAGAAAACGCCCAGAGCATATGCACTTTCCTCCTGTATCATGTTTCAAGGGATCTTTTAGACTGTGGGGCCAATACTATAGATGTGAATTGCTGCTTGGGAAGCACTAAGCATCCTCAGTTCTGAATGTCACTGGAAGTTGGGAATGTTCAGTACTTTCCAGATGGTGCTCATGACCATGCAGGATTGGGCCCTAGAGCAGATTGAGTGGATGTTAGGTGATTTTGGTGAGGTTTGCTGTGTTAAAATCCTGACCCTCTTGAAGTCCAGGGGAGTTTGCCATTGATTTCAGTGGAGTCAGGATTTCACCCTATATTTTTAAAAGGAGAGGAAGTTAGAGTTTGCAAGATCAGACCCTTATTTATAAGAGTAAGCCTTACATAATGGGGATACATGCATGAGCAAAGGTTACTTACAGGATGTGCTCCATAGAGCTTACAGCAAGCTTTAGAGTTGTATTGTAGTCTTATTAGGAAGAGGATCATCATTTTCTTGTGGTATTGTGAAATGTAAAAGCAGAATCCTGTAGTCAGGGTGCTGTGCTAGCAACATCAAAGGACTGCTTTGCACAAGTAAGGGCTTGATTCTAACTGGATTGTTGTGTTCTGCAATGTGTGTGTGTGTATACAGAATGTATTCTTATCACAGGGGACCATATATTCTTACATAATAGATCTGATGGAAAAATTAAAAAAAACAGATACAACATAACATGGGGCAGGGGAAAGCAGAAATGGCACATTTAACTGAAGTTGTGTTGCACTTAGCAGAATGGTGCTTCTGTTAGGCTGGCAGCAAACACAGGCTCAGATTCTGCAGTAGGATCTTTGTGGTCAGATCCTTGCAATTACATGAAGTCCCATTCAATTTAATGGAGCTGGGCTTGGGTTCAAGGGTCCCCCACCACATCTGATTAAAGGAGTAGGACTGTAGGTGTGTGGTCCACTTATGGTAGATTTTAAATTTAGTCCATAATCCAACAGTATATAATATTTAGCTATATCACATAGTAGGAATATGGGAAATGGAAGAATTTAAAAACTCAATGCAAAAATCTGTTAATGGTTCATACAATGTATCAATACGTTAATTGAACCAATGGTCATAATGGGTCAAGTTCTTCTCCTTTATAGAAATGTAAATACAGAAGAATTCCACTGAATTAGGCCTGTAATAAGATCTATAAGAGTTTATTCTTGTTTAACTTCAAGAAAATCAGAGCTTTCATGGAGCAACAAGAGAGAGAACGATTTAAAATATTATTGTAAAACAATTTGGCAGCAGAACATAGGTATAGAAGCTGTACCTGTAACTTAATTTGCTTTTTGAAAGAACAGGAGTACTTGTGGCACCTTAGAGACTAACAAATTTGTTAGTTTCTAAAGTGCCATAAGTACTCCTGTTCTTTTTGCTGTTACAGACTAACATGGCTGCTACTCTGAAACCTTTTTGAAAGACTTATTTCTACTGTAAAAAAACAAACAAAAAACCCCCAACAACTTTGTCTAACATGTTTAAACAAATTTATTTTAATATAGTATCTTTTCAAATGAGCTAACTGAATATTCTATAGAAACTGACCATCTACTGGTAGTCTTTCAAAAAGACTTTTAAAAAAAGAATGTTCTGTTGTATTGAGAACAAGAATCAAAAAGATATCTGACTTCAGAATACCTATCCTAATAAAGCATTGGAAACACTCTAAATTGGAAAGTGTTTAAATAATAATAAATGGGCAAAATTCTGCTCTGAGGTCTATCTGTGACTATTTAGCCCCTGATTCTACAAAGCACTATGTATTTTAATCATACATACATACATCATAGTTTAATCCCTAATCAGTATGGCACACAAGCACATGGTAACTAAGTGCATGAGCAATCTAACCAATGGGACTACTCGTGTTTAAAGTGAGGCAGGTGCTTAAGCACCTTACTGAATCTGGACCTAAAATCATTGTGGATACATGGGTGTACCTAATTGCATGATTTGGTCTGATATACTTGCAAGATCACAAATGTTCTTATCTCTATTGCTAGTAACATCACTGGTTAGTCAGATGAAGAATTTTATTTAAAGGTAAAAGTTACCACTTCTGCATTTTATTTGTCTGGTGCTCTTAACTTAGATTTTGACTCTTTAGTTTCACTTTCATTTATCTGTTTCTTAGTAGCTTCTTTTTCCAATCCTGATGCAGTTAGGACAATGCTGAAATGTTTGGGTTCCAAAAGGGGATGTTTAAAGAAACATTCTTAGTTTAAAAGACTAACTGTAAATAAATCTCTTACTAATACATTAGAATATTAAAAATGGAAAAATGTTAAAAATCCAATACACCCATCACTAACTTGCTTTTTATATTTCTCTCAACTTGGACAGAGAGAATTAAGTCAGTTTCACTACTGGATTCTTAAGATTGAGGTTTCAAAGACTACAGGGAAGTGTTTATTTTTTGTTTGTAAAAACAGCTGTTTTAAGAGTGATATTTAAAATATTAGGTTTCAGAGTAGCAGCCGTGTTAGTCTGTATCTGCAAAAAGAGCAGGAGTTCTTGTGCACCTTAGAGACTAACAAATTTATTTCAGCATGAGCTTTCGTGAGCTACAGCGCACTTCTTTGTCTGCATAGAATGGAACACACAGACAGGAGATATTTATACATACAGAGAACATGAAAAGGTGGAAGTTGATTAGACTTTTCCTGTTGGTATGCATGCTTCCATCTTTTCATGTTCTCTGTATGTATAAATATCTCCTGTCTGTGTGTTCCATTCTATGCATCCGAAGAAGTGAGCTGTAGCTCACGAAAGCTCATGCTGAAATAAATTTGTTAGTCTCTAAGGTGCCACAAGAACTCCTTTTATTTAAAATGTTGGAACATTTCAATTGGTTTTAGGTTTTATTAAAAATCCCCCTGTGACAAGGTGACCTCATCTGAAGCATCCTCCAGCATCAGGTTGCAGCAGAACAGGCACCCCTGCTTCAGCATTCCTCCTTCAGAGTCCCCAGTAACACCACACAAGTTTCTCTGATTCACTAATCCCCTCCAGGGGCAGGCAGGGGACAATTTACTAAAACCTAAATGAAATAATCCATAGCAAAAGCCCCAACCAGTCCATTTCTCACACCCAGTGATATAGTTAGTAAAATCCTATAGGCTCTAGTAGTCCATCCCCATAACACATACCACACAGAGGCTCTTCTTCAGTCATCTCCTGTCCTTTTACCACAACAGTCACCCCAGCCCTTCTAGCTAAAGTTAAACCCTACTATTCTTCAGAGGAATCCCCACAGCCTCTCTGCTGGGAGTTTATCCTCACTAAGGTAGCATCCCTCACTTCCCCTAACCTTCTCATTGGTCATCTGGGCCCAGCTGCCCATGCATGGAGACACCAGTAAGACCCTCTGCTGTTCCCTGGCCTTTCACCTTCTGGCTTAGAAGTCACAAGCAAGTCCCTCTGGCCTTCAACCCTCTCCAGTCCTGGGTCTTTGGCTTGGGAATTCACCCCTCTTGTTACTCACCTACCTTCAGGAGCTACCTAAAGCTTCCTTCACAGACCCTAGCAACTCTCATCTGTCCTGACAGACCTTTCAAGGACCTCCTATTTATAGGACCTAGGTGCCCTCTCTTAAGCTTCACTTAGGAGGCAGCTGGTGAATCACAGGCACACTGGCTTCTTCCTTCTTTAGGGCTGGTACCACTCTGTGACACCTTGATTTTACAAAATTTTAATTTTGGGCCAAGTTTAAATAGGCATTTAAAAAAAAAACACACCTCGTTTTCACTGAAATAAAAAAGTTAACACATTTCCAGTCAGACTTTAAACAACAAAAACAAAGTTTAAACAAAACCTAATTTTTTGGGATGTGATTTAATTTAATTTTTTCAACAAGGTATTGCTACTGTATGGGAGGGGTGGATTAAATGTTTTAGGTAATTTAAAATTATCAAATTGTGTTGTAGTGTACATAGCATAAGTGAGAGTACTTGATTATAAGTCTGTCTTACTTTACAGTAAATGTTAATGTACATACTTTACCAAAATGATTATAACTGGTACTGTATGTGTTCATTTTTCTTTTGTAGATAGAACAATGAGAGATCCCCTTCCCAGCTGGGCCTGCTTGTCTTACAGCCTGTTCACCTTCTCCTTGCTTTGTGTAACAGCTGAGAACCAATGTAAGATCAGAAATCAAGTGGCTGACTGCAGTCATCTAAAGCTGAAACAAATTCCTTCAGATCTCCCAATTAATATAACAGCATTGGACATTTCTCATAACCAGCTAAATAAGCTACCACCTGCAAATTTAACAAAGTACAGCCAGCTTATTTACTTGGATGCAGGATCCAACACCCTTTCTAAACTTCAGCCAGAACTGTGCCAAACTTTGCCCCTATTGAAAGTTTTGAAGCTGCAACATAATCAGTTGCGTGAGCTCACTGACAATGTTTTTGCTTCCTGTTCCAGCCTCACTGAGCTCAATTTAGGGTACAACATAATAGAGATCAAAAGCAATCCTTTAAAAAACCTGAAGGTAAGATATATAGAAATATTTTTTCTCTTCCCTTTTAGAAAATGAAAAGCAATTACTGAATTAGAATCCAGTGCATCTCCAGAGCAGGTCATGGTCCTCATCTGGGAAGGTCCAATACACTTAAAATCCAATTTTTAATTTTTATAATTTTGTCAGC
This sequence comes from Mauremys mutica, assembly GCF_020497125.1. NCBI lineage: Eukaryota > Metazoa > Chordata > Testudines > Geoemydidae > Mauremys > Mauremys mutica. The sequence goes on from NC_059076.1 coordinate 84,566,421, forward strand.
TAATACTGATGTTTATTTTTAAGCGTTTTATTATTTTTATCAGTTTGAATGTTCACAGCTATGGGAAATTATGGGTGAGGCCAGACAATTATTTAATGGCAGTAGATGTTGAGATTCAAAAAGTTTAAACTTTGTAACTGTTAAAACACAAGTTGTTAACATCATATGTCAAAATATACAAAGTAAATAACCTTAAATCAAATTCGAGCAGCATTTTTCTTACTTTGTGTATCTGTACATTTTTATTATAATTGATGGAAATATTTCCATCAATCAGTTTGTGTGTGTACAGTGAAATTGATGTTTATCGACATTTACCTATAAATAGCTATGCCTTCTAAGCCTAAATATACTCTTCTTCATTGTCTGAAGAAGAAGCAACCTATTGTTACTATTAACTTCTTTAGCCCTTTTATTTTCCCAAAGAATGTTCCAGACAAGGCCCACTGGATTAGAGCAGAATGGGGTCTCTGCCACCTCTGTGGGGTCCTTCCCTCTATCCCCTTCTTCCTCTTCTGAGGCCTCTCTGTATACAGGGTCCATGGTCTGTGACAGGGGAAGAGTGGCAAGTGGGCAGGTCTGGAGAGGTGGGTGAGGTGGACGCAGAGTTTGAGGTTCCATATCATTCCCCCTCAGCCCCTGTGGAAATAAGAGAAGATAATACAATCTGAGGAAAATGAAAAATCAGATAGGAAAAACAGCAAAATGTAGAATGATTTAAAATCTCCTAAATTTACTGCAAGTTTTTCTCCTTTTTGGCCAAGTCTAGACGGTAGTATGTTTTGTGTGTCAACTTTTCATATTCCAAGCACACACATTTGTGACTTTCTTTACCACGCTGAGAGGTTACATTCTTTCCTTTTTCAGGCCTCTATGAGCTTTTGAGGCCTATATGAATTTGTAGCTGCTAGCCAACATGGTCATCTGCTTAGAATTTGTCAGCATTCTTCTGCCTTGGGTGGTTGTCAAAGTAACCACAGTTTATTTATCAGTAAACTGATCTTCAGCAGCTCAAATGAGTGTTGTGGTTACCCTGACCAGCTAAGCTCTCTTTTAGCAGTTGGAGAATCACCAGAACACAGAATTGCTGTGGATATACTCCTAGCATTCCCCCTATGCTACTTGGTGATTACCCCAGAGTGTGGGGATATATGATTATTTAGATAAGCAGTCTAGCCCAGGGGTTGGCAACCTTTCAGAAGTGGTGTGCTGAGTCTTCGCTTATTCACTTTAACTTAAGGTTTCGCATGCCGGTATACATTTTAATGTTTTTTAGAAGGTCTCTCTACAAGTCTATATTATATAACTAAACTATTGTATGTAAAGTAAACAAGGTTTTCAAAATATTTAAGAAGCTTAATTTAAAATTGAATTAAAATGCTGATCTTATGCCGCCGGCCCACTCAGCCCGCTGCCGGCCTGGGATTCCGTTCACCTAGTTCGGCGGTGGGCTGAGCAGGGCCTGCAGGACCCCAGCTGGCAAGGAGCCGGCAGCCAGGACCCCGGGCTGGCAGCGGGCTGAGCGAGGCCAACAGCTGGGACCCCAGACTGGGGATGCAGGTGGGAATGTGTGTGTGAGGGGTGCAAGAGCTCCCGTTGGGTGCTCAGGGTGGGGGTGGGAATGTGTGGGGGGGTGCAGGGGTCAGGGCAGAGGGGTGGAGGTGTGCGAGGGGGTGCATGGGTCAGGGCAGAGGGCTGGGTGTGTGTGGGAGGGGTCAGGGCAGAGGGCTGGGGTGCTCACGGCAGTGGGCTGGAGGGGATATGCCCCGATTCCACCCCTTTACCCAGGGCCCGTCCCCACCTCTTCTCTGCCTCCTCCGCAGAGCAGCGAGCACGCTGTGGCTCTGCTCCCCCTCGCTCTTCCCCTTGCAAGGGCGATCAGCTGATCAGCGGCAGGGAGAGGGAGTGGGAGGGGAAGGGGCAGGAAAGCATCACACTGGGGGAAGAAGCAGGGGAGGCGGGAGCTTGGCTGCTGGCAAGACCAAGCTTCTGCCTCCTGCCCCTGCAGGAGAGAGTGGTGGGCGGAGGGGCTGAGTGGGGCCGGGACCCTGGCAGGCAGCAAGCAGCAGCGTGCCATTAAAAATTGGCTCGCGTGCTGTCTTTGGCATGCGTGCTGCAGGTTGCCAACCCCCGGTCTAGCCTTAGCTAATACTGTGAGGCTGGTAAAATAGTATTATAATTCTCATTTTTTATTTGAGGAAATAGAGCCTCAAAGATATTAACAAGCTTGCCCAAGGTTACAAGTTATTAGAATTCAAGTCTAACTGTGAAGACCAATGTTTAATGTACTAACATACAGTGCCTCCCAGTTTACTTTATCTCTCTATTTGACCACTTATAAAAATAGGAATGTGGTAATACTTCATTTGTAGTCTCAAAGGACATAGCAAAAGTGGGTAATAATTATTAGCTACATTTTACATGTGGGCTAAGTGACACAATAAGGAGAGTTTTGCGAGGGAGTCCTCCAGGTGAAGGAGGAGTGATTACGGTTGGGGTAAGTTTGTTGTCTGTAGCATGTGTGTTTGTGCTTGTGGTGTACTTGCTGCTTGACTGAACTAGACCATGTGTCTGTTTGTTTGGGGGACTGTGTGCTGACCGTGTGTGTGTGTGTGATGAGCCTAGCGGCCTGCTAGGCAAAGCTGAGAGCTTCTTAACGAGGCTTTGATTCCTAAGCACTTTAGCACCCATCAACCCTTAACCACGGGGCGGGGCTACTCAGGAAGACCAGGACTTTAAAAAGCCCGCTCCCAAGCGACCAGAGGAGCTAGTGACCAGGAGCAGCTAACGGAGTTTCACGAGGGAGTTTTTAGAGGAGGGAGTGTGAACTGAGGGGCTAGATACACTTAACGTTCTTTAAACTTAAAGCCAAGAACCCCCTGATAATAACAAAACAACAACAAAGGAACTAGCTGCAGGAGTAAAAAGATAATAGAGGCACAAGTCCAGCAAAGACTGGGGGCTATCCAGTTTATTGTACCCAATGCAGCATGTATGATTACCTGCCCTGTGGGCAGATGGTGTAAGTGTGCATTTGGTGCAAGGAAACCATATATAAGCTTTGGAGACCAGAGTGACTGAACTGGAGGAGCTAAGGGAGACAGAGTGGTATAGAGACAAGACTTTCTGGGACACAGTAGAACGGTCCCACCCCCCAGTCTGACAGCCTCTGTGCTGCGGAGAAGGATGAAAGTCTCAGGGAAGGAGGATATCCAACTGGAGCAGAGGGTAATGATCCCATAGTTGGGACCCTCGTTTCAGATGATGTCGTGGTAGTCTCACACACTGAAGATACCTCTCTATGGCAGGGAACTCCAGTTAATAGGAAGAGACAAGTAATAGTTTTGGGGGATTCAATCATTAGAAATGTAGATAACTGGTTTTGAGATGACCGGGAGAACCGCATGGTGACTTGCCTGCCTGGCGCAAAGGTTGCGGATCTCTCGGGGCATGTAGATAGACTTATGTGTAGTGCTGGGAAGGAGCCGGTGATCATGGTACATGTAGTACCAACAACATAGGGAAAGAAAGGAGAGAGGTTCTGGAGGCCAAATTTAGGCTGCTACGTAAGAGATAGAAGTCCAGAACCTCGATGGTAGCATTCTCTGAAATGCTTCCAGTTCTGCGCGCAGGGCCACTTAGACAGGCAGAACTGCAGGGTCTCAATGCGTGGATGAGACAATGGTGTAGGTAAGGAGGAGGGGTTTAGATTTATTAGGAACTGAGGAAACTTTTGGGAAAGGGGGATCCTATCCAGGAAGGATGGGCTCCACCTAAACCAAAATGGAACCAGATTGCTGGCATTTAAAATTACAAAGATTGTAGGGCAGATTTTAAAATAAGGGCTAGGGGAAAGCCGACAGGTGCGGAGGAGCACATGGTTCGGACAGCGATATACTTAGGGGAGGATCTACTAATGGAGATTCTCTATATCCTAGTAAGGTGGAGAGGATGGGAGATGATAAAATACAGGTAGGATTTGATGAGAAACAGTCAAATGAAGAAAAGTCCCATTCAATTACATCATGTAATGGCAGACAGTTAAAAAGTGACAAGTTTTTAAAGTGCTTATATGCAAATGTTAGAAGTCTAAATAATAAGGTGGGTGAACTAGAGTGTCTCATATTAAATCAGGATCTTGATATAATAGGCATCACAGAAACTTGGTGGAATTAAGATGATCAATGGGACACAGTCATACCTGGCCACAAAATATATCGGAAGGACCGAACAGGTTGTGCTGGTGGGGGAAGGGCACTATATGTGAAAGAAACTGTGAATCAAATAAAGTAAAAATCTTAAATGAATCAAACTGTACCATAGAATCTCTATGGATAGTAAGTCCATGCTCTAATAATAAGAATATAGCAGTAGGGATATATTACCGACCACCTGATCGGGATGGTGATAGTGACTGTGAAATAATCAGGGAGATTAGAGAGGCTATTAAAATTTAAAAACTCAGTAATAATAATGAAAGATTTCAATTATCCCCATATTGACTGGCTACATGTCACCTCAGGACACAATGCAGAGATAAAGCTTCTTGACACGTTAAATGACTGATTTTTGGAGCAGCTAGTCCTGGAACTCACAAGACGAGAGGCAATTCTTGATTTAGTCCTAAGTGGAGCACAGGATCCGGTCCAAGAGGTGAATACAGCTGGACCACTTGGTAATCGTGACCATAATATAATTAAATTCAACATCCTTATGGTGGGCAAAACAACACAGCAGCCCAACACTGTAGCATTTAATTTCAGAAAGGGGGACTACACAAAAATGAGGATGTTGGTTAAACAGAAATGAAAAGGTACAGTGCCAAAAGTGAAACCCCTGCAAGCTGCATGGAAACTTTTTAAAGACACCATAATAGAGGCTCAACTTAAATGTATACCCCAAATTAAAAAAACATAGTAAGAAAACCAAAAAAGTGCCACCGTGGCTAAACAACAAAGTAAAAGAAACAGTGAGAGGCAAAAACGCATCTTTAAAAGGGGGAAGCTAAATCCTAGTGAGGAAAATAGAAAGGAGCATAAACTCTGGCAAATGAAATGTAAAAATATAATTAGGAAGGCCAAAAAAGAATTTGAAGAACCGCTAGCTAAAGACTCAAAAAATTTTTGCTATTACTTTTTAAGTACATCAGAAGCAGGAAGCCTACTAAACAACCAGTGGGGCCACTGGACGATCAAGATGCTAAAGGAGCACTCAAGGACGTTAAGGCCATTGCGGAAAAAACTAAATTAATTCTTTACATCGGTCTTCATGGCTGAGGATGTGAGAGAGATTCTCAAACCTGAACCATTCTTTTTAGGTGACAAATCTGAGGAACTATCCCAGATTGAGGTGTCATTAGAGGAGGTTTTGGAACAAATTGATAAACTAAACAGTAATAAGTCACCAGGACCAGATGGTATTCACCCAAGAGTTCTGAAGGAACTCAAATGTGAAATTGCAGAACTACTAACTGTAGTCTGTAACCTATAATTTAAATCCACTTCTGTAGCAAATGACTGGAGGATAGCTGATGTGATGCCAATTTTTAAAATGGCTCCAGAGGTGATCCCAACAATTACAGGTCTGTAAGCCTGACTTCAATACTGGGCAAACTGGTTGAAACTATAGTAAAGAGCAAAACTGTCAGACACATAGATGTACAAAATTTGTTGGGGGAAGAGTCAACATGTAAAGGGAAATCATGCCTCACCAATCTACTAGAATTCTTGAGGGGGTCAACAAGCATGTAGAAATGGAGGATCCAGTGGATATATTGTACTTAAATTTTCAGAAAGCCTTTGACAAAGTCCCTCACCAAAGGCTCTTAAGCAAAGTAAGCTGGCATGGGATAAGAGGGAAGGTCCTCTCATGGATTGATAACTGATTAAAATATAGGAAACAAAGGGTAGGAATAAATTGATAGTTTTCAGAATGGAGAGTGTTAAATAGTGGTGTCCCACACTGAGCCCGGTCCTATTCAACATATTCATAAATCATCTGGAAAAAGGGGTAAACAGTGAGGTGGCAACATTTGCAGATGATACAAAATTACTCAAGACAGTTACATCCCAGGCAGACTGCAAAGAGCTATAAAAGGGTCTCTCAAAACTGGGTGACTGGGCAACAAAATGGCAGATGAAATTTAATGTTGATAAATGCAAAGTAATGCACACTGGAAAACATAATCTCAACTATACATATAAAATGATGGTGTCTAAATTAGCTGTTACCACTCAAGAAAGAGATCTTGGAGTCATTGTGGATTGTTCTCTGAAAACATCCACTCAATGTGCAGCAGCAGTCAAAAAAGTGAAGAGAATGTTGGGAATCATTAAGAAACGGATTGATAATAAGAAATAAAATATCATATTGCCTCTATATAAATCCGTGGTATGCCCACATCTTGAATACTGCATGCAGATGTGGTTGCCCCATCTCAAAAAAGATATATTGGAATTGGAAAAGGTTCAGAAAAGGGCAACAAAATGATTAGGGGTATGGAACAGCTTCCATATGAGGAGAGATTAATAAGACTGGGACTTTTCAGCTTGGAAAAGAGACGACTAAGAGGGGATATGATAGAAGTGTATAAAATCATGACTGGTGTGGAGAAAGTAAATAAAGAAGTGTTATTTACTCCTTCTCATAACACAAGAACTAGGGGTTACCAAATGAAATTAATAGGCAGTAGGTTTAAAACAAACAAAGGGAAGTACTTCTTCACACAAAGTACAATCAGCTTGTGGAACTTCTTGCCAGAGGACGTTGTGAAGGCCAAGACTATACTAGGGTTCAAAAAAGAACTAGATAAGTTCATGGAGGTAGGTCCATCAATGGTTAGTAGCCAGGATGGTGTCCCTAGCCTCTGTTTGCCAGAAGCTGGGAATGGGTGACGGGATGGATCACTTGATTATTACCTGTTCTGTTCATTCCCTTTGGGACACCTGGCATTGGCCACTGTCAGAAGACAGAATACTGGGCTGGATGGATCTTTGGTCTGACCCAGTATGGCTGTTCTTATAGAATCCTAGAATATCAGGGTTGGAAGGGACCTCAGGAGGTCATCTAGTCCAACCCCTTGCTCAAAGCAGGACCTAATCCCCAACTAAATCAGATTGTTTTTATAAGCTATGGCCTACTGTGTAGAAGACAAAAGACTTTATTCTCCATTTCATTTGATTAACGCAGCGCAGGGGAGTAGGGCTGGCCTTACCATGAGGCAAACTGAGGTGGCCGCCTCAGGTGCCAGACTTGGGGAGAGCGCCACTAGGACCCAGAGTGTAGAAAATTGTGTCTGCTGCTGGTGCATATGCATTCTCTGTGTTCTAGATGCACAGAGATGGTGGAGTGCTGTGCTGGAGGAAGGAGGGCACAAGAGGCATAATAGGCAGGCAGGAGAAAAGGTGAGAGGGGAATAACAGAAAGCAGCAGGAGCTGCAGGGAGAGAGAGGAGGAGGAGCCTCTTATGTACCTCTCTAGCAACCCCAGGAGCCTGGACTGATTAACACCAGCTTCTCAGGGAGCTTCCTGTTTCCTGCTGCTTCCCTGAACCCACTTGAGGAGAACAGGCAGTCAACTGAAGTAGTAGGAACCAGTTACGCCCTTAAGACGCTGATATCTTCTCTCACTCAGGCCCTGCTACCCGCCTGCTTATTTGTCCCCTTCAATTGAGTGTTGAGAGCCACTATAGCTGGCACAGAACAGCAGTCATGAGTGAAAGAAGAAAACGCCCCTCTGGGACAGCATTCAGAAAAAGAAAGCAAGCAAAGGAAGCTTTTCTATCTAAGCAGGAAAGAGCTCTCCTGAGATGCATAGACACAAATGTTCACGGTGAGCCTTCCGGCCCCAGTGAGGATGTGAGTGGTGAGGAGATGCCTGATCTTCCAGTTAGTGTGCAGGTGACCTGGCAGCTACTGCAGCATCCATATCTCCATCTCAAATGGATGTAACCATGCACATTCCTGAAGAAAAGTGTAGATCAGAGAAGAGTGTGGTGGAGGTGCAAGAAACAGCTGTTTTCTGAGTTTAGTTCCTTAAGTCTAGATGATCCAGGACTGTGGACCCAGTTGAGCAGTAGCCTGAGGGACTTCCTTGTACTGCATGGGCCATAGCAAATGGAAAACTTCATGTTCCCCAAAGACAATGAAAACAGAAGTTTCCATCCAACATGTTACTGGCGTGAAATCCTCAATGGTGACAAAGTGGAGAGGCCATGGCTTATGTACTCAAAAACTCAGAATGCTGCATATTGTTTTTTTGTTGCACACTGTTTGAAATAAATGTTGTAAGCAAGAGACTCCAAGGTGTTGACCTTGATATATCTGAAGCAATGGAACAACAACAATGAAGCAAAGTCATACCTACAGTCTTACCGGTCAGATGAGGGATTTCAAAACATTCTGAAGAGTGCACAGAAGTTGGCAGAGGAGCTTCACACTGAAGCTATTTTCCCACCCATTCAAGAATATAAGAGTCACTGAAGAAGACATTTTGATTACGAGGCTCGGGATAATCCCATAAGAGACCCCAAACAACAATTCAAAGCTGAATTCTTTAACCAGGTGCTAGATTGTGCAATACGGTCAGTTGAAGAACATTTCATTCAGCTCAAGGAACACAGCCGTATATTTGGGATATTGTACGATATTCCAAAACTCCTCACTATACCTGAAGAAGACCTACGCCAGCAAAGCAGGGCACTAGGGACAGTGTTGACACATGATGACATGCACAGTATTGATGCGAGTGATTTAGGTGATGAACTGAAAGCCCTTTCAAGATACATTTCAACAGGATCAACTCCAAAGGCTGTTCTGGAATATATGTGCACAAATAAGATGACCACCCTCTTTTCAAATGCTTTTGTTGCTCTGTGCATACTTCTAACACTTCCTGTAACAGTTGCCAGTGGAGAACGCAGCTTCTCCAAGCTGAAGTTAATAAAAACACATCTACGCTCCACAATGATACAGGAGAGGCTGTTTGGCCTTGCAATCATCTCAATAGAGCATGAACTGGCCCAGACTGTGGACCTTCAGCAGGAAGCAGTTCAAGTCTTTGCAACCAAGAAGACACAGAAAGCACCACTTTGATTATTCAAACAGAAAAAAATACCAGTGTTTACTATGCAAACAAGAAAAGTTACATTTGCTGTTCAGGCGTTTGAAAGTTAAGTGTTACTTAACATTTTTGGATGAGGTATTTTAAGTTGTTAGATCTCCTTTATTGGGGTAGGTAGCAGAGCAGTACCATAAGAGGAGTAGAAGAGGAGGAAGGCAGAATTGAGACCTTTCAAAGTTTTGTCCCAAGTGAGGAGGAATGGAGGCGTCGTTTGAGCTCCCGGCCTCAGGTGCCAAAATGTTGTGGGCTGGCACTGCAGGAGAGAGTGAGGAAGGCCAAAATGGTTCTAAGCCTCCTTTGTGCTAGTTCCTGCTGTTCTGGCTTGGCTGAATAACGTCACCTTACTATAGCATGGGGGGTCTGTGATAAGAGTGAACATAGGGCTATTCCACCAGCTCAGCATCAATCTGGGAGCTGCATAAAAGGGCCTTAGAACAACAGAGAACTGGGCCAATGGGTAGGTTCTAAACACTTTTCTCACGTTGGTTGGCTGCCTTAGGCAAGTCTGAGCAACCCCCTTAAACTCTGTGTTCCAGTTAACTGCTCTGTAAAATGTAGATACTTACTTACCTCATCGGAATGTTGAAATGCAACTAAATAATGTTTACTAAGTAAAAGGATTAAGGCCACTCAGAGGGAGTGGAGAGAATAGAATTCAAGTCCTGGGCTAACTGTTTGCTGTCCTTTAGGCCTTTAGCAGGAGGAGGAGTTTTAAATAAGCAGCTTGCTTTTTACCATGTCATGGCAGGTCAAGATCACCCAGTGGTTGAGGCTGGAGGTAGCTCGCTATGTGTGATGTCAGGGGGCTTTCTCCTGCAGGAATCTGGAGGTTGGCAGCCTGCAGCCATGTTGGTCATCTAGCTTAAAGATTCCCATAATGGGTGACATCTGATGTAGACAGACTATTGCCTTCCAATGTATGTGTTTCTCCCTGTTACAATTCTTGTTCTATTGCTCTTCTAATTGTGATAATGTGACCAATTTTTAACCTCAGAATGGCTAAAATAATTCCAAAGGTATCTAACTTGTTACTGTATTTTCATCTGTTTTTTCTACCCCCAGAATTTGAACATACTGGATGTATCTCATAATCGTTTGCTTTCTACAAAATTAGGAACCCACCAACAGTTGGAGAGCCTTCGTGAGCTTGTGCTGTCAGAGAATAAAATCACTGAGTTAAAAAAGGAAGAACTAGATTTTCTTAGCAACACTTCCTTAAATAGGCTTGACTTATCATCAAACCCACTGAAAGAGGTAAGAAATACAAGATCACATCCTCAGCTGGTATAAATCATTTACACCAGCTGAAGATCTGACCCATAATTTTTCTATTTTGCAATCACTGCTAAAAGAATAATATTCATTTTGGTCAGGGGTAATATTGTTCTGTTGTAATAAAATACACATTACTTTATTCTTGATATTGTGAGTTGGTTTATTATGTAGGTGAAGTAAGATTTCTGATGCACTTAACTACTCATTTCCTTTTATTTAAGCATTTGGGATTTGGGATATTATCACTCAGTCTTAACTAGTAGTAAAGGGCATGGCCCAGCTTCCTCTGAAATAAATGGGAGCAGGATCTTGTCACAATTAGTAACCAAAAGTACATCTACGCTGCATTTTAAAACCTGTGGCGGTGAGTCTCGGAGCCCAGGTCTAGAGACTTGGGCTTGTGCTAAAAACAGCTACGTGTGGACAAAGGGTTCAGGCTCTGAAGGTTGGGTTGGGGAGGGCTTCAGAGCTGAGCTCCAGTCCAAGCCACAGCTTCTGCACTGCTGTTTTTAGTGCCATAGGTCAAGGCCTGTGAGCTTGAGTCTATAGACCAGGCATCTGAAACTTGCTGCTGTGGATTTTAAAATGTAGTGTGGACATATCCTAAGAAAATTCATTCAACGTTGGTAGCTAGAGAAGATAAGCAGCAACATTAATGTACTATGTGTGCTCAAAATAGCCATTTCATCTCTTTTCTCCACACACACCCCCACCCCTCGACTTAGAGATGTCGGCCAGGGAAATGCAACAAAATACTACAAAAACAAAAAATAAATGTACTAACTTCTTTTTTTCCACAATATTGTCTGTCTTTTTTCATGTTTCTCCCTAGTTTTTTCTTGAAAAGAAGCATCAATTTTCCTTTCCCTCTTTCTCCTTTGCATGTATTCTCTTCCCCATTGCCCTTCCTTTGTTCACTGTCACCCTCATTCCTGGCTTCTTACCTGTGTGCCATTGCCCATTTTTGTTTTGCTGTTTCTTGTCTTCCTTTCTTCTCTCTCCTGCGTATTTCTTCCCCCTCCTATGGCATCTTCCCTAGCATCACATCACCTCTCTGACTCTTTTAACTGAAGTTCCAATGGCTCTGGTTATCAGTGCATTGTACAAGAACTGCCAGCATCTGGGTTTTATTCCTAGTTCTGCCATAAACAGTCCTCTGGTATCTTGGACAAACTAGTTAATCAGTCTGTCCCTTCATTTCCTAACCTTTACCTAGCTCACAGAGATGGTGTTAAGCTAAATTCGTTCATGTATGCAAAGTGCTCAGAGACTGTGGAAATGAGCACATAGAAAAGCATACAAATAGATTAAAAAGTGGATGTCCTCTATCCAAGTTTACTGCCTGCATGCTATTTTATGTACTACACATGCACACTCCAGTCAATGCAGCATTAAAATATGGTTCTGCTCTGAAAAGTGATTGCAAAAATGGCATTGCTGAGTTCTGAATTTCTCTCCCTGACTTTCAGGATAAGTGTACTCATTTCACAAGTAAATTGGTGTTGGTTTTGTTTTGTTGTTGTCTCTCTCCCTTCAACCTCCCTGTCAGCTCTGAAAGTCAAACTATGTTCTTTCTGACTCATGTACTAGCACAAATGAGTACTTGTGCCTATCACTCATCAATTCTGATAATGAATCAAAAAGAGGGGCAAATATTCTGATTTGTACCTGCCATTCATTTTGTGGAAACAAATGTATGGGCTCTATTTTCCCCCCCCCTCTTTTTTTTTTTTTGCCAAAGTATTCCATGTTCTCTTTCATTTAGTGCCATTTTGACACTTCTTGACAATAAATCAGTAACAGGAAATACATGGCAGTGAGATTTGTTATATATATTTCCAAGTTACCTCAAGATTCAGCGTTAAATCAGAATTAGACACAGAATTTCAAATCACTCTCATGTATCTACTGTAAAAGTAAGGTAGGTTTTTTCATTACTGATGCAAAATATTAATTTTCAAGGGTATTACTACAGTGTTTTGAACCATTACTATAGAAATATAACATATTTTAAAACAAAGTTTGGTTAAGTCCTGTGGAATTTAGTGAAAATCTATGAATTAATTTAAATTGTGTTCTTGGTCTGTTGTTGTGATTTGAAGAACTTTCCAGGTTTTGGCTTTATGGAACAACTTTCTTAGGTGGTTTTTTTTTCTTTTAATGTCAAAATCATTAATTTTTTTTCACTTCTAGTTTCACACAGGCTGTTTACATGCAATTGGAAATCTGTATGGCCTTGTGCTGAACAATGTTAAGCTTGACGAAAATCACACAGAGAAACTTTGCTTGGAATTATCAGGCACAAGAATTCAGAATCTGTCACTGAGCCAGGTCCAGCTTTCTTGTATTTACAAGTCAACCTTCCACGGACTGCAAACAACAAACATCACAGTTTTAAACCTTTCCAAAAATTATTTGAGCGTGATAAAAAATGACTCTTTTACCTGGCTTTCAAATTTAGAGAATTTAAACCTAGAGGATAATAGGATTTCTCACTTATTTTCTCATTCATTGTATGGATTGTCCAATGTCAAATATTTGAATCTGAGAAGGTCACGTGTCAGAAAAATTGATGATTTCTCCTTTCGTTGGCTAAGCCATTTAGAGTATCTTCTTATAGATAGTAATAATTTTCAAGAAATTACTCCTAATATGTTCACTGGCTTGGACAATCTGAAATATTTGAGTCTATGTAACTGGACCAATGGCTTACAAATAATAACTAATAAAACGTTTTCATCACTTGCTAATTCTACTCTTCAGTTTCTTAATCTTACGAAAAGTAGAATCACAAAAATAGAAAGTGGAGCATTTTCTTGGTTGGGACACCTAAAAATTCTTGATTTGGGACTCAATGAAATAAACCAGGTGCTTACAGGTCATGAGTTTAAAGGTCTGCAAAATATTGAAGATATCTACCTTTCCTACAACAAATGGTTGACTTTGACAAGCGAATCGTTTGCTTTTGTTCCTAGCCTTAGAAAACTGATGCTACGGAAGGTAGCTTGTAGCAATCTGGATCTCTCCCCTTCACCTTTTCACCCTCTACGGAATCTAACCATCCTGGATATCAGCAACAACAATCTAGCTAATGTAAAAGAGGATTTGTTTGATGGACTTCACAAACTTGAAATTCTGGATTTGCAACATAATAATTTGGCTCGACTTTGGAAACATGCCAATCCAGGTGGCCCTGTCCTTTTTTTAAAAGATCTTCTTAACCTGCATATACTTAATTTGAAATCTAATGGCTTGGATGAGATACCAGTACAAGTTTTCAAGGGCTTGTTTCAATTAAGAAGCCTGGATTTAGGATCAAATAATTTGAACTTGCTTCCAGCATCTTTGTTTGATGACCAGATATCTCTGAATTCATTGATCCTTCAGAAAAATCTTATAACATCTGTTGAAGAAAAAGTGTTTGGGACAGCTTTCAAGAATCTGAAAGAACTAGAGATGGATTCCAATCCATTTGACTGCACCTGTGAAAGTATCTCCTGGTTTGTTAATTGGCTTAATGTGACCCAAACAAACATACCTGGATTAGATACCCATTACCTTTGCAACACCCCACCTAAATATCATAGTACTCTGGTGATGCATTTTGATATTTCACCTTGCAAAGATAGTGCCCCTTTTAAATTATTGTATATAATAAGCACCACTGTGATAATGCTCCTCATCTTTATTGTTATTCTTATCCATTTTGAAGGCTGGAGGATAGCATTTTACTGGAATGTGTCAGTAAATCGAGTACTTGGTTTTACAGAAATAGACAGGCAACAGGAAGAATTTGATTATGATGCCTATGTTATTCATGCAAGAAGGGACAGGAATTGGGTATCCAAGAACTTCATTCCTCTGGAAGAAAATGATCAGTCTCAAATTAGTTTTTGTTTAGAGGAACGAGACTTTGAAGCAGGCATATCTGAATTTGAAGCCACTATTAATAGTATAAAAAGAAGTCGGAAGATTATCTTTGTTGTCACTGAACATCTCTTAAAAGATCCCTGGTGCAAAAAGTGAGTATGTGCATGCGTGTACGTGCATGTGTGTGAATAACACTTGTTCAGCAGATCTTTAATGCAGTCATCTCTAAGACAGTGGTCTACTTTCTTGAAAACAGAAAGTCCAGGGCAAATTATACTTTGTGACATGAGTGTAACTGTCTGACATTTAATGGAGATACTCCAGATGTACCCCACTGTAACTGAAAGCAGAATTTGGCTCATAATCTACCTGCTTGTCTAGTCAATCAAACCATCATTTCCCTTCAGATGATCTTCCCTAAAAATAGATGTTTGAGACAAGACAGTGATTGGTGAGGTTGTTAACATACAAAGATCATTTTTTGAGCCAGGGTCTTACCACTGCCAGTTTGGGTGGCTGACAGAAAGAAGACTGTATACTAAGTGAGCCTAAAATTGAGACCGTTAACTTTGGGTTAATTTCTTGGAGGGCAAATTATTTTTTTTTTAGTTAAATTAAAAAATGAGTGATTTATTTACGTAATACCAGTATTATCATAAAGGTTAAATGTTAAAAACTATATACAAATTAAAGCCCTGATTCGGCACTGACCTTTGTGAGGCTATCACAGAAAATTATTTGATGTCACTCATCCCTACGTAAGTCAGCTGATTCAATCATTCATCAGCTCTGTGTAGTTATATAGCATGTACTTTCAAGAGACCAGTTTTTAATTGCCTTATTTTTTGCTTAAGGTTCAAGGTGTACCATGCTGTCCAGCAAGCTATTGAGCAAAGTCGGGATTCCATCATACTGATCTTTCTTCATGACATTCCAGATTACAAACTGAATCATGCACTTTGCTTGAGAAGAGGAATGTTCAAATCTCGCTGCATCTTGGATTGGCCAGCTCAGAAAGAACGTGTCAATGCATTTCATCAGCAATTAAAAATGGCACTTAAATCTAGCAGCAACATACATTGAATTTCTAAAGTATAATATTGAACTGTTAGGACACTTCATTTCAGACTGACTAAAGGACAACAGTTCTTATGGGGAAAAATTAAACCAATCCACAGCAACTCCTCTATTTTTCCTATTATGTGTTTTTAATTGGTAATTGTTCTTATCCTTCATATATTGTTTCACCTGTATTCTGAGTTTATAAAATGGTCATGATGAACACAAAAAATAGGACCGACAACTCTTTCAAACTGTGATCATAAAGAATCAGCTTATTTAAAATAGAGCAGAAATAGAGTGAAGAAAGGGGTGGGGAGAATGAGTAGCGGCATGGTAAATTTCCACATAGAGGGGTGCTGAAAAGACTAGGACTGTTTACTTTAGAGAGGAAATGAATAAGAGGGAGGAAATGTGATACAGATATACAAACTAATGAATGCTAGAGTGGGAGTATGCGCCTGGACATGTAGACCTCATTTGTTAATTCCTTCAATGTTGGAGAGGGCAGTGTGCAGGTCTTCTGGCTTAAGGTGAATTTTAAGCAATGTGTGAGGATCCAGAATTTCTCAACTGCTTCCTAATTCTAATAGTCTTCTATCTAGATACCTCCCCTCTAAAATAGCTTGAATTTAGGGCATCCCTAAAGGAAATGTTTTAGTATTCTATAAATTCAAGAACAGTAAATTGATATTTCTAGTCCCTTAATTTTTTTTTCAAATGGAAGATGCAGTCTGATACATATTGCTTCCATAGCAGATAGCTATTATCCAAAATACATTTTCTGGGTATAAGGACCTTACCTTGCAAAGTTCTAAGCACCCTCAACTCCCATTAAGTTCAATACATCACAGGATTGGGACCTAATTGCCACAGGTATAGTGCATATAGTTTTAATTCCAGAAATATTATGATTACACAGAACTTTTTTTATATAAAACAAATAGTATTAGAGAAGAGGGGACATCCTGGCTCCCCTGAAGTGAGTGGCATTTTGCTATTGCCATCATCCACAGTGTCTAATCTTGCTTCAATTCAGTGGGAGCGGATATGGATCAAAGAAATGAAATGTGCTTTGTTTTAATCTTTTGTATCATGTATGCAGTATGGATGCTTCTATTGTGTAGCGTGTATTTTTAGTGTCTCTTAGATATTATGTAATATTTTTTTTTAGTTCTACCTTTTGGTTTTTCCACTTAAAATGAGTTGGAGAATGGTGTTTAAATAAGAATGGCATACTGGTACCATGTGTTCTGTAAACAGTACAATTAATAGTCAAAGGGAAAAAGAGTCTTACCAGTGACTTGACTAGAGTGCACTCACAGCTACCCGTAGGACAGAATTTGATGGAGGAACCAGGCTATTGCTCTGACAGTATCAAACAGTGAGGCCCTAATTCCCCACTCCCTTGTACCAGGCTACTATTCTGATTTGGTGAAGTTTCAGACTCATTTGACACAGGTATAAATGACTATACAAACTGCAAGGCAGTGAAGAATCAGTCCTTAAACCTTTTAAACCCTTTTAGGGACAAATCTTCCCTCTCCCATAATGGAAGTCCCCCATAAACTGAGAAATTGGTATGGTTCTGCTGTGTTGGGTGCCTAGACCATGGAAGTCTATGCAAGGGGTATATACCTTCTGTGGTGCTACGAGTCCAGCTTCCTAGCCCTGTGGAGAGGATTCTTTCTGCCTTGGTCTCCATGGCTTTCACTGATATTCAGCCTGCTAGTTGTGCTGTGCACTAAATGGGGCCTGTGTGTTTTTGTACAGACATAATCACATACTATTTGAAATGCAATATGTCTCTTTAAGAGTGTCATAAACAGATAGTTAAGGGTTAAAGTCTCTTTTACCTGTAAAGGGTTAACAAGCTCAGTAACCTGAGGAACACCTGACCAGAGGACCAATCAAGGGACAGGATAATTTCAAATCTCGGTGGAGGGAAGGCTTTGTCTGTGTTCCTTGTTTGCTCTGTGTGCTCTCTTTGGATCTAAGAGAGGCCAGACATGTCTCCAAGTTCTCCTGGAGTATTTCCTACTATCCAGTATAGTGAGTATTAGTTAAAAAGGCGGATTAGTCTTTTGAGTTGCTTTCTATATTTGCAATTGTGTGTTTGCTGAAGGAATTCTTTATTTCTGTTTGCTGTTACTTTGATTATGCTGAGGAGGTGGGAGGGGAAGTCTCTCCAGTTTTTATAAGTTAGAGCCTGTATTTTTGCATCCTGGTAATACAGAGAGAGTGTACTTTTTCTTTCTTTCTTTAATAAAATCTTTTCTTTTTAGAACTTGATTGATTTCTTCCCTTGTTTGGATTTTCAGGGGAAGGGGAGGGGGAAAAGTGAATCCCTCTTTGGTTGATTCAAGGAGTTTGAATCAGGTATCTCTCCTAAGCACTAGGAGAGGGGAGGAGGGAAATGGTTTGTTTCCCTTTGTGTTGAGATTCAAGGTGTTTTGGATCTGTGTTCCCCAGGGGAAGTTTTTGGGGGAACAGGGAGTGTGTCAGACACTTAAAACTTGACTGGTGGCAGCGAGAACCAGATCTAAACTAGGATTTTAGTTTAGAGGAGTCCATGCAGGTCCCCATCTTGTGAACGCTAAAGTTCAAAGTGGGGAATAAACCTATGACAAAGAGGTTGCCACTTTACCTAGAAATCTGTTACTAAAACATAGGAAAATTCTTGTGGATTATATCAATGAAAGAAAACCAGAGCATCCTGATTTGCATGACATTTTACATGCACATAAATCTTAGTGTGAATGACAGCAACAGTCAGCTCCCCTTCTCCTGCTGCCAGCTTCCATCAAATGGCAGATAAAAATACATTCCTATTTAAGTGTGTAATTTCTTTGTTTGCCACAGGGAAACTATGGGGCTATGACTAGCAAAGGAGGTGGCTTGTATGATAGCCAATGATAGAGGAGGTCCACATCACAATCTTTCTATTGAAATTTGATGATTGTTAGGGGGGATGGGGGAACCTTTGAGGACCTGAACTAAGAAACAGACTGGTTGAAATGTGTAGACTTATGTAGCAGGGTGCTGGTGCAGAAGCACCTAATTAGCCCCTGCCCAGTCAGCTCCAATCAGGGGGAAAAGATTGGGGCTGATGGGAAAGGCCTGATGCTAGCCTGAGGATTGGCAACACCTGCTGGCCTGACAAGCCAAGAGCTATAAGGGCTGTGAGGGAGCCAGAAGGTGGGGGGCAATCAGGGAGATGGCTGGCTGGCTGGTCCTGTAAAGGAGGTGATTAATCCTGCAAGACTTGTATATAGATAGTGGTGGGAGAACCTTATATAAATAAAGACACGGGTGTTTCACGACCCTGAAGCCTCTTTGAGCCTTATTGGGGGGCAGCAAGCAGGCCCCAGGAAGAGGGGTGGGACTTGAACCCTGTTACAACTTTACATTGGAATTTTAACTCTTTTTTTCCTTGTTTTCAGATATCTATTTTTCTTGGTAAGCTGTTGCAAACTGGAGCTTTGCAAATCCTCATGGTTTTACAATTAACACTGAGATGTATTTAATTCAGCCCTGAGTTTTTATATATATATACACACAGTTCACTTAGGTTTTCCTCCTTCAATGAAAACTGTTCTAATATGCATTAAACTCTACAAGCAAGATAAGAAATAGCTGCTATTTCCCGTGAGCAGCTGAATAGACTACTTACCAGAAATCAATATCTAGTTAGAGAATGAAAAAACCCTATCATACTATTTAACCAATATTACTATTATTTCTTAGTGTTCCTAAAAAAAATATTTATAGGTACCCATGTCTGGCTCTGCAGTTCTCTCCCAATTAGAAATAGACAACTGAAAGCTTCTCATATTCATCCATCAAATCCTCAGCCCATCTCCTCTTCAATAACCTGAGAACAGATGGGTTCTGTAGACTTCCCAAATACAGGATCTGGTGGACCAAAGGGCAAATGGGTCCCAAAGTGGAGTACCCTTTTCAGAGAACACCCTGACAACAACTCTCTTTCATTTACATTGAGGGTGCTGAGACATGAGTATTCATGTTGATCTCTACAATGGCTTATGGCAGGGAAAGAGAGGTGGTTTCTCAGGGTAATTGTGTCCCAAGCTATTTATGACTATAGGTTAAAACCAATACCTAGAATTCCACCTAGAAGATTATTGTGAGGCAGCAGAGATCTTGGAGTATTATTTAATATGCTTTCAAGGTGCAGCTCCACTGAATAAGTGGCCCACCACATTGTGCATTAGCTTCAGCTTCTGACTGGTCCTAAGGTAACCTCCCATACCGCATATTACAGCAATTTAATCTTGAGGTGACAAAGGCATGAACAGCAGCATCAGAGAGGAAAGGCTGCATGCGTCTCACCAGGCTCAGACAGAAAAGTGCCCACGGTTGCAACCACTATCTGAACATCCAAGAGCAACTCAGGATTTAGCAACACTTTTACAAATGATGGTCACATTCCCTCAGTGATGGGGTGCTCATATAAATTCTGCTAAGCCATATGGCTGTTTTCCCCAAGCCCACCCTCCTATCTGTGTCTTGTCTAGATTAAATCACAGCCAACTCTCTCTCATCCACATCCTAACTTCACCTGAGATATTGTGTAATTCACTGGGTAACTTATACTTGGCTGGATCATTCATGACTGAGACAGAGAGCTGGATGAATGCATTGTGGTCTATATCATATAGCAAGAAAAAATCAATACTAAATAGGGTGACCAGACAGCAAGTGTGAACAAGCGGGACGAGGGTGGAGGGTAATAGGAGCCTATATAAGAAAAAGACCCAAAAATCGGGACTGTCCCTATAAAATCAGGACATCTGGTCACCCTAATACTAAACCGTATGGATGCAAATGCACACAAACTAATTATGCTAGTAACCTCTGCAGGAAACTCCTCATAAATATTCTCCTGAGAAAAAGATAGTCATGGGCAAAACAAACTCCCAAAGCAAGCACTCTGATACCAAAATGTATATGAATATAAATTGTCTATATGCAAAATGTACTAGAAAATGTTTTGTGGGAGGCACCTCTGCTAGTCTACTTGAGCTCAACATGGATTGAGGATCTCCCAAAGATTCTGAATGTTTTTTTAAATTCATGAGTCAAAATCACATTTGATTTTATAACTGAAATATGACAAACATTTTCTCTCATCTGTAATATAAATATCTTTTCTATTTGAAAAATAATTGTCATTATATTGCAATATAAGTATGTGAGCAAACTAGTGGAGTCAATTAAACTTTAGCATTACTCTGTGGGTATGTGTATATATTCAAAGTAATAACTGCTTAATTTAGGGACTAAAGTGAGGGTTTTGTTTTACTCCTGGAGATCCGCAAAACTAAGAATAAACCGAGTTTTATTCTTTCTTGTAAATCAAAAGAATTGTTCACTAAATTGCAGTTACAAGGCCCATCAGTTATATCTATACAAACCAAATGAAGGCAGTGAAGTTGGACAGGGGTTGCTGTGGGATCTCTCTGTGTCAACGGGCACAATTGCATCACCATTACCTTTATTACCGATGAAACATGCAAAGGAAAGAATTCAGGATAGCTGACGTGAAGAACAGCAGAAATAGTAATTTGTGTTGCCTGTATAAACATCTTGTTAATATTGTAGCTGAAGACTATAGAGCTGTAGATGTGAGTGGAGAGAAAAATCTTAAAAGTAAATTAACTATCCAGTTGTTTGTGCTATTGACTTTTGCTTTGGATCTCTTTCTTTTGATACATAATCTTTTTTTTCCCTTTGGCAGAAGGAAGGGAAGAATTATAAAGAATACTATAATTCAGCTGGGTGTGTACTGAACTCATTTATTTCTGCTTTAATTGTATGACTTTTACTATATGTATAGAATCCACACAAATATGGGTTAGCTGGCTTCAGCAAAGCATTCAGGCTTAAATCCTGAAAGGAAACTAGGTATTGAACCCCAGATTTAGGGGTAGGGGTCAGAGGACGTCCATTCCCTTACAAGCTATAGCCTTGGGTACTTATCTGGGTGTGGGAAACCTTGGTTCAGTTCCCCCTTCTGCTTGAAGAGATTTAAACACTCTCACTGATCTCTAGGAGATTCTGTTTGGGGGCTCTCCCAGTTTCTCTTGTTGAAGCTTTAATTGAATAATTAAATATTAAGTGGGCCCAAGAAAGAGTGAAAACCCCTCTAAAGTTCAGTAGTTAGAGCAGGCACCTGAGATGTGGGAAATCATTGTTCAACTCCCTTCTTATGATGTAGAGAAGGGAATTGAGCTAAGAACACTGACATCTTAGGTGAATACCCTAAACACTGGGCTAAAGGCTATGAGGAAGGCTACCACCTCCACTCCCCTGGTCATTTTATGTGGACTTAGGCAGGCACCCAACTCCTTCTCACAAGAAGTGGTTTAGTGGCCTAATTCACCTGACTGCAGGAGACGGGTTCTTCTTGGTTGTGGATTGCTAGCAGACATAGGCACCTCCCTGCAACCTGTACCTAGGTACTGAACTCAGAGACAGGGATGGAGCTTTGGACACACCTTTCTCGTCAGCTTCTCCCATTGGCTAGCTTAGGCAGCTCTGCAACTAGTGTACTGGCTTTTGTAGATCCCATTCTTTGGAATGTCTCTCTCCCTATGCATTGTATAGGGAGCTTAGGTGCCTAACTCAGGGTTTGTAGAGTCCATTGTTGTTCCAGTGATTTTCTAGGCAGCTAAAGTAAGGTGTTGCGATACTGAGTGTTGTAATGTCCCAATCCATTTGTCGATCTGGGCCGCTGGCAGATGCATAACTCTGGAGGGAGTTGGGAATTGGCAAAGCCCCCACAAAGGGGACTGTTTGACTACTCGTGGACTTCTGAGTTAACCATTTGTTTTACAGTAACAAACCTCTTATGTAAATAATAAATCATACAATAAAACTGTTTTGCCTATAAAATGTACGTCAATTTGTAAAAGCATCAGTTTTAACAGCTTTTTCAAAAATGCACCTATTCTCTGATGATAGATGCCATATAATAAAGTTTAGCTAAAGAGAAAAAAATAACAAACAAACAAACAAAAACAAATAGACTTTGTGTGCATTGGTAGAGATTGAAGGATACATACAGCTGATTACAGAAGACCTAACATGAAAATAAAGGGCTTTGTTTACAGATGAACTGATATGTGATGATTCCTTAATTACAGTAACAGGATTATCCTCATTGTGATGCTCTCATCTCATCTTTCTCATCGTCTTTTCAGTCCAAGCGACAAATTCTCTCTTCTTGTTTAAGCCATGAAAGTTGAGGAGGCGAGGCTTTAAAGATGTGGTGCCAGGTTTACACCATGTCACTTACACTTTCCTCTATTTAAAGATTAACTTGTGGAACTTTCCTTGTGTGTTCTCTAAATCTTTACTGTAATGAAAAACAATAGCAAAATTAGACTTCTCATCCCAATTCAATATAACATGCTAACAAATGTTAGCTATTAACATGAGTAATAAAGGTATTAATTGTGAAACAAAGACTAAATATTGTGTGTACTTCAATATTTACAAATTAAAATTTTCATAGAGTTCTTCAAAAATTTTGTTCTACAAAAGGGATTTCAAGGAAAACATCAAGTGCTTGAAATGACAAGTAAAATTATTTTAAATAATCAATACATTAATACTGTTTTTATATTATAGGACTGGAGGGGACCTCAAGAGGTCATCTAGTACAGTCCCCTGTATTATCTAGACCGTCCCTGACAGATGTTTGTCTAACCTGCTCTTAAAAATTGCCAGTGATGGAGATTCCACAACCTCCCAAGTCAATTTATTCCAGTGCTTAACCACCCTGACAATTAGGAAGTTTTTCCTAATGTCCAACCTAAATCATCCTTATTGCAATGCTTCTTGTCTTGTCCTCAGAGGTTAAGGAGAACAATTTTTCTCCCTCCTTGTAACAACCTTTTATATACTTGTGGTTCATCCTGTGCACTCATGCAGGGCAGCTACTCTCCTGCGCAAGTGTACAGGATGAACCACAATGTGCCCCATACGTAGTGATTTTCCTGCACATGGTTGTAAGGCCAAATATTTCAGGATAGAGCTATTAGAGTGAAGCTCAACTGTCTTACTCACTACTGTTATAAATTGAGAGAGGTAAAATACCAATAGCAGTTTTAAATAACAGTAAACATTTAGTTATGTTATTTATTCTTAGAATATTTTTTATTTTTAGAGTTATGAACTAAGGGCCTGAGCTGATGGACTATTCCCACAAGAAATACTTACTTAGGTAAAGTGTTGCAGGATCAGGCTGAGAAATATCTGCCCCATAACAATGGTTAGAGATATGGAGAAGGGGGCATCTTTCCTACAAAACTTTTTTCCCTCCCCCTATTGTTACTTGTGACAATACCATTGATATTCACTGACAATAAGGCCCATAACTTCAGTCATCTTTGACTCCTTTTTCTCTTGCCCCACTGTAGTCGTCCTTCGCTCTCCAGTGGGGAGGGAGGTCGCTCTGCCTCGTTGTAAGGGGCAGTAGTCTTTGGGCTCGGGCCGCACCAGCGGGTCCAAGCCGTATGCAGTCTATGGTTCTGGGCCTGGCTAACAAAGGCAAACACACACCAATAGTCTGGGGCTCTTGTCCACACCCTTGGGCGGGGCCATGCCCAATATAGTCTTAAGCTTACCGCCCCTCAGCTGGGACTGACACCAATTAACTGTCTGGGGCCTCGGGCCAGGGCCGGGCCAGCAGCAGGCTATAGCCTAGGCCTTCAGGCCTAAGCAGCCAGCAAACACATAGTCTGCCCTCTGGGCAGGCAGATCAGGCTTTAGCCTAAGCTTGTAGGCTCAGGCAGCCAGCAGGCAGACACACTTAATAAGCTCTAGCTCTTTGGGGCAGAGCAGGGTTTAGCTTAAGCTTGTGGGCTCAGGCAGCCAGCAAACATGGACAGACTTAGGGTTCAGATAGGGGTGAGCACCCACACAGTCTAGGGGCTCCAAAGGGGTTGAGCACCCAGCAGGCAGTCTAGGGTGCTGACAGGAACATTTAAGAGTCACTGCCTCCTGGCCTAAGGTGGGGAGTTGGCCACCCCAGGGTTGGGGTGGCAGGGAGATGCGGGCCCGCCCAACTCCCCCACTACATCCCAGCCGAGGGCCCTAAGAGTAGCAGAGAGGTCTGCCACTGGGACGGCGGGGATACAGCCGCAACACGCTGACCTAGAAGCAGTCAGCCTGGTAGCTGGACAGTCATTGGCTGCCCCTGGGCTACTTCCTACCTCCCCGGGTTTGGTACCTCTGGCATCCACCAGTCCTCGGGCTCCTCTGGGTAGACAGCCAACAGTAGTCCCAGCATCTCCTCGTCTGGGTCCGTCTCCTCCAGGGGCAGTGTGCAGCAGAGTGTAGATTCAGCTCCCGGGCACCGCAGCAGGGCAAAGGCGTCCGTCTCCTCAGCTGGCTCCCGCTCACCTGAGCTGCAGAGCCTTCCCTTTATACTTCCTGTCCCGCCCCGGTACTTTTGGTGAGGGGGATGGGGCAGGTTTGGCTCCGCCCACCAATGGGGGTGTAGTGGTCCCTCACTCTCCAGTCCGGAGGGAGGCCAACCTGCCTCACTACACCTCCCCCTCAAGTCTGTCTCCGGGGAAGGCAAGGTCTCCTTCCTCCAACCGAGAGACGTCGTCGGCCTTGGTATGGTCTCTACCTGCTCGATGATGTACCGTGAAAGCATACAGCTGCAGGGCCAAATATCAGCATATTAGTTGCAGGTTCATTTCCTTAACAGTGTTCAACCATTTAAGGGGGGCATGGTCAGTCCCTAGCATAAAGGGTGCCCCTAGGAGGAAGTATCTCAGGGCATCCACAGCCCAACTTGACCACCAGAGCTTCCTTCTCAACAACCGAGTAGTTCCATTCTCGGGGTAACAACTTGCAGCTGATATATAATATGAGGTGCTCATCTCCATTTACCTCCTGGGAGAAGACAGCTCACAGGCCCACCTCCGATGTGTCTGTCTGTAACAGAAACTCCCGGTTAAAGTCTGGGCTGAAGAACATGGGCTCTTGGCACAGTTGGTCTTTTGAGGGTTTGGAAGGCCCATCTGCATTCGTCGGTCCAACACCCGTGTCCGGAGCTGTCCTTCTTCAGGAGCTCTGTCAGCAGTGCTGCAATTGAGACAAAGTCAGGGACAAAGCAGCGATAGTAGCCTGCTATCCCAAGCAATTGCAACACCTGTCTCTTTGTGGTAGGGGCCTGCAGCACCAGGTCCTTCACTACCAGGAGTCGTACTTGGCCTCGTGCAAGGGTGTACCCCAAATAGGTGGTTTCCTGCCAACCAATTTCACACTTCTTGGGATTGGCAGTCAGGCTGGCGTCCCATAAGGCTCTAAGGACAACAGCTACCTGGTTGAGATGGTCCTCCCTGGGGCTGCTGTAAATCACTACGTCATCGAGGTAGGCTGTGGCGTAGGCACAGGGAGTCTGTAGGATCCGGTCCATCAGCCGCTGGAAGGTGGCCGGGGTCCCATGGAGACCAAAAGGCACCCAGGAAAATTGGTACAACCCGGTCAGGGAGGCAAAGGC
Source organism: Mauremys mutica (assembly GCF_020497125.1). Classification (NCBI taxonomy): domain Eukaryota; kingdom Metazoa; phylum Chordata; order Testudines; family Geoemydidae; genus Mauremys; species Mauremys mutica. Next base: position 84,592,288 of record NC_059076.1, read on the forward strand.
AGTCTTCTCCCAGGAGATCGGGTCCAGGGGAATTTGCCAGTACCCCTTTGTGAGAATCAGAGTACTGATGTATTGGGAATCACTGAGGCGGTCTAGTAGCTCATCGATCCACGGCATTGGGTACGCACTGAATTTTGAGATGGTATTGACTCTCCAAAAATGGTCTGGACCTCCTTCTCCACTATTTCACCGGTGTGGCCAGACAATGGCCTCGTGGTCTGTCAGATGACTTCTTCCAGGTTTGTCAATATTCTATGTTGAACTAGCGTGGTGTGCCATGGCTGCATCATGAAGGTTTTGGGGAATGACTTCAACAGGCTCCTGGCCTGCCTCAGTTGCTCCTCAGTCAGGTATGCCAGACTTTGTGCCAGCCCAACCACTGTGGTCCATGTCTCCCCTTTCACAGTCAGGGTGACCCAGGTCTTGGGATAGAGCTTCACATCCCCGTGGATGCACTGCAGCTGAATGACACCCAATGGTAGGTCTGGACACAGGGTGAGATCCTGGCGGATGAGAGTCTGCCTGCACTCCGAATCAAGGAGAGTGGATACCTGAACTCTGTTCATACTAAGGGGGATTTATCAGCTTATCCATGGGCTGCTTATGGGCCCGGGGGCTCCCCAGAACAGACTTGGCCAAAACTGCAGTCCATCATGGGATATTCTCACTTGAGATGTCCAAACTGGCTGCAAGTGAAACAAGGGCTGATCTCGGGGTGATGGGGCCAGTCTGTAGAGCTGGGTGAGGGCATTGGTGTGCCTGCAGTCTGGGCCTTCCCCATGACGGTGCTATAGAGGGTGGGCATTGGGGCTTACTGACCTCCCATCTCTCAGAGTGTCTCTGGGTTGGGGTTTGCTACTTTGGGCCCTAGTCTTCTCTTCCTGGTTCAACCTCATCAACAGGTTCACAGGCCGAGCCCCAGGCCCAACAGTGGCCTCTGCCACCAACAAGTCATCCATCAGGGTCTCGTGTTGGAAGGATATGTATCAATTGTTTGAGCACTTTTTCAGTGACTTTGGCCCCCATTGGGCTGCAGCCAGCGCCAGCAGGCATCCTCGGTTGGGCCCCAGGAGGGTAGCTCTTCTCCTGGAGTCACCGCCAAAATGTCTCTGGTGTGATCTTAAGTGCATCAAGGATGGCAGCCTTCAACAACCCATACTCTTGGGCTTCCCTACTGGGAGCCCCCAGTAGATGGCCTGGGATGAGCCAGATAGGATGGCCCATTTCTCCAGTGTAGGCGACCCTGCCAAACATGGTAAGGAAGGCTTTGGGATCATCCTTGGGGCCCATTTTTGCCAAGCGCATAGGCACCGTGTGGTCAGCCGGGGCTGCAGCACCCCTGGAGTTGTGGGAGTCGGCAGAAGTGCTGCAAGCACTGTTGTTGTTGCTCACGGTTCTGGGCCTCCAGTTCTCGAATCAGTTGCTGTTGCTGATTCCTGAGTTGTTGCAGCAGTTGCTGCTGCTGCTGGCTGTTGGTGAGCCATTTAATCAACTTCTCGACCTCCATCCTTCCTAAACTGAGGAAGGCTGAAGGGGTTCTGTCTACCGCTGCCGTTGGCTCATCCCCTTATCTCAGAGGAGGAGGCACTACCTGTGATCTCCACCAAGTGTAGTGGTCCCTTGCCCTCCAGTGGATACGGGAGGGAAGCCACTCTGCTTCACTACACCCACACTCCACTTTGTGTCCAAATCTGCTGCTTCTTTTGCCTTAGAGTTTCTCTCTAGTTTCATATTTTTCTTTCTATTTGGCTGCCAAAAGTCTTGTGCAGGCTCATCTCTGATCTTGACTGCTGTACTCTTTTTGACTTCTCTCTTTGGTCCAATCCTAAATGAATCTTCTGGATGGTATTTGTATTACTAATTCTTATTGTCATTAAGATTACTATGATTGTTTATTTGTATAGTGATAAATATTCATAGTAATAACCTGTTTGAAATATTTCCCCCAATATCTAAACTTTATTCAGATATGCATATTTTCAAAATGTCTCTTTTGTTGAAAATGTATTGAAGAACATTAAGATAGAAATCAACTGCAGTTTGATTTACGGTAATAAATCATAATATAGACGATTTAGCCTCACCAAGGAGACTCCCTGATGAGTAAACTGTAACTATCTAAATGATCTCACTAAATACTTTAATGTTTTTTTCTTTAAAAAAAGGTAGATCTTTATGCACAAGCAACAGTATTAAACCAGTGTGTGAGTGCGCACACTCAAAATGGAAGAAAATTTTCATAATTTTAGTTTGTGATACCCCTTGAGAGGCACCAATCAATAGTGAAACACCTGACCAGACTCTCTGGTCCGACCAGGCTGTGGCTGACACAAAATGAGGGGTGATGTGCAAAGGTGACTTCCAGATATCTCTGTGGCCCCACATCTTGGGGCAAGGTGTGCAGATTTGAAGGCTACTCTAACTTATGTTGCCTGCAGGTCTTAAGGGGAACATTCCAACAGCCTAAAATCTCCAAGCCACATTGACTTGCAATCTGCACTAGCTGCAGCTTCAAACAGTAGTCTTCAGGTGTTCTAGCCAATAAAGCACACTGCAATAATCAGAACTGAAACTATGGCATGGATAACTGTGGTTGTGAGGTCTGCATCTTATAGGAAAAGTTGCAATGTCTCAACCAAGCACAAATGTAAAACTGCACTCTTCATTATTGCTATCCAAAGATCCATGAACAATTGAAGAGCCATTTAGGCTTCTAGGCCCCACTCTTGAATTTTTTAGCTTGCAGATGGATTTCTGTGCCTGTGCAGAGCCTCATTATGCAGTTATCCACCCAAGTGTTAGGAGTGGTGTTCTACCTTAATTAAAGGTCCCTTTCATCTAACCCAACATCTCCGGATTTTGCACAATTGAGCCTAAGCAGCCAGCTTTCATCCATTCTTCTCAGGAGTGATTTGTCACTTGACCAGAACAGCTAACACCTTTTACCACAAACCCTTGTTTGACAGACTCACCTAAGAGCTGATTTGGCTGGGATTTTAGCTTTAAGAACTATGTTCCTCATTCCAAACAGAGTACATTATTTAAAACCAAAAGCCTTTTCAGAAACATGCTTTGTTTGCCATGCAGAAATAGTCCCATTTTCTTTTGCACGTTCCCCTTCCCCGCCTCCCACAGAGCTCTTGCTTTGGCCAGCCAGGAATTGTTCCAAGGGGGTTTGTTCAGCTCCAGCAGACTCTTTTTGTCCAGCCTAGATGATGTATAATTTGGACAGGTCTGTTTCTTCAGCAACAGGTCCCCTGTTAAGGGCTATGCCGGCTGGATCTGTGAGTGATGCACACTGTCAATTTCCACGCACGGCCCAGGCCCCGAAGCTACAGTCAAGCGCCCAATTACCGCACCTCCTCGGTTTTTGTTTAGCTTAGCAACCCCCGCCCCCCCCCTTCCCTGCTGCGTCTCTCTCCGGCACCTGCGGCAACCTGCCAGCCCGCAGCCCCTAGCAGCGAGCGCGGCCGGCACCGCTCGCCAGTGACTGGGGGACACCCCGCCTTGGCCCCGGGCTCGGCTGGCCGGAGGTGGGGGGAGGAGGCTCAGCCCTCCGCGCCCCGGGCTCTGCTTTCGCTGTGCGCGGGACTGCGAGCGGCTGCAGCCGAGCGCGCAGCCATGAAGGTGGCGGTGTTGGACCTGGGCACCATCTTCGCCAGGCTCTTCAAGCCGTCCGCGGCTCCAGCCCCGGGCCCCGCCGCCTCCTGCTCCCCTGTGCCAGGGGCGGCTCCCGGCTGCCCTGCCGCGTCCAGGGCGCTGCCTCCCTCGTCTCCCCTCCACCCTCTGCCCGCCCCGTCCTTCCCCCGCGCTCCCGTGCCCTACTCCCTGCCCGCCAGCCCCCGGCCGCTCCCCCCACTAGCGGGGGGCTCCCCGGCTTCCGCCGCCGCGGCGCTCCCGGGGCGGGCGGCTCCCGGTGGCGGGGCTGGGGTGGCGCAGCCCCCGGGCGGAGGCGGCAGCTCCCCGCGCCAGGCAGCGGCTCCCGCGGACAGAGAGCCCAGCGCCTGGGCAGCCCCCGGCGCCAAGCCGCTGCTCTTCGTCACCCTGCCCGACATCGGCGAGGAGGGGGTGGCCGAGAGCGACCCCGAGGGCGGAGCCTGCGCCCCTGGGGCCACCGACCTAGCGTGAGTGGGGAATGGCTGAGGGGTCGGGGGGGGGGGGGCTGTGTCTGGCTCTCAAATGGCGCGGGATTTCCCCCTGCCCAGGCAGCCAGGGGGTGGGGGCGTTGGGAGAGCCTGGCTCTCTGGTCGAGGAAAGGCTCAGCTTTGTGTGCGGTGGCGGCGGCGGGGGGGCGGCGCTAGGGTAAGGGGTATTACCCTCCCTTAGAAGTATGGAGCTTGCGTCCTGCCCACCTAATGGGTAACCTAACCGCCCCTATCATGCAACGAGCCCCTGGGGTGCCCAAAGCGCTAATGAACTTTCCCCTCCGGGAAGGACCCATGTTTTGGGGGAAAGGTTTAAAATGCTCCTGTGCAAATCAGCTGTGCTCCTAGGGACAGAGGCCTGGATTCTGCACTGGGTTACACAGGTATAATTAATCCAGAGCAACTCTACCACCATCAACAAGGTGACTGGATTTATGCCAGGGTAGCTGAGATCAGATTCTGTCCTCCCAGGATGTGTAATACTCTCCTAAATGAAGTTCCACGTATTTCTTTTTAACTTGGCAAGGTAAAATCATTCTGTTAGAAATGGGGCTCAGCAGAGAAACCAGCTAAGGCAAAGGAGAGAGTAAAAGGGCCTGCTAGTTTAAATGAGGAGGTGTTGCCATACGATTATTTTTACACTTGTGCTCATTGTAAAAGGCTGCTTCAACATGCCTGCTGTGTGTTGAAGTACACATTTGAATTATATTCATACATATAATCTAAAAAGATACTTTAAAACCGATTGGAAACTTTCTTTATATCTGAACTTTTCCAGCATTGAGTTTGAAAATGTTTAACTTCGACTATAGTTAAAGACAACTACACATATCCAACAACTTAAATGTGCATTTTGTGGGATGTTCTGCTTACAGAAAGTTGTGCCACATTAGAAAACAGGGCAGTTTCTCAGCTGATGTAAAGCAGCAGAGCTCCAATAACATCAAGTGTAGCTAAACTGATTTGGCAGCTAATTACCTTGTCTACAGTTTTAAAAGAAAAATACATGCTAAAATTATAAAGTTATGGATATTATATTATGCCCATATCATGCTTCAGTTGTGGCTAAAGTTAGCACAGTTATGAACAGAGAAAAACAAATATTTGGTAACGCTACTAGTGAGAACATATTTTAATTGGGGTATTTGAAAACAGCTTTGTGTTGCAAAATATGTGTCTGGATTTCTTTTAGACCTTAATATATAATATAAAATTGATATGTGAAATCTACTATTATTTTGATGTGAAAATCATGCTGAACAAAGCTGTAACATTGATTGCTGAGGTCACTTATAATTTCAATTTTCTTGACTTTTTCAGCATAAAAATTGAATATATATCAATGTGATACTATATTAATATTCATAACTTTTGGTAATTAAATATAAGATGGGAGCATGTGGAGGAGGAGAATGTGCAGTGTTCTGAAAGTAAAGTAACTTGAACTTTGTGAGGAAAACAGGAATTCTGGAATTGCAGAAAGTCACACTGGTAGAAAAGGCAGAGGAGTGTCAGGGTAATAGGGTTTTAAGTAATCGCCAACATGGATTTGTCAAGAATAAATCATGCCAATGCTATCTATTTTCCTTCTTTGACAGGGTTACTGGCCTATGGGATAGGGGAAAGATGTAAATGTGATATAACTTGATTTTAGTAAGCTTTTTGCAATAGTGCCTCATGACATTCTCATAAAGAAAACAAGGGAAATGTGGTCTAGGTGAAATTATAAGGTTAGTGCACAAGTGGCTGAAAGACTGTACTCCAAGAGTAGTTATCAAGGTTTGCTGTCAAACCAGGGGGGTGCATCTAGGAGGTTTTGCAAGGGTCTGTCCTGGGTCTGATAATATTCAATATTCCATTAATGAAAACTTGTATAATGAAGTGGAGGACTTGTCTTCTTTGATTCCTGTCTGTCAGCTCAAAAGCAACAATGGCAAGAATGTTCAACTCTGTCTTGAACAAAGCTGTGAAGCTGGTACATCTTGAAATCTTTTTGTTCTATATCAGGGGTCGGCAACCTTTCAGAAGTGGTGTGCCGAGTCTTCATTTATTCACTCTAATTTAAGATTTTCCAGGCAAGTCATACATTTTAATGTTTTTAGAAGGTCTCTTTTCATAAGTCTAAAATATATAACTATTGTTGCATGTAAAGTAAATAAGGTTTTAAAAATGTTTAAGAAGCTTAATTTAAAATTAAATTAAAATGCAGAGTCCCCCCGGACGGGTGGCCAGGACCCAGGCAGCGTGAGTGCCACTGAAAATCAGCTCGCGTGCCGCCTTCGGCACGCGTGCCATAGGTTGCCTACCCCTGTTCTATATCATTCTTCATCATATCTATCCAACACATCCTTGGTCTTCCTCTTATTTCCAGTTTTTGCACTGTGGTATGTACTGTCATGTATGGTATACTTTTAAGCTGCAGTCTTGAACACATTTCCAAACCACCACAGTTGTCTTTTCTGAATCTTCTGTAATAGCATTATTTCTTGCTCTATCCATTTTCTTATCTCTTCATCTTTTTATTTTCTGCAGTTTTGAAACTGTCAGTATTAACCCCGGGCCAGTTAATTTCTGCAGTCAAAATCTTTCATTGTCAGATATACTTGTACTTCAGCATTCTGACCCCATAGAGCATTACTGGCATGACAGTTGTCTGGTATATGCTGATTTTTGTTTTTATTGAAATGTTTTTAGCCTTACAGCTCTTGCAGAGTTTTGCAAATGCAGTAGGGCCAGTCTGATTTTTCTTTTTATGTCATCTTCACAATTCCCATTCTTTGATAGAGGTATGTAAGCTATGCACATTTTCCCACTTGTTCTAGTTTTTTGTCTCTGAGTTTAATCTTTACCTCTTTCTCTTGTCTTCCAAGTGCCATAATTTTTTGTGTTCTCCATGCTGATGTTCAATATGCATTTTCTGCTTTTATCATCAACTTGTCAGTTATGCTCTGTAAATCCTTCTTGCTCAGTACCATGAGGTCAATATCCTCTGCAAATCTAAGGCTATGCACTGTTGTTCTACATATTAACATGACTCTTCCCATTTCATCTATCAGTGCTACAGCTATTACTGCTTCCAGTACCAAGTTGAACAAATCTTGTGATACCATTCATCCTTTTGTCGCTCCTCCAGTGATACCGAACCATTTCATCAGCTTCTTGTCTACTCGCTGTAGATGTTTTCTATCAGCTTGATCAATTTTTCAGGGATGCCATACATTCTCATAACTTGCCATGAGAATGGAGTGGAGAGTATGATTGTAAAATTTGTGGATGACACCGGGTTGGGGGAGTTTGCTAGCACTTTAGGACAGGGTTAGAATTCAAAACTACTTTGACAAACTGGAAAATTGATCTGAAGTCAACAATATGAAAGGCAATAAAGACAAGTTCAAAGTACTGTGCTTAGGAAGGAAAAACAAATACACATATTTACAGTGGATGGCAAATTGAATATGAGTGAACAATGTGATGCAGTTGCAAAAAAGGCAAATATAATTCTGGGGTGTATTAACAGGATTGTCATATAGTAAGACACAGGAGGTAGTTGTCCTGCTCTACTTTGCACTGGTAAGGCCTCAGCTGCAGTACTTTGTCCAGTTTTGAGTGCTACACGCTAAGAAAGATGTGGACAATTTATAGAATCCAGTGGAGAACAACAAAAATTATAAAAGGTTCAGAAAGCATGATCCTATGAGGACAACTTAAAAAACTTGGCATGTTTAATCATGAAAAAAGACTGAGCAGGGCCTGATAAATCTTGCAATGTGTTAAAGGGCTGTTATGAAGAGGTTCAGTTATTCTACATGTTCACTAAAGGTAGGACAAGAAATAATGGGCTTAATCTGCAGCAAGGAGATTTAGGTTAGGTATTAGCAAAACATTTCTAACTGTAAGGATAGTTAAGATCTGGAATAGGCTTCCAAGGGAGGTTGTGGAATCCCTGTCATTGAGGGTTTTTAAGAACAGGTTAGATAAAAGGTCAGAATATACTTGGCCCTGTCTTAGTGCAGGAAGATGGACTAGCTGACTTCTTGAGGTCCCTTCCAGCTCTACATTTCTATGATTTTTGGGAACAGTTTTGGATAAGAGAGCTGAAGGCTACAGTAGTCAAGAAGAGAGAAAAACTAGGGTATGGGCTAGTATATTGGCAGTAATCATAAAAGAAGTGGCAAAGTTTGGTATTGTAGAGGAAGAAACAAAAGGACTTGGTAAGGGCCTAGATAGAAGGGGAGGAGAGGCTGTTGAAGATGACTTCATGGGAGTTGATGATGACTCATGGTTATAACTCTTGGTAATAACACATAGTGGTAAAATCAACAGAAACCGAGAAAGGGATAGAGGAAAAGATTTAGGAGTGAAAATAAATCAGTTTGATTCATTGAGTTGAGGTTCTGGGGAGAGATCTGGGGGAAGTGTTGGAGAGAGGCAGGAGTATAAGATGAGAGGTCAAGAAAGGAGAAGTGGATTTGGGAGTCATGAGCATAAAGACAGTGGTTGAAGTCAAGGGAATGAATGAGATCACATAGTTGAACAGAGTGTAGTATGAAAAAAGAAGGGACAGTGGATGGATCCTATAGGACTCGGACTGAGTGTGCACTAGTGACACTTTGCTGGTATATGGATATACACCGATCTACCCCGCTTTAAAATGGGAGAAGATTTAAGTATACTAGGGAACTTACAGTGTGCGGCAGCAGGGTCCGCAAGGACAGGTAGAATGTGGGAGGCCAAAGCCAGGTAGATTTATACTCCAGCTTGTTGCAACTAAGTGTTCCTATAGACATGCCCTGGCAGAAGTGCAGTTTTGGTAGTATAACTGCATCTGTAGTATGGGATTTTGCCGGCATAGCTGTCAGTCAGAGATCATAGCTCACCCAGCTCTGACCAGCATAGCTATTCTGGCAAAAGTTTGTAGAATAGACTGGGCTCAAACAGATGTGGAAGAAGAGATGGAACCACCAAAAGAGACAGTGAAAGAACAAGTTGTAAGGTAAGAGGAGAAGGAGGAAAGTCCTGAGTTGAGAAAGGACAGGTCATGAAAAAGGACAAAAGAATTAGAGGCAAAGCAGCAGAAAGGTCAATGAGAATGAGACTTACACTTTGCACATTTTTTTAAAGGAAATTAGAGAGGACTTGGAACCTAAGTGCCAAATGCCCAAAACAAGATTAAAGCTACTCTTAGTTGGAATAGCCTGTGCTCTGTATTATACAGTTGTATGACGAGTTGTGTGTTAGAAAATTTCCTCTGGCATAACTCCTGAAATTCCTGTTCATAATGGTTATGTTTGGACTTGAGTGCCCACATAAATGCTGTTGCTGTAATAGAAGGCTGTAGTCTGATTGCCGTGTGTTGCAAAACTTGGTCTTTACATGAACAAAAAGAGGCCTTGGTGAAAGAATAGACTTGGTGTTATCCACTAAAATTATGAACATATACCACAGCATTGTAATTGAATTTATCATGGTATTTGTGATATTTCCCTTTTAAAGCAGAAAATATCATGTAGGTGATAGAAAGGTGCTTATCTGTAATCTGGAAAGTCCATTTGGCAAGTACTTAGGGTTTACACTTCACATCCTGCCTTGTGCTTTTTGATTTGTTGCAGTGGGATGCCTTTGAAGTTAATGTTATTTCTGGGGACCTTTTATTTGGTATGCATTTATGCAGGGATGGAGTAGTAATCGCAGTGTTGAAAACTGTATTACAATAGACACATGACTGACCACCCGTCCTTTAGGATAAGAAGAAAAAATATTGCTTATTGCCAGCTAACCAGCAGTAAGTTTTAACAACAGCACCCTGTCATGTGGATGACATGATCTTAATGGTATTATTTTAATCCAGCTAACAGTTTCTGCTTATCTAAAAAATTGAACAGTAAAGTCTCCAACACTATATTTACTGTGATCTGATTTTCTCTCTCTCTCTCTCTCTCTTTTGGTCTTGTGATTCACATTTGTTTATTAGTAGATGTGATTTTTATCAGTGATACTACATTTTTGGGGGGTGAAAAGCACTGTCAACACCAGTTACTAAGCCAAACTAATTTAAAGCTTTAATAAGCATAATTTATATTTATTTTATATTTTAGGACAATAAATTACCATCTTAATCAAGCATAAAACATAAGTAAAGCAGATAGAGCAAGGTACCATAATGTGGCACAGGTAAGCCACTTGTCATCATAAAGGTGGTCTGATCTGGATTGTTCCAGCCCCCTCTCCATTAAACACACACATCCTTTATCTTGTCTTGTAACATTGCATAGGTGCAATTTATTAAAACTACCTCATCTGTAAATAGTTCATTCTAAATATATTTTCTAATATGTTTTTACTTATTCTGCTAATGCTCTAATTGGTGGCTCTTTATCTTTTTTAACTCATTGCTTTCATTTATTCATTATTTCTTACAACAGTTGTCTTATTGTTACTTATGTGCTTCTTATGGCCTTGGAGTTGCTGACTAGTTTTGTCCAGTCAGTGATTATCCTCTCTAGTCATTCTTCCTTGCATCTGGCTAGTAAATTACATATTGTCTGTTTCACTTTGCCCTGTTGTCTACATAGGCCAAGAATCCACTGTAGAAAAGACAAACTAACTTTCTAGCTTTTTTAATGCAACCTTTGAAAGCTGTGTCAATAACGTACACAGCAAAAAAAAAGTTTTTACATTTTCTTATAACAGTGTACATTTATTTCGTTACACTTTAATGACCTTGTCAACTTTGTGTCTGTTTCAAAGGTTAGATTTTTCAAAATTGTTATGTAGTTGTCAAAATCCAAATTCAGTGTTTTGGGCACTATGCAGTGCAGAAAGTCTGATCAGCACTATACAGACACAAGACTTGCAACTAATTATCCTTTTATTGGATTGTATCAATTAACCTGAACATAGTCTTCTCTTTGAGAAGTTGAAAAGTATCATCCATCTTTTTTAAAAAATAGGAACAGAAAGTAACACACACATTGAATTATTACACAGATTATAACCAAATATAATTATGAAGACATTTAGTATCTCAGAGGTTTTGGTAGGGACATCTTTTTCCATTTTATGTGTGTATGTACAGTGCCTACTATGGTGGGGGCCTGATCCTTCACTGAGGCCTCTAGATTCTACCATAATGCAAATAATAATTAAAGACTTGCTGTTTGCTTTTTAGATACTCAAGGGTTACACTAGCAGAAGAAAACAGGGAAGGATTTGTGGCCATTAAATGAGCAGTTTATTAGGTGAGGATACTAACCACCTAGGACTTGATTAAATTAGTGTCTGATTCAGTAGTCATTGAAGCTGTTGAAAGACTCTCATTGATTTCAGTGACTCTGGCTCGTGATTTTAGGCCCTGATTCAGTGTGACGATTTGTATACTTAAAAACAAGCATTTACTGAAGTACCTTGCTGAGTTGGGGCCTTTGATAGTAATAGCCCCTGTAAACAAAAGATTTCCTGAATTACCTCTTGGGGCTAGAAATAAATTATGGAAAAACACTAGAACATATATGAACAAACCCTAAAAATAAAAGACTGCTAATTTATCGACTAAATGCATAGTTTAAAATCTCACCTGGCATAATTTAAGCCAAGGGTTTGGGAAATCCCAGCAGAAACACTCAGGCTAAGCTACCTATTCATCGCTATCAAGTCTAATAGCTATACAAAATAAAACTAAGCTCTATTGAGGCAAAGCAAAAATAAATGTAAGCTTTCAAAATGATAGATATTACTGAAGCTCCTATTAAAAAGTTAAAATATATCCACAAACACAGATAATTGTAGAGGAGTTGTATAAAAATGCATATTATCAAAATGCCAATATCATGTGCTCGGTAGCTTCATAATCCAGTTAAAAAGCATTCATATTGAAGAAGAACACTCGGAGAATGTCAACAAATTTTGAACAATTGAGACATCTCTAAGATCACATTTTCCCACTCTTTCATCCAAAATGCAAGTTTGGGCCTCAGTGTGTATCGGGTGCTCTCCACATACATAGGACACTTCTAAGTGTATTTGTTAGTACAGAATACAGCTAGATAAAAAGCAAAACAAAAACAACCCATAGTTATTTATTAGAACCAAAACAACACAGATGATTTGGAACCTAAAAGTTGCGTAATAGCTAACGGTGGGGTGATGGTTGGGACTCCTTTGAGTCCCCACCAGATTCCAATTCGAGTTGTTAATGATGTCCTTCCCCTGTTTGTACTGTCAGGAAGGAGTTAAAATTTAGCCAGCAGAAAAAACCAGAAGCTGCTAAGAAGCAAGGATATAGTTTCTGTCAATACATGATAATTTAGCTAACAGCTAAGACAAAAAACGTAGAACAAGCAAGAATATTTCAGTAGCTCAAAAGGCACTGACAACTGTAGACAATTAATAAGCTTATATGGTCAATGCCCTCCCAGTAACTCAGTTCTTCGAACAGAATAAACCCTCCCATCACAGCTCACCAGATATCTGTAAGTATTTATCCTTACCCCCCTCCCATCCCACCTCCTTCCCCTGCAAGGTAGTCATAGACGTTTAATGCAATTAGGGTAACCTCTGTATGTATGTACTCTTCTTATTTTTTTCTTTTTTCAAGGTTCTCGCTTGACTTATAACAATGTTTGTCTTTGTATGTACAGATAAATGCAAATGAATTAATAAGAGAATGTATATAACTGGCCACTAGAGCACCTTATTTTTGAAGCTGATTGTCAGTCTTCCCGGTACCGTGAATAAACCCCCATCAGTATTGTCTGTGCTTGCCTGATTCTTGGGGAAAAGAACCTCTTTGCCTAACAATTTCACAAGGGAGTTCTCCAAAAAAAATTAAAAAAAAAACACAAACAAAAGAAAGGTCTTTTTTCTCCTTAAGAGAGAGGGGAATCAGAGTAAAAGAAAAGAAAGGCAAAGGTGGTTTGTCTCTTAGGTAGTCAGTCTTTTTTGGGGGTCACCCCTCTGGGGCTTGGTTTATCAGCAGGTATAGTGTCTATAATTAGGGTCTGCCTCCTGCCCCTCCTCCTGGGGGCACCTTGCTTTAAAGCTGGTCCATGTAAATTCAGGGGTGGTAAGGCCTGCAACTGTCTTTCTGTTGGCTTAGCTGTTTCTGTGTTCAGTAGTCTCTGAGGTACAGCAGTCATCTTCTTGTTCACCACTCCTTCCTGTGGCAGGTTTTCCCTTTTTAAGCTCCTCTTCCAAGCATAGCAAGCCTTACAGGTGTGCCTAGTTATGCTGAAGAAGCACAGAAGAGTTTGTTAGTCTCCACTATACTAAAGTGAGGGTGTGCCCCTTCACACTTACCCACATAAGTGTATGGTTCCATCTTTATGTCTGATCCTCCCTGCCCACTTCCCTTCCTTTTTTGTTACATTGTGTCTTGTTTCAAAATAATTTGCAAGCTTTTTGGGGCATTGCCTGTGCTCTCTATAGGTTTATACTGGACCTGACTCCTAGCTGTGTTACTGCAATACAAATATCAATAATGGTTAAAAATGAGTGTAGTGATCTGATCCTCATCTCCATTTGTGCACATCACAAAAGCTCACATAATTGCACAAGTGCATGACTTTCACTCTGCTCAAAGAAGGCAGGACTGGCATAGCAGGCTTGCTGTAGGTCAGAATTGAGGTTCATCGGCAGAGTTGTCTGAGGAAGGTTGTGCAGTGCCTGCATACGTCATGCCTGAATCAAGTCAATGCTGTGTGTCTAATTTCATGAATTCTAAAGTTATCTTTTTTTTTCTTTTTTGAGTAAGAAAAATAAAGCAGAATATAATGCAATCTGAATTTATTTTCCTAGTGAAAAGTAGAGGATGTAATTTATTAGACAAATTAAAAGACAGATCTGATTATTGTTAGTTAATTGTTGAAGAGAAATTGCTGCCTATCTTACAAGGGCTGATCAGTAAACACTTTGAAATATACTTTCTGTCATTTAAAATTGGTTGCGTATTCTTGCTAAGATCTAAGATAGACATGCACTACAAAATGCTTGCTTCCTTTTATTAAACTATGTCCTTCAGAGTTCAGACCCCTCTATTTGATATAATTTATGTTCTTTGTGTATTTTTAATAGCAAATCAAATATTTTATTCATACCCACAAGGCATGTAACAAACATGTATTGTCTGTCTTAAAAAGAAAAAAAAGTACCAAAAAGGTACACAGCAGAAGGAATAAGATATGGTACTTGGAGAAGGAAAGTCTATACCTCTACATTAGCATTTTTTTAATTAGATGATTCCACTTAAGCTTTTAGAAGCACCCAGATTAAATATTGATAACTATAGTCCTCCTTACCTTGAGTTCAGATTTAAGTTGGTCTAAATTACAAAGTATATTTTTTTCGCTTAGTATTTAAGCACATGAGGTAGTTTTCTGCTCATCCAAACATAAAATCCTTTTCCATGAGTTTTTTTTAATATTAAAATGTGATTGGTCTTTTTTAAAAAACATTTATTGAAAAGTAATCATTCAGCTAAATAAGTATTCATATTCTACTTCATCATAGTTTTCCTCAACTACTTTAGCATGATTGCATCCTGAATAAATTGAAATACCAAAAAGACATACAATCTGGAATTCAGTTCTCCCTACTGTATTTACGTAGGCTGAATATTGAATATGCCAATCACTCAAATTCTTTCAATTCCATAATAATCAGAGAACAGTCTGAAGCACTGGAAGAGGTGTAAACCGCTGTGTGGTCAAAAAGGATTCCACCCTTCCATCCCCACTGCCTGATTGGCTAGTATATAATGAATTCCTCTCCAACAGGGCCCAAGAATGATAATATGCAATTGTTTGTCTTCCTCCCCCCCCCCCCCAACCCCTCTCCCCCAACCCCAAAACAAAGCACCCTCCCCTGCAGAGTTCTGTAAAATCTATCCTGCTCTGCACTATTCAGTATGAAATTATTTGGAAATGAGATGCCATAGACTCCACCATCAGCAATACACTAGTGACACCCAGCTGTATATGTCCTCTTCCAGAGTTGCAACCAGTGCTATTTTAAGGATGAAAAATGCCTAGAGGAGATCAGCATATGGATGAAGAACAGCTGTCTCAAACTTAAAGTGAACAAGACAGGAGTGATATTGGTTGGAAGAGGAAAATACTTTGAAGAACTTATTGAGTCACAGCCAACCTCCCCCTTTTATCAAAAGCATCTGCCCCCATTTGTCAAAGTGGTACTAAACCCTGGAGGTTCTGTTTAACTGTGCACTTAACTTTTCATGTCAGAATTTAGAAGATCAGGTTCCATCCATGATGTCCTCTTCCACCTCCAGTTTGTTCCCCTTAGTCTTGGCTTCAGCATTCAAAATCAGTGGTCACTTTGAAAAAGGGGGCATAAGTGACTTGCGGAAGGTGACAGAGTGAGATGGAAACAGAATCCTAATCCCTTGAGTCCCAGTCTCCTTTTCTAAGTGCTAGACAATTAACATATATCTTTTTCACTCTAATGTGTAGTATCCTATACATAACATTATAGTGTCACTTAAAAATACTGTTGAAGAAAGCTTTAAAATAATTTGTGGTGCATTGGCAGGATATTTTTGGATTTGGGATTGAGTGAAAATATATCAGTAACAAAATATTTAGTGCTAAGTCCTTTAGTGCTAAATTCTAAGTACACAACACCTCCGAAATCAATGGGAACTCTCCTTTTAACTTGCCTGGGACTAGGCTTTGCTCCTATATAGCTGTTCTTTGGATAGTGCTCTTCATGAAAAGAAGGTTTGGTCCCCGGGGCTACCTGCCCAGGGCCACCTGAACAGCAGCCAGTCTGGCTGGCCCTGGGGCCACTCAAGCTGCCGCTGGCTTTGGGACTGCTGGTGCAGCTGGCTGTGGGGCTGCTCCAGCAGCGGCCAACATGGCTGTCCCCAGGGCCACCTGATCAGCTGGCCCCAGAGCCAGCTGCTTGGGCAGCCCTGGGGTCAGCAACGCTGCTTGCTGCAGAAGTCACAGAAGCCAGAATCTGGGCAGTGGAAAACAAGCTTAATGCCACATTTTCTCCTTTTCCCCCTGAACTGTGCCTTCTGAGCCTCTTAAGATATGTCTGCACGGCACACCACTGGCGGCTCTGTGTAGGATGTATGTAGCAACACACTGCAGTGAAAAGCAAGCTATGCCCACATTGTGGCATTAATTACATGTGTCAATGAAAGGCTCTGGTGCTGGGGCAGCAGCGGGGAAAGCTTCTGGCATCTCCTGTGGTGGGGAAAGGCTCTGGCAGTGGGACACAACCCTGCTAAAAATAGCAGTGTAGACAGGGGAGGCACTGCTTGAGTGTGTAGAGAGCCATGCAGGGTACATACCCAAAGGTATTCGCATAAGCAGTGGCTCACCATCTACACTGGTATTTATACCTGTGCTGGGAAGTGTGCAGTGTATGTACTCTAAATGCCACCATAAAGAGGGTGTAGTGGAGACGTACCATCAGGAAGGGCAGCACAGAACTTGCTGTCCCTTGTTGGATTGAGAGGATTGTGTTCCATTTATCTTCATGTGATTTCTCTGGTATTTCAAAATGTGGGCACGGGTGTATAATTTACTCCTTCTCTGTACAGAAAAAAGACAGTATTAGATGAATTTCCAGTGTTGTGTGTGTTGGTATGCATAGGCTGTAGGGAGCGAGGGAAAGCACTTCACAGCATTTTGAATATTGTGGCTAAGAACTATAGCAAACTTTATATCCTTCTAATAAACAGCCCTTTTTTATTCTTTCTTGGCTACTAATTTTGTACAGATCATATCGTTTTGGGGTTTTTTTTAGCAATAATACTTACCCACCCTTAAGATTGGTATTTCTATTCAATTCTCCTCCTCCTCCTTTTGTGCCAGAAAGCTGATTACAAAACAATAATATATAACTGTGTAGGTGATGTCACTTGAAATACTGATATCAAAAAGTTTGGAAATGCTTGAGAGGAGTGGTCAATATCTTATGGTTTCAAAACTCCTACCCAGTTTGTGATGTAGGATTTTCTTTTAATTTTAACCTCCTCTCTTTTACTTTTAAAGGTGACTTTTGTTTACAGTAGAGCTGGGCAAAAAAGTTTGTTTTTTGTGTGTGTGTGTGTGTGTGGGGGGGGGAATTGCAAAAAAAAAAGGGTAAAAATTATTCACAACTCTAGTTCACAGTAAAAGAACCATTTTCCTCATTGCCAGTTCAGCATCTTCTCCTTGGGAAGGGGTTTGGGGACATGAAAGGGAATAGAAAGTGCATTTCAATTTGTGCAGTATAAGACTGATCATCCCATGGACAAATGTGGTTTCTCCTACTCTGCTGAATGATCATGAACTTTGGCCCAAAACATCCGTTTTAAGAGAATTTGCACCAAACCTTTAGACAACCAAGTACATGTGTGGTTTCTAGACACTCCATCTGTAACCCACACACCTTGTGGGTATGGTGTTCTGTTCCATCTAGTGGCACTGAAACCACTTAGAGAGAGAGAAAATGAGTCTGCTCTACAGCCTTAACTAACTGCCTGTTGGCTTTTAGCTCATGCAGAAGAGGCTCACGCCACTAAGCTCCAGAGGTCTCTAGTTTGAGGGGTCTGTTGGCATTACGCATGCACAGAAAGTGACCACATGATTTGGGATCCTTCCTAAGATCTGGAAATCAAGCTATATTCACACATCAGTAATAAATGTGTGTAATTTAGCACTTAGTTAACAATTATGTTGATGATGCATGAGCCATAAGAGAAGCCAGCTCAATTCCCATAGCTGGATGAACTCCATAGTGTTAACAGGAGTAAAAAAATTACTTTTTGTCACTAAAGTACAACAAACAGATACAGTATGACTCATAATAAAAGGATCTGTTGGAAGGGAGAGATTTTTTACATGGCCACTTTGCTGCCATAACTAAAATTTAAATAGAAAAAATACCACTACAGTGTGCAGCTGATTGCAGCATCCAGGCCCTGTCTGACAGAAGTACCAAAGAGTTATCTTTGCCTTGATATGGAAATTGACTCTGAAACAGAAGAATTACAGCCGGAGTGAATTTGGAAGGCAGCCCATTGCTGGATTGTCTGTGAAACATACTGCCTTTAGGGAAAGAAAGTTTTATACTGCTAGTTTGAATGTTTCTTTCAAATTCCCTTTTTTACTTCTTGATGGTGTCTGTATTAAGTGTTGCTATTATTTTCTGCATATATTGACCACAAATACCTTGTCTGTACTTTTTCATATTTAAAATCTTTCGGCCTCCAGTATGTGGTGTAGCTTCATTTGCTCCATTTTTACCAAAAATTAAGGTTTTTCTTCTGATCAAGATGGAATGCTGGTAAAACCCTGCTCTTCACATGGCCACATTCCCCTGCTTCTGGAAGGAAGAAATACAGGGTGCTTCTGTTAGATGACCACACAGATTTTTTTCAGTCAAGCTTCTGTATGGTGTGGAATTTTGCCATGGAAAGGAAGCATTTGTTGCTGTGGCTGCAATTTATGGATTGGGGAAAAAAGTTACTTTGTGAAAAATATATTCCTGCAATCTGATTAAATAATTCTCCTCTCCTAGAATAAGATGTAACATAAATTTCACCTCATTATTGTTTTTATATTGAGCTCATCACCATGATATCTGAGCACTTTACAAGCTAATACATCTGGTATATGTAAAAAAACAAAAACAAATTCCCCCTCTCTACAGTAGGTTTTTATTTTACTTGTGAGACAGCTAAACTCACAAGTAAAAAAGTTGTACGTTTTAACTTTCCCTTTATAGCTCATTCAGTATTTCTGTAGTGTATTTTCAATTGTTTCTTCTAATAGCCTATTCTGAAAAGCAGTAATACACTTGTATTTATGACCTTGATATGGCAGAGTGCAGTACAGAGTATATAGTCCTTCTAGTCTCTGAGGTAGTTTGTTGGTAATGGCAGGGTTACAAAATTCAGTTCAATGATTATAAGAAGGGCATTATGAAGATATACTTTATTAATTTGGCTGAAAATATACTGCAGTGAGGTGAACTATATGAATATCATGCAAATAGCTGATATAATTACAGTGAAATATATTTATTTACTGCTGGTAATGCTACTCTTGAGAGTCTCCATTCACCATAAACAAGTATTGTACCATTTGTCAGCTGAACATATAAAGACTGAACACGTGGTGATTTTTAAATGTAACCCTTCTTCCCCTCTGAGTTGGCAGCAACAAGGGCTGGGTTCAGTATCCAGGGGTTCCGTTTTAATAACACAATACAAAACCGGCTCGAGCCCCCCCCCCACCAGTGACCTGGGACAATTACATACCCCCCCCCCCCCCGGGGTGCCTCTAGGAGGCAATACTTTCCCACTCGCAAGCACGGAGTCTGAGTGTAGCAAAATCCTTTTAATAAAGGAGGGAAACAATGTGGCATCACATTGGAGAAACACCACAAACAGGATTATAACACAAACCATAAGCAAAAAACCCACCTCCAAGTACGTTTGGCAATGTCCTTTCCCCCTTAGGATCTTAAGTCCAATCACCCCAAAGTCCAACAACCCGAAAGTCTCTGGTCAGTGCCACCCCAGAGTTCAAAAGTTTATCTGCAGAGTTTTACCCCTCCAACCTGGGTGGAAATGGGGGTGGGCACACACACGGTGTTAAGGGGCACCTTACGTGGGCCGGGGCCGACTGCCCCGCCTCTCCGTGGAGTTCTGCTGCAGCCTTCACCACGACTGGCTCCACTCCACCAGCCAACCATCCCCGCAAACCGCTCCACTCCGCTCTGCTCACTGTTTCGTGGGCTGCTCCAACATGCTGCAAACTGCTCCGCTCTGCCAGCCGCTTAGCAATAGATCTTCAGGCTCCCCCACTAGTTAACACAGCACTCAGTGATCTCAGCTCAGTAAGCTTAGCTCTTTTAGTGATTTCAGCTCTTAGTGATTTCAGCTTGTAGTAGGGGAGCCCTGGTGCTGGTGCACCATTGGCCCAACATGAATTCAGCTCAGCAGCCTCTAGATGGACTCCTAATGGAATTAAAATCAGCTCTGCTCTTTAACAGTGGAGAGAGGAGGATGTGCAGTTGGTGTTCCAGGCCCTCAAAAGGGGCCCATACCATCAGGTGTACACACCAGTCCCCAACCTCTCTCATTTCACTGGGTTTTGGCACCCATGTCCCTTGTCTAGCGAGTGCTACTTAATTGATGTTGAGACATCTCTGTCATAAAGCAGTCTCATAGTTTCTCATTCACATAATCAGGGTGACACTTTATTCCTCCTGCCCCAATAACAAAGAAATTGGGGATCCCAGAGCTGTCAAAATAACCATCCCAGGCGGCCATGCGCTATACTAGGTGGGGTGGGTGTGCCAATGCAAATACCTGAAATTCCTTTCCACACTCCTCATAATTCACCACCAGATGTCAGGGTAGAGCTCATCCTGACTCTGCTTACATAAAAAAATAAAACAATACTGTCTCTTGATTTGGTTGCTGCGAGTTAAGACTTTGATTAATAATGTGAGCTTTGTTCAGGAAATATTGAACCAGAGTATTATAGGTATCCCTACCAGCACCATCCTTAATTAAGGTAGCCCGATACTTCTGTTATAGGCAACTGAAAACATGACCTTATAACTCTGCCACACTTGGTTTAGGCTTAAAATTTCCATACTTTGTGCCAGCTGTATTTGTCTGGAAAATTTCAGCAAAAATGGTTCAGCCATTTCTGAGAACAATATTAGAAAAATATTATTTCTCCCATGTTAAAAATGTTTACAATTGTTTTTATTGAGAATCTCTAGTGCTTCCATGCTTTGGAGAAAGGGCCTGAAATTTGGCTGGGGGGTTGGGTTTGTGTCAGAGTTGTGCCTTTTGGAAACAGCATCCAAATGATAAGCCTTTGAAAAATCTCAATTTGAAAATTCTAAGTGGAGACTTGTTAGAGTTTGCAGCCAAATTCTCAAAAGATTAATCTGTTCAGAATTTCACAGCAACCAAGGACTGTAGTTGCTGACCAGGACTTTCCCTGCAATTGCAACTCCTGGCTGCAGTGGTTTTGGGTACTGGACCAGTAAGAAATATATTTGATATGACTTGAATATTATCCAAGAGTAACAATTTTAATGTGGAACAGAAGAGTTGTTTTTAAAAATCAGTAATAGAGGCAAATTTGTAGAATATACAATTCGTTACCAATAAATTGTGTATGAACATGTTTTGCTTTATTGTTCTGTGCAGATTCATGTTGGCAAAATCTACATAATTTACAATAGCAGAAGTAAACTGGAGTATTCAGGCTTTTTAGTTTAGCAGACTGATAAAACTGTGAACTTCAGCAAAATTATGATTTACTAGAAATAAAATAAATGTAGTAAGCATTCATCACCTAAAATTATTATCTAAATTTCCTTAATATTGGTAGAGTCAGATGTGTTAAGTAATCTTGTAAAATGTTTCTGACAGTGTGAAATTGAATTAAAAGGAATGCATACTTAAGAATATTTTTGAACATATTGCTGGTATTGTACAAATATTCCCATATTCCAGCAAACTTTAAAAAATAAATAGAGCCAAATTGTACACTCATTCCTTGCACACAATTCTCATTAATATTAGGAATTATAAAGAAACAGATTTATTTCACAAAAAAATCAATTTCTTAAACATTATTTTTTAAAAAGTTCCTCCTGGAAAACAGTAGAACTATCAGAGTGCTAAAGGAAGGATATAACTTCTATAGGGATATCTTTGCTTCCCTCATTTTCTGGAGAACCCACTGATTTAAAGGAATTTGCCCTTATTTGTGTTTCAGTGTTTGGACATGGCAAATGTGAAATTTCTCCATGTTCTAACTGTGGCCAAGTTTACACTACAGAGTTAGGTCGACAGAAGGCAGCTTACATCAACCTAACACTGTAAGCATCTACACTAAAATGTGGCTCCGACTGATGTAACTCATCTACTACACCGACTTAATAACTCCACCTCTGAGAGAGGCATACTGCTTTAATTGATGTACTTAGTGTAGACCAGGGATCGGCAAACTCTGGCACGCGGCTTGCCAGGGTAAGCATCCTGGCGGGCCAGGCCAGTTTGTTTACCTGCCGCGTCAGCACGTTCAGCCAATTGCGGCCTCCGCTGGCTGCGGTTCACCGCTCCAGACCAGTGGGGGCTGTGGGAAGTGGCGTGGGCCGAGGGATGTGCTGGCCGCGGCTTCCCACCACCCCCATTGGCCTGGAGCGGTGAACCGCGGCCAGTGGGAGCCGCGATTGACTGAACCTGCCGATGCGGCAGGTAAACAAACTGGCCCGGCCCACCAGGGTGCTTACCCTGGCGAGCCGCGTGCCAGAGGTTGCCGACCCCTGGTGTAGACACTGCATTGCTTACATGGACTGTTGCTGCCTTTCAGAAACCATCCCAAAATACCCAGACTGGCAGTTAAATCAGTATAAGTGCTCCTGGTGAGGACATGCGCCACTGACACAAGGAGCGTAGTTGGACATGTAAAATCGATTCACTTACTGTGGTGCCTGTATGTCGACATAACTTAGACTTGCCTTGTGTGTGGTTAAATCAAACCCTTATCTTTTTAATATGCTTTCTGTAATTGCCTTACACTTCATTGTAAATCATATCTGTTGAATGATGCACATTTGTTCAAAAGTGTTACGTAGAGCTGGTTGAAAAACAGGACACTTTTTTGGGGGGCGTGGAGTCCCTGTTTTTGTGGGAAAAGTTTGAAATTTCAAAACTGAATATTTTTTTGACCAGCTCTACTGTTAGATTACCTTATTATAAACTGTGAAACAGTTCTTAACAAAGCAACAGCTCCTTTGATTTTATTAACTGTATTATAAAAATGATTAATCCCTTTCTTTCTATTAACATTCTTTTAAAGTAACTAGAATGTTTTGCTAAACTTGAAACTTTGCATAGCAGGTGCTGTCTACCTGGGGTATATCTGGAATGTTGGAGAACAGTCAAGTAGTTAATCTATTAGTAGATGGTATTATGAAAGATACCTTGATCATGATTTCCTCTAAGATATGTGAGTTAGTGTGTAAGAAGTATGTTTTACTTTATAAAGCCTATAATGTATTTTCAGTTGCTGATCAATGTGTAGTGTTTGTGGCTTTAGCTTGCTATTCATAAAAATAAAACATATTGAGTAACCAACTAAAGTTTTGATAAACTGTGATAAGATGTTCCCATAGTACCAGGCATATAAACAAAATGGAATCAACTATACTACCACTACCACCACAACAAAAAACACGTAGGGAATTATATTTTAAAGGTGGCTTTCATTTGTGTGTGAGCCGTATCGTAGGTGCACACACCTGCATGTGCATTAGTTTATAACGTTCACTAGAATATTCTGGTGATAGTGTAGAAACAATGTATGTGCATGCTTGTGCACAAAGTTGCATGTGCCCAGAGAAAAGCTAGGTTGGAAATGATGTTGATAATCAGGCCCTTTATTTACAATGTTTTAAAAGCTTTGTGAAGTCAAACTGATTTCTCTTCTGAAAGAGAAATTTGCAATAAAATTCAAATATGGAATGCATATTTATTAATGACTGCTTCACATGTTTGTTTCATTTTTACAAATTTTATTAAAAAAAACATGGAACTATGTTAGAATCAGCACTACATTTTTGCATGAGCTAGATCAAGCTATATTAATAATTGAATAAATATCATGCACATTATTCTGATAGAGCTTAAAGTGTAAAAGCTTATATTCTGTAAGCTTTAAGAGTGGAATCTTAAATACAATACTTTGAACAGCACAACAAAATATCTTGCAATGAACCAGTTTAACTATTTCAGAGAATATTGTTGTGGTGTTTCCATCCAGACTGAAACCTTCATCGTGAGACAAAAGTTAGATATAACCTTCACTTAGAAGCCCATATAAAAGTGTTTTAAAATTTTAATGGTTTAAAAGTATCTGGTTACATATGTCAAGGCTGAACAAGTTCTAGTTTATTTTATCAACAGAACTACAATAACTTGCACTAGTCATTCTCTGGAACATGTTCAACTACCTATGTGATGCAGAAAGAAAACATTAAATAATGCATAAATACTGAGGTGCAGTAAAAACAGGTCATGTGTAGGGTTTGAGAGAATACATGTTTGCAGTTCAGCAGACAATTAAAAAAGACACCTAGTTCGTGACTGGGAAATGAGTTTTATTAGAGTATGGTTGGAGATACTAGTTGTTCAAAGCCATGGGTTTGTTTAGGGTGCTTAGGCTTTTTTGGTGATGGCACAACCATGCACCAACTCCCAATAGAACATAACTAGGATTTCATCCCTCTCTCCCTCAAAATAAATACCTGCAGCTCTAGCAAGCACTCCCTCCTGGCATCCACTTAGGACTGCTTTGAGAACAATCTGGGTCTCTGTGCTGTGGATCTCTTGGGGTGTGTTAAGCTTCTAGAGCGTCAACAGATTGCAGCACTGGCCTTTCCCTTGGTCTCTCTGGCACGTTTCCTGGGCACTGGCTCTCAGGCCTGGTCTACACTAGGCGTTTAAACCGGTTTTAGGAGCATAAAACCGATTTAACGCCACACCCGTCCACACTGAGAGGCCCTTTATATCGGTGTAAAGGGCACTTTAAACCAGTTTCTGTACTCCTCCCTAACGAGAGGAGTAGTGCTAATATCGGTATTACCATATCGGATTAGGGTTAGTGTGGCCGCAGATCGACGGTATTGGCCTCCGGGCGGTATCCCACAGTGCACCACTGACCGCTCTGGACAGCAATCTGAACTCGGATGCAGTGGCCAGGTAGACAGGAAAAGCCCCGCGAACTTTTGAATATTTCCTGTTTGCCCAGCGTGGAGCTCCGATCAGCACGTGTGGTGATGCAGTTAAAAATCAAAATAAAGAAAGAGCTCCCGCATGGACCATGCGGATGTGATCGCTGTAAGGGCAGGCAAATCTGTTCTATCAGCACTCCGTTACAGAAGACGAAATTCAAAATCATTTAAAAAAAATCTCCAGACAGACGCCATAGCAGGGACTCAGCGCACTGCTGCGTGACAAGCGTAACGGAAAGCCAAAGAATCAAATGGACGCTCATGGACTGGAGGACTCAAGCTATCCCACAGTTCCTGCAGTTTCTGAAAAGCATTTGCATTCTTGGCTGAGCTCCAAATGCTTCTAGGGTCAAACACAGTGTCTGCGGTGGGTCAGGGCATAGCTCAGCAATTTACGCACCCCCCCCACCCCCAGAAGTGAAAGGGAAAACAATCCTCTCTTGACTCTTTTACATGTCACCCTATCTTTACTGAATGCTGCAGATAGACGCGATGCTGCAGCACTCAACACCAACATCCTTGCTCCCCCCACGCCATGGGTGGCTGATGGTGCAATATGACTGGTATCCGTCCTCATCATCAGCCTATTGGCACATGGGGCAGTGCAAAAGGGCTGGTAACCATGCCAACTAGCATCCGTGAGGTCTATCAAGGGCGCCTGGCCCTAATTTTTCCTGGTAGATGGTGCAGTATGGCTGGTAACCATCCTCATCATAGCAACAGGGGGCTGAGCTCCATCAGCCCCCACCCTTCATGTGTAAAAAAAAGATTCAATTGCCCCTGGACTAGCAGAGGGATGCTGGGCTCCTCTCCTCCACACTCCTTACTGTCCTGTCTGGACTATCATAGCAGCTGGAGGCTGCCTTCCACTCATTTCTCACTAACAAGTCAGTGTGTCTTATTCCTGCATTCTTTATTACTTCATCACACAAGTGGGGGGACAATGCTATGGTAGCCCAGGAAGGCTGGGGGAAGAACGGAATCAACAGGTGGGGTTGTTGCAGGAGCACCTCCTGTGAATAGCATACAGCTCATAATTTCTGCAGGATCTGACACAGAGCAGCTGTGCTCTCTGGTTCTATGATACAGTGGTTCTCTAGTACACTTGCCCATATTCTAAGCAGGACTGATTCTATTTTTAGATACCAAAAAGGGGGGATTGACTCAGGGAGTCATTCCCAATTTTGGCTTTTGCCAGCAGCAAATGGTACAGTGCAAAAGGACTGGTAACCATGATCATCTTATTACCAATTTATGGTATGGTAGATGGTACAGTATGGCTTGTAACCATCTCTGCTGTCATGCAAAAGCATGCTTCTGTGTAGCGCTGCTGAATCGCCTCTGTGAGCGGCATCTAGTACACATACGGTGACAGTCACAAAAGGCAAAACAGGCTCCATTACTGCCATGCTATGGCATCTGCCAGGGCAATCCAGGGAAAAAAGGCGCAAAATGCTTGTCTGCCGTTGCTTTCCCAGAGGAAGGAGTGACTGACGACATTTACCCAGAACCACCCGCGACAATGATTTTTGCCCCATCAGGCACTGGGATCTCAACCCAGAAATTCCAAGGGGCGGGGGAGGCTGCGGGAACTATGGGATAGCTACGGAATAGCTACCCATAGTGCAACGCTCCAGAAATCGATGCTAGCCTCGGACCGTGGACGCACACCACCGATTTAATGTGTTTAGTGTGGCCGCGCGCACTTGATTTTATACAATCTGTTTTGCTAAACTGGTTTATGTAAATTCGGAATAATCCCGTAGTGTAGACGTACCCACAGTCTGTTATTACTTCTTGGAAATGGGTCTCCTTAGTCTACGTGCCCTAGGCCCTGGGACCAGTGTTGACCCTGAAATATCTCACTTACTTAAATGGACCAACACTCCTCCCCAAAGGTGTCAAGCTTCTGGTTTACACTTTAACTCTCTTGGGGCACCCAGTAGTTGTGAAGCATATATACACACACACTTTGTATGCTGTAAAACCTTTATTCTCATTTATACTTAATCATGTAAAACAGGAGAATACAGATCAAAAATAATGAACATCTCAAACTGCAAATGTCCTTCACTTTCTAGATTATCTGTCCCTTGTGAGTTCTTGGGGAACAATTAGGGTCCCAAAAGGCAGATAAGCAGGATGTTCCCTCCTCCTTCAGTCTGCTGCATGCTATCTTGCCTCTCTCCCTCATGAAACCCTTTATCCAGCATCTGTGATCTTGCTTTCTCCTGCCCCATGCTGCTTGTTCCGTTTCTGTGTGTGTTCATATATTTTAAACAGTGATGAGCTGCCAAATTTTTAACAACGGGTTCCCTCCTCCCTCCAAAATTTTAACAACGGGTTCCCTCCTTCCCCTCCCCTCGGGGGGGGGGGGTCGTTCCCCATCCAACCCCTCATGTTCCTTGACACCCTCCCCCGGGACCCCTGACCCATCCCCCCCTTCCCTGTCCCCTGACTAACCCCTTGCCGCCCCACCCAACCCCTCCTCTCATTCTCAATGGCCCCCCAGAACCCCTACCCCATACAACTACCCCTTCTCTCTGTCCCTGAGTGCCCTCATCCAACCCTGCTCTTTCCTGACTGCTCCCCGGGACCCTTGCCCTCTCTCCAACGTCTGCAGCTCACCCCTGATTTTAAACCCCGTCTGGTCTCCTGGCCTCTTTTGTTCTCCTCAGGGTAACTTCCACTGCTCACCTGCCCTCTTCTCTTCAGAGGAATCAGCTAAACAGGTTTCTTGAAGGATGCAGATGCTTTTTTTTTTTTTTTTGCATAACCTTGTGCGGTCTAAGTACTGTTGTTAACCTTAAGTGTTTCTCTTTGTGTCTGTCTGGAATGTACATGCTAAAGGCACTGTCAGCAAAAGATGGATTCACATACATATAGGCACTCACAATAGAACATTTTTTTTCATAATACAACTTCACAATATCCGTTAGAATTCATAAGTGGTATAGACATAGCCCCAGTTAATCACATATGGGTAAAAATATAAGAAACTGGAGGAGAAGAAAATATATTTACTATTATCTGTTGCTCTCTATTAAAAATCTATTTACCACAACGGCTATAATATAATACCCAGTTTTCTTTTATTTTTCCCCTTTAATCATCCTTTCTCCTATAGCCTTTCCCAACCATCTGTACCTTGGCCACTAAGTCCTTTCACCCTTAATGTTTCCTTCCAGGCCTTGTGTTCTGGGCTTGTTTAAACTTTTCACCTTAAGAAATTGAACAGAGAACCCTAAAACAGCTACCTCTACTTTGATTGGCTGCTAGCCTCAGAACATCTCATCTCAATAAACGTGGTCCCCATAGCTTCTGATAGACTCTCCAACCTGTCACCATCTTTCATTGCCCTCTTTACTCTAAGATAGCGTTAGGATGATATGTCTACACTGCAACTAGACACCCACAGCTGGCCTGTGCCAGCTGGCTGGGTCTGTGGGGCTCAGGCTTCGGGGCTGTTTCATTGCTGTGTAGACTTTCGGACTTGGGCTGGAGCCTGATCTCTGCAACCCTCCCACATTGCTGGGTCCTAGAGCCCAGGCTCCAGCCTGAGCCCAGAAGTCTACACAGAAATGAAACAGCCCCACAGTCCAAGCCCCGTGAGCCCAGGTCAGCTGGCATGGACCAGCCATGGATGTCTAGTTGCTGTATAAAGGTCCCCTTTCTTCTACTCAGTAAGAGAAATTCCTTTGTTAATCCACTTGCATTTAATATCTGGGAATATAGCTTCATTATTTCTGTTGCAACTTTTACAGTATTTAAATGTCAGAGGAGTAGCCGTGTTAGTCTGTATCCACAAAAACAATGAGGTTGTCCGGTGGCACCTTAAAGACTAACAGATTTATTTGGGCATAAGCTTTTGTGGGTAAAAAATCCACTTCTTCAGATGCATGGAGCAAAAATTACAGATACAGGCATAAATATACTGGCACATGAAGAGAAGGGCATTACCTTACAAGTGGAGAACCAGTACTGACAAGGCCAATTTAGTCAGGGTGGATGTTGTCCACTCCCAATAATTGATGAGGAGGTATCAAGACCAAGAGAGGGAAAATTGCTTTTGTAGTGAGCCAGCCACTCCCAGTCCCCATTCAAGCCCAAATTAATGGTGTTAAATTTGCAAATGAATTGTAGCTCTGCAGCTTCTCTTTGAAGTCTGTTTTTGAAGGTTTTTTGTTGTTGAAGGATGGCTACTTTTAAATCTGTTATTGAATGTTCAGGGAGATTGAAGTGTTCTCCTACTGGCTTTTGTATGTTACCATTCCTGATGTCTGATTTGTGTCCATTTATTCTTTTACATAGAGACTGTCTGGTTTGGCCAATGTATATGGCAGAGGGGCATTGCTGGCACATGATGGCATATATAACATTAGTAGATGTGCAGGTGAATGAGCCCCTGATGGTGTGGCTGATGTGGTTGGGTCCTCTGATGGTGTGGCTAGAGTAGATATGGGGACAGAGTAGGCAACGGGGTTTGTTACAGGGACTGGTTCCTTGGTTAGTGTTTCTGTGGTGTGGTGTGTAGTTTCCGGTGAGTATTTGCTTCAGGTTGGGGGGCTGTCTGTAAGTGAGGACTGGCCTGCCTCCCAAGGTCTGTGAGAGTGGGGGATCGTTTTCCAGGATAGGTTGTAGATAGTTGATGATGTGCTGGAGAGGTTTAAGATGGGGGCTGTACGTGATGGCCAGTGGTGTTCTGTTATTTTCCTGGTTGGGCATGTCCTGTAGCAGGTGACTTCTGGGTACCCGTGTCCCTCTGTCAATCTGTTTCCTCACTTCCCCAGGTGGGTATTGTAGTTTTAAGAATACTTGATAAAGATCTTGTAGGTGTTTGCCTCTGTCTGAGGGATTGGCGTAAATGTAGTTGTATCTTAGGGCTTGGCTGTAGACAATGGATCATATGATGTGTCCTGGATGGAAGCTGGAGGTGTGTAGGTAAGTATAGCAGTCAGTAGGTTTCTGGTATAGGGTGGTGTTTATGTGACCATCACTTATTTGCACTGTAGTGTCCAGGAAAGTGGATCTCTTCTGTGGACTGGTCCAGACTGAGGTTGATGGTGGGGTGGAAATTGTTAAAATCAAGGTGGAATTCTTCAAGGGCCTCCTTCCCGTGGGTCCATATGATGATGTCATACATGTAGCGCAAGTAGAGGAGGGGCACTAGGGGATGAGAGCTGAGGAAGTGGTGTTCTAAATCAGCCATAAAAATGTTGGCATACTGTGGGGCAAAGTGGGTACCCATAGCAGTGCCACTGACTTGAAGGTATAAGTTGTCCCCAAATCTGAAATGGTTGTGGGTGAGGACAAAGTCACAAAGCTCAGCTATCAGGTGTGTCATGACCTCATCAGGGATACTGTTCCTGACAGCTTGTAGTCCACCCTCATTTGGAATATTGGTGTAAAGAGCTTCTACATTCATGGTGACCAGGATGGTGTTTTCAGGAAGATCACCAATGTATAGTAGTTTCCTCAGGAAGTCGGTGGTGTCTTGAAGATAGCTAGGAGTGCTGGTAGCATAAGGTCTGAGGAGAGAGTCCAAATAGCCAGATAATCCTGCTGTGAGAGTGCCAATGCCTGAGATGATGGGGCCTTCAGAATTTCCAGGTTTATGAATCTTGGGTAGCAGATAGAATACCCCTGGTCGGGGCTCTAGGGGTGTGTCTGTGTAGATTTGTTCCTGTGCTGTAGCAGGGAGTTTTTTGAGCAGATGGTGTCGTTTATTTTGGTACTCCTCAGTGGAATCAGAGGATAGTGCCCTGTAGAATGTGGTATTGACATCTCGTCATCAATTACTGGGAGTGGACCACATCCACCCTGACTGAATTGGCCTTGTCAACACTGGTTCTCCACTTGTAAGGTAACTCCCTTCTCTTCATGTGCCAGTATATTTATGCCTGTATCTGTAATTTTCACTCCATGTATCTGAAAAAGTGGGGGTTTTTTTTACCCATGAAAGCTTATGCCCAAATAAATCTATTAGTCTTTAGGGTGCCACTGGACTCCTCATTGTTTTTGTAGTATTTAAGTGCTGACAATAGGTGGGAATGGGATCAGATATTGATGTGGCTTTGTTTTTGGCTTCTGGATACAGAGTGGTGAAGGCTGCATCCAGTGAGAGAGAGGGATTTGCATAATCACAAGTGATTATTGCTCAATAACCATGCAAAGATTATGCAGATTAGACTCACATCAACCATTGTGCAGGGAATTGCATAACTGCAAAATGATTGTACATTTACAGTCAGTAACTGTACATCTTCCTTTCACTCTGGCTGAGACAATTCCATTTCACCATAATGAAATTAAGTATCAAACAGATCTAATTTTAAAAATGTATATGTTTTTGATGCAGTGCTTGTGAAGGAGAGGTGTTTCCTTACACAAAGGGAGAGCAGAATATTGGAGTAAAGATTTGTCAAGTAAATCCGAGAAGAGAACTTGCTCTATGATTAGAATTGAGTTAAGAGGCTCTGGAAGAAGAGTACCTCTTAACATCAATTTCAAAGTATACTCAGGCCTGTATTATGTCCATGGCAATTGCAGAATTTAAATTGGATTCTTAGTTTTAGTAGTAATTGTTCCAGAGATGGGCGGATTAGGAAGATGTGCTTGTGCTCCTTCGTAAAATGTAATATTGTGGAAAAGGAATTTTACATTCATTGAAGCTTGATATTAAAAGTACTTGTCAACTCAGCAGACAGAGTATTATTATATAGTAGCCTACAATAAACGAAAGCAAGGATATGCTTCTTAAAAGATGACAACTGTACCAAGGTCCAATCTCTATCAGTGTTTTATATTTCCATTTGTTAGATGCCTCAATATTCTCAATAGATGCCTCAATAGACATAAAGTTATTGAACAAGTTTACCACTTGAAAGAAAATTAGTACTTTGTAAGCTGACAGACCATAATACTGAATGGTGTTTTTGAAAATGAGTACACGAGTGCTGTGAAATCCAGGAGTTTCAGAACATATTTTTTAAGAAAATAGAGAGACAAGTCAGGATGTAGTTTGTAACCTTTAGCAATTTTTCAATTGAAAATTATTTGTCTTAACTGTCATTTTGTTGTTTTTATGTGTTTTTAAAGAATGAGGGCTCTAGCAAACTGCCAAGAAGAAAACAGAATTGAAACCTTTATCACCAAATTATAGTTTTCCCACTACCTCATATTATTGGGTAGCAACAAGTTGAAGAAGTTTACTGAATGACATTTTTTGCCTCTCTGTGATAGGTCATCTTGTGTTCTATTTGGAATTGGCTGGTGACAAGAGTGCACTTGGATATTTGACTCAGAAAGGATTGGAATGTTAATGTTCTGGCACCACTCACTGTGGAAAAGGTTAAAAAGAGAAATAACTAAATAACTAGTACTTCCCTCACAGACACCTTTGCCATGATCCTTGTGGGATGGGGGAGCTATTCTGAAATTCAGCTGCCCTAGAGCAGAGAGGACTTCCCTTGGCAGCTGACTCTGCAACTTGCATAGAGAATAGTGTTCTTAACATTTTGCTTCTGTGGCCCTGTACTGGGAACCCCATATACTTTCTGGTGCGTCTATATATGAGTTATTTCCATCAGGCCTACCAGCAGGGCTCCCTGAGACCTGGTTGATGATTGTGGAGTGTACCATGGGATCTCCTTCATGGGTTTTTTCTTTTTTTATATAATGGATGATTAAGGAGACATAACAACAGGCATCCCCTGGACTTCTCAGGATATGCTGCTGCTATCTTGTGTCTTGGGCCTTTGTAAAGAATGGTGGTAAGTTGAGAGACTCATGCATGGCTTTCTCTGTAAACATCTTTCACCATGGCCTCTGCTCCATCACTCACTAACAGGACCTAGCTCTAGAGTGGTAGAGAAGAGACTTTGAAATCCAAGCACTTTTCAGGATGATAGCCATTGAGATTCTTCTTGGTCCCTCCACTCACTACAATTAGAGACCTCTGTACTGGAACAATAACAATGTACTATGGCCCTCCTGCCACTAAATCCATGCTAGACAGCAGAACCCAAACACCCAACTTTCCCATAAAAATTAATAAATAAACATTCAAACATGGCAGGCACGCCATCCTGATAGCAGAAGATTATTGATCTTGGTGTGGGTAGCATATTATGTGTGAGTGAGTTATTTTCAAGTGTTTATGTATGAAAGCAAAGTGAGTATCTGCTAACAGTGACCGTATTCTTGTGTTTATGCAATTTAATGCAATGTTTGTGACCAGGAAAATTTTATCCATCCATAACTAGATCAGGGAAGTGACCCCAGACTTTATATGTAAAATTGAGAGCTGAACAAATGAAGTTATTAGCTCTTTGTTATATTGGCTTTCTTCAGAGGAAAAATAAGAACCACCACACTGGATCAGATCAATGATGCAGATAAACTAGTGCCCTGTCTCCAGCACTGGCCACTATTAGATTCATAGATTGTAAAGGACAATTCTGATAATCTAGTTTGATCTTCTGTGCATAGAACTTCTCAAAAATAATTCAAGTTTGAAACAGAGAATTTCTTTTAGAAAAACATACAATCTTGATTTAAAAATTGCTAGTAATGGAGTATCCACTATGACCCTAGGGAAATTGTCCCCATAGCTAATTATGCTCACGTGTAGAAATTTACACCTTATTTCCAGTCGGAATTTGTTAGTTTCATCTTCTAGCCATTGGCTCTTCTTTATACCTATGTTGCTAGATTAAAGAGTTCATTATCAAATATTTGCCCTCCATGTAGGTAGTTCTAGTCTGTGATCAAGTTGCTCCTTAGCCGCCTTTGTGTTAAGCTAAATAGACACAAAATCATTGAGTCTATCATTATGAGGCATGTTTTCCAATCCTTTAATCATTCTCATAGCTTTTCTCTGAACCCTCTCCAGTTTATCAACATCCTTCTTTATCTGCAGATGCCTGGACTAGAAATGATATTCCAATAACGATTGCTCCAGTGCCAAATACAAAGGCAATAATACCTCCTTGCTCCTACTTGAGATTCCTCTGCTTTATGCATCTAAGGATCACAATAGCCCTTTTGGCCACAGTGTCACACTGGGAGCTTATGTTCAGCTGATTATCCACCATGACCCCCAAGTCACTTTAAGAGCCACTGCTTCAGGATAGAGTCTCCAATCATGTAAGTGTGGTCTATTTTCTTTGTTCCTAGATGTGTACATTGATATTTAGCCATATCAAAACATGTTTGTTTGCTAGCACCCAACTTATCAAGCAATACAGATTGCTCTGTATCAGTGACCTGTCCTCTTCATTATTTACCACTCCCCAAATCTTTTTGTTCTTTTAAAACTTTATTGGTGATTATTTTATTTTCTTCCAAGTAATTGATAAACATTTTAAATAGAATAGCGTCAAAAATCAATCCCTATGGGACTCCACTAGAAACATACATGCTCCATGATGATTCCTCATTTACAATTACATTTTGAGACCTTGTATTTAGCTAGTTTTTAATACATTTAATGTGAAGCATGTTGATTTTCGTTTGTTTAATTTTTTAATCAAGATATAATATGGTACCAAGTCAAATGCCTTACAGAAGTCTAAATATATTACATCAACATTACTGCCTTTATCAACCAAACTTGTAATCTCATCAAGAAAGTTTGACAGGATCTATTTAAACCCATGTTGATTGGCATTAATTGTATTACCCTCCTTTAATTCTTTATTAATTGAGTCCCGTATCACCTACTCCATCATTTTGCCTGGGATCGATGTCAGACTGACAGGTTTGTAGTTACCCAAGTTATTCTGATTGCCCTCTTTAAATATTGGCAAAACATTAGCCTTCTTCCAATCTTCTGGAACTTTCTCAGTGTTCCAAGAATTAGTGGAAAGCAACATTAATTGTCCAATGAGCTCTGGGGCCAGTTGTTTTTAAACACTTGGATGCAGGTTATCTGGACCTGCTGATTTAAAAATCTCAAATGTGGTAGCTGCTGAGATGGGGGGTGGAACAATATACAGGGGGGGTGCTGAGAGCCGTTGAACTGAACTGTAAACCCTGTATATGACGGAAACCCCTTCAAGCCAGGGGCTGCGGTTGCACACTGACCACCTAAGCTGAGATAGTAGTGGAATGGGAAGAGTTTATCATCATATGATATGACTACATCACTGTTTTCCCCTGTATTTAGAACAACAAAATATTTATTGAACACATCTGACTTTCCTGCATTATTACTGATAATTCTACCATTTCCATCTAGTAATAGACCAATACCATTTTCAGGATTCATTTTGTTCCTAATGTACTTAAAAAATCTTTCTTAATATCCTCAACTCTGCTGGCCATAGATTGTTTTTTCTGTGTGTCCTTTGTTTCTCTTACCAATTTTCTGCAATTCCTAGCTTCTGATTTATATTCATTACTATCTTTACTTTCCTTCATTTGTTACATATATTTCATTTTTTATAGCTGCCTCCACTTCCCCTCTAAGCCAGGTTGTTTTTTTAAACAGTGCAGACTTCTTTCTTTGTTGTTGCTTTTTGAGCATCTAATAAACCATTTTATTTGCATTTTTCTCTCTAAATTCTCCCACCTCCCTAGCTGATTTGGCTCATAATTGTTTTCAGCTTTGTGAAATTGGCCCTTTCTAAAGCACCCAAATCCTTTAAAGAAGGTGTCAATCCCCAGAATAGGCAAATATACAGTAGTATGCCTGTGGGGATAGTTTTCAGTCTGGTATTTGGTACTATATGAGTTGCAAGAAGGTCAGGGACATCAAATGCCTGAGGCATCACACATTAAATATTGATTTGTTGGAGTATACTCACCTTGTGTGCATGTCTTGGGATAGCTGTTGCTCTGGGGCACAGACTGTCCTGTTGCACCTCTGAACACCCATCCAGATTAAACCAAGTTTTTATCTGGTCTGTTGCTGCACACATGTTGGACCAAATTACCCCATGTGCTGTTGGTGAGACTGGTACAGTGACCAAGGTATGGGCCCTTCCTGTGCCCTGACTGCCAGGGGCTAGTCTGGCTCCTTGCACAAGTTAGAGCAGACTCTTCCTCTGGCCTGCTCCAAACATAGCTTGAGCACTCCTGCTGTGCTCAGACCTCCTGTGAGTGGTGGAGGTTTATTTGAAACAATGCAAACTCTAAAATACACCCTTATCTTAGCTGCTCAGTAGTACCTGATATACAGTAGATCAAATAGTTCTGATGGCTGTATTATCAAGGCTTTTTGGGTTAAGAAAAAGAGAAAAGATTTACTGACCACTTTGATATAATCATTATGTTGATAAAAGAAATCCGTTGTATGAGAAAATAATAGTAATTGTGTTTTCCCTCTATTTTATCATTGTATTCTTATTACTGATGTGCTTTAAAAGCCTTATGGACCATTTCCAAGAATTTTATTCAACCTTTTTTTTTTTTTCCTTCTCCCTTCAGTTCCAGGGACACTTGATCCTGCTGCAGTAAATGCTTCCTATCAGATCCAAAAGAAAAAAAACACCTCTACCAAAACACTAATTAGCTTTCTTTATTATTGTAGTTAATCAAGATGATGGCATTTTCTTGACATTAATTAATAATTTATGTAAAAACATGATAAAATGTCAGATTTGCCTCCCAAGATAAATGAACTCCTATGTATGTATGTCTTATCTCAGTAGCTTTCAGAAGCTCAGTCTAAGAAATAACGTATGTAATACATCATCTGACAGATGACCCTGTTGCTTTGGGAAATACAAGTTTTTTGCACCAAGTCAAGATAAAAAATGCATGAGTTAATACTCAGCAAATGCTCAGGTTATTGCATGTTATAGTTTAGTATTTGCTTTCAGGCAGTTTTGTTACCAAGTTTTTTGTTTCCCAATTTCTATTTTTGGGTAATGTTAGATTCAAACCTTGTACAGTACCTCAGGATGATGTCCAAAATTTGGGCAGTCATTCAGCTGCGAGAAAGGTTTCAGATACTATTTGCATAGAATGTGAATGAGGGCATGCAGGATTAGGCCATAATTGTGAAAGGCTAGTGCACTACTGACAAAATAAAACAAAAGACAATAAAAATAGTTCAAAAGTATAAGCTAAAATCAGATGTGTTAGTTGTTGTTATGCACTAGAAAGGAAGGAACTTAAGTTTACATTACAGGTCCCAAGACCTAGTGCTTCTGCTTGAGGAAGTGATCTGTAAGCACTTACTATCAGGTATGCCACTCATTACCATGAGTAGTCTTATTAACTTCCTTGAGACTACTCATAGTGAGCATTACACTTAGCAAAGTGATTCTGTGAAATAACAAACATACTTTTAATCGGGTAAACCAAAACAAACAAACAAAAACTGGGTATCAATATTTATTCTTCCAAATTAGTGTCAAAGGATTTTTTTTCAATATTTAGTCTCCTCAGATAGATTGTATATATTGCTTTTATGTTAAAGACATCGTGTGGTTCATTTGTTCAGCAAGATGACTAAGTTTATAGTGACAAGTTTCAGAGTAGTAGCCGTGTTGGTCTGTATCAGCAAAAAGAACGAGGAGTGCTTGTGGCACCTTAGAGACTAACACATTTATTTGAGCATAATCTTTTGTGGGCTAAAACCCACTTCATCAGATACATGCAGTAGAAAATACAGTAGGAAGATATATATACACAGAGAACATGAAAAAATGCCATACCATACCAACTGTAATGAGAGTAATCAATTAAGATGGGCAATTATCAGCAGGAGAAAAAAAAACTTTTGTAGTGATAATCAGGATGGCTCATTTCCAACAGTTGACAAGAAGGTGTGAGTAACAGTAGGGGAAAAATTAGCATGGGGAAATAGTTTTTACTTTGCGTAATGACCCATCCACTCCCAGTCTTTATTCAAGCCTAATTTAATGGTGTCCAGTGTGCAAATTAATTCCAATTCAGCAGTTTCTCGTTGGAGTTTGTTTTTGAAGTTTTTTTGTTGGAGAATTGCGACTTTGAGGTCTGTAATTGAGTGATCAGGGAGGTTGAAGTGTTCTCCAACTGGTTTTTGAATGTTATAATTCTTGACATCTGATTTGTGTCCATTTATTCTTTTGCATAGAGGCTGTCCGGTTTAGCCAATGTACATGGCAGAGGGGCATTGCTGGCACATGATGGCATATATCACGTTGGTAGATGTGCAGGTGAACGAGCTTCTGATAGTGCGGATTTCATTCATGGATCTCAAAGCTCTCTATAAAAAAAAAGTCTGTGAGGCAAGTAATAGTAATATACTCATTTATTATGTGTATAAAGTGAAGCACAGAAAGAGTCAGTGACTTTCCCAAACTTACATAGCAGGACAGTAAAAGAGCTCAGAATAACACTCCGTGTTACTGACCTCTAGTCCCCCTGCTATAAAGTAGAGGCACATGATAGGCCTGAAAGCTGCAAAATTCAGATCTAGATTTTGACTCCCCCTTTTACCCCACCCCACCCCCACTGAAATTTTGTGGGAAGAGGGATCAGATCCTGGGTTTGGATGCAGATCCATCTCTAGTGGAGAATCAAATATTTCAAGCATTTTAGTTTCATCACAGTGTTCTGTGACAAGTTAAATACCGTCGTATTAAAGTTTCCTTTTAGCCATGTAGATGTTACTATGGAAGACATCCATGAATTTCTCGAGTGAAATGTCAGTGCATATTGTTACTCTTTTATGGAACAATAATGACATCTAGTGACCATCTAGTTTTGTAACTATAACTGTGCTAGATTTCGGAGTGGTAGTGTGTTAGTCTGTATCAGCAAAATAACGAGGAGTACTTGTGGCACCTTAGAGACTAACAAATGTATTATACAGTGCTGTATTCTACACATAAACAGAGGTAGTTTTCTGCTAGTGCAAATTGGTGTAGTTGCATTAACTTCAGTAGAGCTGTGCTGACTTAAACCAGCTGAGAATCTGACCCAGTATCTTCATATTGAGTATGCATACAGTTTGAAAACTGGCATCGGGTATCAGCCATGCGCTTTCCTGTTATTTAATGTAATAAACATCTTTTTACAAATGCAATTACACTTCTCCTGAGTTTTCCCTTCATTTAGAACCCTGATATGACATCCAGACTCAGAGAGAAAACTCATGAAATGTTCAATGGCAAGATAACTTTCCCTTTTCTTTCTCTGTCTATGTATTTCTAATCTGCTTATCACTCTGGGATGTAAGTGCCAAATACTCATTTAAAAAACATTAAATTTCATACGTAAGGGACTGCGTTCTCCATCTCTCCTTTATTCAGATGCTATTATGTAGAATTTAATTTTATATATGTATCAGGAATTATGCTAGGTTCTTAAATCCTCACTATTGAGAGAAGGCTTGTCAGGGGGAATAAAAACCCAGTTAAGTTTAAAATAAACAAAATTGTTGGTGGCTGAGTGGTTAAGGTGCTTGACTAGAAGCCTGAAGATCATGTGTTTAAATCTCTCTTGATATTACACTGAACGGCCAGCTCCAGTTCACCCAGTTGCAAAATGAATACCTGATCCATTGGGTTAGGGCAGTCAAAGGCAAGCGTAAGGATATGTGGGACTAGAACCTAGGTCTGCAGAGTCTGGGATGGCAGATGTTTCCACATCACCAGAGGGAGACCATGCAGAACCTCATCCAAGGAACACTGTGAAGCTTAGGCGCCACAGGAAATACCACACACAGGTTCCACAGTGAAAGCACCCTGTGGCCCTCTGATTGGCCCATGATCACTATTTAACCCTGGAGAGTGTTCCAAGAAGTTGTCTGGGCAACCATACAGATTTCTGGCATTGGCTAGCCAGAAGGAATTGCTCCTAAGCTTCCCAAGAAAAATGCAGACATGCTACATCTGCATTGGGACTATGAATAGCCCTTAGACCTGCATCCTGTGATGAAGGTCCTTTATGGATGGATCTATGCAATGTCTGAGCCAGAACTGGCAGCCCTTTGTTCATACATCCAGGAAAATCTGGCCTAGGGCTTCACTTGGCACTCCACCTCCCTGCCAGGGGCTCCAGTCCTTTTTGTTAAGAAAAAGGATGGAATGCTACGCCTCTGTGTACACCGTCGGGCCCTAAGCCACGTGATGGTCTGACACCAGTATCCTCTGCCCCTAATCTCAGAATTATTAGATCATGTATGGTCTTCCTGAATTTTCACCAAACTGGATCTCTGGAGGGCTTACAACCTAGTGTACCTTAGAGCAGGAGACGAATGGAAGACGGCCTTTTGAACCTGCTATGGGCACTATGAATATTTAGTAATGGCATTTAGTCTGACCAATGCTCCCATAACCTTTCAACATTTCATTCTGGGCCAGTATGTAGTCACCTATCTTGGGGTCATACTTGTGTTTTCAAAGAACCCTGATCAACATTGTTACTATGTTCGTTCCATCCTCAAAAGACTACGGAAGCACAGATTATATGTGAAACTGGAAAAATGTACCTTTGACCAGTCCTCCTCAGAATGTTTGGGTGATATCCTTTCCCCAGAGGGCATTAAGATGGACCCGCAAAAGGTGGAGGCCATCTGCAGCTGTTCCTAGGTCCCCCTGGGAGTTACAGAGCTTTCTGGACTTTGTAAATTTTTAACCGATAGTTCATTCCAGGCTTCTCAGGGCAAATACCCACCATGACAAACCTCCTCTGGAAAGCCATCAAATTTGTTTAGATGCCTGAAGCTCGCCTTGCCTTTGAATAGCCCAACCCACTTTTATGACTGCTCCTGATCTAGTACATATGGATCTGTCCTAGGCATTCATAGTGGAGGCTGATTCATCCAATGTTGTCATTGAGGCCATGCTCATTCAGAGGTGCAGGCTACAGCACGTGCTGTACTGCTGCTCAAACTCCTCCCAAAGACTCACCTCTGCTGAATGGAATTACGAAATATTAGACAACGAACTGCTTGCGATTAAATCAGCCTTTGAAGAGTGGTGCCATCACCTCAAGGAAATCTGACACCTGATGCAAGTCTTTTCTGACCATAATAACCTTGATTAGCCTCATAAGACTTGAACCTTGAACCAAAGACCGCTCAGATAGGCATTGTTCTTCTCTTGGTTTGATTTCATCATTACCTATCACACAGGAGCCAGGAATGGGAAAGACGATGCCTTATCCCAAAAGGGTGAATGCTACCAAGAGGATGAGGAGGCACCCTATTTCCTAAAAGCTTGCAATTTCCTTAGTGTTGCAATACACAAAGACCTTATTGGTCTAATCTGATCTGCTTTGTGGGATGATCTGTAAACCCAGGAGGTGACGGAACAGCCTGAACAAATGAGAGCCAGAACCAAAATGCAATGATTCACATGGAATACAATCATATAACTCAATGTGCGTATTTACATTCCACCAGGGCATCCCAGGCTAGAAGTGCATCATATGTGCCATGACATTCCATTGTTGGGCTATTTTTGCTGCCTTAAGACTTCCCACATGGCTTTCCATTTCTTCTGGTGACCCCATATACAAATTGAAGTCTGGGATTATGTTGATTCTTGTGACCTGGGTGCACACACCAAGATACCCCACGCTAAGCCCATTGGCATTCTCCTCATCTATAACCTGGGCCTCGATCACCCTGGATTTCCACGAACTCCCTGACTCTTATGTCCACATAGTAGTCTTGACCATTGTGGACTAAGTGAGCAAAATGATGCCTTTAATCTCCTTTGGTGCCCTGCCCTTTGCTGAAGCAATGGCTCAACTGCTGGTGGTTCATGTTAATCCATCTTCATGGCCTTCTGGACTGTATTATCTTGGACCAAGGTCAGCAGTTTGTCTCATGCTTTTGGCGTGAAATGCTCCAATTACTGAACATTTGCGCTTTTACCTCCTCTACATAACACCTTCAGACAGATGGGCAGACAGAGAAGGTGGATCAAGTACTAGAGCAATACCTAACGTCCTTTGTCAACTACCATTCTGATAACTGTTCTCCCCCCTGCCTTATGCTGAGTTCTCATACAACAATGCTGACCATGCCTCCACGGGGCAGAGTCTCATTTTTGCAAATTATGGGTTCCACCCTCACTTCCACCCAGCTTTGCCGACAGCCTGCCCAAACCCAGCAGCCACTGACTGGATCCAATGAATTAATCCTATCCAGGAGGAGCTTAAAGACCATCGAGGAAAAGGACTACAAGTGGTATGTGGACTGTTGATGCCAGGAAGGCCCAGCTCTCACAGTGGGCCAAATAATCTGGCTTGCAGCAAAACATCTTTGTATGAACAGGCTGATCTGCAAGCTAGACCACCAGTTACTTGGACCATTCTGGATTTATCAGCAAATCAACCCTGTAACCTTCAAACTGCAGATCCCTCAATCCCTTAAGACATATCATGTTTTCAGTGTATCCCTCCTGAAGCCTGACATGGAGGACCCTTTTCCTGACCAGTCCAAACAGCCACCCCCACCATTCCAGGTCCAAGGGCATGAGGATAGTCCATACAATCCCATACTCTAAACTGCAGAATGGGAGACTGTACTATCTCAGTGACTGGGAGGGCTATGATCCTGAAGAGCATTGCTGCTGCCCATGTCATGCCCTGACCTGGTGAAAAGGTTTCCTCAAGACCAGCTGGATAAAACAGGCCTGAGGCCAACCCAGAGGAAGTGGTGTGTGTGTGTGTGTAATGTATTGATCCATGTGACTAGAACCCAGGTCTGCAGAACCTGGGACAGGTGATGTTGCACCAGGAGACCATGCACTGCCACATCCAAGGGGCACTATGGAGATTAGGTGCTGCCAGAAGTACTGTCCAGAGTGACAGCAACCTACGACCCTCTGATTGGCCCATACTCACTATTTAACCCTAGAGGGTACAACAGGAAGTTGTCTGGGTAACTACACAGATTTCTGGCCTGCTGCGACTCCAGACCTCACTATTTTTCTGATCTCCAGTCTCCAACCCCTGCCTGACTCTCACTTTTCTTCTTGCGTCCTGATTCCAGCCTAACTACCTCTGATCTCTGACCCCGCCTTGACTCTGACCCGGACTCCTGCTTATTGATCTTGTCTCTAGTGATTATTCTGATCCCTGCTTGCTGACTTCTGCCTTGTAGCCATCCTTGACAGGTGGGTTGGCCCAGCTGTGACTTCTAGGCAAGACTGCCTATGCCCTGATCCCTTACAGTCAGACATGATGTTGGCCACGTCACTCCCCTGTGTACTGTTGACTATGAAACTGACCTGCCTTCACTGTGTCAGCCCAATGAACCATTGGCTTGGGGGAACTTTGACTTAGGCAGTGTCAATGACCATACCCTTAGTATTGCCGAAGTGGGGTACCCTACATCATCCTCCCCACATTGTCTAAATCAAATAAGATGGTTGCTGTTGTGATGCTGTCCACCTCAAGCCATTCTTATCTATTCCAGTCTCTTTTCTTGAATTTAAAGTACTTCCTCCTTTCTGGTCTCCCTGATTATTCTTCCTCTTTAGTTTGTCCAAAATTAGATGGGAAAATGACCTATCTCTCTTATTATGTTCAGTCACTCTTCACTGGCTTTCTCTTGCTTTTTGTAACAAATTCAAACTCCTTTAAGGCCAGGCACAACTCAAGTTAAGTCTACACTAGCAGCGCTTTACTGGTCTAGGAATACCGGTATACTACACTGACGAAGAACTCCTAGTATGGCTACAGCTATATTAGCAAAGATGTGCTTTGTACCAGTATGGTAAAACCACCCCCTACAAGTGAAGCAAGCTACACCAGTAAAAGCACAGATTTACCAGTATAACTGTATCTACGCTACTGATGTCTGTCAGCATAGCTGTATCAGTCAGTGATCACACCTCTTCATGCCCCAATCAACATATATCTATACTGGCAGAAGTCTGTAGCATAGACATAGTCTTAGCTTTTGCATCTCTCTCCGTTTGCGTTTATTTTGATGCTCCTCCCCATTCTCTTCACTCTTCCCCTCACCTCTTCATTCAGCTTAAGCCACAGTTTTAATAACCTCTTTCATTTCTTCCTCACATGTTCTTGTCCTCACTTTCTTTTATGTGACTCCTAAGTCTGGAACTCCTTTCTTGACCCTCTCTGCCATCTCTCCACTCTGTCAAGTCCCTCACATAGTGTGAGATCTATAAACCTTAGTTTTCCCTGCTAAGTAGTGTCATTGAAGAGGAATCATGAAACTCTCAATGCTATATGCATTAATCCCTAAAATAGTAATAATGTGATCTTACTGTGATCACTCTCATTCTCTCTTCCTGTTCTCTCACCTTCCCCTCACTGCCTAGGAAGAAGTACAGAGGAAAGCAGTCTGAGGATTATAGTGAATCACAAGCTAAATATGAGTCAACAGTGTAACACAGTTGCAAAAAAAGCAAACATAATTCTGGGATTTATTAGCAGGAGTGTTGTATGCAAGACACGAGAAGTAGTTCTTCCACTCTTCTCCATACCGATATTGCCTCAACTCCAGTATTGTGTCCAGTTCTGGGTGCCACATTTCAGGAAAGATGTGGACAAATTGGAGAAAGTCCAGAGGAGAACAACAAAAATTATTAAAAGTCTAGAAAACATGACCTATGAGGCAAGATTGAAAAAATTGGGTTTGTTTAGTCTGGAGAAGAGAAGACTGAGAGGGAACATTACAATAGTTTTCAAGTGCATAAAAGGTTGTTACAAGGAGGAGGGTGAAATATTGTTCTCTTTAACCTCTAAAGATAG
Source organism: Mauremys mutica (assembly GCF_020497125.1). NCBI lineage: Eukaryota > Metazoa > Chordata > Testudines > Geoemydidae > Mauremys > Mauremys mutica. The sequence goes on from NC_059076.1 coordinate 84,636,879, forward strand.
GACAAGAAGCAATGGGCTTAAATTGTAGCAAGGGAGGGTTAGGTTGGACATTAGGAAAAACTTCCTAACTGTCAGGGTTGTTGAGCACTGGAACAAATTGCCTAGAGAGGTTGTGGAATCTCCATACTTGCGTGTTTTTAAGAACAGATTAGACAAACACCTATCAAGAATGGTCAAGTTATTATGTAGTTCTGCCTTGAGTGTAAGGGACTGGATTAGATGACCTACTGAGGTCCCTTCCAGTTTTACACTTCTATGATTTTATGTATGTGTACCTGTGCTGGTCAATTTCTTCTTAACTTAGGTAGCAAGTTTTTCAGGGGAGGGACTCTTTTGTCCCCTTGTATTGCACTGCAAATATTTATTGTGTAAATTATAATGTACTGAGCCTAACTTAAGTTTTAAATACAGTTGTGAAGGTTTTGTATCTCTGTTGGGACTGTAAATTCAAGTGGCATTCCCATTTGCATTATTTTTTGGAGTGATGATAGTGATTTTGTGCAATATGCCCCCCCTTTTAAAGGAAGCTTTGTTGAACTGTTTGTTACCACATGCAATCTAGGTCATACTGTTCTTTGTTAATAAATGTGGTAAAATGGCCATTCAACAAACTGCATGGCTTCAGAGAAATAAAAGGAATTAGCATCTGCAGTTTGTTCGTTCTTTCTTTCTTTCTTTCTTTCTTTTCTTTAAGTTTTCACATAGTAGCTTTATAGACAGCCTTTTTTCACTTCCCTTTTCCATCTGTAATTCTCCATATCTTGAACTTCCTCTTTGGGTTTTATTGCCTTTGGCAAACTAGAGCATGTATGTTACAGCCTGCAATAAATCATATTAGAGTCACTAAATATTTCTTGATGTAACAGAGTTGTAATTTACAATCTTCCTTCTAGAAATATATTTTCTTTAGATCTTTGCAAACCACTATAAAATGCATATTTTAAGGCACAAGATATAACTTGAGAGGAGGAAAAAAAGGAAGTTGAGGTGACTGCAGTTGTCATTTCAGGCATGGAAGCTTGCCACTGATTTTTTCTTAGCGTTTCATTTTGTAGCATAGTCAGTTATCTAACATCTATTATAGTATAGTCTCTGAGGATACAGGAGTTTAAACAAGATATGATATTGCAGTTATCCTACATTTGCCGCATCTGCAGTTTCCCTCCCCATCACATTCCCCACACACACTAATAGTTATTTCCACAGGATTCTCCCATCAGCAACATTGTATTTGTCCTCCTGCAGAGTATTATTTCCTCAGATGTGCTTGCAGCAGCAGCTTGAAGATGATTAGTCAAAACTAGTTTAATTTACACTACTAGTTTAATTTATTACTACTACAGTGCTTTTGGGAAAATATTGCTCAAGACTGTATTGGGAAAATTCGTGTTGATTGTTAATTTTCTTCTGTGGCTTAGTATGCTGTAATGGAAGGGAGAAATGGGTCAGAAAAGGAAGAAAGAGACAAAGTTGCCTTGCCCTTTAAGGACAGTCAGTGTGCTCTTGAATTCACCTGTAAAGACCTCATGTTGCCACACCCTTTTTCTCTCCAATGTGCTTTGTTACTACTCTAAAGATTGCTTGAAGCACTGTAGTTCCTGTATATCCAACAACCCTAATTTTAAAAATGTTGTGCTCCTTTGTTTACTTTCCTTTGCTCTGAGTATCCATTTCTCTTGGAGATCACCCATACACTTCCATATATGCTCACTGTAGAAGTTCCAAGTCCTTTTTGTCCCCTTCCTCTAATGACCCCAATTCTTTATCACAGCCATACACTTCTGTTAATTCATTTGAAAATTTCAGTAGTCTGTTTTCCTGGTTAGAGACCTTGAAGTGCTCCCCTAGAAACTTTTACCACACCTCTCTTATAGAGATACCCTTTGTTCCTCTATTTCTTTTTAAATTCTTGATGCTTTTTGCACACCATTTAGAAGCCTTCCTGTGCACTTCAGCCACATTTTCAGAGTTCCCTCGTGTAATTCAACATCCCCTGTGAATACCTCTTCTGCACCCCTCCTGTTTAATACTTAATTTAAGTGCTCCAGCTTTGTAGATGCTCCTCAGTATTTTCCTGAATATGTCCATTTCCTAAGATTCCTATTATGCTCACAAACCTCCTTTTAGAGCAGGGGTCAACAACCTGCAGCATGCGGGCTGATTTTTAGTGGCACGCTGCTGCCAACCAGGGTCCCAGCCCCTCTCAGCCCACTGCCGGCCTAGATGGATGGAACCCAGACGGCAGCAGGCTGAGTGGGGCCAACAGCCCAGACCCGGGCTGAGCGGGGCTGGCGGCTGGAACCCCATCCACTGCTGGTCTGGGGTTTCGTCTGCTGCCTGCACTGCCGGTCTGGCATGCAAAACCTTTTACTGGCACGCGAAACCTTAAATTAATGAAGACTTGGCACACCACTTCTCAAAGGTTGCTGACACATTTTAGAAATTTTTGAGATATTCCCACATTCCCCTAAAGTGTTCCCTTATGTGTTCCCAGACCTATTTCATAGATATTATTGTATTGCATTTGTAGCACCTAGAAGGATCAGTCATAGACCAGGACTCCATTGGGCTAGGCATTGTACAAACACAAAAGGAGACAGTCCCTGCCTTCAGGAGTTTATAATCTAAAATACCCTATGTAAAACACAGCAGTTCTGTACTCTTTTATATAAACCTCTGGTGCTTTCTTGCACCCTTCCTATAGAGAGCCCAGTATTCTCTCCTGTCCAAAAATTCTTCCATGAGTACTTCAGCACCCTCTGTGCAACTTCTTTGGTATTATGCACTACCATATGCTTCTGCTCTCTGATTTGAGGCCCTATATTTTCCTCTACGTCAAGGTGTTGAAACAAAACAGAGTAAAAAAGAACATGGAGGGGTTCTAAGCCCATGGGTACAGTGGAGTCTACACACAATGCACTCTTCATTTTCTCTGAGCCAGCAAAAGGCGCTCTGCACCAGCTCCGTACAGCTGGGCTTCAGCTAGTATTCAGGATACATGCTGAGGATGGAGCTGGGGGGAAGCAATCACTCTATGCAGAACACTCTACTCCAACAGTGAAGGATATTGAGACAGGAGTTAATGATGCTTCAGTCTGCATTGACTTCCACACCAAACTCCTTCCACTTGGAGGGATTGGTAGAAACTCTTGACAGTACGGGTCATGAAAGAGATGCTGCCTGGTGAGTGGCTAGGAAGCAATGAGAAGGGCCCAGCACACTCTGTAGAGGCCTCAAGAGCCATGCATTCTCTCTCTCTCTCTCTCTTTTTCCTTGTTTAGAGCAGGGTGTAGCCCTTAATAGACCACTGAATGATACTGTATTTAACATCTCATCCCTCCTTAGGAAATTCACTGCACCTCAACCTGTGCAGATGCTTCATGCCCTGCCTTCCTCTTTGGGTGAGGGGATTTTTGTCCTCCAAGCCACTGTATAAGTCTCCTGTGCAAAACCCATTTACTTGAACTCCATGTAGGGGATGAAAATTTGGCTCTCTTTTAGCCACAATCCTGTCCTCTTCCTAGTCCATTTCATAAGTGTTTTAAGATACCATGGTAACCATGTCCTAATTGCAGCTTTCACAATTGCTACCACTAGTGGAGCTCCACATTGGAATTATGGCTTTAGTGGTTCCTCCCTTTGTGATCCATCTGATTCAGCTTCCCCGATTCCCCTCAGTATTTGTGATATCCAAGTAGAGTTAAAAATAATGAGTTTTACCTGGTGAAAATCCCCCTGTCCCCAGTATCTCAGGCAACCAAATGGAATTTTTGTCAAATTTTCCTCATAAAATTCATCACTAGACTGTGACCAAATATGAAAAATGTCAGCCTTAGGTTTTGTTTTTTTTTCAAGACTGTCATAAGGACCTGTAAATTAGGGTCTTATAACTGAAGTGACTTGTCCATAAGGGCTGCTGTATTGTGGTGTTAGTGTAACACTCTGATAAACAAAATAGCCACCTAGTGGCACTATAAAACTACATTATAGTTTAGAACAAAGCAAATATTTCTCATTTATACTCAGATATACAGTGTGCAGTTCATAAGTTGCATTTGTTAGTGTCTTTATTCATAGTGGCTTACAATTAAAATTATGTTGCAATGCTCTTTGTGCTTATTGTCTGGATTGTGTAATGTGTTTGTTATTATTTAGTGTTGTAGTGGTTCAGAAGAATGTGTAAAGTAAATGTTTTTCAATCTTATCTGTGAGGATAGCTGTATTTGTAAACATTAGAAATATTTCTGCATACTTTCCTTTTCATTCCTTTTAAAACAAACCAAAATAAAAAACCCTATAATCTAAATATTACATTTTCAAGATTTAAATATTATTTTAATATAGCTTAGCAAATTGTTATATATTCCTCCTATTTTAGCAGTTTATTTTAACTCCCCTGAGACCTCTCCCTTTCCTGGTAGTATTTGTTTATGGAGAGATTTACAGTATTTATCTGAGATGTACATGTTTTGTTGGAACCTGTACACTGGCAGCAGTGGGAAGTGCTCTGGAGTAAATATGCAGTCACACACATTCCCCAATTGCCCGTAGCATGAAGATTAGCTATACTTTAAACCGGGATAGTGGAGGGGAAAATTAACCCATACCAGTTTATCTGAGATGGCCCTCCTCCTACCCCCACAGCAGGATTTTGAGGGAGAGGCTGCTAGCCAACTCTTTGCTCTGGATTGACTTGTTTTCCCAAATTCATTAACCCCTGCAAAGGAAAGCCGAGGCCTGATGTAGTTGTTACCTGGTGTTTCGCCTTTCTCTTGCATCAAACCAAGCATAAAAGAATTGTTTCAGAAACAGCTGGGGAAATGAGGGTAGGAGTGGGAGTGTGTGGAATTATTTAATAAGGCATATCATTAGGTACAGAGAAATTTTTAAATGGTACATTTAGGAAATACTCAATAGGCTACACCTGCCAGGACCATGGGCAAGCACAGGAATTTTGTAGTAAATAAACTGCATTAGAAACTCATTTCTGAAATAAACCTTCATTTAAAGTCAATTGGTGGAAATCTCCCTTGGAATTTCTTTATTAAATGGTGCTTTTGAAATAAAAATTCTAACACCTGGACAAAGGAGGAATCACCATCATTCCCCAGAGTGACACTAATTATCTTCTTTTCTCCATATATCTATGGTTTACTGTGCATCAAGGGTGTGCATACATTCTTGTTGCCTGGACTGATGCTGTAGCTCATTCCAACCCTATGCCTGGTACTATTTCCAGAACAGGAATATTTTTAACCACTGTTTCTGGTAGCAATTGTTCCTACCTCTGTTGCTTTTTGTTTTATTTTTGCATTTCTCCCATCCAAATAAGGTGGGCCAGATTCAACCACTAGTATTCAGTGAGTAGTACTTTTCTTTGTGAGTAATCCTGTCATTTCAGTAGGGTTAGGAGGGCAGTAAAGTGCTACTCAATGCTGGCAGAATCTGGACCCCCGTGAGCAGTCCAGCAGCAGTCATGCTCTGAAAATCCTGTGAAGAAGGGGCAGAAGGGAGATAATGGACTTGACCTGCACAGGTTTCTGTGAGTCACTGGTCTCCTTAAAACTCCTCCCTACTTCCCCCCCCCCTTGTGGATGGGAACCTATTCTGATGTCATGTGGGGTGGAAGGACTTGGCAGGTGTGTGTTAGGATGGTGAAAATGGCTTTTCTTATTGGCTAACACAAAGGTGGGGGGTGGCATAGGTTCTGGAACTGGGGGAGCTTCAGCACCGCCTGGTTTGAAGTGGTTTCCATTATATAGAGGGTTAACAGTTTGGTTCAATGGCTCTCAGCACCCCCAAATTACAAATTACTTCAGCAGGCCTGGGGGATGGCTAGGGCTTTGTTGGGTTTAGGGGGCATTGGCATTAGGGCATTAAGGCTCTTGGTCCTGGAAGGAGGGGAATAATTGGTAGGAAGGAAGGGGCGGGTGTGAGGTGGGGGGGTGAAGGGGTAGTGGTCAAGGCTCTCCCTAGGGATGAGAAAGGAGGGCAGGGTCTGGCAGCTGGATGGGTCGGTCACTTGGATGTGGGGAGGGTTGCTCGGGCAATGGAGGAGGCTGGCTAGAGTGGGGTTTCCTGGCGCGTGGGCCCGCGAGCCACAGTATCTGCCCGGGGCGAGCCGCGCCCTGGACAGGAGCCGCCCGCCCGGCTTACTGCAGCTGTTGCGGAATTCCGCGCCCCGCCACCTGCGGCCGGCGCGAAGGGGCGCTCAGAGCCCGCAGCGAGCGGAGGGTGAAGCTGCAGCGGCTCCGGAGCAGCCCGACCCCGCAGACCCCTTCCCCACCCGCCCTGGCCTCTCTCCCGACGGGAGATGGAGGGTCACAATGAGACATGACAGGGGGGCGCTGCTTGCAGCCGCGTCCGCGCTGGGGACGCCAGGAGGGGCAGAGATCCTGCTGGGCTGCTGCGAGCCCGGGCGCCGCTCTTCTCTGCGCCTTTCATGCGCGTGGCTAGCGGGGTGCGGCGCCCCTGCCCCCCGCCCGTGACTTCCGACCCGCCGCGGCGTGCCCCAGATCCAGAGCTGGTGGTCATAGGGTAAGGCTGGAAAACAGGGGGGGCTGCGCTGCGCGCGCTCCTCGGGCCTCCCTCCCTGCAGAGACACCAGCCTCAGTCTCCGCGCGTGTGCAGGCGGAGGTCAGAATTCTCGGGGGCAGTGCGTGTGCGGGGCTGTGTTACACGTGTCCAGTGTGTGTGAGAATATGGAGTGTGTGGACACGTATGCAAATATGGATAGTGTGTACAGCTTATTATGAATAGGGTACGTGAATGGTGTATATAAAATACATGATGGGGTGGAGTGGCAGCAAGATGTATTGGTGTAAATTTGGCATGACTGTATTACTAACTATAAGTCATTCCAGAGGATCACCGGTAAAACCTTTATACCATACCACCAAGTGTTTTTCCTGGCCAAAAAGCCTGTTTTAGAGCACTTACATTTTTTTTATTGTTACTTTTTCATACCTCAGCCTGTAGCTCCAGGCTCTCCCAGTGCCAGGAGAACAACTCACACAGACCTCTGAGGGAGCGAGAAAATCTCTTACATTAAAAATTCTGTACAAATAGATTTTGTTTATTAATACAGATGTCATGATTTCCAGTTCAGTATCTCAGCATCTTTTGGATTGTCTGCTTTTGAAAAGTATGAGATTCTTTTTCTAGCATTCAGGAGGCACAAGATACCTGACCATGAATACCATCACCATTGTAGACTGACTGTTGTCCAACTGGGGCCTCAGGTTATTTTAATCATAGGCGTGTAAGGTGTGAGTTTCAAATCTGGGAAGAAAAAAAAAGGAAACATTTCTGTGGCCAGTGGATTTAATTAAAGTAATGGTGTCTGTTTTGAAGCTGTTCAGAAGTTTGGAATTTTAGAATTCGCTGGGGAGATGGAGTAGAGGGCAGAGTGCGGCTGAGGCAGTCAAAGGTGCATAATAGATGCAGGATTAAATAAGAATGTACAGGTATGTAATGATAATTTTGATGTCTGAGTAGTGACTTAATGCTGTATTTGACCTTTGTTTTTTAGAAATAAACAAATATGTACAATTGAAATCAGTGCTCATGTCATTCTTCACAGAACTCTTCTCATAACCATAGACAGTAGCTTTATGGATTGCATTCAATCCCAGTCAACGCTAAAACAAATTGGAAAATAGTATGGCTGATCATACAATCTTTACATGGGTATTACTTAAGTAAGTAATTATTTATCTCAGAAAAGGTTGCAGGATTGAGTCTATATATTGTGTTTACAAATGCATGTATTTCTCCTAAAGAGATTTCTTTCCAGTTTTTTTCTGAGCAAGATGATTTCTCTAAAGAAAGCTATTTTGTAGTATTACATGCAGTGTTAGAGTTAGGAGCTTAGGGAATAATTTATGTTGGGGAGCTCATGAAAACATCACAGCAGATCCTAATAAATATCAGAGTTTAGTTATTTGTATATATTTATTTAGCTCATTTATTTTTATTATCTAAGAAAAATGCCTAAGAAGTATCTGCATCAAAATAGAACACAGCTGTCCCATCAAGCTACCATTCAAATAGCTTCTCCTATTCAAATAGAACCCTCTCCTGTGTCTGTGCAAAATATTGTATGTGTTCTGAATAAATATTTATACTTCATAAACTGATATATAATGATTTAACAATACTATATTCAATAGAAATTGTGTGTTCAAATTTAACTAAAACTAAGTATCAAAAATTAAAATGTTATCTGAGATTATATTATCATGGCAATATTGGAAAAAAATTAGTATTGTGTTGGATAGGGTTTTTGGTTATATTACTGTGTGTGATCTAAGAGTGAGATGCTTTTCTGGAGTATTTCTCGTTTTATTGTCTGCTGGCTGAGGTAAATTGTTTCATGAATTTGACTATTTAAGGTGCTAGTTGGCAGAGTAATGTTATTTGTATATTAGCAGTAAGGTCGCTGGGTGATTGTCATAAGTCTAATGATTGTCAGGGTACTCTTAGAGCTATTATATGGGAGTTTTCAGTGTTGTATGTTCTAAATGGATGAGTTTAATAATTGCACAACTGAGTTAGATTATAGCCTTTTAGGATTGTAAACTAACAACTACTCAAGTTAAAAAATACTAACTTTTCTCTCCACAGTAAGATATTGTAGTAGAAATAGCAATAAAGCAATGGTAGAGTTTTCCTCATCTGTGTATTTTAAAGTATGTACTTTAAGGTTTATAGACTTTTTAAGTTATTGAGGGTGGTGACATTGAACTACATTTTATAAGAAGCAATCAAAATGAGTCAGAAGATCAGTACTTACATTTGTTACATTGGAAAGGGCAGAGTAATGAAAAATTTTATGGCCTATTCCCTAATGCAAATGATCCACATTTCTTCAGAACTGAAGTAATGGTGCTTTAGCAGCTCATGGAAAATTTTGATATGTGCACGTATCTTGATATTTAACTAGCATCTCAGATTTCCTAATGAAAATGTTAAGTTGACTGTTTAAAGACTCTGAAAAGGCCCTATTCCACTTAGTAGCATATTTGTAACTTCTTTTCCTGCAGACTTTACAGGTGGTGAAACCAGCTGCAGGTTAATGATTGAACAACAACATTTATTTAACTAAGTACTGTGTGAACAATTACTGTTTTGTACTTTTGAAGTACCTCTGGTGCCGGGAGGGAATACTACATGAGTGTTTTTCCTGTGGTTTCTGAACTGCAAAATACAGGGTAAAGAAATGTTTGAAGAATAAACATGTAGATTTCTGTACAGATTAATACCACTCTGAAAATAAGCCTTTAATTCCATTAAAAGTACACTCCGTTTTTTTTTCCTCAGGAAAGCTCTTGTAAATTGACTTACTATATTTTAAAATTGTTTGAGCAAACATTTTTGTAATTAACACTTTTAAGGAGTTGGCCGAGGCGGAAATTCAAGTAATTGTTCTGAATTCATTGATCAGATACTTTTCAGCCAATGTTCCTGTCTAGTGGTGAGAGAGGCTTTATTCTGCAATCGTACAGTCGTCGGTCCAGATCCTGCAAATATATTGTTTGAGTCCATAAAGAAAAACAGGTTGCAGGAAGATGAAAAATAATACTGTTTTTTCCCCCTATAAATGGACTAAATGCAAAGCTAATTTATTTTCTTTTTTCGTTGCTACCTTGGCACCCAGTCCTCCAGTCCTTTAAACGAATAATCCCATTGACTCTGATGACTGTGTGCAAAAGGTTTGTAGGATCTCCTCTCCGATCCCTGATTATAGTACTAGTTCCTAGGCAGAAGCCTTCTTATTTGCCAGTTTGGGAGTAAATTCATTCTGTCTTACAGCGCTGTACTACCACTCTCACCATAAGTGCACATTCTCGAGTGTTGTACAGGAATCCAGAGTTCTCTTCTTTCACTTGTGACTGGAATTTACATTATCAATTCCAGTGTGAAAATCATTTGCTCTGGACCTCTTTTAAATCAGATCCGCTCTTGTCATTTGGCTATACAGTAGACTGCTGTACCAGTAGTTAGTTTCTACCCTTTGTTTTTGATTGTGAGACATGAGTTATGATTATGTACAGACTGTAGAATAAATACTATTTTCTTGTGGTGTTTTCAGAAAGGGGCTGTCCAAAGGATCTACAGATCATTGTTTCCCAGGGAAGAGTGGAGATCTTCCAGCAATTTTTATGAGAAATGTGCAGGACGCCATTGACAATTTTACCTGGTATGCATTAACTTCTGAAATAGTACTTATTAATAATAGAACATTGGGCTAAGTATGATAATATAATCCATTATAACTAAATATTACAATGTGTCTACAGCAAATCTGGATAATTAACAGGTTGCTTTATTATTTTGGAAAAAAAGTGGCTACATTTAATACTATGCTTTTACACAAATGTAGTGCAGTTTCTTTTCACTAAAGTACCTTCTCTAACATAGTTAAAATGAATGTCATCAATCATTTTTCAGTAAGTTTTTCCAGCAGGAGTAATGGATCAAGAAACATCATCTCTTAATTCTAGTGATTATTTTCAGATTACCTCTTGGATTTCATTGGTCATTTCCAGGTCATTTTCATGGATAACAGGTGTTAAGTGAGGACTTCAACTTTCCAAATAAACATTATGCCATGCAAGGGAAGCAGCAGTTTAACTAGCTGAGATAGCAAGTAAATTCACCTTTTTATGTATTAGTCTGCTTAACTCAAAGTTTGTCTTCTCTGCATTTCAGGCTGATCACATTTACCTATGGTCTGCATTTTCTCCAATGTACTTAATATTTTGTACAACTATGATTCTTTGCATCTCAGAGTTTATTTTTCCTTTCCGCACCTCTGCCCCCACTTGCTGAGTAACATAATCCCACATTCTTATTTTTTTAATAAAACTATTATTATTGTATCTCAAAGCATTTAATCTAGGAACAGAAACACACAGGCTCTGTACTGCATAAAATACAAATAACCCTAATTTACCCAAGTTCTCGTTAATCAGATCTCCTGTAAAATATCTCTGGGTTTGAACTATGCTCTTGGGCTCCACAACCTCAGAGCAAAATGAACAGGCACCAGCCAGCATGGAGAGTCCAGGTTGAAACTTCAGAGTTCAGTGAAGAAAAAGCTAACTGTTTTTGTAGATCAGCTAACTTTAAAGAGGCCTCACTCCAGCTACCACTGCCTAGAAGTTGGCTGGTCTGCAAAGATGACTGCCTGGATCTTCACTGCATTCCAGTGTTGGAGGATCCAGAGTATAGCCATTTAAAAGTCTCCTGACAAACTAAAAACCCATAACTGAAAGTTTGCAATGGGCTCTGTGATGTTTCACTGCATATTCTTTATGAAAATATGCTTATGATATGAATATGACATAACTGAGATATATTTTATGCAAGATGGGGTCTTGTAAGGTGTCATTGGAAAGGTTATGATTTACTGAATGTGATTATTCAATCTGTATGCCTGTATCATTTCTGTATCTGAAGTTAGGAATGTTGACTGTGTATCTGTATTTCAACTATGCTACTTTGAGTGACGCCCTCTGCTAACACTTCAGGTACGACAATAGAAAAGCCAGACAGGGCTGATGACCCATCAACGAGGACAGTGGATTGTGAAAAGGCTTGGCCTTCCTGGGAACAATCCATACTGCCACTGACTTATGGACACTGTAACACTACAGAGTCAGCTGGTCTTGTCACCTGATACTAAACATTACCTGGGACTTCTTGTAACTTTCCATTGGAAGGGAAGGGGAGTCAATTTGGGAAACAAAGGATTCCTGCCTTATGTAAATCCTATTTAAGGGTGGGGAGGAAGGCAAACGAGACTCCTCCTCTTCATGGCCTATCTGCCCAAGAAGAAAGACTGCTAAAGCCACCTGAAGGGAAGGCAAGGGGGAGTCCAGACTGATACGGAGTCCAGTCTGAAAAGGAAATATAACTGGAAATCTGAACCACAGAAACTTTGCAACCTGCCTAAAATAACATTTAGTGTGAGAATTTACATTTTGTAACGTTTCTTAAGTATATTGAGCTTAGCTTGTGTACTTTGTTTTGTTTGGTCAGTAATCTGCTTTGTTCTGTTTGTTATCTCTTATATTCACTTAAAATTCACCTTTTGTAGTTAATAAACTTATTTCTTGCTTAATATAACCCAGTTTATGTAATTGCTAACTGGGGGTTGGGCAAGAAGTTGTGCATATCTCCCTCCACATTGAGGGATGGGGCGAATTTCATAAAACCTTTGGGTTTGTACCCCTTAAAGGGAGTGGGCACCAGAGCGGCTCTCTGTCTCTCTATGCAGCTGGGTGTGGCCCTGCCTGTGTGCTTGCCTGGAAGAGGCTTGTGAGCCTAGCCCAGCAAGGCCAGGTAAAGGGGACCCAGGCTGGCAGAATAGACTGACTCTGGCACCGCAGCACATCAGGTGACACCTCAAAGGGCCCAAGCCATCATAAGCCCACTCTCTGTATGAGTAAAATATAATACATAGCAGTAAATATAATAAAGCAATACTAATTGAAACTTTTATAATTTTAAACACTTTACTATAAGAAATAATGCAGTTTCTAATAGATTTTGAAAGATTTACTTGTCTATAACTTGTACAGTTTTGGCTGCACTGACTTTACTGTGAAGAAGGGGACACATTCTTTCAGCACCTTTCACATATTTAGGATGTATGCATATACATGGGCGCATGTGTAAAGTAAATGCCTATACACATGTTCTGGGTGTCCTGGTAATAGTTAAAATGATAATCACCCAGCAGTGTAATATGGTAGAAAAGTTAACCTATCAGTAGGGCCCTACCAAATTCAAAAAACCGTGAAATCTGGTCTCCCCCTGTGAAATCTGGTCTTGTGTGTGCTTTTACCCTATCCTGTGCAGATTTCACAGGGGGAGACCACAGTTTCTCAAATTGGGGGTCCTTATCCAAAAGGGAGTTGGGGTGTCACAGGGTTATTTTAGGGTGCTCACGGTATTTCCCCCCTTAATTCTGGGTTGCCTTCGGAGCTGTGTGGCTGAAGAGCAGCAGCTGCTGACTGAGGGGCCAGTTCTACAGCAGCAGCGTGGAAGGAAAGGTGGCAATACCATACCATGCCATCCTTCCTTCTGCACTGCTGCGGGAGGCGGTTCTGCCTCCAGAGCTGGGCTCGTGGCTAGCAGCTATCGCTGTCCAGCTGCCCAGCTCTGAAGGCAGCGCTGCCACCAGCAGCAATGCAAAAGTAAGGGCAGCAGTACCGCAAACCCTCCCCCCCAAAATCCTTTTTGGGTCAGGACCCCTAAAATTACACCACCATGAAATTTTAGATTTAAATAGCTGAAATCATGAAATTAGCAATTTTTAAATTCCTATGACTGTGAATGTGACCAAAATGGACTGTGAATTTGATAGGGCCCTACCTATCAGCCTTTGGGTGATAGGTATGATTGCAGCATACACCCATCCCACTCAGCCTAAAAACCAATACCCATCTCATCACCCTTAGCTAACAGATGGATTTCACAGCATGTTCTGAAAGTCACGTGTGTCACACACTGGCATACATCACTACCGTATATATGGTATGAATATGTGCAATATTACTTTTAGTATGTTTGTGTAAAATATATTTGATTATTTTGTTTCTTTCCACAGTGAAACTGTTTCGTCACTGTCTTCTAGCAGTCCTATAACACCAACAGACTTGAATAATTCTTGGTCTGAAATACAAAGCTATACTACTGGTTTGTCCACTGAAAGAAGCTCAATTTACTCTTGGAGGGATGATGTATGTCACAGAATTTTTTATTAATAGTACTTTTTATTTAATTTATTGATGAAAGATTAAACTGTTTTACAGAAAACTAAGTTTTTGAATTGTCATATAGCACATGACTTGTAATCGAAAAGTTACTTTTTTCCAGTGCAGGACAGCTGCTTTAGCAGTAAAGAAAACCAAATTAGTAACTAGGTCATTTGTTAACTCAACTGTATCTCCAGTGACTCATAATAATAATAATAATTATTATTATTATAATTAAAAATATTAAAAGGTTGTATATTTGATATGGTTATCATTTTAAATGTATTTCCTAAATATAGTCTTATAATTTGTAGGAATTTGACAACGCTAATACACAAAGAGTGCATCAGTCATTCTGGGATGTGGATGAAATGTTGTTTGAAGGAAAAGTGAGTTCTCAAACCCAGAGTCTGCAGGCAGAATGTAAAGAGTGGACCAAACGGTCTCTTCATCTGAGGTAAGGGAATTGCTTACTAGAATTAGTTCTAAGTTATGAGAATTTTGTTTGATTAATTTATTTATTTTCTAGGTATCTTAATCTGAGCTGTTCTTATTGGCTTGTATTTGTAGTATTAATTTCAGAATTGTGTTCAAATTCATCTGCAGGTCAGTGGTCAAACTGTGTGTTAGTCCTTGGCCATGCATGGGCTCTCAGCCCTCTACCTGCTCATGATATTCATCCTAAGTAATGTAATAATTGCAAAAGATTTTATATTAATGCAGTATCATGAGAATAGTCATGTGAAAATTAATATGAGAAAAGAAGAAACATATTTCAGTAGTGACTTTTAATATTTACAGAATACATCTAATAGTGCAATTAATACTATATTTATAAAAACTAACCTCAGTGAAGACATACAGCAAAATCCTGACTGCCCTGAAGTCAATACAAAGACACTGCCCTTTGAATGCTGTCTTTTTTAGGAGTAGTGAGGAAAAGAGTGTCCATAGGCTGCAGGAACAGTGTTTGGCCATGGTGATGTCACCATCCTGGGTCATGTAAACCAGTATGAACCAAAGTGAAATGTTAGCAAAGCAGTAAGTAGTTCTATAAATGGAGAAATATGTACTTAGTGAGAAAGTGTCCTTGGCTCTTTCATGGTGGTGCAAGGTGCCTGCGGAACACAGGGACTGCTCTTTCCTTCGATCCCTAGCACAGCAAACCACCCAACGACGGCAGGGAAGAGAATTAGCCATGGGATGATACCCTGTTATGTGCTCAGAGGGTCACACAACATCATTAAAGTGGTACTGCTTTGTGTGCGCACATATGCACACTCTTACGGTCATAGGGTGGCTCCACCCATTCTAATGTGAGCCTATGTGTATCTGGACAACCTAGCCCTTAATCTTTAAAAGGATTTTAGTTTTAAGATTCCAGACAATCATAATTACCAGATGTCAATGAAAAAAGGTTTAGAATGTGTTGTTAAGGTTGACAATAATAATAACTAATAAATACTACAACCCTTTATGTGAATCAGGATATGTTAAATACATAAACTTGAAGCAACATTTCCATAGTGTTATACAAAATCTTTCCTTTCTTTAAATGCTATAACAGTTCACAGGATATGCAGAAATCCAGCTGTTTTGTAGAAGTGTAGCTAATTCAATATATTCATTCTCAGCTGATTATATTTTTACAGTATTTTCAGTGGACTAGATTTCATATGAAAGTTGGGTACTTATGATTTCCTGGCTTAGCTCTGATAATGATGGTAAAAAGTAAATGGAATTTATTAATGAGCACCAGGAAATAGGTAGATTGAACCTGCCTACGGTACATGATTCAGGAGGGAAATATATCAACTTAATTTGAGCCAATTTAAAGATTATAGACTAGATAGTAGAGAGGCAAGCTGGATGAGGTAATATCTTTTATTGGATCAGCTTTTGTTGGTGAGAGGGACAAGTTGGTTCAATAAAAGATATTACCTCACCCATTCTGTTTCTCTAATATCCTGGGACTGACATAGCTACAACACTGGGTAGACTAGATATGGAATGTGAGTGTCATTAACTATTTTGTTAAGTTATTTTGAAAAAATATGGGTATAGTAGAAAAGTAAGCTTGATACTGTGGTTCTCATTTTCTTCTCTAGTCTGGGTTGTTTCTGTATGCTCCATTTCTTTTCCAGTCATCTGCCAAACCCTCTTGTTAAGGATTGCAACTGTTTGTCAGGACTGGGGATGGAGGTTGGAAGCAGTTGTTCTGAGTGACTGCCTCCCTTGGGAACTTGGCAGATTTCTGCTTGGAAATTTGTACAAGTTAATGAGTGAACCAACATTAACTTTGCCTCTGCAACCTAATACCCTGTCAAATGCGGAATAGTGCCACAGCTCTAGCACTATAGCAACATGATTTCTGAAGGAGCCATCCTACTAGGGGAGGTGTTAGCAAGAGAGCCACACAGCACTGTCGTTTTAGATACTTGAGAGTCCATTGCATTGGCCCTTCAGTTCTCTGTGGACTTTGGGCTTCCAAGTTCATATCCCCTTGTCTTTGTCACTTGAGTGGAACATTCTTGCAAACTCTTGCAAATTCTGTCATGTAGATTTTTCAGAGCTATATCTCCCCTCCACACACATAGATCATTTTAAAATCAGGTTTGGATGTTTTTCTCAAATATCTGCTCTAGGAATTATTTTGTGGAAGTTCTATGGCCTGTGTAATACAGGAGGTCAGACTAGATGATCACAGTGGTCTCTTCTGGCCTCGGAATCTATGAATTACTGGAAAGGTTTGGAAAAATTCTAGTGATATAGAAAAAGCCTGTCTGACATGAATGTCAGCTTTAGAAGAAAAATTTACAGGTACGAGAAGTTATGTGAACATTCCAGTGCTGAATTACAGGTGCTAAGCAAGTTTATTTTAAGTAATTTTGTACCACCTGATATTGAAAAATGCATGGTGTGCCATGTACAAAAATAATTAACTCTGAGGTTTAAAAAAAAACCTTAGTCCTTAGTTAGGGCTAGATTGTGAACACCTTTACTCACATTGTTGAGCTATTACAGGAGTTTCCCCATTGACTCTAGTGGTACTGCTGCTGTGAGTAATTGTTCCCCAGTGTGAGTAAGAGGTTCACAATCAGTCCTTCCATTTTCTGTAAAATAGGTAAGTTATACTGGTCTCCATATGAACAGGTAAACATATTTAGTAGCTAAGACTGGGTCTGAACATTGCCATTGATTTCAATAGGCACGGGATCAAACCTATTAAAAGAAAAGGCCTTTCCTTACTGAGTCAGTTTATAAAGTAGAGAATTTTTAATGATTAATGAGTTAGTGACTAATGAACATGACTCAGAACATTCAGTGAAAAAGTAGGAGTTTCTCAAGGAAAAGTTTCCAAGCATTTGAAAGAACCTGAAAATCTCAGATTGAAATATACAAGTTCCTGCTTATTACCTGTAGACTCCCCTCAAGAGCCCTTGCAAATGTTCAGTGGAAAGCAATGCAATAAGTAATGAGCATTAATCAGATAATGAGCTGAAATTTTCTATTTCACAAAGTGATTGTGTATATATTAAAAGAAAAATAAACTTTTTCCCCCAATTGCAACCTACACATTGAAGCCTTATCTGGTCTCAATTTCAATATCGTACATTAGCAGCCACCTTTATAAATATTTTGGGTCAGAACCTTTGTCCCCATGGAGGTCACTTTTGTGTTACTAGAGTTGTGCAGAGTGATCTTAAAGTAACCCTATTGGGATTGTGTTCTCCATCTATTTTAAAAAATTATCTTTCTATGTCGTCTGATGGACTATTGATATGAGAGAGAGAGTTTTATGTTCTGTATGCAAATCAACTTTTATAACATAGTTCATTTAGCTAGTGTGGGTGTTATCTGTTGTCCTTTCATTAAATGCCTGGCTATTTTTAAAGCTTATAGGCCAGATCCTCAACTGGTTTAAATTAGCATAGCTCTACTGGTATCAGTGCAGCTACACCACTTTACATTATCTGAGGATCTGGCCCCTTATATCCATTAATTACTCAGAATAAATGTATGGGAGCTATTATTAAATTATTTCTACCTGTTTGTTTGTTTGTATTGCAGGTGTCTGTGTTTTTCACATTGTTGCACATCCTGTTATTCAGATTTGATTATGTGTAACTACCTCACATTTTATATTTTGCAGGATTTTAGGAAAACAGCTCCTTTTTCCTAGAGATGAAGGCTTTCAGCATTTTCAGAGCCAAACGACTTGCTCGGTGTACACCAAATCTTTACTTGGCCTCTGTGAAAGCACTAGCAACACAAAAGAGTATGTTAACATTTTCATATATGTTACTTTTTAAGCATTTCTATTGACATTACATTTTTTTCATATATTTCTAATATTTACAGCAACTAAACTGTAACTACATTAACATGAAAAACCTCAGTCACAAATACATAAACATTACCTCTTATAGATGATCAAATAAGTGAAAAGTTTGTATATTATATCAAAGAGTTTCCTTGATTGTGCAGCAATTGTACTGTGGGCTTTTAAGACCTTATTAGGCTATCATTTCAGTATATTGTCTTTGTGTAATGGAAATAAAATTTACTTAGTCAAAAGCACTTCACTTTGATCTATCATATCTTTTCATAAATGTATACGCATATTATTTTAATAACCTTAAAACACCTCAGTATAATGCAGCAGCTGCCTATTTACACTTCTTTCCATGTATATTTAATTCTAATTCTTTTGTTTCAGGCTGTGCATTTCGGGATCTAAACTAGTTCCAATAGCATCCCCAGTACACAAATCATTAGACTGTGGTTCCCCAAGGATTTCTGTTTCTGGCTCATCTGAGTATTCATTCCTGGAAGAAGAAATCTATGAGGTCGATGGAAAAATTGAAGAATATCTTGCTTTTGACAACAAGGAGCTGTAAATAAATTATATATTTTTTGAAGAATATAATGAGAAACTATCATGAAATTGCTTAAAACCTGTGCTTTGCTTTTCTCTAAACCTGCTTCCAATTAATTTAGAAAATTCTTTAGTCCTCACTCTCAGCTGTGGTTCAGAAGTATACTGTGTAGCTCAAAAAGGGGAGATGCAAAAGTGATTTTAAGCCCCCTTTCTGTTCCTCCCAACCCTGGGCTACCTATGTGTCCCCCAGAATAAGTTAAAGCAGCCTGAAGATGGTTGTGAGAGTGCAGGGAAACCACATCCCCAGCGCTGGCTGTAAGGTTGGGAAGTTATGGTAAAGGAACCATTATGCCCTCTCCACAAGAGAGGATCCCCTGTTCCTGAACTAGTTTGATCCTTCTGGGGCCAGCTACACCATTTTTAGCATCACTTTCCACCAGCACATCTAGAATGCAGCCAAGGATGGGACCTTTCTGAATTGAGATTATAGAGATTGTTTTTAATATATATTTTTTTCATTTTCTTAAATTGTAATATGATATAATGTTAGAACAAGCATAGAATAAAATTTAGTTCCAGAAAGTTCTTTTCATACTAAGTTCATGAGGCAGTGAGTAAGGGTTCTGTGATGCACCTGTTCCCCAGTCCAGGCAGGAAGAGAGAGAAATAAAGAGGGGTGAAAATGTCCATATAATAATATAATGGAAGGGTGGGTGTGGCACATGAGGTTACATGGTCCCCTGGTTCTGCAAAGCTGCAGAAATCCCTCCAAGTCACTCCACATGGTCATGGCAAATGTGTCTGGATGAAAAGGATGTAGAGCTAAGAATCTGCTCTACACAATATTCTCCCCTTCAAAGATGGTGGAATGGTATTTTCCTTAGGTGGTGGTGAGGTAAGGGGGTGTGGGATTCTAGCCCCAAATGCCCAAGTCCATCAGTTTTGTCTCATTCCTGCTATACAATCTATGTGTATGGCTGCTATATCAAGAGTCTCAAAAATTACTTGCTATAATGCCCCAGTTTAATTTTTCATGTTGCTACCACCGCCATTCAATCAGCAAGAGGCAACAAAGCAAAGTAAAACCAATTCATAATTTCAGTTTGGAGCAGTTCTGTTTTCTTCCGACAGTACTTGGATCATGTATAATATGAAACTTGATCTTTTAAATATAAATCTATTTTATGCTTTTCTGGACCCATAAGAAAGTATGTTAGATTCACTGTTTTTGTTAACAAAAACATGTAGAACTTGTTAATAAAGCTGAATTTGCTTCAATCATTAGTGATGATGAGACTTTGGAACAAAAGAAAGCCCAGCTTGCTCGAAAGAAGAATAAACGTGGCATTCCTCCTGTTTCTCCCAATGCCTGTATCAAAGATGCAGTGGCTGCTGAAGTGTTTGATGGTGTCTGGAGCAATATAGTTGAAATATTGGAGGAGCTGATTAGAAAAAACTGGGAAACTGCTATCACAGGTACTCAGAGTTTTTGTAGATGGCACTTATAGAATTGAACTTGGAACAGTAATTTAGTGTTAATTAAATATGGCTTAGCAAAGATCTTTATTCTTCTTAAATATCACTGTGTGTTTACATGGCACTTTATAAAATGCATGCACATGCTCCCAATGAAAACATTCTTACTGACTTCAGTGGGCTTTGGATCAGGCCCATAAAGAGAGGAGGTCTCTCACAAGAAGTGCTTCAGTGCAAGTAGGCACAAAGAGATCCTTGGTGCAATATGTAACATGATGCCCCTCGGAAGCTCTTCAGCAGTAGAGATTGAATCTGAGGCCTGGGTATCTAAAAGCTCCCTCTAGTGTTTAAGCTAAAAGACCCGAGTTTGTTAGCAAAATCACAGTATAGACTCATCAAACACTGTGTGGTCCAGCCACTAGAGGGAGAGAGAGAGCCACACTGACTGTGGGTCATGCAGCGATTAACACAGGATGAAAGAACATAGTTCACTGTGATTAAATTTAATTCTTCCTGGTGTTTTTAACAGACTGTTGCACAGAAAAGCAGAAGGTAAAGAACTAACTCTTGGTGAAATTTTGTGCTTTGGCATGTGCATGGGGTTGCCTTTAGAAGCTAATGGGATCTGCATTGTTTCTTAAAATGTGTATTAACAGAAGAAACAATGCCAGAAAAACATACATAAAATCAATCTTAAATAAAAAGGAAAATATATAAATGGAAACTAGTAAAATAATCAACTTCAAATTCATTTTAAAACTATGGCTGGTCTACACTTAAATATTCACAGCCCTGAGTGGTGTAGCTATGCAACCTAACCACTGGCATAGACACAGCTAGGTTGGCAGAAGAATGCTTCTATTGACCTAGTTACTATTTCAGGAGGAACATCACCTCCCTAAGCAATGTAGAAACCCATTCCATTGCTCTAAGCTGTGTCTACACTATGGAGTTATGCTGGCATAGCTACAGTGCTGTAACTATGCCACTATAGCCCCTGTAGTGTAGACATGGTCTAAGCAGAAGAAGTTAAATATTTGCAGTATTCTATGCTGGTAGAACTGAGTGTTGCATGTGTTATTGCCAGACTACACAAGAATTGTTCAGGCCTCAAGTGAATTGTTTAGCTCAATATTATGAATTAAAGAGGAGGAGATTTAGGTTTGCTATGTTTTCCTCTAAGAAGGACATCCACTTGTGGAGAATAGGATGCCAAGCAAAGAATGTGGGCTAGGACCGTTGAGAAATTTAAGGGTATGATAGAAATAATGGCTTATACTCCTTGGAAAGGTAGCAATGCAGCTTTTGGCAGGCAGGAATGGACTAAGAGGACGTTTGGTTGCTTCTGTTCATACGTTTTTCTGTTTCTAACACACCTTACAAGAGAATGTTTCAATAATGTTCCGGTTGTTTTACCAGTGTTTTCTAAAAAATAAAAACAAATTACATTTCTTCCACATACATGGCCCAACTGATTTATCATTGACAGAGAAAATAGTCATTTTGAAAATGTTTTTAGAAATAAATGCCTTTAATCTGACAACTAGTTTATTTTTAAATGTCATAAAGACTTAAATTAAAATGATTTAAGACAAAATGTCATAACATTTATAATAAATGTTGAATACTGTTTATCTAGCAGATATGTCAAATCTGAGTCACTGATATTTTCCTACTATCAGTTTGTATAACTGCAGAAAATTTTGTTTCTTAATCACTTGTATATTCTACACTGGTGCAGAGAATGATAAGCAGGTGGAGAAATTGAAAGCTATTACAAGTAAATTGCCACCTCTACTAGTCTCCCGTATTACAGCAGATACAGCAAGCGTCCCCCCATCAAGAGGCTTTGAGGCACGAAGCACATCTTTTGGTTCGCATTTTGTTCCATCTCAGGTAAAATATTGTTCCACAAAACAGAATTCTATTTTCAGTTGGCCTAGGCCTTTTCTAACTTAAATCAGAAAACTTTCCATTTTATTGATTATGCATATTTAAGGTATTTAGTTTGACTTTCCACCTTTGAGTCTGTTTTTTAAAAAAACACAAGTCTACATCATTGTTATAACCACTTTTTATTTGGACCCCAATTAGAGCCCAAAGACCCCAATTAGAACTGAGACCTTATTGTGTTAGGTGCTATAAAAACAGATCACAATATTCCCTATTCTTTCCCAGAAAATCATACCCTTTATATTGAGAGACAACCCTTCCCTTTCAATAGAACCATGAAAGAACTCTTCCTTGCAAGGTGCATGTGAAGTTCCAGCCTAACTCCCCTCGTTCAAAACCCCTAACATCAGATTGTCTTAGTTGGTCCTCTTCTCTCTCCGCTTCCCACTGCATTATGGGTTGGTGGACAAAGAGACTTGTTCAGTGTCTGCCTCAGTGTTGGAACTTGGGAATCTTGGGTTCTGTTTGAGTTTCTGGAGGTGAGTATGCTCTAGCAGTTACATACGCTTCTGCCTCTTTCCTCTAGCTTGTCCCTTTCTGACTCCGTCCCCTATGCTTCTGTTTCCCATAGCCTGTCCCTATTCCATCCATCATGTCCCTGCCCCTGCATTCAAGCAGCTTTCTTATTCTCCTCCATGCTTCCTAGGCATCCACAGGGGGAGCTTTGAGAACATAGGAGAGACAGCTTCTCTGCTCTTAGGGCTTGTCTACACTTAATGGGGGATCAATGAGTGGTGATCGATGCATCAGTGGTCGATTTAGCGGGTCTTAGACCCGCTAAATTGACTGCAGATCACTCCTCTGTTGACTCCTGTACTCCACCGGATTGAGAAGAGTAGGGGGAGTTGACAGGAGAGCATCTCCCATCGACATCGCGTAATGTCGACCCTGCAATAAGTAGATCTAAGTTACGTCAATTTGAGTTACGCTATTCACGTATTTCCCCTGTAGTGTAGTTCCAGTGCTTGGTACTGTAGTAGCCCAGCAGCCAGGAGTAAATTGCAACCAAAAAAAAGTCCTGTTCAGCCCCTGCAGCCTTGAGCTTCAGTATGCCCAGTGAAAATGGAATATTTTGAGAATTTGGCTGCCATCCTCTAACAAACATTTACTGAAGCAAATGCAGACAGCAATGGTCAGAGGTTTATAATGTAGCCAAATTTAGATGGATTTTCATGGGGGCATTTCAAGTCACCTTTCTGTCCCCACAGCAACTCCTCTGCTCAATTTTTGAGTCCTTACTCCAAAGCATGGTAGAGCTTCTCTGTAAAGTGGTTGTAAGAATTTTTTAATATTAACAAAACATATTTTTCACTAACCTCATTCTCAGAAATGGCTGAACCATTTTATCTGAAACTTTTCAGAAAGTAACCAAATAAATTATATATAATAGCCTGAAGTGGACACATAATAAAAAAAAATTAGCCTGAAGAAAAAACTTTAGGCAAAGTTATAGGGCCCTGTTTTCAATTACTTACAATAGAATGGAAAAGCAACCTTAATTATAGTCATTGCTGCCAACTGCGCCTATAATAGAAATAAATAGTGGGGTACATATTACTTATGTTTGCAGTGATAATACTAAATAATTATTTCTTGTAATATTCATTGTTAGTCTTAGTTTTCAAGCTTTGTTTTGTGGAGTATTGACCCTTATTTGTTTGCATTTTATCTTATATAGGGGAGAAATGTTCCATTGTGATCTGAAGTGGGATTTCTCTTGCATAGTTTTTAAGCATATTTTGACCTAACTATGTGGGTTTTGGGGTTTTTGAAGCCTTGCTTTGAAGAAGGTAATGAGACTGAAAGGTTAAATGCATTTATTTTTTTGCTCTCTTTAGGTTCACCGTTTCTCCAGCAATTTTTATAGTGATTTGAATGGCGTCATGACAATTCAAGCTAAACCACTCCAACAGAGGCATGCAAGCTTGGCAGACAAGATACAGTAAATATTGATATGAAAATAGTATACTTTTTTATGATGTACTTTGTCATTTTGGCCATATAAAATATGCTTTGGGATTTCAAAAATGTAATTAAAAATGCAGACACCTTTCTGTCAATAATAGATATGACTGAGTTTTAATTTGTATAAGTAACAATTATAGTCTTCTAAAAAGTGTGTGTTTGTTTTGTTTTCTCTCTAGGAATGAACAAGAAGACAAACAACATAGCATAGGCTCCAGTGTTCTCAACTCAGTGCGGAATCGGCGGGGGCGAATTACTGATAACAGTATTCTCTCATCATCTCGGATACTGCTGGCATCTTCTAGGAAAATGCCAACCCATCGTAGGCTACCATCTCTCACTTCAGACCCACTATGTTCAAAGACTCCTAATGTGTACAGCGATGAAGTCCTTAGGGGAACTAAACTGTGAGTTTTTAGTTTCACTTTCTTCTTCCTTGAGGTCAAGACCTTGTTGAACTTGAACAAGAGCATTCATTGTTACAGGGCTTAGTGAAGAACTGTAAAAGATTTGGGAACTAGCCCTGAGATTTCTGAAAGATTCCACACTTCATACAGAAAAATGAAGCAGAATAAAGCATTGTTCTGAGAGCTGCCGCTGCATTAAGTGTTCTGCTATTTACAGTAACTTAAATGTATTAAGAAATGTTGTCCCCAGTGTATTAGATGGAATATGAAATCTGTTTAATTTGAATCCTACAGGTATACTGGCTTAGATCGCTTGTCCTCTCCTATTGTACATACAGCCCGGAACAAGTTACCACCAATAAACACAGAGACTGTTGAACAGTATCTTTCAGTACCTCGATCACGGCAAGGCTTTGTAAGATGTGTACTTGTTAATATTGTTAAAGAACATCAGTAACTTGAACAAGACAAACAGACAAAAAAATTCCCCAAACCCACTTTGTATCACTACTTGAAATTAGTACTTTGGGAGAATTGCATTCAATCATATTTTATTGTGATACAAGGCCTTAACATATGTGAGAGTTTATAGTTACATTTGAAGGGACGTTGCAAGGTATTTTAGGCCCCAAATGTAGGTCATTTTAAAGACATTTTTTCTAAAATAATTTTTTCTTGAATTTTTAAAGAGCAGATATAAATTAATTTTGTATTTGTGTTTTAGATTTATATATTGTCTTGCAGTGTTTTGTTACATTGTGCTAGTGTGTGAGAAGTAGAAGTAGAAAATGAAATAGACTAAAAGTGAATATAAATAAGTGTCCAAGAAGCATGAAGTACAAGAAAAGAGAAAAATGATGGAAGTAAACTAGAATTTTGAAATTATTTCAGTTTGAATAATATACTTCCCAATATTTTTAAAATGATAAATATGGACATACATGAAGAAACCCATAACCTTTATGGCTTTGTATGTTTCTTATGGTCCTTTATGAGAGGAAGGATGGTGTAGCAGTTGGGGCACTATCCTAGGACTTAAAAGACCCTGGTTCAAGTCCCTACTCTGGCAAAGACTTCCTGTGTGACTGTGAGCATGTCACTTAGCGTCACTGTGCCTCACTTCCCCATCTCTAAAATGGAAATAATAGCACTGCTCTATCTCACAGGAGTGTTGTGAGGATAGATATGTTAAAGATTGTGAGGTAGCAGCACCTAGCACTTCGCATCCTGTCGCCTAGTGGAAATTGCAACCCTAAATTAGGTGCCCAGATTCCCTATGCAATGCCTGGAGAGAGTTAGATGCCTAAAAAGGGATTCACAGAAGTCAGTGAACTGAGCAGGCGCTGTGTAACCTAGCCAGTAGAAATGTTGAGGAGAGGGGTGAGGTCTAAGCTCTGCCCCTCAAAGGATGTTAGGTGCCTAACTCTGTGCTGGGAGGGAGGTGCTTCCCTCTGCTCAGGATTCCTTGCAGTAACCTCTTTCCTGGAATTAGGCATCATCGCCAAGTCAGTCCTCTCTCATGAAAAGTGGTGGTGGTGTTCCTGCACCCCCACTCCTTCTACTAAAAACCCAGTAGTTAGAGGACTCACCTGGGAGGTGAGAGACCCTCCTAGCCATCTTTTATCATAGGTACAGTGGGGTCTAGCATAACCCTCTCAAATTATGTAGAACATGAGACATAGACACATGCTATTAACACAGCTATCATTCTTAGTCTTAAATAAAACCTCTTGGCAATTACACTTACCCCTCTCCTACCCTCTCTATAAAACATGTTACCTTAATTTGTAGACACTTGAAATCCAATTGAAAATCCCAACCTAGTAATTTAAAAAACTCTTAACTTGAGCCTTTTACTTAGTGGAGAATTAGCTCTTTGCTTTTTTCTTCTCTTTTAATTAAAGCAAAGGGCAAAAAGATTCTTATTTTAGCTATTTTAGCTATGCCAATATTTGCATTTATTTCATTGCTCAATTTTCTTTTTCTCTTTCAGCATAGAGGCCGATATCCTCATAGTAGAGTGTCAAGCGCAGTACCTGACAGTGCAGAGCGACGACCACTTAGAGAACGAACTGTCCTCATTGATCAGTTTTCAAGACCCAACACAACTCACACATTCAGGGTGGGTTTTTGTGTGATTAGAGATGTTGGGCCAGACATCTGTGGAAGGCTGGGGCAGAAAGAGATGCAGGACACCTGCCTCCCCGCCGCCGCCACCACCACTTTTGTATGACTGCAAAACAGCCTCCCACTAATAGCAGAGAGCAGAGAGCGGGATGTCTAAAAGAGGGTGGGACCACGTTCCTGCACTGGTCTGAAGAGTGGGGTTAGTGTGCTGGGAAGAGAGATCTGCTGTATCCTAATGAATGAAGCAAATTGCACCACCTCCATATGCAAGAAAGATGCCTGTGGAGGCACAATTTCTCTTATACTCCTTCTAGAGCAGTGCAACTCCACCACTGACCTCTGTGCTGGGCTGTGGTGCGAAAGTCACAACCAAATCCTTAATCTGTGAGAGAGCCATAATGAACAAAAATATTTTCTCCCTTTTTACAGTCAGACACCCCTCATAAAAGGTCATTGACACCTATGGATTTTGCAAACAATACATGGACAGGTCAGGGCTTTTTAACAGGTAAGCAAAACCAAAAGATTAATTTTAAAAAAGCTGTACTGCACAGAACTGCTGGTGAGGGGGAAATTGGGGGAACCTGGTGTGGGGGAGCACAAAGAGCCTCTGACATGGGGGGGGAAGAGGAGAAAGGAAGGCATGGAAGAAGTGGGAATGGTGGGGATAATGGGGACCCTGGTATGGGTGGAGAGGGAAATAGGGAGGCACACAGAGCCCCTGGCAGGGAGAAGATTGGTGGAGTTCCTGAAATAGAGGGGAATGGGCGGGCAGCAAGCAGGGAGCTTTTGTGGGGTTGAGATGGGGGGCGTGGAGGAATGCATGGAGCCTCTGGTGTGTATAATAAGCTCGGCCTACAAAAGCTATGAAGTGTGCAACCCCTTCATTGTAGGTGCCATATAAATGGCAACAGTGGCAGTGTTTGTTTATAAATCTTTTCAGACACTCATAGATGTGTATTGCACATGACATTCCACACTAGATTATAAAATGTCTAAACATACTCCATATAATTATGCTTTTTCATTGGCTGAGGTTGAAAAAGCTTTACACCCAACTTGATGGCATTTCTCTGTTTGTCTGTCTGTCTATGTAATTCGAAAACTTTTGAACACTGAATCTAATCAATTCCAAAATATCAGGGTCCCTTCTAAGCATCAGTGGCCAGAACCCTATTGTTTTTTGGGGGGAAATCAGAACACTGCAAGGGAGGAAGTGTGGGCACTGCCATCTGTCTAGCACAGACACAGCTTCAAGCACCTCTGCAGTTGTCTGTGGATCAAACATCTGGTTGATGGCACCCATTGGTACTTTCCTGCATCACAGTACTCCTGCTCATCCTCCCAAGAGAGTTTGACACATGAATGATGTGGGGAATGTGGGTGTTCACACGGAGCCCCTGCCACTCAGGGGGACCCTGGTATAGGGCAAGAGAGGGAATAGGTGGCAATTGGTATGGGTGGCATGGGGGAAAAGGTGAAAGATTTGCAAGCAGAGTCCCTGCCAAGGGGGATGGGGAGGGTGGGGGAAACCTGGTGGTGGGGGGGATATTTGGGAGCCCCTTGCATGGGGGGAAGGAGGGAGACAGACCCTTTGGCATAGGGAGATGGGGGAGGAGTGCATGGGATGAAGTGGGAATAGGGAGGCACAGAGCCACTGGAATTAGCGGGTAGAAAGGGTTGGCCCTTACATGGGAGGAAGGGGAAATTGGGGGCACACAGAACCCCTGGCAGTGAGGAGATTGGGGGGTAGTTGCAGGGAGTCCCTGAAAAAGAGGGGGATGATATGGTGACACACAAGAAGCTGGAGGTGGGAGGAAATGGAGGGATGCAAGGAGCCCCTGATGTGTGTGTGATAAGCTTGGCTTACATGAGCTACAAAGTGTACAAGTCCCTCATTCATTATTAGTGTATTGAATTTAATCAAGTAATTTTAACGTGAAAAAGAAAATGGAATTTTTTTGTTTATAATGTTCTTTAAATCAAATCTTAAATTACATCATTGTTGGATTTCAGCTAAGGTCTTTCCTTTGCTGTACCAGCAAAGCAAGCAGGTACTGGATGTGGAATTCACTATTCATATGGGGCTCTCTAATTTCTGGGATAAAGCAGTACTTTTTATGTTAGTTTCCATTCAGCTAATGAAAGCCTGCCATTCCACACATTGTGTGTCCATTCTCATTTCTGAGAATTGTAGGTTTTCCTGAGTTTTGGATAATTCTTTAGTTAACGCATCGTGCAGAGAAACTAATACAAACCAAAAGAACTACTTGGATAAAAAATGGTGACGTGTGAAAATACAATCAGCTAATAAATGTTCTTCTAAAGGAGGCCTATAGAAGCAACCCAAATACAGGGTTTGTGTGACTTTTGGTTATAGTACACTTACCAAATAATGTTTTGTATTTTCAGGCTCACAACATTACTCCAAATCCTTTCAAAGAAATCCATCCACTTCCAGGAAGAGATTTCAAGTAGCCTCTTAATACAACTTGGAAAGAGACAGAAAATCCATGGCACTAAATGGAGTACTATACTTCTTGGCCTACTAGCTATCGTCACAAAGAATAAAGAAAGAGTATTGCAGCATACTGTATGCTGCTTCGTCTTCCAGTCCGGGGCATATGTGTATGGCCTTGTTCAAAAGTAGCATCAGCAGAGACTGGATCAAAATGAAAGAAAAAGAAAATAAAACCAATGGTTTAAATCTGGACTGTAGGGATTTGGTGTCTTTCCAGGGTAAAGATGAGGCCACTGTCTCTTTCACACACATACACTGACTTAGTCCTTCATTTGGGAAGCAACTTCATAGTTCTGCTTCTCTGTTGGCAGAAGCAAGTAACAACCTGCTTAAATCCCTGTAGCTGTATTCCCCTTCCCCTCTCCAGTGTTACAGGC
Source organism: Mauremys mutica (assembly GCF_020497125.1). Lineage (NCBI taxonomy): Eukaryota > Metazoa > Chordata > Testudines > Geoemydidae > Mauremys > Mauremys mutica. Next base: position 84,666,353 of record NC_059076.1, read on the forward strand.
ATTTTGGATTGTCCCTGCACTGATTATGTACAAAGTTAACGTCTTTTTAAATAAGAGTTTGTACTATCCTGTGTTTATCCCTATTATGCCCTTTCTCTTTTTTAGTGTCAGACTTTTCCTGTTGCTCTTTGTAAAAATTGCCTTTCCCTAGCCTTTCTTCCTTGTTTAATTTATCTTCATCTGAACAGTGATTAGAGAACTGTATTTCATTCATTATTATTAATTAAGCTGTTCAGTATGTTAAGTGTTCTGTAGCTCAAATGGAATTGTTCTCAGGAAACAACAGTTGTCTTGTCAGGCTGAATTATTCCATACATTCTCAAGATTTGAACCTGCTTGCTGACCTGTGAATAAGACAGTTCTCACTTACCAAACCAGTTATTATTGAAGTTTTTTAATGTCACATACTAATGTGAAACCTAATAAAAAATCCTGTATCTAATCCTTCAGCAGATTTATTTTAACATTAAAATATTTACTTAATGAATAGAGGCAGCATTTCATACTCCTTGCATCTGTTTAGACCATACAAAAAAAACAAAAAAGTAACTTAAAATTTTTTGTTATTTATTATGTGTAGTGCAGTAGTGCCTAGAGTGCACTGGCAGGCTCAGGGCTCCAGTGTGTCAGCCCTGTACATACATACAATAGGTGACAATCCCTGCCCCAGAGAGTCTACAGTCTAAATAGACAAGACAGACTAAAAGTTGTAGGGGAAATGGGCACAGAGAAATGTAGTGACTTTCCCAAATCACCCAGCAGGTCAGTAACAGAGGTGAGAATAGAATCCAGGTCTCCTGAGTCCCAGTCCTGTCCCCTGTTCATGGAACAACACTACTTCTTATCAGCCGTCCCTGCTCAGGAAATTGTCATGCAGCACTGTGGGCTCTTTGCTTGGCACAGTTCCCAGCAGCCAATCTGATTGCTTGTAGAAGAGGTAGGGGACGCTGATGGGGAGTGCTCTGAGGTGTGGTTAGCACCCGTGGTTTGGCAATAAGTGGTCTTCAGCTGCTTAACTGGTTCCCGGTATTGATCACATGCTGGTGGTTCCCCAACGCTCCCAGGTTTTCCAAGATACTTTTGTACTCATGATCATTTCTTGTGCTCTGGTGAAGTCAGATGTCTTGCTCTCCTTCCACTGCAATTTTACCAGAATCTGGCTGTGTTCCTCTGGTCAGCTAGCAGTGTGCTTGATGTAGGGTTTCTTCTTAGTGACGGACATAGCTAACACACAGTAGGTTAACTGTGTTTACAGTTGAGCAGTCTGCGTGGAAAGGATGGTTAAACACAGAGAGTTGTGTTTGAACCAGGAGCGTGCTTCCGGTTCCTGGGAATCAAGTGTTAAGTTTGGGGTAGAAGGGTTGGGGGACACAAGCCTAGGGGATTGTGAGATAGTGCTGACGGACTCTCTGGATGTGAGCTTGGCAACCCAGGCATCAGCTGTGTCCACACTGTAAAATGACTCGCTTTTACCCATGCCACAGTAGGACTCTGGCTTGGATCCATATGCCTGGGTGAGGCTACAGGCCTGAGAGGTTTCTGACACAGGTCATAAGGCTTTGTGTGTGGACAATGGAGTTTCGGCTTAAACCTGAGTCTGAGCCTGGGATCACTATGTCGTGTATGGATCACTAAAGTGTCTGGGATGAGAAATAACAGGGAATGGGCCAGGCAACTGGTGAAAAGCCAGTATGGAAGGAATTAGATGGCTGATGGAAAAAGAACAGTGGAGAGGAAGCTGAGTTGGTATGTATTTTTTGACAGCAAAAGCAAAATTTGTTCAACAAAATGGCAATCTTACTGACACAGCATGAACACCACTGGTTGGCTGAAGCAACACTAGTCACAGCTGTAGAGGGTGAACTGTCTGGGGGGACAAAACTTCTCCTGAGACAGAGACTATACATGATTTAGGGAAACAATACTATGCTAACAGAACTAGTGCTGTTTTATTAAACCACTTCTGAAATTGGGTGGAAAGTAGAATGGGTAGGAGTCTTTCAAAAATTTGACCCCCCCCCAAAAAAATAAAAAATTGAGCAAGTCTAGCTGAGGGTAGAGTCTATAGTACAAATCTGTTATAATTAAAAGAGTGTCTACACTTATAGTGCCTTTTAAAGTAGCAAGTTTTACGGGAAAATAACCTTTTTAATGAGCATTTCTAAGTATTAAAACATTCTAAGGCAAATATGTGATGATATTTAACTCATAAGAGGAGTGTTGTGTTTATCTTGGATATGGTGTTTGAGTGTCAAACTCAATATTATGCCTGTGTTAAATTAAGACACTTCTTGAGTACTCTACTTCAAGTTAAATATGTTTTCTGTTGGATTCAAGATTGTATAAACATTTCCAAACAGACTAGCAAGCAATTAGCCATAAGCTCCTTAATACTTTTTGCTCTTTCCTAGTGTCTGAAGCCTTGGAGACAGGTCAAATGGAGAAATTTGTCTAGGTCTTGCTCTAAAAGTCACAAGGCATCGCCTCCAAGTGAGATGGAAACACAAGAACCCAGATTATTGATAGAAGAGGCCATGTCTCACAAAAATATAGATTAGTTAGTATTAAGATTTTGTCCCAGTTTTTTTTAGCAAAAGTCAGGGACCGGTCACGAGCAATTAAAAATAAAAATTAATGGAAGAAAAATAACTGACAAAATGGGACTGATGGGAGGAGGCCTGAGCCCTACTTTGGAAGGGGGGTGTCCAGCACCTGTTGCCTGGGGTGGCTGGGAGCTCTGGGGTCCACCCGTGGCAGGTCAGAGCTGCAGTGACTGGGAACACCAATGTCCCTCTGCCACCCTTAGTGGCTCAGAGCTCTGGGTCCCCCTGCCACCTACTGCGTCTGAGAGCTGTGGGGCCCCCACCTCCCATGATGGCTCAGAGCTCCAGGGCCCCCACTGGCTGACAGCTCTTGCCTGCCACCCTGGGGCTGGAAAATGTCATGGAGGTCTCTGAAAGTCACAGAATCCGTGACATAATCTTAGCCTTAGTTAGTATTATATAGTATTGCTTCACTGTATGAGACATAGAATAGTGGAAAATAGAGGTGAAAAAGACCCCAACTTTATTGTATAAGAGGTGTGTGTGATGATTCTCAGAACACCCAGGCCTGTGAGTCACCTTGTTCCCCCTGCCTCCAGCCTGAGGGAGTCCTGCCTGCCCCTATCTGGGTGGCAGCAGCCTAACACCACCAGCTACTCAAGCACTCTCCTCTGTGCTGTGCCAGCCCTGGTTTTGACTTGCAGGCTAACAATATATGCAAACCAGTCCCTTGAATCTTTCTCCTGTGATATCCAGTCCCTGACAGTGGCTATTCACAAAAATCCCAGATCCTGTGCACCTAACAGTGTTGCGTATCCTTTTACCAGTTTTACCTTAAACACCCTCATCCCCTCCCGCCCCCCAACTCTGGTGTAACATATAGTGCTTGTGAGCACTTACAATAAAACAAAGTAGGTTTATTTAAGAAAGAAGAGTTAATTAGAAAAAAACAGAGAGAGTGATGGAAATAAATGGTGGTAATACACAACAGTAAAATGCAAACCTGGGTCTATACTTATTAATAGTTACCTTTCCTAGCTAATAAAGTACAAGTGGGTCATCCCCCTACTCCCCCCCACCCCCGCACGGTCAGTCTCTTGGAGACTTGGCTGGCTTCACAGGAACCAGGATCCAGTTTTTCTTGAGAACAACCCTGATCCCCAAGATGTCACCAGTGAAAGGATGCAGAGGGTCTTTCTTCACCACCCATTATTCTGAATCAGTCTTTTTTGTCTTTATTCACAGCCATGGCAACCCCCTGTCTGTTGCAATGTTCCTTTTTTACATCCAAGTGGTTTCGACTGTTTGTGGTTGTCTCTGATGTTTTCCATTGATAGTCTAGGGATGGAGCAAGGCTAGAAAACTGAGCCTGGTATTGCATCACTGGCTAACCAGGGCAAGGTGGCAACTCCCTCATTCTTGAATGGGTCATCACTGAGATATATTATCCCTTGATGACTAACTTTTACTCCAAGTCTATAAAGCATACTTTCTGTATAAATACATTATGCCTTAAATATTACCTGTACATACATCTTGCAATGATTATGAATCTTGAGAAGTTATGAGCTTTCTGTAGATACCTTACATTTTACTCTTTATGGATAAATATCCTTTAGATGTCTTTGGTGTAGTGTTCATCAGGTCTGGGGTGAGAGTTGTTTGCAAAGACAGGGGGGCCCTTTGGCAAGGAGTCTTTGTGTCACAGTGTGATATAGGAGAGTCCCAGTAAGATTCATGAGTGATGTGGAGAAAGTGGATAAGGAAAAGTTATTTACTTATTCCCATAATACAAGAACTAGGGGTCACCAAATGAAATTAATAGGCAGCAGGTTTACAACAAATAAAAGGAAGTTCTTCTTCACACAGCGCACAGTCAACTTGTGGAACTCCTTACCTGAGGAGGTTGTGAATGCTAGGACTATAACCGCGTTTAAAAAAGAACTGGATAAATTCATGGTGGTTAAGTCCATAAATGGCTGTTAGCCAGGATGGGTAAGGAATGGTGTCCCTAGCCTCTGTTTGTCAGAGGGTGGTGATGGATGGCAGGAGAGAGATCACTTGATCATTGCCTGTTAGGTTCACTCCCTCTGGGGCACCTGGCATTGGCCACTGTCAGTAGACAGGATGCTGGGCTAGATGGACCTTTGGTCTGACCCAGTACGGCCGTTCTTACGTTCTTAGTACAGCTATTGTAGAACTTAGTTAAGAATCCTGACAAGTATTCTGAGAAAAAGGAGAAATAATATCCTAGGTATCTTCTTTAAGGAGGCCTTGGTAATTGTTTCCACTTCATGTAGAGAATAGACACAGGCCAAAGCAAATGAGATTTGAGGGGTGATGAACTCTGGGAGTTCAGAAATAGGAAGACACAAATGAAGATTGTGTTTGTGAGGGGCAGTAAGACTCTAACTTTAAGGTGGTAGAAATCGTAGTGAAAAATAAGAAAGAAATAAGGATTCCTAAACAGTTTAATATAAGTAGGAACCTTTACTAGATTCTATCCTTTATCATGGATAAAGGAGTAAGAGACGGAAAATTATTCTGTCTGTTAGAGGCTTCCTTCTGGGTTCAATACTGAATAAGAGCTGGATGGTAAAATACATGATAATCACAAATAGCATCTTTAATAATAAATAAAAATAATAATAAAATAGCTGTTTAATCAAATGGGGACATATTTGCATATATCTACAAACTATTCACTATGATTGTGGTGTATAGAGTTCACACCTACTTTCCTAATCCCCTATGTTTCTTATACATATGTTACCCGTGGGGGGATTCTGCGTCAATGCAGGGGCGCAGAATTCATATGGCTCACATTTTTCTGTGACCCTTGTGCAGAAAAATGCAAAAAAGCTCTGCCGGGGGACACGTGCCTCTTCCCCAGAAGCACGTCTGTTCCAGTGTGCTGGTGGGCTGGAGGTTCATGCCTGCATGATCACCAGCGGGGCAGGGCTGAGTGTACATGCATGCCAACAAGTGAGAGAGAGAGAGAGAGAGAGAGAGAGAGAGAGAGAGACACTCTTCCTCCTCCTGGCTACTCAGGAGCAGCGCCAGGGTTTTTGGCGCCCTAGGCGCAGGGCCGGCTCTACCCATTTCGCCGCTGGTCCCGCGGCTCCGGTGGACCTCCCGCAGGCGTCCCTGCGGAGGGTCCGCTGGTCCTGCGGCTCTGGTGGACCTGCCACAGGCGTGCCTGCGGATGCTCCACTGGAGCCGCGGGACCAGCGGACCCTCCGCAGGCACGCCTGTGGGAGGTCCACCAGAGCCGCCTGCCGCCCTCCCAGCAAAATGCCGCCCCCCCAAATCCTTGCGCCCTAGACGACTGCCTAGGTCGCCTAAATGGAAGCGCTGGCCCTGTGGCTACTGCAGCTCACTGTAAGGGTAGGGCTTTTTATTATTCATGAAGCAGGCTAGAGGCACAATTATGTGACCAATAGTTTTATGACAGACTTAGTCCTGTATTCCTGTTTGGTTGTTCCATTTTCCCTCATGTTATGTAAGAATCATAGAAGATTAGGGTTGGAAGAGACCTCAGGAGGTCATCTAATCCAACCCGCTGCTCAAAGCGGGACAAATACCAACTTAAATCATCCCAGCCAGAGCTTTGTCAAACTGGGCCTTAAAAAGCTCTAAGGATGGAGATTCCACCACCTCCCTAGGTAACCCATTCCAGTGCTTCACCACCCTCTTACTGAAATAGTTTTTCCTAATATCCAACCTAAACCTCACCCACTGTTATTCAGGACAGCAATTAAGTAGGGAGGAAGATAACTACTGTGATTGCCCTTGAAATCTCCCTTGAGGAGAGTTACAGGGATTGAGGAAGTTAGGCTGTAGCCTCAGTTTAATACTCAGACGTAATCAGAGTTAACTGTGGTATCAACATACCTTTTACCAAGCTGAATCTCATTTTAGTTTATGTTCTTGTCTCTAATCCCTCTAGCTAACTATCAGTCTCACAGATTATTCCTGTTCCTTCACCGGTATTCTTAAATCCCGAAGGCACAGAAAGGGTATGTGATTTGCCAAGGGTCACAAGACAAATCAGTGGCAGAGCTATGACTAGAATTGGTATTTCTTGATTTGTATTTCTGGACCACACCAGCCGTATTACTAACTTGATGTGAGACCTTCAGCAAGCCACAGGCATGGTGATTTTCAAAAGTGGCAATTCGATCATGCAGCAGAGTGTTGAAATGCTCAGTTAGACCCTTAAAATAGGAGAAATTTTTAGAACTGTGTCAGTAGCAGCCCAGAAGTTTTGAGTGTGATGAGCCAGGAAGATAATCCTAGCTGGAACACTTTAAATGGCTTTAAGATGGCAATTTGTCTTGCCTCAAAGCCAGAGAAAAGTAGATTATAGTAGTGAAAGTGTTAACCCTGCAACGTTAACTATGATGGTGAGGATGCTATAGGCCACCTATACCTTGCAGCTAATTAGCAGGATCATAGAATCATAGAACTTAAGATCAGAAGGGACCCTTATGATCATCTAGTCTGACCTCCCGCAAGATGCAGGCCACAAAAGCTGACCCACCCACTCCTGAAATAATTCTCTCCCTTGACTCAGCTGTTGAAGTCCCCAAATCCTGATTTAAAGACTTCAAGTAGCAGATAATCCTCCAGCAAGTGACCCCTGCCCCATGCTGCGGAGGAAGGAGAAAAACCTCCAGGGCCACTGCCAATCTACCCTGGAGGAAAATTCCTTCCCGACCCCAAATATGGCGATCAGCTGAACCCCGAGCATGTGGGCAAGACTCTCCAGCCAGACACTCAGGAAAAAGACTTTCAATATCCCAACATTGACCCTCGGTACTAATTACCAGTGGTCGCACGTTATTGGCCCCTTATGCTGTATAGGGAAAGATAGTAATGCAAATGGATAAAGAAGAGAGAAGAATAAAGTAAACAGATGACAGCTTTTATTTAGAACACATAACTTAATAAGAAACAACAGCGAGATGTGGTTTGACAGTTTGGATTTAAAATCCAGGCCCAACCAAACAGATACCCTGGTAATAAACAAATAAACCTAAAACAAAAATACCCCAGATACTCCACCATTTCTAGGTGTTGATAGGCAGTAGATGGTACGACACCGTTGTCACAGTCAACTGATGGACCATGGGTCTCAACCGCTTCTTAGTGGGAGATCAACAGGATCTGCTGATGCTGAAAAGAGGCCTGGCTCTGCGATCACGCACAGGTGAGCAATCAACAGGACTTCTGTACCTTTCTCTGAAAATAATGTGGGGTTCATAGAGTGGTAGCACAGTTACAGTTTTTAATGCTGATGTCTTCAGATGCTGGTCTTCTGGTCCATGTGGCCACACAAATACAACGGTACCGTGGCTGCCTCTAGGACAGACAGCAACTAGGCCACGGGCGCTCAGAGTTTATATAGGAACAAGCGCACCAAAGTTCTGAAGTAAAACTGGCAGCTCCCCTGCTGGAACCTGTTTGAACCAATTCTGTGCTAACCATTTACTGCCTTTCCCGCCAAAGTTCCAAAAGGACACGAAAACTTCAACAAGAAGCTAAACAAAGATGGAGTCGAGCTGTTTGGCAGACACGCCATTTTGAATTTCAGACTCCATGTCTAATACATGGTCAACTACCTTAACCAAATGTAAAGGCATAAAGTACAACTTATTCTAAAGTACAAAACAACTTATATACGTTATTTCATATACAAAAACATGTTACAAAAGCATGAGCTGATGAAAGCCTGAACAACAGCCTTGGCAATCCAGAGAGACAGAAAAAGGCTAAAACTTTGAAATATTATGCAGACAGAAGTGGTGATACTTGGAGATTCTCTAGACACACACACATCCAGGGTGAGGGCTGAGTCAAAAATGACATCAAGATTATGGACATGAGTGACTGGGAGGATGGTGGTGTGATCCACTGTGATGGAAAATTTGTGAGTGAAGATGGTAAGCTCAATTTTGGCCATGCTGAAGATAAATTGTTAGCTAGGCATCCACAAGGAGATGTCAGAAAGACAGGCTTAAATGTGCTTTTGGATGGAAAGAGACAAGTTTTCATCACGGAGGAAATGTAGCAGAGTTGGCTACACTAAGGGCATTGAAGGAGGGATCTCTACCTAATGTACTAAAATATTGTTAAGTTACTTGGATATGCCAGAAGCTGTGTACCTCAGCAACAAGGACTAGACTAAGATCGGAAAGAAAATCAATAACTTTGAGAAGTTATAGATTTTTAAGTCCACAAGGGGTCATTATGATCATCTCTAGTCTGACTTCCTACACAATTTAGATTAGTGTTTTCTAAGCCAGTGGCTTGTGATCCCCTTGTGGAGGAGTCACAAAGCATAAAATTTTTTATTACAATCTATTGTAAAGAAAATCTCATTCCCCACACATCCTTACCATATAACATCAAGTATTCTATGGCAACCTCTGAAACCACGCACCCAAATAAATTATAAAGTACATAGGGTTATGATTGTTACTATCTATACATTTTTTACCCTTACCTTTTATAGTAAATGTAATGGAGTTGTGAAAAATGTTGACTTCAAATAAAGGGTTGCCAACCTGCAATGTTTGAGAAGCACTGATTTAGGGTATGTCTACACTAGAAAGTTGACCTATATTCAGCTGACTTACAGCTGTCATCAAGTGTCACCAGCGTGGTGGTCTGCTCTATCCAATATCTATCTATGTTGATAACAGTCAGTTATGTGTTCCCTCTGCATGCTGCCCCGGCTCTGCGCAGATAGTTGGCACAGCAGACCCTGAGAGAAATGCCAAGGACCACAGACTCTGATAAGGTATGAAGGCAACTGACAAGGTTTATTGCCAAATGAAACACAGTCTCTAGCTCCCCGGATCAGATGTCTGCAGTTCTGCTAGTACATATGTGCTGCCTGACAATGGACCAGCTCAGTCAGTGGCGGGATTTACTACTGCCCCCTAGGCCAGACAAAGACAACCCCTCAGCGGTGCATTCTTATACAAAGGTGCAAACAAGTTACACCTCACTCCTGACATATTGAAGTACAACCCCTCTACGTAGTAAGGTTCCGCCTATCACCTTGTACATGTTGGTTCGATCAAAACAACCCCATCCATCATATTACCCTTTTGCCCCTGCCTTTAGGATGGGTCAGCTTGTTCCTTGTTATCTGTGTGGAACATGCAAGTATCAGAGTGTTCTGGTATCATCCTGGCACGTTTATATCTCTAGTGTCCAATACCTTTTAGGTATGTGTGTGTTTGCAACATCAGCCCTCTCCTTGCCAGACTCTGAGCGGGGCCTGCCTCTTGCTCACAGCTTAACTTTGCTTTATGTTAAAGTCTTGACCATTAGTTTAGTTCAGGCCTTAGGCCTCATACCGGGCCTCTGATACAAGGGTTTATGTTTCAGGGTCTCATCTAACTACTTTTTACAGTACTACAACAGCCACCGCAGTAATTTCTGCACTGATTCACATCCAGCTACCCTCCTTGAGTCAGTGGTGCGCATCCTCACCAGGAGTGCTTCCACTGACCTAAGGGGAGCCAGTGGGCTTGGGCTCACAGGTAGGGCTGCAGGGCTGTTTCATTGTGGTGTAGACTTCCAGGCTTGGGGTGGAGGACCAAGCTCTGGGACCCTCCACCTCACAGGGTATCAACTCATGACTACACTTGGTTGTAGTTTGTCCCTCTCCCTGTTCCCCTCTGTAATATTGCCTGCGTCCTGAATGTATTCTCAGTGTTGCCCACAAGGCTGGGAGTTGTGCTCTGTGTCCTGCACCCTGCAGTAGGCGAGTGAAAAATGGTTTCACCCCTCTCACTATGAGCAGCAGTAGTTAGGATCACTGACAACTACGGAGAGACCTCACCTGACCCTCCAAGTTCAGATCCCAGGCTGCACAGGCTCAGGGGTGTCACATTCAGAGTTGGGGCTCCTGGTCCAGGGCTGCTGAAAGCTGAAGCATTTACTCCTAGGGCCACACTTTGCCCTTTGCTGCAGGCATGTGGCCTAACTGAAGCTGAGGGAGTTGTATGGGGTCTGTGCCTTCGCAGCGTCTGTCCGCCCTGATGCTTCCCACCTTCGTGGTCTTTCCCCTGCCGTGTGGTCGTGTCACCCCCTGCAGATCCCAGGTTACACAGGGAGAACAAGAGCAGCCACAGATCACAGCAGCGTTTCCTTCCTCTGCTGCTACAGTTGCTGCTCTTCTCCCTCATTCAAACTTCTCTGGGGATCCCTCCTTCCCTGCCACTCCTTTGTCCCCGGCCTCTTCCCCTCGGGCTCCGCCTCCGCCTCGTGGAGTCCCCTGGCGCAGCACCCCAGCTCGGGGGCGGGGAGAGCGGAACTGTTCCCGGGACTGCGGCTCAGTGCAGGCCCAGCCGCCGGGCTCGGGGCAGCGATGGGGGCTCTGCAGCTGGCTCAGGATGGGGACCGGCTGCTCTACTGGGGGGCCGGAGTCATCACTCTGCTCTTCACGCTGCTGGCAGCCTTCACGTGCCGCCTGCTGCTGGATTACCTGGGGAAGTGGAAGGCGCTGAAGCCGATTCCGGGGGTCAGCCCCTGTTACCCTCTGCTGGGAAATGCTTTGCTCTTCGAGCGCAAAGGGGAAGGTAACGGCCGCCCAGACACGTAGCGGTAGCTGCCTGCAAACCCCTCTCCCTCCTGCAGCATCCTCTCTCCGGAGTGACCGCAATGCCCCTGGGGATCAGCCCCGGCAACCGGGCGTACAGCGGTGTGGACATTTGTAAGGTGCTCGGGAAGTGGCTGGGGATTTCCGGGGGCTGTATAAGTAGGAGCTGGACTCGCCCCATCACTAATTGTTGTTGTAGAATAACAGAGTAGGAGTGTGCTGTTCTTACGTTTTTCCAAGCTGCAAACAAAACCAAAACAGTTTAATACTCAGCATCCTGCTGCATTTCTAGATCCAGGCAAAGCAGCCAGGCAGTATTTCCGAGACTCTACTTCAACCAACCAAAACCTCCCCCAGAAACCTCTGACAAGTCTTTATGGTTCCTGGGGTATTTCCCGCGCTATTTCCAATGAGTTTATAATTTGATTATAATTTGTTTCTTGAAAACAAGCTCTTAATTGTGATGTCCTGTCCCTTTAACTATTTGAGCACTCCCCTCTCCCCATTGCAAAGCCTCTGTTCTGTGTTACTTTCTCTTCTGCAGCCGTAATAATAGTTACTATGGCAGACAGCTGTGTTGCTTTCAGCTCCCCCTGTGTCTTGGTCCAAACGTAACATTATACTTGGACGAATTGTTTGTTTTGATTTTTACCAAATATTTCCTAACTGATGTCAAATATTTTTTAACATTCAAGAGTTCAAAAGGACATTTTGAAGTTTGCCTTTTTCAGAAGCTGCCTTTCCACCCCTGTATGCTTTGAAATCCATTTCTTGTCTTTCAACTAAACTTTAGATAGCCCTTGGTCAGCCTCTTTATGGTTAATGCGTTTAAAAACAACTGCCAGGTAGATGTTTTCCCGCTAGATTCTAAAGTAAAGGAGTCATGCTAAAGCACTGGATAGTTACATAATTAGATGAGCCTCTTATGTTCCTAAGAATTATTGTATCAGAACAAACTTTCAAAGTGTAGGCAGTATTTACTCCAAACTGGAACAGTTCCACATTACAGTGTTATGAATCCTTCATTATGCTCCTGTGGTTTTGAAGACAAATCAGACAATACTAGTTCTTTTTGTACTGTGAGAGTTTTCTATATTCCTATGAGTCTTAGTAAGGTGCTGAAGTTATTGTGCCTTTCTCCACAGTGAGATAGTAAAAATATCAATCTGCATGGATTTCTGTGCTTATTGTACCTGTGCAAATATGGGCTTTTGTGCTGTATTATTGAGCCTTGATTTTTTTTTAATAAAAGGGATCTTTCAGGTAAGTTATACACCTCTACCCCAATATAACGCGACCCGATATAACAGGAATTCAGTTATAACACGGTAAAGCAGTGCTGCAGGCATGTGGGGCTGCGCGCCCTGGGGGATCAAAGCAAGTTCAATATAACGCGGTTTCACCTATAATGCAGTAAGATTTTTTTGGCTCCCGAGGACAGTGTTATATCGGGGTAGAGCACCTGAAGTGGAATGAAGAAAAAGGGTTATTTAGTTGCTTTAACTTTGCTGCAGGGTGGGTGTGGTGGTTGTACTGAAGAAGACAATACTATAAATGCACAGGGCCAGTTTCTGTCACAGACTTAGAAACAGGCAACTATTTTTGGGAGACCAGGCATGATTGTGACAGAGGACTGTTTGTAGATATCCTTGCATTGTCAGGAAGTTGCACACCCACATTAAGGTAAGTCACAAGACCTCGCCCCTTGGCTTCAGATTGTAGGCTCTGAGGGGCAGGGACTGCCGTTTAGCTCTGTTTGTGTACAGTGCCTAGCACAGTGGGGTCTAGTTCCATTACTAGGGCACCTGGGTGCTATGTTAATACAAATGTTAATACAAATAATAATAATAATTATTAATGTGCCCAGTCATCCCTTTATCCTGTGTAATCCTAGAAAAGCAAATTGAGGTTGTATTTTAGTCTTGTCAAATTGTTGTTTACATTATGACATTATTAATATATTGTTCTGTTAACATCAGCTTATTAATAACTGTCCAAAGTTCTAGGTGTGTTGCAAAATTTTGTAGGTTTAATGCTCTTGCTGGTGAAGTTTTTTCTTGTTGATGTCATTTGGGAAAACAGTAGGCCAGATCTGCAGCTGGTGTAAATCCAGTGTATTCAATGGAGCGCTGCTGATTTACAACAACTGAACATCTAACGTGGTGAATTTTATTTGGTGTCTGGATATCCCAGCTTTTTGCTAAATATACAGGCTCAGTCCTGCCCTTCTCACACTTGTAGAATTTTTATTAAAGTATAGATTAAAATATAGTCTTGCATCTTCAAAATGCTTCTGTGGCAAAACAGAACTATAGTAGATGTACTATAGGTAAGAGAGAATTTTCCATTTGGCTCTGTTGCCAGCAGTTGCATATACTGGACCATGAGCTGCAAGCCGATCTCCTAGACAGACTCTAAATGACTCTCTGCTTTCTTTAGATGATATAGAAATAAGAGGGATAGAATAACTTAGTTTCAAAAACTAATATGGTTCTAAAGAGATATTAATAATGTTATAAATTGTGAGCTGTATTTCACGTTGTGTTCGTCTATCTGTAAAATATGAAGTCCACATTTTATAGAACTAAATAATTCCTGAACTTAGTATCTTATGTAATTATTTTATGTGTAATTAACATACATCTGTCACAACTCTCTTACTAGAGAAACAACAAAGTCCATTTATAGCACATTATAAATAACTGTTATGTAACCTCTTGGACCCTTCCCTACCTCCTGGAGCTAAGGCGAATGTAGCCGGGCACATTGGCTCCTCTCAGCACCTCCCACTCCATGGCCCCGACAGCTGCCACCACAGGCCTTCTAGATGTAGAGCTTTAAAGTTCCAAGCTGCCCCAGAGCTCTTTGCCGCAGCACAGCTACCATGAGAAACTACAATGGCCTGGACCTTTACACTTGGGCAGGGAACCCATCTAGAGACTCTGGATCCCAGTTGGTGCACAACTCCTCACAAAGAGCAGCTTCTATTAGCCACCAGGCCAGCACAGGTCGTCTGGGAGTGGAGCTTTGAAGCACCAGCCCCTCAAGAGGCCTCAAAGACCCAGGGGCCCTTTATCCTTTAATCAAACTCCTGTGAGGGCCAATTAAAACCATGAGCAGACATTCCAGCACAGAGCCCCGTGTTGGGGCCCCTTTAGATGAACCTCTGCTTGGGGTTGTGGTTGGTGGACTTGGCATCCTCCTCCCTGAATCCTCTGTTGCTGTGGCAAGAGACACTCTTCTCCACAGAACTGTCTCTAAGGGGCAATGAGGTGTCGTTGATGTCCTCACCTACACCCAAAGAGCCTTTTACTTGGGTGGTTGAATGTTCCCATGGACTTTTGCTTCAGGAGGTAAGACTGCACTCAAACCTCTGTTCCAGTAGGTGGAAAGTGCAGCCCTTCTACATACTCATACACACAGAACCCTGCTCCTAACGGTAGCAGCTGTTCCCCCTTCCAAAAGCCTAACTGGCACAATCTCTCGGTTGATTTAGAAAGACCAGGCAGTGCTGCATCAAATCATACTTGGGTCAGGTTTGGAAGGTTATCTTCACAACCACAAGGAGCAGAAAGCATAGATTCTACAGAAACCAATAGCTCTCACTTAGGGAAGATTCCAGGTTTTCCTCTTTGAATTCCTGGCCCAGGGCCTGGAAACCACTTATAGAGCGGACAGGTCTCAGTTTTGGAAATGTTATAGTATTTTATTTGGAAAGCCAATGAGTGTCTTTAAAAGCAGAATTTTGTTTTGATCAGGGTAAGCATAAATAATGCTTCTGTAGGAATGTCTTGCCAGTGCCAGGGAAATTTTCAAGGCTCTGGGTTGTTTAAATATGTTTATTTTGCATCATACATTCTGATGAAGATCTAGTTGGCAGAATTGCTCTTTTTACGTCATTTCTGACTTTGTTCTATGATATAAGTGGGTTAAAAAACCATACACGAGGGCCACAATCCTGCCATTTGCTCTGAACAAGTGCAGGGGGCTGCCTGTGTGGAATTCCTTGCAAGTTCAGGGCCTAAGACAGCATTTGCTACATTTATATCTATCCCACACACACATTTATTTTAAAGGAATCTTATGAAGGTTTCCAAATCAAGCACTCAAAAGTTAGGAAATGCCAGCATTAAGGTTGGCTATGCAAACTTAAAAGAGCTCCTTTGTGTGTATGGATTATGATATAGACTTTAGTTACATGATCACATACTATATTTTGCATTGGATCCTGGCCTCATTCTGCTGTAGGATGGACAGTGCTCAATTAATGAGCAGCTGTTCAATGTTTTATTTTAACCACACAGTTCAGTATGTTGCCATAGGCCGTATTTACTGCATGCTAGTCAAACTGTGATATGAAGGGGCTCTTCTATGATACTGATCACAGTAGTATCCATCTGCTTCCCAAACATTAATTAATTATTTTTGCATCACCACTGTGAAGTGAGAGGGTATTATTATGAGGAAGTGAGGCACAGAGAGATTAAGGTTAAAAATGTCCACTAATTTTAGGTGTCCAATCTGAGATGCTGAAGACGTGATTTTTTTATAGTACTTAACAATGTATCACCCTTTATATATTCAAGCACAGCTCTTGCTGACTTCAGCACTTCTCCTGAGCAGGCCTCACTTGGGCCCCCAGAAAATGAGGAACACACAATTAGTGACTACCTGTGGAAAATTTGGGTTAAGTGACCTGCTTAGCATCACACTATGTGGCAGAGGCAGGGATAGAAGCCAGTTCTCCAGGGCAGAATTCCACTATCTTAACCACCAGATACTCCTTTCTCTTCCTGCAACCCCCTGCCCTCGTTCACTATGCATAGGGCCCTACCAAATTCACAGCCATGAAAAATGCGTCATGGACTGTAAAATCTGGTCTCCCCCCATGAACTCTGGTCTTTTGTGTGCTTTTAGCCTATACTGTACAGATTTCACAGGGGGAACCAGTGTTTCTCAAATTGGGGGTCCTGACCCAAAAGGGACTTGCAGGAGGGTCGCAAGGTTATTTTGGGGGGGGGTCGCGGTATTGCCACCATTACTTCTGCGCTGCCTTCAGAGCTGGGTGGCCAGAGAGCAGCAGCTGTTGGCCAGATGCCCAGCTTTGAAGGCAGTTCCCCACCAGCAGCAGAGCAGGTAGCAGTACTGCAAACCTCCCTACAATAATCTGGTGACCCCCCCCAACTCCTTTTTGGGTCAGGACCCCTATAGTTACAACACTGTGAAATTTCAGATTTAAATAACGGAAATAATGAAATTTATTATTTTTAAAATACTCTCAGCATAAAATTGATCAAAGTGGACCGTGAATTTGGTATGGCCCTAACTATGCACCTTTCAACTTCTATAACAAATGAGGCACGGATCCTATAGACAGCAGATTCCTTCACTTACGTGGCCCTGATTAATCCTCAGAGCAGGTCCATTCCATGTACTGAATCAGGCACGGGGTCCATGGAAGAAATATGTGATCATGTAGTTAAAGACTGTGTCATAATATATATTCTTAAGGATACACAGGGAGCCTTAACTCTGGCATTTCCTAACTTTTGAATGATTGATTTTGAGTCGACCGCAGAGTGATCGGGGATCGATTTTATCGCATCTACACTAGACATGATAAATCGATCCCCAATAGATCGATCACTACCCGCCGATCCAGTCTAATTTCTTTCCACCTACCACAGTTCCTTGTCAGATCTGTCTCTTCTCTCACCTGCTCCCATTTCCCCCTGGTTCCTTGTTTCGTCTTGTGGCCAGAGAGTCCCAGGTTGCCTCCCTCCACTCAACCCTCCAGCTAACTGTATCCTAGTCCCCTATCTTCTCATTTCTCTCAATGATTCCTTGTCTCCTTGCCCAATTAGTTCCTGTCTCCCGACTTAACCAGTCTTAGCCTCCCCACCCAACAAATCCCAACATGCCCTTCCTTCCCTAGCTCCCAGTCTCCTTGCCCAGTCTTTCCTGGCCAGTCCTAGTCAGAGTTTCTCTCCCCCCCAGTCCCAGTTTCATGAGATCTCTTGTCCCAATCTACTCTTTTCCTTCTCTTCCCCCCCTACCCCATTTGACTTTTGTCCCGTCTGCAGCTTCCTCCTCCATGCTGCCTGGGTACCAGCAGTAGGGTCATGGAGAGCACAGAAGAGAGAGGCTCCCTGCTCTGAGTTATGGTGCCCAGTTGCACCCTGGGCTGAAGCAGCCATTATGGGTAAAGTTCTTTTTAGCCTCCTAACCCGTGGCTGGAGAGGGCATGTGCAGTCCAGTCCCATGCAGGAGCTGTTGAGGGGATGGAGGCATCTCAGTCACTGTGAGGATGGCACATGCATAGTGTGGTCACATGTGAGGGCAGGGAGGGGATGCAGCATAGCCAGTTGCTCTGTGGACAGGGCACATGTGCAGTCCTGTCACATGTAGGAGCTGTGAGGGTGGGAGGAGGAGGCTCAGTTGCTCTGTAGGGATGGCACATACACAGTGTGGTTACACAAAGGAGCTGTGAGGGGATGGAGGAGGCTGGTCTGGTCACACAAACGAGCTGTGAGAGACTCAAGCATGTTCAGTGAAGAAGGAATCTTCAGAGATTTTTAGCTGTTAAGATCCAGTAAGTCTTTACTGAACACAGGGGCGGCTCTATGATTTTTGCCGCCCCAAGCACAGCAGTCAGGCAGTCTTCGGTGACGTTTCTGCGGGAGGTCCGCCCTGGTCCCGTGGATTCAGCGGCGGTTCTGTGGGTGATCTGCCAGTCCCGCGCCTACGGCGTGCCTGCTGCCGAATTGCTGCTGAAACCGTGGGACCGGCGGACCTCCCGCAGAAACGCCACCGAAGGCTGCCAGACTCACGGCGACCGGCATGCTGCTCCCCCCCAGCTTGCTGCCTCAGGCACGCGCTTGCTGCGCTGGGGCCTGGAGCCACCCCTAACTGAACAAATACAAAATGTGATTTTTCAAAGGCTAAAAATGATCAAATTTGGGTGGATTTTTAGTTGGATGGCACAAGGTACATTCCTGACACACAGTCCACTCCCCTGCGTGGAGATGTTAAAGCATTTAAAAGTAAAGGTCTCAAGATTTTTTTTAACATGAGCAAAACAACATATTTTTACTTAGCCTTGTTCTTGAAAACAACTGAACGGTTTTGGCTGAAATTTGGCTTGAGGTGAGCACCTGGCATGGGAAATTGCAACCCAAACTGTTAAAGTTTGGCAAAATTATAAGCAACTAAAAATGAGGCCTTATGGTGGAAAGTGTCAAGCAACATTAATAATAGGTGGTGACACTCTGGTCTTTTGTGTAGAAATTTCTCTCGAATGTGGACTCTAGCATGATTGTGGAATTATCTATTAATCTGCACAATCTAATTTCCCCTTTTATCTCAGATGCTCTTGGTGCCATTTTAGAGGGACTCAGTTAAGGTCTTTAAAGTCAATCAGTAGAGGTTCTCTTGTACTTAATAGATGATCCTAAACCCCAAGGATTTATATTCCATCTATCATGTTGTTCAGAAAAATTAATCAGCGTGAGGATGGGCTTGTGCTCAGGCACTGGGCAGGGAATCCGAAGAAATGTATTTAATTTCTAGCTTCGCCATAGATTTCCTATGTGACCTTGGGCAAGTCACATAGTTTCTTTTTGTGTCAGATCCCCATCTGTAAAAAGGAGATAAAATATTTCCTTTATACTCTCTTTCATTTGTCCTTTCTATTTAGGTTGCAAGATTCCTGTGTCTGTACAGTGTTTATCACAATCTCGACTGGAACCCCTAAGTGCTACTGTAATCAAAATAATAAATAAGTGCAAAACATACTTGTTTTATCACAGTAGCAAAACTAACACTGCAGTGAACTCATGATCAATTACATGATTACAGAACTTCTGGGTTTGGCCCATTCAAATTGATTTTTCTCCCCACAGATTTCTTTAAACAAATAATAACCAACTTAGAAGAATACAGGAATCTACCCCTGCTAAAACTTTGGATAGGACCATTGCCTTTTGTGATTTTATATCATCCAGATGCTGTGGAGGTGAGTGTTCCTATCTCATGTTTAATACATTTGTTTGTACAAGTTAGACAATTTATGACAGTTATTCCCTAACCATATTTATACCTGCCTCTGGAAATTTCCATTACATGCGTCTGACAAAGTGGGTATTCACCCACGAAAGCTCATGCTCCACTACATCTGTTAGTCTATAATGTGCCACAGGACTCTGTTGCTTTTTACAGATTCAGACTAACACGGCTACCCCTGTGATACTTGATTCCCTAATTTAAAATTTTGTGTTTGTTTCATCTCCAGATTTTATAGTAAACATTGAAAATGGCTGGTCATGAAGGGCAGATGACAGTCACCAAACTTCTTGTTACATCTAGAGCAGTGGTTCTCAAAGCCGGTCCACTGCTTGTTCAGGGAAAGCCCTTGGCCGAGGGACGTACTGGCTGCCGCTTCCTGCAGCCCCCATTGGCCTGGAGCGGCGAACCGCGGCCAGTGGGAGCCACGATCGGCCGAACCTGCAGATGCGGCAGGTAAACAAACTGGCCCGGCCTGCCAGGGGCTTTCCCTGAACAAGCGGCGGACTGGCTTTGAGAACCACTGGTCTAGAGCTTAGGCTTCATGCAGGTCTCCTCCTCCTCCCTGCCTGCCTTCCTTGCCTACTTTTGTGCAGGTACTTTATAACTCTAGGCACTCGGGGAGCACAGGGACTGCATGCCAGATGTTCCTCCCAGTGGTATGTTGCATGAGCT
Organism: Mauremys mutica; assembly: GCF_020497125.1. Classification (NCBI taxonomy): domain Eukaryota; kingdom Metazoa; phylum Chordata; order Testudines; family Geoemydidae; genus Mauremys; species Mauremys mutica. The sequence goes on from NC_059076.1 coordinate 84,686,249, forward strand.
AAAGGGATGACACAAATCACTCCCTGTCAGTGCAACTGAGACACAATACCCCTGGTGTTCTCTTTGCAGGGGTGTGAGGGCCATCCCCTTTACTGACAGCATGCAAATAGTGCAGTCTAGCCCTGAATGGTTTGTAGTTTGCTTTGAGATAAATTCAGAATTTCTTCTTCTGTGTCTTTTCATTGATTAAAAATGCGTCTATGATTCTTGACTAAGTGAGAGGAAATGTTTATCCAGGTTTTGGACTGTGGAAAACCTTGAACTTCACTTCGCATTATCAACATAACAGGTTCTGACAGCAGATACTGTGTTAATGATCCACTAGTTTAAAACGTCAGTGTTGTGCTATTATCTTCGAGGTACAGTTGTTTTTTATTAGCAAGTGATATATGGGTGAGATACATTTTAATGTATTTATTAAATAAAATGCATACAAAGAAATCTCTCAACAGGACATGAGGACTGATGGAAATGATATAATTTGCATCAATCAGATTAAAACTGAAAAAAGTGTTTTAATTAAAACCATAGGCATTATTTTATAAAGGAGGATGCATTATTTAGAGTAGTCTTAAGGTAACTCTGTTGTTCAGGTATCTCTTCTGCCACTGATTATCAGGACACCTGTTTATGTATTAAAATGTATAAAATGTGCCCACTACCATCAGCCTCTAGGTGTGTATATAATTCAGTCTTTAAATAGATGCCCAAGAAATTCAGGTTGACCCAGTGTCACCCTGAGACCCTTCTACTCTATGATTGTAAATGGGTGGTCAGGTTTATAGGAGAGCAGTCATAGCTTTGAATATATTTTGCAAATATCCCCCTCCTAAAAAACAGAATGAGTATACAGTGTTACCAACTTCTTCTTTTAAAGAGATATTTCCCCTCTGTCTTTTCTCCTGCTGGTAGGTTGTTCTAAACAGTTCAAAGCACATAGAAAAATCTTTTCCGTACAAATTTCTACATCCATGGCTTGGCACAGGACTTCTAACAAGGTATAGTAATATATAAATAGAGTCATGTATCTTTAATGTTATGCAAAGTTAAATTCTAAGATATAATGTATATTTACTGCCTGAAGACTAGAATGTGTTATATTTTATTTGCTAATAAGCAGAGTAAAAGCATAATTATGGTCTGAATATTAGAATCTAAAGTACAGGTGCCCAAAGAGCATTATATTGAACTTGATTTGATCCACCGGAGCACGCAGCCCTGCCCGCCCCCAGAGTGTTATATCGGGTGGTGTTATATCATGGTAGGGGTGTAGAAACAACTTTTAATTCTTCAGCAAAAGAATATCAGTCAATTATAATCCAGCAATATCAAATATTCTCCCCACACAAATGACACATGTAGTCTTATTGATGTACCCCTCAGCTGTCCTCAGACTCAGCTTCATGAACTTCAAGGCGAGCCATGTGCAAGGGCACCCACTCGAGGCTCCGAACTCCTCACCCATCACCGTTTTGTGTCTCTCTCCTTCCTGATGAGGTTTTTCTAGGCTGTACAGTTCCCTGTCTATACTGTGATATTCCCAGCAAGCCACAACTGCCTGAACAGGCCAATATCTGTATTTTGCTTTTTCTCCAAAGGCTATAGACAGTTGAATTGCACACCGTTCTAAGTTCCCACACGGCTCTTTCTAAGCAGGCACATTTATTTTTAAGGTGAAAGGATTACAGGGAAAACATATTCAAAAGAACAAAAGAACCTACACACATGCTGAAAAGCTTACCAAAGATGACCCCCACCATGCCCTACTCCAGCAGGGGCTTTGGTAGGAATCAGTCCTTCCAATCCCACCAAAGGGTTTTTCTGTAGTGACAAGTTCATTACAGCTTTTGCTCAGAACAGGCACAGCCATGCATAGGTTCATCTTTCCTTTACACAGCTTGGTCCTTTGATCTTGGGATTCAGAGATTAGGGAATCAGCTGATGATTGTCCTGTCCTTAGGGTGCAGTTGCATAACCGTGGGGGTGGGAGTGAAATTTGCATTCACCGCCCCCCTAGATATTTCCTAGGAAATCCATTTCACTGGTATTATCCCCAAAATCCATTTTTATCTGCCAATTTGTTCAATATAGTCATTTGATCATCCAAGCCCACCACCATTCATTTAATGCAATGGACCCTAAAGATATGTAAACTTAATTCACTAAGGTCTCCCAAGTATGTTGCGGGAAATTGCCATATCTGTCACACTTGGGTTAAACTAAAGTATGTCAGTCCTCGGGAGACTGTTGTGTGCCAGAGGCAGAGAACAAGAAAGACTGACCAATACCCAAGGCCCTTGCAATGGCAGGGAATTGATTAGGTAAGCTATGCACAAATGATCTTCGTTGGTGATCCACACATTGTGCTGTGGAGGATGGCAAAAATGCCCAAGTACCCTTCCCATCTGACTTGGTGATTCTTTCCTGATCCCAGATCTGGTGATCAGTTTGACCCTGAGCTCGGGTGCAAGACACACCAGCCATTGTCAGAGAGAGGATTTTCTGTACGACTCAGACCAGTGGTCCACCCAGTCTGGTGTGTTGTCTCCAGTAGTAGCCAATCCTTGATGTTTCAGAGAAAGGTGAACCCTCCCCCCCCCCCCCCACCATACCCTACAAGAAATCTGGCCAATTGTGCATTGGGAAAAAAATTCCTCCCTGATGATTACAGGTGACTGGTGAAACCCTGAAGAATGAGATTTGATTATAATCATTGTCTTACTACAGAGCTGCAAGTGTAAATGAGTATGCTGAGGGCAATGCAGACACACCTGTTCTCCCCATGGTCCATGAAGAAAAGGGACGAAGGGTGGGATTCATAAATTCACAGATTCTGAGCCCAGAGAGCCCACAATGACCATCCAGCCTGAAGGTGGATTAAAACATATTTTTTAGAGAGCTATAGAATCTCATTTTAAAGACTCCAGGCAATGGTGAGTCTACCACCTATGTTGGTAAATTGTTCCAAAGTCTAATTACCCTCACGGCTAGGAAATGGCATCTTATTTCAAGGTTGAATTTGTCTAACTTCCAGCTATTGGATTGTGTTCTGCCTTTGTCAGCAAGGCTGAAAAGGCTCCCCTCTATCAGATATCTTTTCCATGTGTAAGTACCTGTGCACAGTGATCAAGTCACCTCTCATCCTTCTCTTTGATAAGCTGAGCAAATTGATCTCATAAAGCTTCACATTGTAAGTCTTGTTTTCCAGCCTCTGGTTTATTTTTGTGGCCCTCCTTCAAACTGTCCTTTTCCTCCTCTTCCTCCTCCTCCACTTGTATTATCATAGTGCCCAGGAGCCCCCGTCATGGATCAGAACCCCATTGTGCTACGTGCTGGGCAAACATACAATAAGAAGACAGCCCCTGCTCCAAATGTCCTTCTTGACATCCAAGGATCATACTAGTCCTTGTTACCACAGCATTGCACCAAGAGCTCATCTGGAGGTGATTTTCTATGATGACTGATAAGTCCTTCTCAGAGTCACTGCTCTCCAGGTGACCCTCCTGTAGGTATAGCCTGCATTCCTTGTTCCCAGAAGTATTATCTTTCATTTGGCTCTCTTAAAACACATTTAGTTGGATTATGATTACTCTGTAACGGTAACCTGTCTGCCTGATTATTGATGACCCTACCAATGTTTGTGTATCTGCAAACTTTACCAGCAAAGATTTGATATTATCATTTACATCACTGATAAAAATATTGAATAGCTGTTGACCCAGAACCAATCTCAGGGGTCTCAGCTAGAAATGGTCTCACTCACTAATATATCCCCATTAGCAACTACATTTTGAGATGTCAGTGAGTCAGTTTTTAATCCATTTAAAGTATGCCCTGTTAATGTGATATTTTTAATCAGAATGTCACGTGGTATTAAGTCAAATGCCTTGGAGAAATCCAAGTATACTATATTAACATAGTTGCCTTTGTCAACAAGAACTGTTCTCTTAAAAAAAAAAATAAGACAGCAGATTATTTTGATGAGACCTACCCTGTATGAAACCATGTTGACTGCCATTAATTATATTTGTAGCCTCTAATTCTTTTTTTAATAAGAGTCCCAAATTAACCATTCCATCATTTTATCTGGGATCAGCATCAGGCTATCCTGTGTATAGTTCCATGGGTCATCCCTTTTTCCCTTTCTAAATACTAGAACTAGGTTGGCCATGCTCTAATCCTTTGGCATTTCCCCTGTTCTAAGATTTGTTAAAAATTAACATTAGTGGTTGAGAGAGCTCCTCAGCTAGTTTCTTTAAGGCTCTTGGGTGTAAGTTATCTATGGATTTGGAAATGTTTAATTTAAGCAGATGCTGTGTGACAGGGTAGACTAGGCCCAGAGGCCCCCTGCTGGAGGCCTTAGGGTCCTGCAACACCCTGTCCCAGAGAGGAGCAGAGGAGAAGTGCTGCAAGGGAGGCAGTCAGAGTCTGCTGGAGCAGCCAATCCGGGGCCAGAAGGGCAATATAAAAAGGAGCAACAGGCCCAGAGCAGTCAGCTGCTGCGTGGACCTGTAAGGGAAAGGACTAGGTTACTGGCTGTCTGAAAGTAGAGCAGGACCACAGACAGCTCAGTTTGGGCAGTGCCGGGGGGAGCTAAGGAGGAGCTCCTTGCTGGCTGCTGGGACTCAGCCTGGGGAGGGCTGCAGGAAGATAGTGTCTTAAGGGAGGAAGCCCTGGGGGCATGGCCCCATACCAGGGCCGGGACTACTTAAAGATTGAGCTTGGGGAGGGGTAGAGAGACAGGCCTCTGGTGGACTGTATAGCCTAGAAAGGGTCTGTTCTGATTCACATATAGACAGTGAGTGACTCGGCCAGAGGGCTGAATCACTGGAAAAACCACCTGAGAAGCCACCAACAGGGGCCACCAGAACTGAAAGACTGCAGACACATCCAACCAGAAGAGAGTGCTCGTGAGAGGTGAGTGTCACTGCCTCACAGCTGCTGCATGGTTCCAAACAGAACAGAAATATCTGTTGAACATTTCTCCCTTTTCTGCATCAGTATTTACAATTAAATCATTTACATCTAGCAATGTTCTGATACCTGACATAGGGTTGTTTTGCTCCTAATATGTTTAAAATACCTTATTATTGTCTCTAACCCATTTGGACATTGATATTTCATATATTTCTTTATCTTCACATATCAGTTGCCTACATTTTTAACTTGTATTCATTGCCATTTACTTCCCCTTCCTTCTATCCTTTAAATATTTGTGTGTGTGTTTGATTGCTACTTCTACTTTCTTCTCACGTATCACTTTTAATTTGTAGATCTCAAAGAGCCTTTAAAATAAGGGTAAATATTATTCTCATTTTACATATTGGAAAAATGAGGTACAAAAAGGTGAAGTGACTTTCCCAAGGTCATCTAGCAGAATATTGGCACAAAACTCCAGGTCTTCTGACTCCTATTCCAATACCTGATCGGCTGGACCACACTGCCTCTCTGCAGGACTACCAAGCAGCTTAGATGCAGAGCAAGTGGCACAATAAACATAGCTCATTTTGAAACCCTGGGGCTCAAAAGAAGGAGAATAGTGCGCATGTTGAGCACTACTGTATGGGGGATTGGAGTAGGAGAATCCTTCCCCACCCTTCAAAGCCGCAGAGCAACTCCTTAGCCACCACCGTAACATTGCATTCATTATTAGGGCCTTTTGTTCTTTGTAGCAAACTAGACCTAAATTCTGCACAAGGTATCTGAATTCAGCACCTAACTCCCCTTTGGGAAGCACACCCTGAGCACCTTGCCAGTTATCTGATTCAGAATTATTAATTTCTGCCTTCATTTATGCTCTTAGAACTTTATTGTTCTTAGAACTTTAGTGTGGCTGCTGGTGTGTAATGAAAAGCAAGCTTGCAGACAGAATCTGACTCACAGTCAGCTTGGATTTATGTGCTATATCAAATACATAAACACACCACCTTTATCAATTATACGCACTTATCACCTCTGCTGAAGGGATAGTCTCCTATTATTATGAATCATGATTATTAGGGTAATGCCAAGGGAGCAACCAATATCAGGGCCCCTTTTTGCTAGGCACCATACACATTCACAGCAGTAGATACTCCCTTCCCCGAAGATGAGCTTACAGTATAAGTAGACAAGACAGACACAGGGTGGGGGAAAGGGATGTGACCCACAAGCAAAGTGAATAATGTGGAAGCACAAATGTCATACTAGTGCTATAATTTTTTCTGAAGGAGGCTAGGAGGAGATTCACACAACAGAAAAGGCAGGAAAGGAGAGTGATGAGAGGGATAGAGCAGATGAGAAGAGGGAAGGGAGAAAGGTATATGGGGCAGGTGAGATGTGGAGGGAAACTGAGGTATAGAGACATTAGCTGTTTGCTCCAGTCCCTTTCCCCAGTCAGCACAAGGCAAAGAAAGTCCAGTCAAAGCTGTGGAAAATATTATCAGTGTTCATGGGTGCCTGCTTCAGTTGCTTCTGCTGCTGCTCTGCTGGCTTTGCCCACTGGCTGGCTCCTCTCTGCTGTTTTTTTCCCCAGAGGATATGTGCCTGAGGAGGGAAGGCACTTAATGTCCACTGTGGATGTCTCCCCTGTACAGTTCTGGGGATGGCATTCATGAGGGAGGGCTGGCCCTGGTTAGGCCCCACTTTACTCCTCCCCCAGTGCAATAGTACCTACTTATGCTATTCTGGAAGCACAAGTCTAATATAGGTATCTGCCATTTCTGATCTTTTGTAAATATTTTGGAGATTATTTCCCCCATAATGTTTTGCTGTTTAGAAACTGTTTAGGAACTAACATTGTGGCTGGATCTCAGCAATGCTGCATTCCTGACTTTCACTCTATAGACAAAGGAGAGTCAGTTCAGGGACATTTAAAAAAATAGGAGATTTTGGGCGCGGGGTCTGTGGTTGTGGCTGTGAGCTCCCCTGCTCGAAACAGGAAGATACTGTGTTCCCTGCTGAAACCATCTGAGACACAGGCTAGGCCTCCTCTTAAGATTGCAGCAGGGATTCAGCATAAGGAGCAGACAGGCTAGAGTAGCTGAGGAGAGAAGGCCCACTGGCTCCTTTGGCCAGGCTGTGTTGTGATGGTGCAAGATCAAACACATCCATACCTCAGAGACTAGCAGTAGTTGGGAGAGGGGAAAGGAGAAACATCAGTGACACCCACTAGACACCCCAGCAGGAGGTGGAATAGATTTGGCCCACCCCGGAATGAGCGAGATGGCTTTGGAGGCTGGGATCAAGCACCCTGAAAGAGCTTTATGGGAGGAGGGAGACTAGTTGGTCTCATTGCAATAGAAACAGCTATTTGCAGGGGACAGGGACCACAGAAACATATACTTGGACAGTCATAAGAATATAAGAACAGCCATACTGGGTCAGACCAAAGGTCCATCCAGCCCATTATCCTGTCTACCTACAGTGGCCAATGCCAGGTGCCCCAGAGGGAGTTAACCTAACCGGTAAATATCAAGTGATCTCTGTCCTGCCATCCATCTCCACCCTCTGACAAACAGAGGCTAGGGACACCATTCCTTACCCATCCTGGCTAGTAGCCATTTATGGATTTAACCTCCATGAATTTATCTAGTTCTCTTTTAAACCCTGTTATAGTCCTAGCCTTCACAACCTCCTCAGGCAAGGAGTTCCACAGGTTGACTGTGCACTGTGTGAAGAACAACTTCCTTTTATTTGTTTTAAGCCTGCTGCCCATTAATTTCATTTGGTGGCCCCTAGTTCTTATATTATGGGAACAAGTAAATAACTTTTCCTTATTCACTTTCTCTACACCACTCATGATTTTATACATCTCTATCATATCCTCCCTTAGTCTCCTCTTTTCTAGTTGAAAAGTCCTAGCCTCTTTAATCTCTCCTCATATGGGACCCATTCCAAACGCCTAATCATTCAAAATGTGGGCGTACCATGGATTTATATAAGGGCAATAAGATATTCTCTGTCTTATTCTCTATCCCTTTTAGAATGATTCCTAACATCGTTTGCTTTTTTGACTGCCGCTACACACTGTGTGGATATCTTCAGAGAACTAGCCACGATGACTCCAAGATCTCTTCCCTGATTAGTTGTAGCTAAATTAGCCCCCATCATGTTGTATGTATAGTTGGGGTTATTTTTTCCAATATGCATTACTTTACGTTTATCCACATTAAATTTCATTTGCCATTTTGTTGCCCAATCACTTAGTTTTGTGAGATCTTTTTGAAGTTCTTCACAGTCTGCTTTGGTCTTAACTATCTTGAGCAGTTTAGTATTATCTGCAAACTTTGCCACCTCACAGTTTACCCCTTTCTCCAGATCATTTATGAATAAGTTGAATAGGATTGATCCTAGGACTGACCCTTGGGGAACATCACTAGTTACCCCTCTTCATTCTGAAAATTTACCATTTATTCCTACCCTTTGTTCCCTGTCCTTTAACCAGTTCTCAATCCATGAAAGGATCTTCCCTCTTATCCCATGACAACTTAATTTACGTAAGAGCCTTTGGTGAGGGACCTTGTCAAAGGCTTTCTGGAAATCTAAGTACATTATGTCCACTGGATCCCCCTTGTCCACATGTTTGTTGACTGCTTCAAAGAACTCTAATAGATTAGTAAGACATGATTTCCCTTTACAGAATCCATGTTGACTTTTTGTCCAACAATTTATGTTCTTCTATGTGTCTGGCAATTTTATTCTTTACTGTTGTTTCAACTAATTTGCCCGGTACTGATGTTAGATTTACCAGTCTGTAATTGCCGGGATCACCTCTAGAGCCCTTTTTAAATATTGGTGTTACGTTAGTTATCTTCCAGTCATTGGGTACAGAAGCCGATTTAAAGGACAGGTTACAAACCATAGTTAATAGTTCCGTAATTTCACATTTGAGTTCTTTCAGAACTCTTGGGTGAATGCCATCTGGTCCTGGCAACTTGTTACTGTTAAGTTTATCAGTTAATTCCAAAACCTCCTCTAGTGATACTTCAATCTGTGACAATTCCTCAGATTTGTCTCCTAAAAAGGACGGCTCAGGTCTGTGAATCTCTCTAACATCCTCAGCTGTGAAGACTGAAGCAAAGAATTCATTTAGTTTCTCCGCAATTCATTTAGTCTGCATCCCATCACCTTAAAAGCTCTGTGGGAGATGAATCCTCTTCTTTGAAAAACATTTGGTAGATGATACTGATGTAATAAACTGAACATTAGGCAGTAACTATCCCTAAACCTCACTTTTCTACATAGTGGAAAAAGGGGGTGTAGCATGGGTGCGGCTCCCTGGCCCCATCCCAAAAGGGACAAGTTACCCTTACATGTCCACACTGCCCACAGGTGTAACACGGCTGGTGCTCTACCCCGGGCCTCCTGGCCCCAGTACTGGGTTTCTCCCATCAGTCTCAGCGATCTTTTGGGAACTCCCTCCACAGGAGTTTCCCCAGGGCCTGCTGCCCCTCTGCTAGCCGCCCCAACTGTGTTTTCAAAGTCCACTGTACCTCCCACTGTCTCTGCTGAGTCTCCCTGAGCTCTTGTACAAGTCTCTCCAGCCTCTCAGGCTGTCGGAATGCCCCTTTCCTCAGGGGACCAGACCCGGGAGCCCAGCCTGGAATGGCACAGGAACCCTCTGTGAAGAATACCTCCGCTTATCGGGGATCCATCACCCCTTTCTTCTCTCCGCTTGGCAATCGTCCCAATCCTTGCCTTGCCCCTTATATCGGGGCGGACTGCACTTGCCTGCATTCTCCACCACTGTGTAGCAGGTGACGACTCACCAGCGCGGCACTTCCCGCTGGTCGTCCAGGAAATTAACTTTTTCAGCCTTGGAGCCCCCTCTGCCGGCTGGTATCCCGCATGCCTCAGACCCCCGTGTCCCTCCGAGGCCCTGGTGCCCCTTTATCATGGGTGCTGACCCCTGGCAGTACCCCCACTCTCTGGGTCTCTCCACCCAGGGGAACCCCCAACCCTCTATCCCAAACTTGCCTCAGTGGCTACTGCCAGTGACCATCTAGCCCCGGCACACTGGGGCAGACTGCAGTCTGTAAACCACTCACCATCAGCAAGGGGTGGGGTTGGACCTGCTGCCTTTGCATACCCTGGGCTGCACCTCTGCAACCCCACTACCCTTCCTGGCCTTTACCAAGGCTTGCAGCCTGGGGGTTTTCCAGCCTGGAGCTCCCCAGCTCTTCTGGCCTTTCCCCAGCTTTGCTCCACTCTACATACCCTGCTGAGCTCCCAAGCAGCTAGGCCCATTTCTCCACAGCTACAGAGACACTCTCTGAGCTCCTGGCCCACAACCATTTATAGGGCCAGCTGTGGCCTGATTGGGGTGTGGCCCCAGCTGTGGCTGCCTCCCTCATCAGCCTAGTCTTTGGCTCGCAGCCCCAGCCCTCTCCCAGGGCTGGCTGTAACCCTTTCAGGGCCGTAGCGGGTGACCATCCCGTAACAGGAGGGCAGCCACCATTTACGATTATCAGTGAAGATGGGCTTACCTTAACCGGAGCTAGGTTGCTAAACATTTAACAAGGGACTTCTTATTTACCCTTCTCCTCACCCACTTACACCCCAAGTGCCTTCTCAATGTGAGCCCTTGCCTTAGGGTAACTTTTTGTTCACCATATTTGTCTTGCAGCAGCTACAGTTAGCACCAAGCTGTTAGTAGCACTGTATGATTACAAGAGTTTTGTAGCAAAATGTACTTCCACTTTGCCCCTTATGGTGAGCGGTGCTGGCTGCAACTACCAACATTAATTTATATATGAAAAATGTTACAATTCATTAGAGCCACTCTTTACTATCATCAGTGAAGATGGACTGACAAAGACTACGTGGTCTACTGGCAACATTTGAAAAGATTATCTGTAAGAATCTATCTACCAGTTGTAGCTACTCTAGTGCCAGAAATTGTATATTCACTGATCACTTCCACAAGCAATTAATTGTTTCCTTTTTGATGAGGTTTTTTATACTTAATTTCCAACTCTTTATTTTGTAGCACTGGAGATAAGTGGCGTTCCAGAAGGAAAATGATAACTCCCACATTCCACTTCACAATCTTAGCTGATTTTCTAGAAGTTATGAACGAACAAGCCAATATTTTGGTTGATAAACTTGAAAAGAATGTTGACAAAGAGCCCTTTGATTGCTTTCTAGACATCACTCTCTGTGCCCTGGATATAATCTGTGGTAAGTCCTGGTGATGATTCAACAGTTGCTATAGAAGTGCTGTAAATGAGGACGAGACTACAGCTGTCCACAATGCTACAGTTTCATTTGTTGAGATAATTGACAAAAAAGCCCTGCTGGTCTTCCACCACTACTTTTGTATTATCAACACTGAACACATCTTTTCTGTTTTAATTGTTTGTGTTTATCTGAACAATCAAATATTGTGTTATGGGGTGGAACAGGAATATGGAATCTAACCTGAGGGAGAGTTAAAGGAACAGGAATATTAGGACTAGACTCACAAAGAGAGTACACATTTTAAAAAAAGAGAAACGCCATGAGATGAGGATGTAAATGGCTGCAATGCTTTCATGCAACACCTGGCCGTATGTTCTCAATGTACTGCTGGCTTTCCACCCAGCTAACGTATTCTTAATAAATTTCTCTTTTCTCTTTCTAGAAACTGCGATGGGCAAGAATGTTGGTGCGCAGAACAATAGGGATTCTGAATATGTCCGTGCTGTTTATAAGTAAGTGTAGATCTTTCAAGTCTGTCTTATAGTTTTGTTGGTGTAGGATTGAGAATGCCACTGTCAGCTATAGCACCTAAAATCTTTCTAAAGCAAAATCTGGTAGGACAACCAGGCCTGCACAAGAGCAACAGTTCACCTACGCACAAGGCCCGCAGTGCAAGTTAGGTCTTTTATTGCCCATGTGTGGGGATGAGGGAGTGTATATGGAGGTAGAGTGGCAGGATGATGGTAGAACCTATGCAGGCTGTACGTGCACAGAAGAGACCTCTGTAATGGCTCCACAAGGCCAGCTGCTGTAATGTGTGAACAGGTTGCAGTTGCAAATTGGCCTTTCCATAGCTAATATTGGCTGGACTAGTCACCACAGCTCCTCTGAGCCTTCTTTGGTGGGGGGGAATGGGGAGGAGGGGGGACACTGAATCTGTATAGCACATTGAGCCCAACTCACCGTTGATTTGCACCTTGTATAAACATTGACACAGTGCAGAGTGGGTGTGACATGATGTCAGGTTAGAATGGTAATGTTTTTCATTCGTCGTGCGTTAGTGTAAAAGACTACAGGAGGTGCAACACAACAGTGAAGTGAGAATAAATTACAGTCACACCATAGCAGTGTAAAGTGACCTTACATTGGGTGTAAGTGTAATTTATTCTAATTCCAAGGCCCCTTTTTATTGCCACAGCAGTATAAAAGCACCTTAGGCCTGGTCTACACTAGGGTGGGGGGTCGAACTAAGGTACGCGACTTCAGCTACGCAAATAGCGTAGCTGAAGTTGAACTACCTTAGTTCGAACTTCTTACCTGTCCAGACGCCGCGGGATCGAAGTCCGCGGCTCCCCTGTCGACTCCGCCACCGCCGTTCGTGGTGGTGGAGTTCCGGAGTCGACGGGAGCGCGTTCGGAGTTCGAACTATCGCGTCTAGATTAGATGCGATAGTTCGAACTCCCTGAAGTCGAACGCTACCCGTCGACCCGGCCGTAAGTATGGACGTACCCTTAGTGACCATAAGAATCAGACCATACAGGTCTACATTAGATTAGATTAGACCAAGCATTGCATTGGTAATACAATGATTTGTTTTGTGACTGATCCTATTGGAAATGCAGATCAATATTGTGGACTTCAGTAGAGTTATTCCAGATTTACATTAGTGTGACCAAGGGCTTGGCTACACTTGCAGATGTGCAGCGCTGGGAGTTACAGCTGTCTTTGTGTAGGGAAAGCGCTGGAGTGTGGCCACACTGACAGCTACCAGCACTGCAATGTGGCCACATTTGCAGCATTTGCAGCGCTGTTGGGAGTGGTGCATTATGGGCAGCTATCCCAGCATTCAAGTGGCTGCAACGTGCTTTTCAAAAGACGGCGGTGGGGTGGAGTGTGACAGGGAGCGTGCGGGAGACAGACAGCTTGGCTACACTTACAAATTTGCAGCGCTGCAGCAGGGTGTGAAAACACACCCTGCTGCAGCGCTGCAAATTGCGGCGCTACAAAGCGCCAGTGTAGTCAAAGCCCCAGCGCTGGGAGCCGCGCTCCCAGCGCTGTCCGTTATTCCCCACAGGGAAGTGGAGTACGGACAGCGCTGGGAGAGTTTTCTCCCAGCGCTGGTGCTTTGATTACACTTAGCGCTTCAAAGCGCTGCCGCGGCAGCGCTGCCGCGGCAGCGTTTTGAAATGCAAGTGTAGCCAAAGCCAGAGAGAGTGGATTTTTGGAGCTGACACTGTGTCAGCTCCCTGCCTTGCAAGTTCTAAGGACTGGAAGATACACAGCACCAACCTTCAATCATTTTAAAAGTTTGGACCCCTTCCCCCACCCCTCTCTGATTCACTAAATGCAAATAGCCTTCAGACCAGATAAGCAGCTTCTCCAAAACGGACTTCCCCCCCCCCCACCGCCGTGTTGCTTCTCTCCTTAAGCAAACACTAGCTGTGAACATTCCAAAAGAATTCCCCTGCCTGCCTCTGCTGGAGCAAACAGGAGCTGTGTTTATTTTTTAGATAAGGTGCTCCGGGAGCCCGGAGATCACAACAAAACAGCAGAGTGGCTGAACAGGCATTCTGGGATACCTCCAAATACCTTGGAGGCCAATTACAGCGCTTTTGGTGGCCACACTTGCGGAGCAGCGCTGCATCGCCAACGCTGCAATCCTTATACCCCAGGCAGAGCAGGAGTACAGCCAGCGCTGCAGCCAGGGAGATGCAGCGCTGTATGTGCCTTGCAAGTGTGGACGGTGACTAAGTTGCAGCGCTGTAAACCCACCACCAGCGCTGCAACTCTCCAGTGTAGCCAAGCCCCAAGAGAAAAAGTTGGCCTTAGGGTTTTTTTTCATAGTGGCAAACTTCTTGGATTAATACTGATTTGTATGGGAAAATAGATTTCACTGGACAGAATCATTTCTATAAATAAAAATGTGAAAAGTATTATAGCTGGTACTGAGCATTATAATTAATTAAAAGTGGATTGAGGGCATCCCTAAAGATTAGACAAAATGGTTTGTGTCAGCTACATCAAGTGGTACTTGCATCATCCTGTCCAGGACCAGGAAATTTAGACCTTATTAGACTCTGGTGGACATGTTGTGAATATGTTTTTAGAAATAAATATTATAATGCTATTTTTGTTACCCTAGGATGAGTGACCTCATTCATCATAGACAGAAGTCTCCTTGGCTTTGGCCTAACTTGATGTACCCTATGTTCCAAGAAGGAAGGGAACATAATAGAAGCCTCAAGATCCTTCACAGTTTTACTGACAACGTAACCAGTTATTCCTTTTTCTATTGTGTTCCCAGCAATGAAGAGAAATAATGTAGTAAATATAGAGATTCCAGATTGTGAATGTGGTGACAGAGAATCAGCCATTGGGAACAACGCCTTATCTGTGGTACATACATAATAGGAGAACTGAATGTTTATGATATTCAGTCCCTAAAGAAATCCTCTGAAGAGGAGAGATAATGTGACTTAGAACTTGTTGCTTGAGTGTTGGTTTTAGCCAATGGGTCCCCCTCACATGGTAATAGTATAACTTAGTTGTAACTGGTGGTAAAAAAAAAAACCACATAGAATCATCCTAATTCCTTTAACATGCAATTTTCTGAACATTTTAAAATAATTGGAGCACTTCACCCTAAGGCCTGTAACAGCTAAAATATTTTAAAATGGCATTCTGCTTTGCTCTGGTGCTTTGTCCAGTACTTAAATATTTCAGTTCAGATCTGAAATTTTGAGAAAATGATAGAAATTTGGACTGCATGGAAAACTTAAATATAAAAACCCCAATGAATACACTTCAGGAAGGAAAAAATACATGGAGATGACCTATTTTTTTATAAAAGTCCACTAGTTTCTCTTAATTTTAAATCCATAGAAGTAACATCTGATTTTAATTCATTTTCTCCAGCTTAACATGGGTTACCAGTCAAATCCTGTCTTTCTTTCTATAACAACTTGATGCTGATTTGCATTCTGTGTGAGGCACTATCACTGTACAGTATTATAATATTGCTTACTACAGACATGGTGTTGAAGACTCAGAATCAAAGCAATGAGCCAGCATGGACCTAAAAACTCAGATTCTACATGATTCACAACCCTGACTTGGGCAAACTCAGTGTACAATAGGAAAACAAATACTAAGGGAAATACTAAGGGGGTGGGTATAGATGTCGCTTAATATCGCCAACCAGCGCATAGTATGGAGTCAGCGGTAGAGTCAGTCTTTAAATATCTGGGATAAAAGTTATTTTAAAGTATGTATATTTTAAAGTACCTGTATTTTAAAGTAGTGGCCACACACTTAGAGGGTGGAATCTAAACTGTTGAAAAAATAATACACTGCTACCTCGATATAACGCCACCTGATATAACACCAATTTGGATATAACGCGTTAAAGCAGTTCTGGGGGGGGGGGGGAAGGGGGGGCTGGTGCACTCCGGTGGATCAAGTCAAGTTCAATATAACACGGTTTCGCCTATAACGTGGTAAGATTTTTTGGTTCCCAAGGACAGCGTTATATTGAGGTAGAGGTGTATATTGATTTATTTATATCTAAGGTTATTGCAGAAAAAGCCCATGAAATAGAGAACCACACACAACAGAAAGATGACTTTGATGACAACTGCGAACAAAGTGGGCCCAAAAGGAGAAGGGCTTTTCTTGATATGCTTCTCAGTACAACTGATGATGAAGGGAACAAACTGAGCTACATGGATATTCGAGAGGAAGTGGATACTTTCATGTTTGAGGTACTCCAACTAAACTGAATGGTCCCAATCTCTTCCCACAATGAATCTCTTTATACTTCTAATCGCTTTTGTTAGCTGTCTTTGGATCCTTTCCATTACACTTATATCGGTTGTGACAGGATGAGTGGAAATGATCACACTGCATCTGGTTCCCTGCTGTACTGCTCCAGTTTTCTGCTGGTGTAAATCTGTACTCCTGGAGACAATGGAATTAATGTTACTGTGGTCGCTATTATTCTATGTCATAATTAGAGAACATTTGATTAAAATTAAGCTTGTACTAAAATCTGTTGCTAGTGAACATTCTCTTGTTTTCTTTAGCATATAGTACCTGAATGGCTGAGTTTTATGTTTGCCATATATAATCTTAGCAAAATTAAATTGCTTTGCCCTCTTCTGATAATTGATGGTAATACTGTATATTTTATCGTAGGATAGGAAAGATAGTAACTAAAAAGTCAGGTATACTTACATTTCATTGTAAAGCGGTGAAGAATGGTAAATGCTCTTCCAAGAGTTGACTGAGGAAAAAATAGTGACTTTAAGATTGCTATATAGTGTTTAAATTATTGTGACTGTTGAGAGAGATTTAGTGAGTCAACAAGTTTATGTCTACAAGGAAGCAATAGCAAACCTCTTCCTCATAGATACTGAAAGTGGAGGAAGACCCTTCACCCAGCCAACATAGAAAAGCTAAGTAATAGAAGAGGGCTGGCAAACGGACTTCTGCTTATTAATTATTATGATTTGCTTCCGTTTTTTTCTTATCTTAGTCTCCATCCATCCTATTACATAACTGGTTATTTCTTGTTCAGTCTTAGGTACCAAATTGTTACATGATTCATATTGTCTTACCCTTTCTTCTGTATCTGTACAGTTAGGCTACACCACTATGATATCCCTAATTCTTTGTATATATTTATCTTCATATGCATGAGGACAATGCAGATCTGAACATCTGAGTAAATCTGTACTTCTAGGGGCATGATACAACAGCTGCTGCTATGAACTGGGCCATCTACTTACTTGGATGCCATCCTGAAGCCCAGAAGAAAGTTCACAGAGAATTGGATGAAGTGTTTGGTAAGTTTCTACTCTTTCCTTGGATGTAGGTGAGATTTTGCATGGTACAGGATATGGTTTACATATTCATTTCTGTGTAGAGGTTTAAAAAGGCAAATAAACCACAGAACTGCCACTGTATGTGCTGTAACTCTTCTGCGGAGAACTCAATGTCACTAGGAGTTGGTTGGATGCTAAGGGAGTGGTGACAAATTTCAGTACTCAGATTGTAGGCTTTTTGGGGCAAGAACCATCTCTTCTATCTTTGTACAGTGCCTAGCACAATGGGGTCCTAGTCCATGACTGGGGCTCTTCAATGCTATCTCAATACAAACAATACATAATAATAGTTTAAGGACATCACAAGAATGAAATAGAGATAAATGATTCAAACCCATAAGTACAGTGGGGCAGTTGTAGTTTGGTCGTTGTTTAAGATAGCTGTGAGCCTCTTAAAATAGCTTGTGTGTTTAATCTGATTAGCACAGTTGTTTCTCACACCACTGTCCTGATTCTGATCAGGGAACTCTGACCGGCCTGTCACAGTGGATGACTTGAAGAAGCTCCGATATCTTGAGTGTGTTGTTAAGGAAGCCCTTCGTCTCTTCCCTTCTGTTCCATTCTTTGCCCGCACCACAAGTGAAGATTGCCATATTAGTAAGTAGTTCTCAGCCTTTTGTGTGTATTCATCATTTTAGGTATGATAAATATCTGCTCCATCAAGGTGGTGCCCGCATCAAGAATTGGTTTTAAGTTTTGTATCCATTTAGAGAAAGCCACTTACTTCACTGGCATGTTGATACTATTTTTGCAGGAGGATTTAAGATACCAAAAGCAACAGAGGTAGTTGTGGTTCCTTACGTACTGCACAGAGAACCGGAGATTTTTCCAGACCCGGAAGAATTTAGGCCTGAGCGATTCTTCCCTGAGAATTCTAAGGGAAGGCACCCATATGCATATGTGCCATTCTCTGCTGGACCCAGAAACTGTATTGGTACGTAGTAAAGTGTACTAGGTCCCATATATGTTTATTTTCTCACCGCTTAGGTGAAGATGCCTTTGCTGTAGTACGCACAACAGAGCCTATGAATTTGAATGGAGATTTCAGGTCTCTGTGGCTGATAACTGCAGCAGAGCAATTTTTACCAGGATCTCACATTTTCATTGTCGCAACATTTTCTCTCTTCCTGTGGGGTTCTTCAGGTGATCTTATTTCTTATACCCATGCTAATTAATTATTGTTTCTAGAGCACCCAAAGAAGTCTGGACGCTTTGGAGACATAAAGATTCCTGCCTAGATAGATGGCAGTCTGAATAATAGACATTGTACAGAGAAGGGGTTGAGGGAATGGTGAGATACAACATAAGACACCTTTTTTAAATCTACATCTCTTTTGAGTTAAATCTTTGGCTAAGGGCTTGTCTGCACTTGAAACACTACAGCAGTGTAGCTGCAGCATTCTGTGTATACACTGCGTTTGCTGATGGGAAGGATTCTCCCCTTAGGATAGGTAATCCATGTCCCCGAGAAGGGGTAGCAAGGGCGACGGAAGAATTCTTCCGTCGACCTAGCACTGGCTACCCCGGGGGTTAGGTTGGTATAGCTGCGTTTCTCAGGGAAGTGGATTTTTCACACCCCTGAGAGATGAAGCTATACTGATGTAAATTTCTAGTGTAGACTTGGGCGAATTGTCTGGTCCGTGACCCTTGTCAATTTGCTTAGTTCTTTTTTTTATTTCTATTTTTTTGACTCTCCTCTTTTCTTGTCAACCTTTGATCATCTGCCTAATTCCTCCCCCCTCTATCACACCAGCACACTCTATTTTTAGGATAAATAAATAGACATAATTCTGTCCTTCCTCCTGTGCGTGCACATCCATTCAACCCTAAATTTGGCCCATATTGGTTTATAATCTGTGACACGAGATGCACAGTTATTCCCATGCTGCATTTTGTGGGAAACCTTTGACATGCAATTACGAGTACTAAACTACTACTGTTTCTGTTCCAATTTAACCTGAAGGCCAACGCTTTGCACAGATGGAAGAGAAAGCTGTTCTAGCCATCATCCTACGGCACTTTTGGGTGGAAACAAGTCAAGAGCGAGAAGGGCTTGGCCTCGTGGGAGAACTAATACTTCGCCCACATAAGGGCATCTGGATCCAACTGAAGAGGAGAAGAAAGGGTGTGTCATAAGAAGAAAGCTCACAAGGATTTTAGATCTTAAAACGTGCTATAATAATCTCAGCTAGCAGCTGATTCTTCTTGAGATTTATGTAAATCTCTGCATTTTAAATGATTGTAACCATTTATAAAGGAACTCAGTATCAAATTACTAGAAGGGGTTTTTCTTGTTCAGTTTCTGTTTCTGGCACTTTGTTCACACAGCAATCCTCACCAAATGAGCTTCTTTCCTTAGGATGCAATGAAAACGGAGGTAGTGTCGATCGTAACCTCCCTCCCTTAATAGAGCAGGTACTGGAGAACAAGGTGGGGATTCTGTATCTGGCTGGCCTGTGCACAAAATGAGAAGTTTGGTTGCCAGCACAAATAATCATTTACAAAGGAACTAAGTATCAAATTATTAGAAGAGGTTTTTCTTGTTGTTCAGTTACTGTTTCTGGCACTTTATTCACACAACAATCCTCACCACATGAGCTTCTTTCCTTAGGATACAATGAAAACAGAGGTAGTGTCGAGCGTAACCACCCTCCCTTAACAGAGCAGGAACTGGAGGACAAGGTGGGGATTCTGTATCTGCCTAGTCTGTGCACAAAATGAGAAGTTTGGTTGCCAGCACAAATAACTAATAATTTGGCATGCAGGGCCAACATCTGTTGCAATACCCAGGTCCTGTGGAAAAACAAGTATGTTGATCATGTAATTAAAGACTGTATCGTACTTAGAGCTGCATGAATAATGGATTTGTAAGTTTGCTGGCAATTCAAAAAAAATGACAAAAACCATTTTGTTTTGGATTGAACCATTAATGAAATTATTCAGCGTATTGAACAGTCAACAAATTTTAAGTTGGGCCAAAACAAAATGTTTTGAGCTGAAAATTTTCATTCTAGTTTTGGGCCTTTTTATAAAAACAAAGCCTGGATTCACGAGAGGTGGTGGGAAAGAGCTTCCTAGTAACCTTTAGACGAGGGATTTGGGTACTTTTGTAGGATGTGGGAGACTCGGATTCATTTCTCTCCCTTCCTGATCATAGAATCATAGAATATCAGGTTTGGAAGGGACCTCAGGAAGTCATCTAGTCCAACCCCCTGCTCAAAGCAGGACCAATCCCCAACTAAATCATCCCAGCCAGGGCTTTGTTAAGCCTGACCTTAAAAATCTCTAAGGAATGAGATTCCACCACCTCCCTAGGTAACCCATTCCAATGCTTCACCACCCTCCTAGTGAAAAAGTTTTGCTAATATCCAATCTAAACCTCCCCCAGTGCAACTTGAGTCCGTTACTCCTTGTTCTGTCATCTGATACCACTGAGAACAGTCTAGATCCATCCTCTTTGGAACCCCCTTTCAGGTAGTTGAAAGCAGCTATCAAATCCCCCCTCATTCTTCTCTTCTGCAGACTAAACAATCCCAGTTCCCTCAGCCTCTCCTCATAAGTCATGTGCTCCAGCCCCCTCATCATTTTTGTTGCCTTCCGCTGGACTCTTTCCAATTTTTCCACATCCTTCTTGTAGTGTGGGGCCCAAAACTGGACACAGTACTCCAGATGATGCCTCACAATGTCGAATAGAGGGGAATGATCATGTCCCTTGATCTGCTGGCAGTGGCCCCACTTATACAGCCCAAAATGCTGTTAGCCTTCTTGGTAAAAAGGGCACATTGTTGACTCATATCCAGCTTCTTGTCCACTGTAACCCCTAGGTCCTTTTCTGCAGAACTGCTGCCTAGCCATTCGGTCCCTAGTCTGTAGCAATGCATGGGATTCTTCCATCCCAAGTGCAGAACTCTGCACTTGTCCTTGTTGAACCTCATCAGATTTCTTTTGGCCTAATCCTCTAATTTGTCTAGGTCCCTCTGTATCCTGTCCCTACCGTCCAACGTATCTACCACTCCTCCAAGTTTAGTGTTATCTGCAAACTTGCTGAGGGTGCAGTCCACTCCATCCTCTAGATCATTAATGAAGATATTGAACATTAATGAAGATATTGAACAAAACCGACCCCAGGACCGACCCTTGGGGCACTCCTCTTGATACTGGCTGCCAACTAGACATGGAGCCACTACCTGTTGAGCCCAACGATCTAGTCAGCTTTCTATCCACCTTACTGTCCATTCATCCAACCCAGACCTCTTTAACTTGCCTACAAGAATACTGTGGGAGACTGTATCAAAAGCTTTGCTAAAGTCAAGGAATAACACGTCCACTGCTTTCCCCTCAGCCGCAGAGCCAGTTATTGATATAGAGAATGTATTTAACTTCACAGATACTCTCCACATTCAGGGAAGTGTCCTAGCTTCTGAGCTATGGTGCAGGGTTTGGGCTATGGGGTCATTGTCTGGCTTTTCTCTAGCCTATGATTATCCATTGTCATCATGAATGACTAGGAATTGCAACCTGTCTTGACACAGCTGAGCAGCTGGACGTCTGAACCCTAGCAGGAGCCTCAGTCTAGGCGGTCTCCCTCCTATCTTATCTGATCTGGTAGGCATGCTTACTCACTGTCTTCCAGATTGTACCCCACACAAAACACAGCTGAGGGAGGTGCTGCTGCCCCCATCCCAGACCCTAAGAGTTAGAGCACTCACTAGAGATGGGGAAGATATGGATTCATATCCCCACTTTGCCTGCTTCAAAGCAGACATCTGAATCCCCCCCTCCATTTCTCATCTTGTAGGTGAGTGCCCAAAGCCCCAGGCTACAGGGTAGGGTATTCTGGTGAGGTTGTCTTTCAGTGTCTCCTGATGAAGCTGTTCCACTTGTATAACATACTTAAGTATTCATTGGCGCTGGGACTGTAGCTGGGGTCACCCAGGTGAGTGCTCTAGTCCCTGGGCTATCGAGTCATTCTCACTGTCTTTCAGGCCCAATATCCCTTTAAGGGCTGGGGACTTAGGCATTTCCCACTGGCTTGCTTATGTGGCTCCCTGCTCAGCTTGCTGGATTTTATGAATCCCCTTCTTAGCCACTTAGCTCTCCCCAGGCATGAGGTGGCAGGGCCCTAAACCTCAGGCATTATAACACCAAATCTAAATCCCCGTATTGAACCTAGGCCCATATCTTCAAAAGTATTTAGGTACCTAATTCTAACTGATTTTCCTGAGAGTTAGGCAGCTAAATATCTTTAAGGAGCTGGTTCCTAGCCCCTACGTGCCACCAATGGGTGTGAGTCTCCTGCAAGAGCGAGGAATCATTTAGGTGAGTTGTGCCCAGATAATCTTAGCAGGCAATCCACTCCCTATGCTGCAGAGGAAGGCAAAACCCCACCAAGGTCCCTGCCTATCTGACCTAGAGAAAATTCCTTCCTGACCCCAAATGTGACAATCAGTTTAACCCTGAGCCTGTGAGAAAGACACACCAGCCAGGCAGGTGAGAAAAAGGATTTTCTCTGTACCATCTCAGATGACTGGTCCAACCTGTCCTATGTCTTGTCTCCAGGTGTGGCCAATTCTTGATGCTTCATAGGAAGGCATAAAAAACCCCAAAATACATCTGGCCAACTATGCATCAGGGAAACAGATTCTTTTCTGGCCACAGTAGGTGACCAACTGGAACATGAGAGCTGATTATAGTCATTGTCTTAATGCAGAGCTGCAAGTGTTATGAGCATGTTGAAGCAGTGCAGTAATCGTATTGTTTTCATGGCCCATAAAGGAAGGGCATGAACAGGGCATTCATAAAATTCATAGATTCCAAAACCAGAAGGGACTACCATGACCATGCAGCCCACCCATTCAAACACATAGGCCATACAATTTCTCCCAGAAGCTGGACTAAAGCATATCTCTTGAAAACATGTCTAATCTCACTTTAAAGACTCTAAGTGATTGTGAATTGACCTAAGGAATTGCATCCTATTTCAAGGTTAAATTGTCTCACTGCATTCTAGCAACTGGATCTTGTTATGCCTGTGTCAGCATAATTGAAAAACTCCCCACTATCAGATATCTTTTCCATGGGTAAGTACCTAAGCACAGCCATCAAAACACTTCTCAACCTTCCCATCAAAAAGTTTGTGATAGGCAGAGCTTGTCTCAGGGGTCACCCTCAGGCAGTTTCAGAGCCCCTTTCCCCTTTCAAAGGTCTTTTTGGGTTTTGGTAAAGCTGTTTGGGTGGCAAAGGCTTGCCAGCTGTTTCCCTCCCAGCTACTCTGTAATGAGAGTCAGCTGCTTCTAAAGCACAGTTTCTTTATTCCTGGTCGGGGTGACCCGTCCATATAGGTGAACTAGGCGGTGTCAAGTTAAACAGGGTGCCAAATTCGAGGAAAAAAATCAAATAAAGAAAAAGAAAAAAAAATGAAAAAATACAAATATAATAACAAAGATGTAATTATTTCAATTCCTGTGCGCAAATGGAGGAATATGAATTATAATTAATTTCTCTACATTTCTGAGAATTTATTAATATGTCAAATCTTTTATTTACTGCAAAAATAAATATTTTAGTGATTTTTTTTTCAATTTGCAACGTAGGGTCAAGATGACCCACTCTGCAATTTTGATAAGCAATAACTCAGCCACAATGAAACACATCTGCCAGCAGCAAGAGCTGCAATGCTAGTGACATCTAACTCGAATATACATCAAGGTCGCATAGCTGGAAATTCATGTAGAGCGGAGATATTGCAAGTTGATACATGTCAAACGGTCATTTTAACACACGTCACAGGTAGATGGTTACGAATCAAGTGAATACTGTGGAAAATTGTGTTTCGTGGTGCCAAAGAATAAAGAATAACATCTTTCAGCATTATAAATCCAAAATGTGAGTATCTTTAAGCATTATTAAACCTTAGTATTATTATCAGGCTGTATAATTATGAACTTTTCTTTGTTATACCTGGTTCACATGTAATTAGGTCCATACAAGAAAAGTAACAGAGTTAATGCTTAATAGACTACGAAAGTGATGATGTCACACTCCAAGCAGGTAACCATGAGGAAGGGGATTACTTTCCAAACAACTGGTGTTGGGTTATAATGTTGAAAAAGGTCATTTTGTTTCCATGTAAATGCGGTAACTAACTGTTTTAAATAGGTAAGTGAGTGTATGTTACTAATCATTGAACCTTTAAGCAGTGAAAAGATGTGTTGGGATGTCTGCAATGTGGTCTAAATCGCCAACTATGTGATGGGTGTGTCAGCCATCCTTAACGCTATAATGCTTGCAGTCGGGAGCACAGTTTTTGGTACATCACTTACTGAAAATGTTTCAAAGGACTGGAAAAGCATATCTTCAATTCTCTCTTCACATGAAACGAGTACAGAACATTTGGAATGTTTTCAAAATTGGAAAGAACTTGAATTATGATTGAAAAAAAGGAAAAACTATCGATGAAGAAAATTTATGTGTGATCAAGGAAAAAGAAGACTATTGGCAACTGTGATGGACTCAGGCCAGAAGGATATAAGAGGGTAGTGGAAGGCGGGTATATCAGCCTCAGAATGAGCAGGTCCCCGTTCCCTGGATAGCCAAACAAGGGCTACTCCAGGCCAATCAAGACACCTGACGCCAATTTAACCAGTTAAGGTCGTTAGGCTAATGCCAGCACCTGACCTCAATTAACTGAGAAAGAGTTAAGGCTGTTAGGCTAATGGAGACAGCTGGAACCAATTAAGGTCCCACTTATACTGCTTTAAAAGCTCTCCTTTCCAGTTCTCTCGAGAGGAGCCCAGGTGAAAGGAGCTGGAGGAGAGGAAGCATTACTGAGCCCTGAGGTAAGGGTGAAGCTTGGAAAAGGGGAGCACGGGGAAGTGGCCCAGGGAATCAAACCAGTGTCAGTGAAGGAGGGAAGCTTATAACAGATGCTACCATTAGGGTCCCTGGGCTGGAACCCAGAGTAGAGGGTGGGCCCGGGTTTCCCCCGCCCTCCCCCCGCATGATCTACAGAGATCCCTTTCAAAGGGGAAACAGACTTTGGTCCAAGCAGGAGACCAAACAGTGCCTACGGAGCTCTAAGGAGCAACAGAGACTGTGGGTATTCCACCTTCCCACCTCCCATACTGGCCTGTGATGAAAATAGCTCAATAAGTTGTAACCTCTGCCACCATACCGGGAGAGGGCGGTCATCTTGAGGACCTTAGTGAGCTTCTGAGGCCACTGTATCTGCCAGGAAGCACGGGACCCACCAATACAGGCTTGGAGCTTTTTCACACAACAAATATTAGAGCGTCTGATTGCTTTAGTGAGAGTTCTCGGTGGGCAAAATTTAGCATTCTGCGGCCATGGTATAAATGAAAAATTATACACACCAGGTAATGGAAACTTTTTAAAATTTGTTGAATACCTAGCTTTGTTTGATCCAGTCATGAAGGAGCATCTACGTAAAATAACTGATCATGAAACACAGGTTCATTACTCAGGAAAAAATATGCAGAATGAACTGATTCAAATCCTAGCAAATGCCATTAAAAAGAAAATGGTAGAAGCTGCCCATTCTGCAAAATACTTTTCAATAATACTGGACTGTACACCAGATGGGAGTCATGTTGAACAAATGATGATGATCATTCATTTTGTGGATATGGAAAAGTCTGCAGATGAAGATAATGTTGAAGTGCTCATAAAGGAACAGTTTTGTGAAGGAGACCACTGAAGGAGACGACAGGAGCATTTATGGCTGAAACTATTCTACAAAAGCTTGAAACAATGTCATTATCTGTTGAATACTTATGTGGCCCAGGTTGTGATAATGGGAGTAATATGAAGGGTAAAGACAATGGTGTGCAAAGGAGAATGATGGAAATCAGTTCTAGGGCCTTTTTTGTTCCTTGCACTGTGCATTCTCTGAATTTGGTTGTCAATGATGCTCCTAGATGCTGCTTGGAGGCAAGCAGTTTCTCTGACCTGGTGCAATGTGTTTATGTGTTTTTTCTCAGGCTCAACATGCCGTTGAGAGATTCTGACTCGCTATGTGAATTCTCTAACTGTGAAACCACTTAGTCAGATAAGATAAGAGAGTCACAGAGATGCTTTGAAGCCTCTTTGATATGAACTTGGAAACATTTATGATGCCCTAATTGAAGTTTCTGATGATACTACCTTTACTGGATCATCTGGCAATACGGCACGTTCAGATGCAGAAGCTCTTGCAAATGGCCTTTCCAAGTTCAAATTTGTGACTTCACACATTTTGTGGTATAATATCCTTTTCAATATTAACCTCACTAGTAAGCAGCTTAAGGAAAAGAACTTGAACATACATTCTGCTATTCAAAAACTGCAGCAAACTAAAAACATTCTGGAGGAATTCAGAAGTGATGAAGGGTTCAAAAGAACACTGGTAGATTCGAGCTTGAGCCAGTTTGCACTCGGCAAAAGAAATAGCAGTTTTCGTATGAAGGACGAGCCAGAGCCATTCAGAACCCAAAACAAAGGTTCAAAGTGAATTTCTACTTTGTAGTCCTTGATACTGCTCGGTTTCACTCGGTTGACAAAAGATTTCAACAGATGCAGCAGCTAGAGTCAGTATTTGGCTTTCTATATGATATCCACAGCTTGCAAAAGAAAACAGCAAAACAGATAAGAGAATTTTGTATAAAAATGGAGTTGGCATTGACTCATGAAAATTCAAAAGACATTGATGCTACAGCTTTGTGTAGTGAGCTTCAGGCTTTTTCAAGACGACTTAGGAAACATTCCACTCCTGAAGAAGTACTGAAGTTTGTTTGTGAAAATAAACTCTCAGACAGTTTTCCAACTTTGCTAGTTTCCGTAGCTAGTGGGGAATGTAGCTTCTCAAAGTTAAAATTGATAAAAACATATCTGCGTTCAACAATGGTGCCATAATGTCAATAGAGTATGAAATAGCTGGAAAACTGATTCTAAAAGAACTAGTGACAGAATTTTCAAAACTTAAAGCAAGAAAAGTCATGTTTTATGAGCACAGAGTGTTTTTTATTTGGAGTGTTTTGTAAATACAGGTTAAAGTTCATTGAAGAGTTTTCTTATTTCTTTCTATATTGGATGTGGTGGTTTTGGGAGTTAAAGCAGGATAGTGTAATGGATGATTTTGGATTTGTAATAATAAAAATTATAATCAACATTTTAATGCATTTTTATTTGAAACCAGACTGAAAAATCATCTAGCTGTCGTGTACAAATCTATTCTGAAAATTTCATGTCTCTGTTTTATCTGATCTTAGAAACATTGGTTGGACAGATGGACAAACCGAATAATTAAGCCTCTATTTAAAAAAAAAAATGCTTAATAAACATTAAAAGGAAAAAAGGGGCAAAATGTTTCTCAGTTTATCAAAAACCTGAGCCTTTATCAGCCCCCCGCCCCTCCCGAGCGCCGCGCCGCCCAAGTCCCCGCCCCTCCCGAGCGCCGCGCCGCCCAAGTCCCCGCCCCTCCCGAGCGCCGCGCCGCCCAAGTCCCCGCCCCTCCCGAGCGCCGCGCCGCCCAAGTCCCCGCCCCTCCCGAGCGCCGCGCCGCCCAAGTCCCCGCCCCTCCCGAGCGCCACGCCGCCCAAGTCCTCGCCCCCCCCAAGCGCCACGCCGCCCAAGTCCCCGCCCCCCTCCCAGCACCACTAGGTCGTGCCTTCCATTGACTTCAGTAGGCTTTGGATCAAGCCCAGTGAGCACACTGTAGCATTTTATCCCAAATACGTTCCATTGGCTGCTGTTGTACTATTCTGTATAATGAGCGGCTGGCAATAACCATTGTTTTATAAATCAATTGCATAGAATAGGAGGTGTACCAGCTGCTTTAAAAACATGTAAGAAGACATGATTCCATCTCCAAGTACCTTACAGAGCTATGGGCTAAATTGTCACTAGCTCTAAGTGCCTGTGCATAGGTGGAAGGGAGTGTAAGATATCATCTTGTTCTCTTGCATGGGATACTTATTCCACTAGTTGCAGCCCAAGAGGGAAGCAGGAGGAGGTGGGAAAAGGTCAGGGACTTGGCTCTGCACCCTCAATGCACTGGCCAGAGTGGTTGTTAAAGAACACTGCACCAGTTGAGGCCTGTCATAGTTTTCTACTTCCCTGGAGCAGAGAATAGCTCAGAGGCCTGTGATATGCAAGAGGTCAGACTAGATGATTTGGGCTTAAACTCTATCTTGGCCAAGATTTTCCAAAGCAATTTATGATTTTGGTTGCCTCAGTTTTTGGGGCATGATTTCAGAGTGCTCAGCAGTCTATGAGAGTCAAGCCCCATTTAAAGTGTCTCCAGCTGAGCTCCAAAAAGTTGAGGCTATCATGACTTTGTTTCAGTGCGACCTATGGAATGAAACTTGCTCCCCTTGGCTTGGGTCTCAGCCCAGCCCATCCCGCTTTATATATTCTTTTTGCATTTAGACACATGATTTTTTTTAAGATACTATTCTGGTCTCCTTACCTTTGTGTGTATGCATTTAATTTGGCTTGCACTAACAATTTCCTCCTATGGAGAACTATAAGAAGTATGCTTTGATGAGGATCCCAATAAGCATCTTGTATCTTCTGGGCTTAGCTGTGCAGTGAAACCAAGCCACTAACCTAATCATTAGCTTCACCTAAGCACCCTAGTCTCTTCTCTGCCTGTTGGTAGAACATGTGGTACATCAAAGTGTATTGTTGAAAGGAACCCCACCAAAATGAATCTGGTAAGGGTAAGTGCTAATTACCCATGTAGTCTTTCAGGCAAGTGTCACCATGCACATTGTTTATTTACAGAAGTGGAATGCAGAGAAGAGCTTGGATCAGATTTTCAGATGTACTGAACTCTGGGAGCAAGTGGCTGCCACCAAAAGGTCAAGAGTGGATGTCAACAAATTTTAAGGGATTTTGAATGGCCTTGACCTGCAAAAAGTTTAAATTTTTTTGGTTAACATAATAATAGGTTTCAACAAGGTGGGAAAACTATGGCCAGGTTTGAGCCCTTCAGTTCTCACAATAGGGTCCAAAATTCTGATGACTATTCAGGCATATTTTATAACATGTTGTTTTACAATACACTGTTTCAGTAGGTTTAATTGTTAATATCCATTGTGAGGAAGAACGTTCCCTCTGCAAGGGGCTGATTCCATTTTTGACACCATCTCCTGCTGCGACCCTGATGGAGTTCCCTAGGCAAAACTTTTCAAACTGGGTGGCCTAGAGTTAGGCACCTAGTTCTATAAGGGCTTGATCCTGTGCAGATTGAGGTCAATGGCAAACCTTTCACTGACTTTAATGGTGCAGGATCAGGCCTTAAGTGCTGAGTACCCACAGCTTTCACTGATTTCTGCTTAATGCCAGTTGCAGGATTTGGTCAGTGTAGGGAATCCACAAAACTAAGAACATCCATAGCAGTTTAAAATGCCTTTTTTGTCACTTACCTTTTATTGAGCTCACTAACTTGCAGTGGTTTCTTTATCCAATGGTAAGGCATGTGCAATAGTAATGAGACAAAAACTCATGCACTTTTGAGTACAGATACTGTATAGTGATCTGCATACTTTATAGAGGTGCCTACAATCATTAGTCTCTTAGGGTATGGCTACACTGGCGATTTGCAGCGCTGGAAAGCCTCCACCAGCGCTGCAATTAGTAAGTGGCCACACCTGCAGGGCACTTCCAGCGCTGCAACTCCCTGGCTGCAGCGCTGGCCGTACACCTCACTCAGCATGGGGAATAAGGATTCCAGCGCTGGTGCTGCAGCGTTGGTCATCAAGTGTGGCCACACACCAGCACTGTGATTGGCCTCCAGGGTATAAGGTGTATCCCAGAATGCTTTTATAAATTACTCTCTTTGTTTTGTTGTGAACGAGCTCCGATCGGAGCTCCGAACAAACAGAGCTCCTGTTTGCTGTGATCATCTGTACCTGGCTGTAAACAATCAAATGAGAGGCAGGCAGGGAGAGTGAATGAAACAGAACGGAGCCGATCGGAGCTCCGTTGAACTGCTAATCTAAAAAAACAAACACTGATCACAGCAAACAGGAGCTATCTGTACCTGGCTGTGAACGATCAAATGAGAGGCAGGGGAAACAGCGTTGGATGCAGGGTTCGCAAACATTTTGTGATTTTTCCAATCTCTCTCTTCCCCACTCCCTGTCACAGTACACCACAGGGAGTGAGTGAAACAGCGGGGAGTCCGTGTTGGAGGCAGGCTGTTTGCAATTAAGAGTTAAGACTAAGGGCTCATGAACATTTTGTGATTTTTCCAATCCAGGAAGCTAACACACAGTGTTGGCTCCAAAAATCCACTCTATCTTCCCCGCTCCCTGTCACAGTACACCACCCTCCACCCCCCTCTTTTGAAAAGCACGTTGTTGCACTTGAATGCTGGGATAGCTGCCCATAATGCAGCACTCCCAACAGCGCTGCTAATACTGCAAATGTGGCCACACACCAGCGCTGGTAGCTGTGAGTGTGGCCACACACCAGCGCTGCTCCTACACAGCTGGATGACCAGCGCTGCAAACCGTAAGTGTAGCCATACCCTTAGAAAACTTGGCTGTCTATCTTACTCAAAAGCAATCGATACCACACCTCACAGACAGGGGAAAAGAAGAATATATGTTTGGAATCCAAGTAGCCATAATCCCTTGGGTAATGCTGGGCCTACGTGCTCCCATAAAAGAAGTATTATGCTGAAGCAGGCAAGATTATGCAAAAAGGAAAATATTGTGTAACTGGGTCACCAGCTTTGATAGTCTGTTGCACCATCTTTCCCTATAGAATGCTGGAGGCTGTCACATGTAGGGATCTGTGAAGTTAGCATGTCATAACACAAATGACAGGATGACTTGGATATGTCCCATGTACTCACTATTTTGTATTAGCAGATTGCATTGCTGTGGAATGCAGACAACTAAACTGCAGTGTGTTAATGTGTTAGTATACTGGGATAAAGTAACCAGGTGAAGAAATTTGCCTTGCTGATCCTTTGTTGCTGTGTCTTTGTGCCTTTTATGAATGACTGAATAACCTTTGGACAGCCTGAGTAGTTGTATGATCAAACTATTACCATCATATACTGATATCAGAACTGTGTCTTAACATTCAGGTAATGCCGCTAACTGCATAAAAATAGTTGATATGGGAACCCTGTACAAATAGAAGCCACTAAAAGTTGCTCTTATGTCAGGGAGTGATACTGTGTTTAATCAATGCTCCATGGTCATCTGTCCAGTGGGAAATGTTTATAGGTTGGGAATTTTTGGGTGTTTCATGATTAATTTGGTGTTCTTATGTTCAGGGACCAAATGGAAAACCGGAGAACAAAAATTAAGGTTGGGTCAAACTGCAGCTTTTCAGGTTCTCACTTCAATAAGAAAAAAAAATGTGTTTGAGAAACACTGCCTGGTGGTGTTTCCAAAATGAAATGTGCTTCTCTGGACCAGCAGCTGCTGAGAAAAACTGACAGGTCTGCCAGAAGATACAATTTCTACACTGTCACTCAGCTATTGTTCATAACTTTGCAGGGTGGTTATGACTGCCTATTACAGAAGTAGACATAGCTTACAGTTGTTTAGAAATGTGATCAGAAAAAGCACAAAGATGCTAATCGTATACAATTACATCTCATACCTGTGGAGCCTGCAAATTCACTGTCTGTGCTAGAGAAATACTTAGTGAATATTATTAGCTCTGTGCTGTTGGCATTACATGTATTACTGTTATAGCCTTCTCAGAATAACCAGACAAACTCTTCCCTTATTGTCATGCTTACTGGAGGTACTGAAATGCAGGTGGAGTCAGGTTAAGGATCCTGGCATCCCTTTATCTCTGTACTTTCAGTGGCAGAGTGGGTGCAGACTAGGACCTTGCAACAGCAACACATGGTGTCATGACCATCCCCAGGTTCCAGCATTGTCATTCTCGTTTAGCAGGGCTTCTGACATTGGATCCCTGTTACTACTGCATTCTAGAAATTTGTTTGTTCACTGTTATGAGCACCTGGGAGCATAATATGCTTTAGCTAGCGAAGGGCCCTGTAGGTGCCACACTTGCTCCTCATAGCTGCCCCTTCCATCTGCCCCAGCTTACAAGACTGTCTACCTTTGGCAGACTTAACTATTCTCTCAGTCACACCCCAGCTGCAGCTCCCTGCCGTCTTTTATATTGGAAGCACCTGGTTTGTATCAGCTGGGGCTCATTTTGTAATGAGGGCTCGCTTAGGGGCAGGGGGCATTGGAATGGGGGAAGGGGAGGCAATGGCCCTCCCACTTTGTGTCACAGTCCTGGTTCCCTGCCTCTCCTCTTTGGTCCCCAAAGCAACACCCCCAGGCCAGGCTGGGGTAAGAGCTACATGGGCAGCTGTGGGGAGCCATGGACCCTCCACCTGCCATGGGCTGGGGGGGACCAGGGACACAGGGTGGGGACTGCTCTTGTGTACCCGCACCCCAGTCAAGTGGAGGAGCCCAGGTTCCCTGTCGTGGCTTCAGCTTCTGGCTTGGGTCAGGCATCTGGGGGAAGTGAAGAGGTAGGGATTGATCCCCCCCCCTTTTAGGAAGAATCCATTGCCGCTGCACAATCCCGAGTTCCCCAAGTCAGATGGCCTGGACCAATTGCAGGTTTGTCATTGCCGTGTAGAAATACCCTCCATGGCATTTAGGCACCTAAGTCTGTGAATCTAGCCCCACAACTCAGAGGAATGTCTACAGGTACCAAGTGACAACAATAAAAGTTAAGGGGCCAAATTCATAGGTTTAACTGCAAAGGTGTCTGTGGAGTTACACAAGGGATGATTTTGGCATAATGTGGTTCAAGCGGACGTGCAGGGGAAGTGCATGTGGTGACTGGAAGATGAAAGGTTGGAACAGTTGACTTGGCTGAGCTGGCAGCAAGCTGCCTAGCTTTTCCCATCTTCTTGTAAATAAGCAATAGTTGCTACACACCTAAAGGATATGGCTGCATTATTTCATTCAGGAAGATTTCTTTCCTCTCTCTGTCTGAGTTGTCTGACTTTACACTGGTGTCTCACAGGAGTCTGACTTGGCAAACCCTATGGGGAATCAGGAGCAACAAACACTCCCCAGCCTCCCAGATGGTGCAGTGGCAGACAGCTCTGAAACCTCCTCAGGCAGCAAAGGCAGCAGCACAAGTGAGTTATGTGGCAGCAGTTCACACCTGCTCTTCCCAGTCTGATCCAACATCTCCCAACTGACTGACTGCTCCTTTCTCACATAAGCTGCCTTCAGTCACCAGAGCCTTCTTCCCCAGTCCCTGTGATTTCACTCCCAGCTGTTCCAGACAGGCAGTCTGCCTCTTATAGAGGGTTGTGCTACTAGGTCTGTTTGCACAGGGCCTAGCACACTGGGCCCACTCTCGCCTGGGGTGTGTAGGCACTGCTGTAATACAGTTAATACTCATACACACAGATGTGTGCTGGTGTACGTGGAGGTGCTCAGGCAATGCATGGCTACCCCTTGCCCTATTTGGCTCCTGTACCTACGCTTGTCTCTGCTTGCTGTGGCTCCTTTGGCTGTGTGGATCCATGAGTTATGACTAGGCATTGAACAATGGATGCTGGATCCAGAGAAACCGAGCTGGGGTCAGTGACTCATTTGGTACAGGTATCTGGCCAAAGTCTTCATTGGTGTAAAGTGTCACAGCACCACATTTCACCACCAGAGAATTTGGCCAGTAACAGTGGCAACCTGCTCAGTCTCTCTTCCTGTGCACCATCACTATAGTCCTCTTGATTCAGCCAGTTCTGTAACAAGGCCCTGGGCAGTCACAGTTGTGGGACTGAGCTTATTGGTAACAGTAGCACTTCATATGTACAGCTCTTTACATGTGTATGTCTGGGCTATGTGGGGTATGCAGTGGAGTCTACAGGTGATGCATTTGTTTGGTTACAGCCAGTGTTTGTTGGCCATGCTGGTGGCTCTGTGTGACAGATGGCTGGGGTAGTCTTCTCCATGCCCATGGATCCAATTCAGTGTGGTTGTGTGTTGTTCCTTCTAGAATGTGTATCCCAGCTTTTCATACTTGTCCTGATTCTTCTTGGTTGTTGTGGTTTATCTCTCCTCCCCTCTGTAATATTGCCTGTGTCCTGAACCTATTCTCCATGTTGCCCACAAGGCTGGGAGTTCTGCCTTGGACCCTGCAGTAGGCAAGTGAAAAATGGTTTCACCCCTCTCACTATGAGCAGCAGTAGTTAGGGTCACTGACAATTACAGGGAGACCTCACCTGACCCTCCAAGTTCAGATCCTAGGCTGCTTAGTCTAATCCTCCTGCAGATCCCCGGTTACACAGCGAGAAAAAGGGCAGCCACAGATCACAGCAGCGTTTCATTCTCCAGGGTTGCTGGAGCAATTTGTAGAGGGTGGGGTGCTGAGAGCCATGGAACCATCTGTTAGCCCTGTATGTGAAGGAAACCACTTCAAGCCAGGGGGTGCAGCAGCTCCCCCAGCACCTACGCCTTCTGCTGCTCTGCTCCCTCCTCCTGCAGCCTCTGGGGATCCCTCCTTCCTTCCCACGACTTTGTTCCCAGGCCTCTCCCCCACCCCCGCTCGCCCCACCCCTGGACTCCGCTTCCCTTGTCTGGAGTCGGAGCCCGGGTCCTACACTCGGTGCAGCGTCCCGGGACTGCAGCTCAGTGCAGGCCCAGCCGCCGGGCTCGGGGCAGCGATGGGGGCTCTGCAGCTGGCTCAGGAGGGGGACCGGCTGCTCTACTGGGGGGCCGGAGTCATCACTCTGCTCTTCACGCTGCTGGCAGCCTTCACGTGCCGCCTGCTGCTGGATTACCTGGGGAAGTGGAAGGCGCTGAAGCCGATTCCGGGGGTCAGCCCCTGTTACCCTCTGCTGGGAAATACTGTGTTCTTGGAGCGCAAAGGGGAAGGTAACGGCCGCCCAGACACGTAGCGGTAGCTGCTTGCAAACCCCTCTCCCTCCTGCAGCATCCTCTCTCCGGGGTGACCGCAATGCCCCTGGGGATCAGCCCCGGCAACCGGGCGTACAGCGGTGTGGACATTTGTAAGGTGCTCGGGAAGTGGCTGGGGATTTCCGGGGGCTGTATAAGTAGGAGCTGGACTCGCCCCATCACTAATTGTTGTTGTAGAATAACAGAGTAGGAGTGTGCTGTTCTTACGTTTTTCCAAGCTGCAAACAAAACCAAAACAGTTTAATACTCAGCATCCTGCTGCATTTCTAGATCCAGGCAAAGCAGCCAGGCAGTATTTCCGAGACTCTACTTCAACCAACCAAAACCTCCTCCAGAAACCTCTGACAAGTCTTTATGGTTCCTGGGGTATTTCCCGCGCTATTTCCAATGAGTTTATAATTTGATTATAATTTGTTTCTTGAAAACAAGCTCTTAATTGTGATGTCCTGTCCCTTTAACTATTTGAGCACTCCCCTCTCCCCATTGCAAAGCCTCCGTTCTGTGTTACTTTCTCTTCTGCAGCCGTAATAATAGTTACTATGGCAGACAGCTGTGTTGCTTTCAGCTCCCCCCTGTGTCTTTCCACCCCTGTATGCTTTGAAATCCATTTCTTGTCTTTCAGTGAAACTTTAGATACCCTTGGTCAGCCTCTTTATGGTTAATGCATTTAAAAACAACTGCCATGGTAGATGTTTTCCCGCTACATTCTAAGGTAAAGGAGTCATGCTAAAGCGCTGGATAGTTACATAATTAGATGAGCCTCTTATGTTTATAAGAATTATTGTTTCAGAACAAACTTTCAAAGTGTAGGCAGTTTTTACTCCAAACTGGAACAGTTCCACATTACAGTGTTATGAGCCCTTCATTATGCTCCTCTGGTTTTCAAGACAAATCAGATAATACTAGTTCTTTTTTGACTGTGAGATTTTTCTATATTTCTATGAGTCTTAGTAAGGTGCTGAAGTTATTGTGCCTTTCTCCACAGTGAGATAGTAAAAATATCAATCTGCATGGATTTCTGTGCTTATTGTACCTGTGCAAATATGGGCTTTTGTGCTGTATTATTGAGCCTTGATGTTTTTTTAACAAAAGAGATCTTTCAGGTAAGTTTTATACCTGAAGTGGAATGAAGAAAAAGGGTTATTTAGTTGCTTTAACTTTGCTGCAGGGTGGGATGTGGTGGTTGTCCTGAAGAAGACAATACTATAAATCTACAGCGCCAGTTTCTGTCACAAAACTTAGAAACAGGCAACTATTTTTGGAAGAACAGGCATGATTGTGACAGAAGGCTGTTTGTAGATATAAAACATTCCATGCATTCTATGATCCATTCTATGCATCTGAAGAAGTGGGCTGTAGTCCATGAAAGCTTATGCTCAACTAAATTTGTTAGTCTCTAAGGTGCCAGAAGAGACCTTAGAGACTAACACATTTATTTGGGCATAAGCTTTCACATCTGATGAAGTGGGTTTTATGTCCAAATAAATCTGTTAGGATGGCACATACACAATGTGGTCACACAAAGGAGCTGTGAGGGGATGGAAGAGGCTGGTCAAGTCACACACAGGAGCTGTGAGATACTCAAGCATGTTCAGTGAAGAAGGAATCTTCAGAGATTTTTAGCTGTTAAGAGAAAGCAAGTCTCTACTGAACAAGTACAAAATGTTTTTTTTCAAAAGCTAAAAATGATCAAATTTGGGTGGATTTTTAGTGGGATGGCATAAGGTACATTCCTGACACACAGTCCACTCCTCTGCATGGAGGTGTTAAGTTATTTAAAAGTAAAGGCCTCAAGAATTTTTATAACATGAGCAAAACAACAACAACATATTTTTACTTAGCCTTGTCCTTGAAAACAACTGAACGGTTTTGGCTGAAATTTGGCTTGAGGTGAGCACCTGGCATGGGAAATTGCAACCCAAACTGTTAATTTTTGCCAAAATTATAAGCAACTAAAAATGAGGCCTTATAGTGGAAAGTGTCAGGCAACGTTAATAATAGGTGGTGACACTCTGGTCTTTTGTGTAGAAATTTCTCTCGAATGTGGACTCTAGCATGATTGTGGAATGATTTATTAATCTGCACAATCTCATTTCCCCTTTTGTCTCAGATGCTCTTGGTGCCATTTTAGAGGGACTCAGTTAAGGTCTTTAAAGTCAATCAGTTGAGGTTCTCTTGTACTTAATAGATGATCCTAAACCCCAAGGATTTATATTCCATCTATCATGTTGTTCAGAAAAATTAATCAGCGTGAGGATGGGCTTGTGCTAATGCACTGGGCTGGGAATCCGAAGAAATGTATTTAATTTCTAGCTTCGCCATAGATTTCCTATGTGACCTTGGGCAAGTCACATAGTCTCTTTGTGTGTCAGGTCCCCATCTGTAAAAAGGAGATAAAATATTTCCTTTATACTCTCTTTCATTTGTCCTTTCTATTTAGGTTGCAAGATTCCTGTGTCTGTACAGTGCTTATCACAATTTCAACTGGGACCCCTAAGTGCTACTGTAATCAAAATAATAAATAAGTGCAAAACATACTTGCTTTGTCACAGCAGCAAAACTAACACTACAGTGAACTCATGATCAATTACATGATTACAGAAGTTCTGTTTTTGACCTGTTCAAATTGATTTTTTCCACCTCACAGATTTCTTTAATCAATTAGTACACATCTTCAAAGAATACAGGAATCTACCCCTGCTAAAACTTTGGATAGGACCATTGCCTTTTGTGATTTTATATCATCCAGATACTGTGGAGGTGAGTGTTCCTATCTCATGTTTAATAGATTTGTTTGTACAAGTCATACAATTCATGACAGTTATTCCCTAATTTGAAATTTTGTGTTTGTTTCATCTCCAGATTTTATAGTAAACACTAAAAATGGCTGGTCATGAAGGACACGTGCCAGTCACCAAACTTCTTGTTACATCTAGAGCTTAGGCTTCATGCTGGTCTCCTCCTCCACCCTGCCTGCCCTCCCTGCCTGCCCTCCCTGCCTACTTTTGTGCAGGTGCTTTATAACTCTAGGCACTCAGGGGAGCACAGGGACTGCATGCCAGATGCTCCTCCCAGTGGTATGTTGCATGAGCTAAAGGGATGACACAAATCACTCCCTGTCAGTGCAACTCAGACACAGTGCCCTCGGTGTTCTCACTGCAGGGGTGTGAGTACAGCATCCCCTTTACTATGGCAGGTGCAAATAGTGCAGTCTAGCCCTGAATGGTTTGTAGTTCGCTTAGAGATAAATGCAAAATTTCTTCTTCTGTGTCTTTACATTGATTAAAAATACTTCCGAGATTCTCGACTAAGTGAGAGAAAATGTTTATCCAGGTTTTGGACTGTGGAAAACCTTGAACTTCACTTCGCATTATCAACATAACAGGTTCTGACAGCAGATACTGTGTTAATGATCCACTAGTTTAAAACATCAGTGTTGTGCTATTATCTTCGAGGTACAGTTGTTTTTTATTAGCAAGTGATATATGGGTGAGATACATTTTACTGTATTTATTAAATAAAGTGCATACAAAGAAATCTCTCAACAGGACTTGAGGACTGATGGAAATGATATAATTTGCATCAATCAGATTAAAACTGAAAAAAGTGTTTTAATTAAAATCATAGGCATTATTTTATAAAGGAGGATGCATTATTTAGAGTAACCTTAAGGCAACTCTGTTGTTGAGGTATCTCTTCTGCCACTGATTATCAGGACACTTGTTTATGTATTAAAATGTATAAAATGTGCCTGCTACCATCAGCCTCTAGGTGTGTATGTAATTTAGTCTTTATACATCCAAGAAATTCAGGTTAACCCAGTGTTATCCCTAGGAGCCCCGTCTACCCTCTGCCATGGACTGGAGTAAATCTGCCTCTTCAGTATGCTCCCCCATTCCTCCTGACCCCATGGAAATACCTCTGGGGATATATCAGTTCTGTGGAGTTAAGAGGGGTAGTTGAATAAGCTGCTGAGGAAGCTGCTGGAAGCACAGCACCGGCTTAAACCTGCAGAATTCCTATAAAAATCTACTAGGCCAACTAAAAATCCAGGAGGCTGACAAAATGACTTACCTTACTGGTAATAAGAGTCTGTGTTTGTCCCCCACCCTTTCCCAAGAAAACAATCAATTTTTTTCCTCTGAAAAGACTCTTCTTCACAAACTTGTGGTTATCGCTCTCAGCTCCACTTCGGAGACTGACCTCCCTTGGGTTTGGGAAGACATCGCTGCCTTGGTGTAAACAGTCCAACCAGAAATCAATTATCTTCACAGTCCGAAGGGCTAGAAACTTAACTTTAAAAATGAAAGCTTAGATTCTGCACAAGATGGTGTCATTCACCCAAGAAAGACTCCTATTCTAGTTGGCAGGGGTGGCTCCAGGCCCCAGCATGCCAAGCGCATGCTTGGGACGGCACGCCGCGGGGGGCGCTCTGCTGGTCGCTGGGAGGGCGGCAGGCAGCTCCAGTGGACCTCCTGCAGGCGTGCCTGCGGATGCTCCACCGGAGCCGCGGGACCAGCGGACCCTCTGCAAGCACATCTGCGGGAGGTCCACCGGAGCCGCGAGACCGGCGACCGGCAGAGCGCTCCCCGTGGCGTGCCACCGTGCTTGGGGCGGCAAAATGGCTAGAGCTGCCCTGCTAGTTGGGCAAAGTTTGTAGATGTATTACATACATAATTATATTCTGTGTCTCCTGTTTAATATTACTGTTAGGAAGATGTACTTTACCAGTACATGAGAGAGACAGAACCTCTGTTAAATAAATAAAATATATGAAATATACTGATCTCATGGAACTGGAAGGGACCCTGAAAGGTCATTGGTCCAGCCCCCTGCTTCACTAGCAGGACCAACTACTGATTTTGCCCCTAAAGTGGCTCTCTCAAGGATTAGAACTCACAGCCCTGGGTTTAGGGGACCAATACTCAAACTACTGAGCTATCCCTCCCCCCCTCAGTTCAGGTTGTCAGTCCAAGCATCCATCTTTCCTTTGGCCTGGGCGATATTGCAATACAATAATAAGGAATGTCACATTCATACTATTGACTATTACAATCCATCAGAACATTTTCCTGGTCTTACAGTGTAGTATCAAAGTGATGTATTTTTATTGTGATAAATATTTCCTTGATAATGACCTCTCCTGTACCTCCATGGTTTGTAAAGTTGACTGAGCAATGCAAAGCAATCTCTGATTGTAAATGAGTGTTTACGTTTATAGGACAGCAGTCATAACTTTAAATATATTTTGCAAGTGCCCTCCTCCTAAAAAACAGTGTTATCAACTTCTTCTTTTAAAGAGATATTTCTCCTCTGTCTTTTCTCCTATGGGTAGGTTATTCTAAACAATTCAAAGCACATAGAAAAATCTTTTCCGTACAAATTTCTACATCCATGGCTTGGCACAGGACTTCTAACAAGGTAGCGTAATATATAAATAGTCATGTACCTTTAAAGTTATAAAAAGTTAAATTCTAAGATATAATGTATATTTACAGCCTGAAGACTAGAATGTGTTATATTTTATTTGCTAATAGGCAGAATAAAAGCATAATTATGCTCTGTATATTAGAATCTAAAGTACAGATGCCCAAAGACCCACGTATCACCTGCAGGGCCATAAAATGGGGTCCTCCAGCCACCATCTGGAGTCTAGAAAGGATCAGTTCTTGAAAGGATCATGTTATGTGAGGAATGTGAATGGGACTTTAGAGCAAATGATTGTCTGAGAGAGGATTTTCTGTACCACTCAGAGCAGTGGTCCACCCAGTCTGGTGTGCTGTCTCCAGTAGTGGCCAATCCTTAATGTTTCAGAGGAAGGTGAACCCCAGACGTGAAAGTAAGCCGATACGGTCCAGTACTGCATACACAGTCGACCATACTGGCAGGGGGCAGCTTCTCTGCCTGGCAATTTAAAAGGGCCCTGGGCTCCGGGCAGCAGCCAGAGCCCCTGGCCCTTTAAATCACCACCAAAGCCCTGCTGCTGGAGCCCTGGGGT
This sequence comes from Mauremys mutica, assembly GCF_020497125.1. Classification (NCBI taxonomy): domain Eukaryota; kingdom Metazoa; phylum Chordata; order Testudines; family Geoemydidae; genus Mauremys; species Mauremys mutica. The sequence continues at coordinate 84,727,213 of NC_059076.1, forward strand.
AGTGGCTGTGAGGCCCAGGCAGTGATTGAAAATGGCCAGGGGCTCTGCTGCTGTAGTGGCGGCCGGGAGCCTTGGGCCCTTTAAATCACTACTAGAGCCCCAGGGCCCTTTAGATCGTGATTTTAAAGGGCCCAGGGATCTAAAGGCCCTGCCCCTTCCAGTTGAGGCCCCTCCTCCTGCTCAGGATCCGGTCCCTGCATACCAGTAAGTCCCTTAAATTACTTTCACCCCTGGTGAACCTGCACCATTCCCCACAAGAAAACTGGCCAATTGTGCATTGGGAAAAAAATTCCTCCCTGATGCTTTCAGGTGACTGGCTGAAACCCTGAAGAATGAGTTTTGATTATAATCATTGTCTTAACACAGAGCCGCAAGTGTAAATGAGCATGCTGAGGGCAATGCAGACACACCTGTTCTCCCCATGGTCCATGAAGAAAAGGGACAAAGGGATTCATAAATTCACAGATTCTGAGCTCTTAGAGCTTTATTGTTCTTAGAACTTAAGTGTGGCTGCTGGGGTGTAATGAAAAGCAAGTTTGCAGACAGAAACTGACTCACAGCTTGGATTTATGTGTTATATCAAATACATAAACACACCACCTTTATCAATTATACGCACTTATCACCTCTGCTGAAGGGATATTATTATTATTATCCTATTATTATGAATCATGATTATTAGGGTAATGCCAAGGGACCAACCAATATCAGGGCCTCTTTTTGCTAGGCACCATACACATTCACAGCAGTAGATACTCCTTTCCCTGAAGAAGAGCTTACAGTATAAGTAGACAAGACAGACACAGGGTGAGGGAAAGGGATGTGACCCCACAAGCAAGGTGAATAATGTGGAAGCACAAATGTCATACTAGTGCTATAATTTTTTCTGAAGGAGGCTAGGAGGAGATTCACACAACAGAAAAGGCAGGAAAGAAGAGTGATGAGAGGGATAGAGCAGATGAGAAGAGGGAAGGGAGAAAGGTATATGGGGCAGGTGAGATGTGGAGGGAAGCTGAGGTATAGAGACATTAGCTGTTTGCTCCAGTCCCTTCCCCCAGTCAGCACAAGGCAAAGAAAGTCCAGTCAAAGCTGTGGAAAATATTATCAGTGTTCATGGGTGCCTGCTTCAGTTGCTTCTGCTGCTGCTCTGCTGGCTTCGGTCTCTGGCTGGCTCCTCTCTGCTGTTTTTTTCCCCAGAGGATATGTGCCTGGGGAGGGAAGGCACCTAATGTCCACTGTGGATGTCTCCCCTGTACAGTTCTGGGGATGGCATTCATGAGGGAGGGCTGGCCCTGGCTAGGCCCCACTTTACTCCTCCCCCAGTGCAATAGTACCTACTTACCTATATTAGACTTGTGCTTCCAGAATAGCATATCTGCCATTTCTGATCTTTTGTAAATATTTTGGTGATTATTTCCCCCATAATTTTTTGCTGTTTAGAAACTCAGAATGAACTAACACTGTGGCTGGATCTCAGCAATGCTGCATTCTTGACTTTCACCCTATAGACAAAGGAGGGTCAATTCAAGAAAATGATCAGTTTGGGGACATTTAAAAAATAGGAGATTTCAGCGGGAGGGGCAGTTGTGAGCTCCCCTGCTCGAAACAGGAAGATACTGTGTTCCCTGCTGAAACCATCTGAGACACAGGCTAGGACTCCTCTTAAGACTGCAGCAGGGATTCAGCGTAAGGAGCAGACAGGCTAGAGTAGCTGAGGAGAGAAGGCCCACTGGCTCCTTTGGCCAGGCTGTGTTGTGATGGTGCAAGATCAAGCACATCCATACCTCAGAGACTAGCAGTAGTTGGGAGAGGGGACTGGAGAAGCATCAGTGACACCCACTAGACACCCCAGGAGAGGGGAACGTGGAGTAGACTTGGCCCACCCCAGAATGAGCCAGATGGCTTTGGAGGCTGGGATCAAGCACCCTGAAAGAGCTTTATGGGAACAGGGAGACTAGTTGGTCTCATTGCAATAGAAACAGCTATTTGCAGGGGACAGGGACCACAGAAATGTATACGTGGCCAGTCTCCATCCCATCACCTTAACAGCTCTGTGGGAGATGAATCCTCTTCTCTGAGAAACATTTGGTAGATGATACCGATGTAATAAATTGGACATTAGGCAGTAACTATCCCTAACCCTCACTTTTCTACATAGTGGAAAAACGAGGGCAGCCACCGTGGGTGAAGATGGGCTTAGCTGGAGATGGGTTGCTAAATATTTAACAAAGGGCTTTTTATTTACCCTTCTCCTCATCCACTTACACCTCAAGTGCCTTCACAATATCATCCCTTGCCTTAGGATAATTTTTTGTTCACAGTATTTGTCTTGCAGCAGCTACAGTTAGCACCAAGCTGTTAGTAGCATTGTATGATTAGAAGATTTTTGTAGCAAAATGTACTTCCACTTTGCCCCTTATGGTGAGCGGTGTTGGCTGCAACTACCAACATTAATTTATATATGAAAAATGTTACAATTCATTAGAGCCACTCTTTACTGTCATCAGTGAAGATGGACTAACAAAGACTACATGGTCTACCAGGGCCGCACAGAGGATTCCGGGGGCCCGGGGTCTTCGGCGGCGGGGGGCCCTTCCGTTCTGGGACCCACCGCCGAAGTGCCCCGAAGGCCCGTGGCGGGAGCCCCTTGCCGCCGAATTACCGCCGAAGCGGGACCCGCTGCGGGTCTTTGGGGCACTTCGGCGGCGGGTCCCGGAACGGAAGGGCCCCCCGCCGCCGAAGACCGGGTTGCGCTTCGGCGGCGGGTCCCGCTTCCCCTCCGCCCCGGCCCCAGCCTCTTACCCCCGGCTCCCTCCTCACCCGGAGTCTCAGCGCCTCGCCGGAACAGCCGCAGCGTGCGGCCGGCGGGGCCTGAGCTCCATCCCGCTCAGAGCCGCATGGGGAGGGGGCGGGGCTGGGAGCTCCACGCCGAGCGGAGGGAGCAGAGCTCATCCCGGAGCTCGCAGCCCCGCCCCCTCACCGCGGGGCTCAGGGGCTCCGCCGGAGGCACGGCGCTTGATGCGCTGAGACTCCAGGAGAGGGGCGGAGGTGGGAGCCTCCGCTGTTCTCTTGGGGGCCCCGGCAGAGCCCGGGGCCTGGGGCAAATTTCCCCCTTTGCCCCCCCCTCTGGGCGGCCCTGTGGTCTACTGGCAACATTTGAAAAGATTAGCTCTAAGAATTTCTCTACCAGTTTTAACTACTCTAGTGAAAGTAATTGTATAGTCACTGATCACTTCCTCAATCAAAAAACTGTTTCTTTTTTGGTGAGGTTTTTTATACTTAATTTCCAACTCTTTATTTTGAAGCACTGGAGATAAGTGGCGTTCCAGAAGGAAAATGATAACTCCCACATTCCACTTCACAATCTTAGCTGATTTTCTAGAAGTTATGAACGAACAAGCCAGTATTTTGGTTGATAATCTTGAAAAGCATGTTGACAAAGAACCCTTTGATTGCTTTCTAGACATCACTCTCTGTGCCCTGGATATAATCTGTGGTAAGTCCTGGTGATGATTCAACAGTTGCTATAGAAGTGCTGTAAATGAGGACGAGACTACAGCTGTCCACAATGCTACAGTTTCATTTGTTGAGATAATTGACATAAAAGTCCTGCTGGTCTTCCACCACTACTTTTGTATTATCAACACTGAACACATCTTTTCTGTTTTAATTATGTTTGTGTCTATCTGAACAATCAAATATTGTGTTATGGAGTGGAACAGAGATATGGAATCTAACCTGAGGGAGAGTTAAAGGAACAGGAATATTAGGACTAGACTCACAAAGAGAGTACACATTTTAAAAAAAGAGAAACGCCATGAGATGAGGCTGTAAATGGCTGCAATGCTTTCATGCAACTCCTGGCCGTATGTTCTCAATGTACTGCTGGCTTTCCACCCAGCTAACGTATTCTTAATAAATTTCTCTTTTCTCTTTCTAGAAACTGCGATGGGCAAGAATGTTGGTGCGCAGAACAATAGGGATTCTAAATATGTCCGTGCTGTTTATAAGTAAGTGTAGATCTTTCAAGTCTGTCTTATAGTTTTGTTGGTGTAGGATTGAGAATGCCACTGTCAGCTATAGCACCTCAGATCTTTCTAAAGCAAAATCTGGTAGGACAACCAGGCCTGCACAAGGCCCGCTGTGCAAGTTAGGTCTTTCATTGCCCATGTGTGGGGATGGGGGAGTGTATATGGAGGTAGAGTGGCAGGATTATGGTAGAGCCTATGCAAGCTGTACGTGCACAGAAGAGACCTCTGTAATGGCTCCACAAGGCCAGCTCCTGTAATGTGTGAACATGTTGCAGTTGCAAATCGGCCTTTCCATAGCTAATATTGGCTGGACTAGTCACCACAGCTCCTTTTGAGCCTTGTTTGGGGTGGAGGCAGAGGAGGGGGGACACTGAATCTACATAGTACATTGAGCCCAACTCACTGTTGATTTGCACCTTGTATAAACATTTACACAGTGCAAAGTGAGTGTGAAATGATGTCAGGTTAGAATGGTAATGTTTTTCACTCATCGTGTGTTAGTGTAAAAGACTACAGGAGGTGCAACACAACAGTGAAGTAAGAATAAATTAGAGTCACACCGTAGCAGTGTAAAGTGACCTTACATTGGGTGTAAGTGTAATTTATTCTAATTCCAAGGCCCCTTTTTATTGCCACAGCAGTATAAAAGCGCCTTAGTGACCATAAGAATCAGACCATACAGGTCTACATCAGATTATATTAGACCAAGCATTGCATTGGTAATACGATGATTTGTTTTGTGACTGATCCTATTGCAAACACAGATTAATATTGTGGACTTCAGTAGAGTTATTCCAGATTTACATTAGTGTGACCAAGATAAAAAGTTGGCCTTAGGGTTTTTTTCATAGTGGCAAACTTCTTGGATTAATACTGATTTGTATGGGAAAATAGATTTCACTGGACAGAATCATTTCTATAAATAAAAATGTGAAAAGTATTATAGCTGGTACTGAGCATTATAATTAATTAAAAGTGGATTGAGGGCATCCCTAAAGATTAGACAAAATGGTTTGTGTCAGCTACATCAAGTGGTACTTGCATCATCCTGTCCAGGACCAGGAAATTTAGACCTTATTAGACTCTGGTGGACATGTTGTGAATATGTTTTTAGAAATAAATATTATAATGCTATTTTTGTTACCCTAGGATGAGTGACCTCATTCATCATAGACAGAAGTCTCCTTGGCTTTGGCCTAACTTGATGTACCCTATGTTCCAAGAAGGAAGGGAACATAATAGAAGCCTCAAGATCCTTCACAGTTTTACTGACAACGTAACCAGTTATTCCTTTTTCTATTGTGTTCCCAGCAATGAAGAGAAATAATGTAATAAATATAGAGATTCCAGATTGTGAATGTGGTGACAGAGAATCAGCCATTGGGATCAACGCCTTATCTGTGGTACATATATAATAGGAGAACTGAATGTTTATGATATTCAGTCCCTAAAGAACTAGTTGGGCAAAGTTTGTAGATGTATTACATAAATAATTATATTTATAATAATTATATTTATTTATATATATACATTTTGCTTTGTTCTGGTGCTTTGTCCAGTACGTAAATATTTCAGTTCAGATCTGAATTTTGAGAAAATGATAGAAATTTGGACTGCATGGAAAACTTAAATATAAAAACCCCAATGAATACACTTCAGGAAGGAAAAAATACATGGAGATGACCTATTTTTTATAAAAGTCCACTAGTTTCTCTTAATTTTAAATCCATAGAAGTAACATCTGATTTTAATTCATTTTCTCCAGCTATAATGGTGTGCTTAACATGGGTTACCAGTCAAATCCTGTCTTTCTTTCTATAACAATTTGATGCTGATTTGCATTCTGTGTGAGGCACTATCACTGTACAGTATTATAATATTGCTTACTACAGACACGGTGTTGAAGACTCAGAAATGAAGGACAATCAAAGCAAAGAGCCAGCATGGACTTAAAAACTCAGATTCTACATGAGTCAAAACCCTGACCTGTGCAAACTCAGTCTACAATAGGAAAACAAATACTAAGGGAAATACTAAGGGGGTATAGATGTTGCTTAATATCACCAACCAGTGCATAGTATGGAGTCAGCGGTAGAGTCAGTCTTTAAATATCTGGGATAAAATTTATTTTAAAGTACGTGTATTTTAAAGCAGTGGCCACACACTTAGATTGTGGAATCTAAACTGTGGAAAAAATAATATATTGATTTATATCTAAGGTTATTGCAGAAAAAGCCCATGAAATAGAGAACCACACACAACAGAAAGATGACTTTGATGACAACTGCGAACAAAGTGGGCCCAAAAGGAGAAGGGCTTTTCTTGATATGCTTCTCAGTACAACTGATGATGAAGGGAACAAACTGAGCTACATGGATATTCGAGAGGAAGTGGATACTTTCATGTTTGAGGTACTCCAACTAAACTGAATGGTCCCAGTCTCTTCCCACAATGAATCTCTTTATACTTCTAATCACTTTTGTTAGCTGTCTTTGGATCCTTTCCATTACACTTATATTGGTTGTGATACAGGATGAGTGGAAATGATCACACTGCATCTGGTTCCCTGCTGTACTGCTCCAGTTTTCTGCTAGTGTAAATCTGTACTCCTGGAGGCAATGGAATTAATTGTATTGTGGTTGCTATTACTCTATAGCATAATTAGAGTACATTTGATTAAAATTAAACTACTTGTACTAAAATCTGTTGCTAGTGAACATTCTCTTGTTTTCTTTAGCATATAGTACCTGAATGGCTGAGTTTTATGTTTGCCATATATAATCTTAGCAAAAATTAAATTGCCTTGCCCTCTTCTGATAATTGATGGTAATACTGTATATTTTATCGTGGGATAGGAAAGATAGTGAGTAACTAAAAGTCAGGTATACTTACATTTCATTGTAAAGCGGTGAAGAAGGGCAAATGCCCTTCCAACAGATGACTGAGGAAAAAATAGTGACTTTAAGATTGCTATATAGTGTTTAAATTATTGTGACTGTTGAAAGAGATTTAGTGGGTCAACAAGTTTATGTCTACAAGGAAGCAATAGCAAACCTCTTCCTCATAGAGACTGAAAGTAGAGGAAGACCCTTCATCCAGCCAACATAGAAAAGCTAAGTAATAGAAGAGGGCTGGCAAACGGACTTCTGCTTATTAATTATTATGATTTGCTTCCGTTTTTTTCTTATCTTAGTCTCCATCCATCCTATTACATAACTGGTTATTTCTTGTTCAGTCTTAGGTACCAAATTGTTACATGATTCATATTGTCTTACCCTTTCTTCTGTATCTGTACAGTTAGGCTACACCACTATGATATCCCTAATTCTTTGTATATATTTATCTTCATATGCATGAGGACAATGCAGATCTGAACATCTGAGTAAATCTGTACTTCTAGGGGCATGATACAACAGCTGCTGCTATGAACTGGGCCATCTACTTACTTGGATGCCATCCTGAAGCCCAGAAGAAAGTTCACAGAGAATTGGATGAAGTGTTTGGTAAGTTTCTACTCTTTCCTTGGATGTGGGTGTGAGTTTGCACGGTACAGGATATGGTTTACATATTCATTTCTGTGTAGAGGTTTAAAAGGCAAATAAACCACAGAACTGCCACTGTATGTGCTGTAACTCTTCTGCGGAGAACTCAATGTCACTAGGAGTTGGTTGGATGCTAAGGGAGTGGTGACAAATTTCAGTACTCAGATTGTAGGCTTTTTGGGGCAAGAACCATCTCTTCTATCTTTGTACAGTGCCTAGCACAATGGGGTCCTAGTCCATGACTGGGGCTCTTCAATGCTATCTCAATACAAACAATACATAATAATAGTTTAAGGACATCACAAGAATGAAATAGAGATAAATGATTCAAACCCATAAGTACAGTGGGGCAGTTGTAGTTTGGTCGTTGTTTAAGATAGCTGTGAGCCTCTTAAAATAGCTTGTGTGTTTAATCTGATTAGCACAGTTGTTTCTCACACCACTGTCCTGATTCTGATCAGGGAACTCTGACCGGCCTGTCACAGTGGATGACTTGAAGAAGCTCCGATATCTTGAGTGTGTTGTTAAGGAAGCCCTTCGTCTCTTCCCTTCTGTTCCATTCTTTGCCCGCACCACAAGTGAAGATTGCCATATTAGTAAGTAGTTCTCAGCCTTTTGTGTGTATTCATCATTTTAGATATGATAAATATCTGCTCCGTCAAGGTGGTGCCCGCATCAAGAATTGGTTTTAAGTTTTGTATCCATTTAGAGAAAGCCACTTACTTCACTGGCATGTTGATACTATTTTTGCAGGAGGATTTAAGATACCAAAAGCAACAGAGGTAGTTGTGGTTCCTTACGTACTGCACAGAGAACCGGAGATTTTTCCAGACCCGGAAGAATTTAGGCCTGAGCGATTCTTCCCTGAGAATTCTAAGGGAAGGCACCCATATGCATATGTGCCCTTCTCTGCTGGACCCAGAAACTGTATTGGTATGTAGTAAAGTGTAATAGGTCCCGTATATGTTTATTTTCTTACCACTTAGGTGAAGGTGCCTTTGCTGTAGTACGCACAACAGAGCCTATGAATTTGAATGGAAATTTCAGGTCTCTGTGGCTGATAACTGCAGCAGAGCAACTTTTACCAGTATCTCACATTATCATTGTCACAACATTTTCTTTCTTCCCGTGGGGTTCTTCAGAGTCCACATTACGCCCACTTTATTGTTTTCCTCCTTACTGGGACATGCTCCATATGTAGCAGTGTATCATGCTAACTTCAGTTCTGCTCAAGAGGTCTGGACACATCCTCAAGACTCCAGAACCCATCAAAGACACCCTGACAACTCACTAGGGAACAACACGAGCCACTGTCTTTCTCTCCTTTCCCTTGGGATATGTTTGCTGGCTATACAATGATCTCAACCAACAGGCTGGAGGGGAAAATTTAAGAACCCTCCTCTGTCTTCTGTACTTATTGGTGAGGTGTTCACTGAATTCCTAAACTTGTAAGCTTTTCAGGGTATGGATTGTGTCTGCAATTGTTTCTCTGAAGCACCTAACAGAGCTATGGGTATTAAAAAATAAACAACTTTTGGAGTTGATGTGACATCAGAGAAGCTGTTCCTCTATTGATCCTTCATCTAGAAGCACTATTCTACCTCAAATGGGTCAAAATACTGAAAGGAAGATAAATTTCCATTGCTCTGATTTCATTTCATTTTCAGGATTTCATTCCATTTTGTATGGGTCAGTCCCAATGACAGAAGCACCACAATTGGCAATGCTCTCAGCAGCAGGTGCTGAGATTCTTCTGTCAGCAGTGCGAAGTTATAGTAGACATTCTCAGGAGTCCAAATATTTAGTGAAGCTAAAATTAACCCGCCCCCTCAAAGATTACTCTTTTGTTCTTGATCAGATCTTCGTGTGTTGAAAGATGATCTAATTTATTATACCCAGGCTAATTAATTATTGTTTCTAGAGCACTCAAAGAAGTTTGGACGCTTTGCAGACATAAAGATTCCTGCATAGATAGTTGGCAGTCTGAATAGACAATGTACAGAGAAGGGATTGAGGGAAGGGTGAGATACAGCACAAGACACCTTTTTTAAATCCACACCTCTTTGAGTTAAATCTTTGGCTAAGGGCTTGTCTGCACTTGAAACACTGTCAACCTAGCACTGTGTACCCCAGGGGTTAGGTTGGTATAGCTGCATCTCTCAGGGGAGTGGATTTTTCACGCCCCTGAGAGATGAAGCTATACTGATGTAAATTTCTAGTGTAGACCAGGGCGAATTGTTTGGTCTGTGACCCTTATCAATTTGCTTAGTTCTTTTTTTTATTTCTATTTTTTTGCCCCTCCTCTTTTCTTGTAAACCTTTGATCATCTGCTTAATTCCTCTCCCTCCCTACCACACCAGCACACTCCACTTTTAGGATAAAAAATAGACATAATTCTGTCCTTCCTCTTGTGTGTGCACATCCATTCAACCCTGAATTTGGCCCATATTGGTTTATAATCTGTGACACCAGATGCACAGTTATTCCCATGCTGCATTTTGTGGGAAACCTTTGACGTGTAATTACGAGTACTAAACTACTACTGGTTTTTTCCAATTTAACCTGAAGGCCAACGCTTTGCACAGATGGAAGAGAAAACTGTTCTAGCCATCATCCTACGGCACTTTTGGGTGGAAACAAGTCAAGAGCGAGAAGGGCTTGGCCTCGTGGGAGAACTAATACTTCGCCCAAATAAGGGCATTTGGATCCAACTGAAGAGAAGAGAGTGTGTGTCAGAAGAAGAAATCTCACAAGGATTTTAGATCCTAAAACATGTGCTCAGCAGTATAATGTAGTGCACTCTGATCACAAAATCTTTTTACAGAATTGTAAATATATCAAAATATTTCAGAATCTCTAGGCCTTTCGTACTAAGGATATGATCTTTTCCTCCCATTCAGATGGCAGGATGTCTCAGAAAGTAGCATTGACAGTTGATAATCTTGTATCCTTACCATCCATTGTCTTGGCACATTCCATCATCTTCTCTGAGATGACCATTCATGTCGCTCCTTGAAATGGTCAATTGACTGACTTCTCACCCTTGAGGGAAAGTTAATAAAGTTTAGGACATGCCCAGTTTCCACTCTCCAAGAGTAGGGTTATGGAGGTTGTCTTCTAACCATAGTCTATAACAGCACTTTGTGTTGGCAATTAAGAGTCTCCATTAGAATATTTTTGGTGGATGAGTTCCCTTATTTGAGGGAAATTAGACAACTGTAGTTCTCGCCTGGAACTGTGGCAGGCGATTTAATGTAGATGATTTTATGTGAATTTGGAGCTATCTGCAAACAATGAACCAGATCCTTGGCTGGTGTGAATCAGCTTATCTCTGGGGACTTAAATAAAATAATAAATAATAATTGACTTCAATGGAGCTGGGTGAGTTTACACCAGCTGAGGATCTGGACCAGTATATTTTTAGTTATTATGTTTGGGAGTTTTTGGTGAATTCATTCAGTAATTTGTCATGTGTTAAATAAACTCCACTCTCACTTACAGCACTGCAGCCCTCCGAGCTTCAGTAGGGTTGCAGTACAATGAGAGGAGAATTTGTCAAATGACTTCAAGTGTGCCTATTGAAGGAAAAGAAATATTTTCCAACATGTATGTGTTCTTCACAGTTATTTTTGAATGTTATTGTATCCTTGATTGTTGGATTAATTTGTCATGTAATTTATAGTATGATATAATAAGCAGTTGATTCTCATTGAGATTTATGTAAATCTCTGCATTTTAAATGATTGTAACCATTTACAAAGGAACTAAGTATCAAATTATTAGAAGGGGTTTTTCTTGTTGTTCAGTTACTGTTTCTGGCACTTTATTCACACAACAATCCTCACCACATGAGCTTCTTTCCTTAGGATACAATGAAAACAGAGGTAGTGTCGAGCGTAACCACCCTCCCTTAACAGAGCAGGAACTGGAGGACAAGGTGGGGATTCTGTATCTGCCTAGTCTGTGCACAAAATGAGAAGTTTGGTTGCCAGCACAAATAACTAATAATTTGGCACGCAGGGCCAACATCTGTTGCAATACCCAGGTCCTGTGGAAAAACAAGTATGTTGATCATGTAATTAAAGACTGTATCGTACTTAGAGCTGCATGAATAATGGATTTGTAAGTTTGCTGGCAATTCAAAAAAAATGACAAAAACCATTTTGTTTTGGATTGAACCATTAATGAAATTATTCAGAGTATTGAACAATCAACAAATTTTAAATTGGGACAAAACACAATGTTTTGAGCTGAAATTTTTCATTCTAGTTTTGGGCATTTTTATAAAAACAAAGCCTGGATTCACGAGAGGGGGTCGGGGAAAGAGCTTCCTAGTAACCTTTAGCCGAGAGGTTTGGGTACTTTCCTAGGATGTGGGAGACGCGGATTCATTTCTCTCCCTTGCTGATATAGACAGTGTATTTGAACTTCACTAATACTCTCCAGATTCAAGAACGTGTCCTAGCTTCTCAGTTATGGCATATTTAGGTGCAGGGTTTGGGCTATGGAGTCATTGTCTGGCTTTTCTCTAGCCTACGATTATCCAATGACTAGGAATTGCAACCTCTGTCTTGACATGGCCGAGCAGCTGGACATCTAAACCCCAGCAGGAGCCTCAGTCTAGGCGGTCTCCCTCCTATCTTATCTGATCTGATAGGCATGCTTACTAGCTCTCTACCAGATTGTACCCCAAACAAAACACAGCTGAGGGAGGTGCTGCTGCCCCCACCCCATACCCTAAGAGTTAGAGCACTCACTTGGAATGGGGAAGATATGGATTCATATCCCCACTTTGCCTGCTTCAAAGCAGACATCTGAAACTCCCTTCCCCCCCTCTATTTTCTCATCTTGTAGGTGAGTGCCTAAAGCCCCAGGCTACAGGGTAGGGTATTCTGGTGAGGTTGTCTTTCAGCATCTCCTGATGAAGCTGTTCCACTTGTATAACATACTTAAGTATTCATTAGCACTGGGACTGTAGCTGGGGTCACCCAGGTGAGTGCTCTAGTCCCTGGGCTATCGAGTCATTCTCACTGTCTTTCAGGCCCAATATCCCTTTAAGGGCTGGGGACTTAGGCATTTCCCACTGGCTTGCTTATGTGGCTCCCTGCTCAGCTTGTTGGATTTTATGAATCCCCTTCTTAGCCACTTAGCTCTCCCCAGGCATGAGGTGGCAGGGCACCTAAACCTCAGGCATTGTAACACTGAATCTAGATGATCTGGTAGTCCCTTCTGGCCTTAAACTCTATATTGGCCAAGATTTTCCAAAGCAACTTATGATTTTGGTTGCCTCAGTTTTTGGAGAGTGCTCTGATTTTCAGAGTGCTCAGCAGTCTATGAAAGTCAAGCCCCATTTAAAGTGTCTCCAGCTGAGCACCAACAAGTTGAGACTATCATGACTTTGCTTCAGTGGGACCTAGGGAATGAAACTTGCTCTTGTTGGCATGGGTCTCAGCCCATCCCTTCCCGCTTTATAATAAATACAAAGAAGGCAAGCTTCTTTGGAAAGGTGCTTTTCTTATGATTCTGATCTTTTCGGCCCCAAATTTAGGACTTTCTCTTCCCCCAGCTCTCGTTGCCCCATTCTTTTTGTATTTAGACCCGTGATATTTTTAAATTTCTATTCTGGTCTCCTTACCGTTGTGTGTGTGCTTTACATTTGGCTTGCACTAACAATTTCCTTCTATGGAGAACTATAAGAAGTATACTTTGATGAGGATCCCAATAGGCATTTGTATCTTCTGGGCTCAGCTGCGCAGTGAAAGCAAGTCACTAACTTAATCACTAGCTTCACCTAAGCACCCTAGTCTCTTCTCTGCCTGTTGGTAGTACATGTGGTACATCAAAGTGTATTGTTGAAAGGAACCCCACCAAAATGAATCTGGTAAGGGTAAGTGCTAATTACCCATGTAGTCTTTCAGGCAAGTGTCACCATGCACATTGTTTATTTACAGAAGTGGAATGCAGAGAAGAGCTTGGATCAGATTTTCATCATGTACTGAACTCTGGGAGCAAGTGGCTGCCACCAAAAGGTCAAGAGTGGGTGTCAACAAATTTTAAGGGATTTTGAATGGCCTTGACCTGCAAAAAGTTTAAATTTTTTTGGTTAACATAATAATAGGTTTCAACAAGGTGGGAAAACTATGGCCAGGTTTGAGCCCTTCAGTTCTCACAATAGGGTCCAAAATTCTGATGACTATTCAGGCATATTTTATAACATGTTGTTTTACAATACACTGTTTCAGTAGATTTAATTGTTAATATCCATTAAGAGGAAGCTCACTACCATGTGAGGAAGAACGTTCCCTATGCAAGGGACTGATTCCATTTTTGACACCATCTCCCCCTGCAATCCTGATGGAGTTCCCTAGACAAAACTTTTCAAACTGGGTGGCCTACAGTAAGGCACCTAGTTCTATAAGGGCTTGATCCTGTGCAGATTGAAGTCAATGGCAAACCTTTCACTGACTTTAATGGTGCAGGATCAGGCCTTAAGTGCTGAGTACCCACAGCTTTCACTGATTTCTGCTTAATGCCAGTTGCAGGATTTGGTCAGTGTAGGGAATCCACAAAACTGAGAACATCCATAGTAGTTTAAAATGCCTTTTTTGTCACTTACCTTTTATTGAGCTCACTAACTTGCAGTGGTTTCTTTATCCAATGGTAAGGCGTGTGCAATAGTAATGAGAGAAAAACTGATGCACTTTTGAGTACAGATACTCTATAGTGATCTGCATACTTTATAGAGGTGCCTACAATCATTAGTCTCTTAGAAAACTTGGCTGTCTATCTTACTCAAAAGCAATCAATACCACACCTCACAGAAGGGGGAAAAGAAAAATATATGTTTGGAATCCAAGTAGCCATAATCCCTTGGGTAATGCTGGGCCTACGTACTCCCATAAAAGGAGTATTATGCGGAAGCAGGCAAGATTATGCAAAAAGGAAAATATTGTGTAACTAGGTCACCAGCTTTGACGGTCTGTTGCACCATCTTTCCCTATAGAATGCTGGAGGCTGTCACATGTAGGGATCTGTGAAGTTAGCATGTCATAACACAAATGACAGGATGACTTAGAATATGTCCCATGTAGTCACTACTATTCATTAGCAGATCACATGGCTATGAAATGCAGACAACTAGACTGCAGTGTGTTAATGCCTTACCATACTAGGATAAAGTAACCAGGTGAAGCAATTTGCCTTGCTGATCCTTTGTTGCTGTGTCTTTGTGCCTTTTATGGATGACTGAATAACCTTCGGAACAGCACTAAATTATGTACCTGAGTTGTAGTATGGTCAAACTATTCTTATTATATAGTGATGTCAGAACTGTGGCTTACAGGAGCCACTAAAAGTTGCTCTTATGTCAGAGAGTGATACTGTGTTTAATCAATGATCCATGGTCATCTGTCCGGTGGGAAATATTTATAGGTTGGGAATTTTTGGGTGTTTCATGATTAATTTGGTGTTCTTATGTTCAGGGACCAAACAGAAAACTTAAGAACAAAAATTAAAGTTGGGTGAACCTACAGCTTTTCGGGTTCTCACTTCAATAAGAAAAAAAATGTGTTTGAGAAACACTGCCTGGTGGTGTTTCCAAAATGAAATGTGCTTCTCTGGACCAGCAGCTGCTGAGAAAAACTGACAGGTCTGCCAGAAGATACAATTTCTACACTGTCACTCAGCTGTTGTTCATAACTTTGCAGGGTGGTTATGACTGCCTATTACAGAAGTAGACATAGCTTACAGTTGTTTAGAAATGTGATCAGAAAAAGCACAAAGATGCTAATTGTATACAATTA
The DNA here is from genome assembly GCF_020497125.1 of Mauremys mutica. Classification (NCBI taxonomy): domain Eukaryota; kingdom Metazoa; phylum Chordata; order Testudines; family Geoemydidae; genus Mauremys; species Mauremys mutica. The sequence goes on from NC_059076.1 coordinate 84,742,588, forward strand.
CATCTCGTACCTGTGGAACCTGCAAATTCACTGTCTGTGCTAGAAAAATACTTAGTGAATATTATTAGCTCTGTGCTGTTGGCATTACATGTATTACTGTTATAGCCTTCTGTACCGGGGTGGCTACCCGCTCCTGCCCTTTGGGGCTTTAAAACAGCCCTGGGAAGGGGCTTTTGGCTGGGCTGATTGGGGAAGTGGCTGCAGCTGGGGCCACGCCCCAAACAGAGCAACAGGGCCTTATAAGAAGGCAGGGAAGCCAGAAGCCAGACAGTCTCTCTCTGCCTGTAGAGAGAGATGGGCCTGGCTGCAGGGAGCTAGACCAAGTACCTGAGGGAAGCAGGGCTGGGGACAGGCTAAGGAGCTGGGGAGCTCTGGCCTGGAAAGCCCCAGGTTGTGGCCTAGCAGAGGGCTAAAAGGTACTGGGGGGTTGCAAGGGGCAACCCAGGGGTAGGCCAAGGCAGCAGGTCCAAACCCCTTTGCCTGTGATGAGTAGGCTGATACTGCAGTCTGCCCCAGAGTGTGGGGCTAGATAATGACTGGCAGTAGCCACTACTGAGGCAAAGTGGGGATAGTGGGGTGGGGGTTCCCCTGGGAGGGGGAGACCCAGTCAAAGGGGCACCGGGGTCCTGGGAGGGACACAGGGCCAATAGTAAACAGGTGGATCACTGGCCTGCAGAGGGCGCTCTGGGCTGGAACAGAGCTAATTCCCAGAGTCACCAGCAGGAGGCGCCGCAGGGGTGAGTCGGACCCGTTACACCTTCTCAGAAAAACCAGACAAACTCTTCCCTTATTGTCATGTTTACTGAAGGTACTGAAATGCAGGTGGAGTCAGTTTAAGGATCCTGGCATCCCTTTATCTCTGTACTTTCAGTGGCAGAGTGGGTGCAGACTAGGACCTTGCAACAACAACACATGGTGTCATGACCATCCCCAGGTTCCATCATTGTCATTCTCTCTTAGCAGGGCTTCTGACATTGGATCCCTGTTACTACTTGTCACGGAGTCCCCGGGCAATGCTCTGGAACTGCTCCCCACAAAGCCAGTCCTCTCCCTTGGAGCAGACTGTTTTCAAGGCAAGAAGCTCACATATCTTCACCTCCTGGGTCTCTCCTTGGAGCATTCAGCATCCTCTGCCCCTCCATGCGCTTCCCACAGCGAGCCCGCCCCGGCGGGGTCCTGGGGAAGCCACAGGGTTAAAGTGACCATACGTACTGGTTTTACCAGTACAGTACTGGTTTTTTGAACATTGGTCTGGTTAGTCGTGAGATGTAACCAGTACAGTTTAGGACTACAAAATCAAAAATTATTAATTTATCAAAAGATTGAGTACATCAAATCAATCCTTGATAAACCAGCCTAAATCAATTTTATTAATTTATCCTAGTTTAATTTTATTTTACACGACGGTTCTCGTCGTTGGATCTCGGCAATACTCGGCATTCAGCACACGCACTCTCACTATATTGTGGCCGTGGCGACTCTTCGATAATACTCCCGCGCATTACGTACAGCCCGACCGTGGGAACTCGATGATGATGTCATCACACAGAGCCCGCCAAAATCGACCAATTTTAAATGTCCTGGTTTTAAATTTGAAAAAAATGGTCACCTTACACAGGGTCCTGCACCCCCACTTCACAGTCAGACATGACTCTCAGCCAGCCAATAAAACAGGTTTATTCGATGACAGGAACACAGTCTAAAACAGAGCTTGTAGATACTGCAAACCGGACCCCTCGCCCGGGTCCATTCTGGGGCCCAGCGAGGCAGACCCCCATGTCTGCACTTCACTCCCCATCCCCAGCCACCTCCAGCCTCAAAACCCCCCTCCAGCCCCTCCTTCTCTGCTCAGTTCCTTTCCCCGGGCCAGGAGGTCACCTGACCTCCTTGTCTCCAACACCTTCAGTTGGCACCTTTGCAGAGAAGGGGCCCAGGCCATCAGTTGCTAGGAGACAGAGTGTCAGGCATTTAGGTGCACTGGCCCTTGCTCTGCAGCAATCACACACCCTTATTCCACCACCTAGATACATAAGAACTGCATAGGGGACACTGAGGCACCAACACAGTATTCAGAGAAAACATTAAGAACATTCCCAGTTCGCCACACTACTGCATTCTAAAAGTTTGTTTGTTCACTGTTTTGAGCAACTGGGAGCATAATATGACCACTTTATGGTCTTTATGGCCCCTTAAGAAATAGTACAGTGATTTAATAGATTGTAACACCTGTAGCACAGTGGCCTTTTTCTGCCTCCCAAGCACCCCTTTGTGGGTGGAGTTGCCTCGGTGGCCATCAAACCTCTATTTCCCCTTCATGCAGACCCCCATAAGAACTCATTGTCCCCACTGATCTTCCAAACTCAATCCTTTAATTCACTCTTCACCAGCTCTCCTCGGGCTAGCAACAGAGTTTATCAAAAATAAAACTCAAAAGTCAAAACAACACAAAGTTTTCAGCTCATCTTCCCTCCTATTCAGAGGCTTTAGCTAGCTAGGGCCCTGCAGGAGCCACACTTACTCCTCATAGCTGCCCCTTCCATCTGCCCCAGCTTACAAGACTGTCTACCTTTGGCAGACTTAACTATTCTCTCAGTCTCACCCCAGCTGCAGCTCCCTGCCGTCTTTTATATTGGAAGCAGCTGATTCATCTCAGTTGGGGCTCAGCTTGTAATGAGGGCTGGCTTAGGCCCAGACTCTCCTGGGCATATGCAAGCCACCTTGTTACAAGGTCATTTGATTATTTAGTTTTAACTTCCTGCACAGTGCAGGCTATAAGAGTTTTTTGAATTACTTCCTGTTTGAACGAGAGCATATCTATATCCCCTCTATACAAATTGTTCCAGCAACCCAACCTTTAACCTTCTCTTTGATAAGCTAAATAGATTGAACTTCTTGAATTTTTCACAATAAGGCAGATTTTTTGATCTCTTAAGCAATCTTGTGGCCCTTCTCTGGATCCTCTCCAATTTATCAGCATCTTTCCTGAACAGTGACACCAGAATTGGACACAGTAGCCATTGTACCAATTCCGAATTCAAAGGTACTAGAACTTTTTCACTCCTACTCCATCTTCCCCTGTTTATGCATTTAAGGATTGCATTTGCCTTTTTGGCTGCAGCATCGCACTGAGGGCTTGTGTTCAGCTGATTATCCACCATGACCTCAGTCTTTTTCAGAATTGCTGCTTCCCAGGATAAAGGCCCCCCCCCATTTTGTACATCTGACCTGCATTCTTTGTTCCTAGATGTGATTTCATATTTAGCTGTATTGAAACACACACTGTTTGCTGACACCTAATTTACCATATGAGCCACGTAGTTTGTCTCCTATATTTATCACTCCCTGTCACTGGGCCAGGCTTTGCCCCACGTCCAAAGCATGCACTGCTACACCCAATCTTTTAGTTTATTTTTCTAAAGAGAAGTTAGTGAACAGACAATCAGGGTATGGCTACACTTGAGATTTGCAGCGCTGGGAGTTACAGCGCTGGTCGTATAGCTGTGTAGGGACAGCGCTGGTGTGTGGCCACACTCACAGCTACCAGCGCTGCAGTGTGGCCACATTTGCAGCATTTGCAGCGCTGTATTGAGAGGTGCATTGTGGGCAGCTATCCCACAGAGCACCTCGTCCCATTTTGGTGCTGAGTATTGTGGGAAGGGGAAGGAAGGGTGCGGGTCATTCCGCTTCCTGTCCCAATGGCCCATGGTGCATTGCTTCACATCCCAGCAGTCACAGTTTTCCTGTCCACATTTCTTGCCATTGTGAGTGCAGTGCGATTTCTGTGTGAAATGGAGCCTGAGCTGCTGAGGACTTTGCTCATGAGTGTCGCCAGAACATCACGTTTGGCAGTTGAGCTATTCCTTCAGCTCTAAAGTGACAGTGAGGAGTCCGACGATGATCTGGAGTCGCCTGACGCGTGTGACATGAAATTGCTTGTGGCGGTAACGGAAATGCTCAGCACCGTGGAACGCCGCTTTTGGGCTCAGGAAACAAGCACTGAGTGGTGGGATCACATCATCATGGAAGTCTGGGATGACGAGCAGTGGCTGCAGAACTTTTGCATGAGAAGAGCCACTTTCATGGGACTGTGTGCTGAGCTCGCCCCCACCCTGCGGCGCAAGGACACGAGATTGAGAGCTGCCCTGACGGTGGAGAAGCATGTGGCTATTGCAATCTGGAAGCTGGCAACTCCAGACAGCTACCAATCGGTCGCTGTTATTGCCCAAAAGGGTCCGAGGTACTCTGCAAGAACGAGACCGACTCCACACTGAGAGTAATTGGCTTTAATGAAGGTAAAGTGACACATCTGCAACGGGGACCCCAAACGTTGCTGTCACTGAGACGGGGACCCAGCGCCCTGTAGCTCGGCCTGGGGTGAAGTCCTAAAACAAACACAAAGCATGCTCATTTTATACAAACAGCAGCATATCAGCTCATACATAATGCAATAGACACTCTCCGCCCTCCGGGGCTGCCTCCCTGGCCAACAGCCAGGGACTTACCACACAGCAGTCCCAGCCGGCTACAACAGGTCAAAGCTAGCATGCTGTGTTCTACAATAACCGGAGGCTGAGAAAGCGGAATTGCCTGAGCTAAGCCATAACAAAATCTTCCAAGGTTCCCTAGACTGCTACAGTCGCGAACCAGTTTGGAGTGGGAAAGTCGACCGTTGGAATCGTTTTGATGCAAGTTTGCAGGGCCATTAATCGCATCCTGCTAAGGAGAACCGTGACTCTGGGGAACGTGCAGGACATTGTGGACGGCTTTGCAGAAATGGGTTTTCCTAACTGTGGAGGGGCGATAGATGGGATGCATATTCCTATTCTGGCACCACCCCACCTAGCTTCCAAGTACATAAATCGGAAGGGGTATTTCTCTATGGTTCTCCAGGTGCTTGTGGAACACCGTGGGCGTTTCATTGACATTTACACAGGCTGGCCTGGAAAGGTGCATGATGCACGCATCTTTCGGAACAGTGGCCTGTTCAGGAAGCTGCAGGACGGGACATTTTTCCCAGACCGGAAGATCACAGTAGGGGACGTTGACATTCCCATTGTGATCCTTGGGGACCCCGCTTACCCGTTAATGCCTTGGCTCATGAAAACCTATACAGGGAAGCTGGACAGGAGCAAGGACCGTTTCAACTACAGGCTGAGCCTGTGCCGAATGACTGTGGAGTGTGCTTTCGGCCTTTTAAAAGGACGCTGGAGAGCGCTTTATGGGAAGCTAGACTTGGGGGAAAGCAGCATCTCTGCGGTTATATCCGCGTGCTGTACACTCCATAATATTTGTGAAGGGAAGGGTGAAACATTCAGCCAGGCATGGACCAATGAGGTACAAGTCCTGGAGGCTGAATTTGCACAGCCAGAGAGCAGGGCTACTAGAGAGGCCCACAACAGGGCTACAAGGATTAGGGATGCCTTGAGGGAGGAATTTGAGGCTGAAAGCCAACAGTAATGTTTTTTGCCTTAAACGGGAGTGAAATGCAGTGGGTACAGTGATTTTAAGTGCCTGTGTTTTCCTTGGGGTTTGTTATCTTTCACTTTATGCAATAATAAAAACTGTTTCATACGCCAAGAAATCATTTATTTAAAAAAAAAAAGTAAGTAAAAGGGCAGGGGGGTTGGTTGTTGAACTGTACATTCATAGGTTTGCATATGTACTGCCAGGAGTGCTGTGCACTTCAGGATTATAATGCTGCATGGTGATGGGGGTTGAGTGCAGAGGGTAAGGGTTGTAGTTCTCTGGGATCATAGGTGACCGTACAGGTGTCGGGGGCAGCTGGTGGTGGTGTAGGTAAGAACCTGGATGCTGGGGAACGGGGTTTGGAGCTGACATTGGTGCACAAGGGCAAGAGGTTTGGGGGGGGGGGGTTGGCACGGTAGTGCTCTGCCTGCATGGCTACCAGTGACTGGATACAGTCCGTTTGGCGCGCCATGAGGCTTATAAGCTGCCCCGTGGTTTTCTTCAGTGACAACTCCTTTCTCCTGGTTTGTGTTTCCTTCCAGTGCTGAATTTTGTCTCTCCATTCCTGTGTAGTTTTATTGTCTCTTGCACACTGATTCATAACTGCCTTCACCATATCTTCCTTGCTTTTTTTAGGTTTCCTTCTTAGGTTTTGAAGCTTTTTGTCAGTCTCTGATAAGGCCAGTCCATTTCTAGGACTAGTCAAGGACACTAAAAAAAATACAACAAATGATACATTTTAAGAGAGCCAGCATTGTGTATAATCTCAGTGAGGTAGTTTTCAGTCTCACACTGTAGCATTCCTCACACATTCCAAACACAACTAGAGAATTCACAGCCTCGCAGACATGGTGAGTAAAGGTAAAACATTAGTGTAGAAGTTCATAAATCCTGGAAGATATGTTCCTGCCGCGGGTTGCCTGGGAAGGGGGGCTGATTGGTTCAGGGCTGCACTGGTGTTTCTGTGCTTTAGTAAAAGCAGAAAGCTGCTAGTGGGACCTGCAATGAACACTGTCCCTCCATTTCCCACAGGAGTTAATCCTGGAAGATATGTTCCTGCCGCGGGTTGCCTGGGAAGGGGGGCTGATTGGTTCAGGGATGCACTGGTGTTTCTGTGCTTTGGGAAAAGCAGAAAGCTGCTGTTGGGACCTGCAATGAACAGTGTCCCTCCATTTCCCACAGGAGTTAATCCTTGAAGATATCTCCCTGCTGCGGGTTACCTCGGAAGCAAGGGAGGGTCTTCTACAACAATGCGGATTCCGCCCTGGCCCCTATGCAGCTTGCCTGTGTGCAGCAATGGTCCCTCCACCCCTCCTGGAACAGTGGCGCGGACGCGTTAGCCTGACTGGGACAAGGACCACACTGGCTCTCCCTTTAAACTTGCTCAAGCGCATTGCCCATGCTCTTGCTGAAACTTTTGAAGAGATTAGCGAGGCCGATTACCGCGACATGATAGACCACATCAATGGGATATTCCACGTCTAGGCATGCATGCATGCAGCCATACCCCCACCCCCTCCTCTCCAAAAACATTTCCATTGCAATAAAAGCTGCTTACCTGGGACCTGCTCCTGTGATTCTTCTTCACCAAGTTCCAGGTGCTGCGACTGGCTAGCTTCCTCCTGGCTTGAGAAGAGCTCCTGACTGCATGCCTCCTGGGACTCCGGGGTGTCTCCCCCCACCCCAGTACCTTCACTGTCTGTTTCGATCCCACCCTCCACCTCCCTCTCCTCTCCCTGCTCTGAACTGTTAATCGTGGTCCTCGGATTGACAGTGGGGTCACCCCCATAAATCACGTCCAGCTCCTTGTAAAAACGGCAGGTCGTGGGGGCAGCGCCGGAGCGGCGGTTTCCCTCGCATGCTTTGCAATAGGCACTCCACAGCTCCTTCACTTTAACCCTGCACTGCAGTGCGTCCTAGTCATGGCCCCTTTCCAGCATGGCCTTTGATACCTGGGCAAAGGTATCATAATTCTTACGGCTAGAGCGCAGCTGTGCCTGCACAGATTCTTCACCAAAAACACTGATGAGGTCCATCAGCTCACCATTGCTCCATGCTGGGGCTCGTTTGGCACGTGGAGGCATGGTCACCTGGAAAGATTCACTGATTGCACTCCACACCTGGCTGAGCAAACAGGAAGTGGATTTTTAAAATCCCCGGGGCATTTAAAGGGCGGGTCACCTGAGGCCAGGGCAGTAGAGTCCGAGCTGATGAGCAGAGTGGCTGAACAGGCATTCTGAGATATATCCTTATACCCTGGAGGCCAATAACAGCGCTGGTGTGTGGCCACACTTTACGACCAGCGCTGCAGCACCAGCGCTGCAATGCTTATTCCCCAAGCAGACCCAGGTGTACGGCCAGTGTTGCAGCCAGGGAGTTGCAGCGCTGGATGTGCCCTGCAGGTGTGGACAGTTACTAATTGCAGCGCTGGAAAGCCTCCACCAGCGCTGCAAATCACAAGTGTAGCCATACCCTCAGAAAAACCATCTTAACTCATTCTTTGGGTCCAGGCTGCCCCTCCCAAGCATCTCTGGGCCTGGCACTTCTGCTCCTTGCGGCTTCCCAGGGTTTGTCTACAATTACTGTGCTGTAGAGCACTTAATGAAGAGTCTACTTATGCCAACAGGAGGCCTGCTGAACCATTAGCGCACTTGTTAGGGCACTCACCTGGGCAGTAGGAGACCTGGCTTCAAATCCCTGCCCCAAATCAGGCCGAGTGGGGATTTGAACTTGTGTCTTCCACATGTGAGCCAAGTACTCAAACTATTCATTATTTAGTATTAGTAGGGCCTTGTATACATCATGATTTTCATATTTTTTTTTAGAAAATTCATGACTGTAAATGATAAAGTATTGAATTTCACAGATTTTGCATGGAATTAATTTTACAAGTAATGCTGCTGAATTTCTAGGACAGAATTAAATTTAGAAGTAACCGTAGTCAATTTTGACTAGTTATTTGTAAAATTCATTCCATCCTTAAAATTAACTAGCTAAAACAATTATTGTATTAAAGACTATGTAGCCACTTTTCTTAAAGGAGAAGGGAAAAAAACAAAGAAAAAATCAGTTTGGGGGCATTTTTATAATTTCCATGCCTTCCAGGAAATTTAGACAGGACACTGACTATAAGGGAAGTAGCACACCCCTCTACCCCTTTTTGTGTGGTTGAGTGTGCACAAAGCACACTTACTGGATCAGGCCAAGTTGAGGAAATCAGTGTGTAAATCCCACAAGGGCTTAGGTGTGACTTAGTTGCTGAGCAACTTGGTGGTGTCAGAACTTAGATTTGCCTATGCCCACTGACAGAAATGTAGGGGACTTTACCAGCAGAAACTTAGGCACGTAGGGACTTCAGGGCACCTACAGGGTCAAGCAGCAGCCAGGAAGTGGTTTCATGAACATATAGGCCAGTGGTGCCTAGATGTTAGACTCAGGCACCTAAGGGTGTACCTATACTGCAATTAAAAACCTGAGGCTGGCCTGTGCCATCTGACAGGCTAAGGGTCTGTTTAATTGCCATGTAGATATTCAGGCTTGGGCTGGAGTCTGGGCTCTAGGACTCTCTGAGGTGAGAGGGTCCCAGAGCAGAGGCACTGGAATGGGAGGAGGAAGGGGACAATGGGCAATGGCCCTCCCACTTTGTGTCACAGTCCTGGTTCCCTGCCTCTCCTCTTTGGTCCCCAAAGCAACACCCCCAGGCCAGGCTGGGGTAAGAGCTACATGGGCAGCTGTGGGGAGCCATGGACCCTCCACCTGCCATGGGCTGGGGGGGACCAGGACACAGGGTAGGGGCTGCTCTTGTGTACCCGCACCCCAGTCAGGTGGAGGAGCCCAGGTTCCCTGGTGTGGCTCCAGCTTCTGGCTTGGGTCAGGCATCTGGGGGAAGTGAAGAGGCAGGGATTGACCCCCTCCCCCTTTTAGGGAGAATCCATTGCCGCTGCACAATCCCGAGTCCCCCAAGTCAGATGGCCTGGACCAATTGCAGGTTTGTCATTGCTGTGTAGAAATACCCTCCATGGCATTTAGGCACCTAAGTCCTCCTTGTGAATCTAGCCCCACAACTCAGAGGAATGTCTACAGGTACCAAGTGACAACAATAAAAGTTAAGGGGCCAAATTCATAGGTTTAACTGCAAAGGTGTCTGTGGAGTTACACAAGGGATGATTTTGGCATAACGTGGTTCAAGGGGACGTACAGGGGAAGTACATGTGGTGACTGGAAGATAAAAGGTTGGAACCGTTGACTTGGCTGAGCTGGCAGCAAGCTGCCTAGCTTTTCCCATCTTCTTGTAAATAAGCAATAGTTGCTACACACCTAAAGGATATGGCTGCATTATTTCATTCAGGAAGATTTCTTTCCTCTCTCTGTCTGAGTTGTCTGACTTTACACTGGTGTCTCACAGGAGTCTGACTTGGCAAACCCTATGGGGAATCAGGAGCAACAAACACTCCCCAGCCTCCCAGATGGTGCAGTGGCAGACAGCTCTGAAACCTCCTCAGGCAGCAAAGGCAGCAGCACAAGTGAGTTATGTGGCAGCAGTTCACACCTGCTCTTCCCAGTCTGATCCAACATCTCCCAACTGACTGACTGCTCCTTTCTCACATAAGCTGCCTTCAGTCACCAGAGCCTTCTTCCCCAGTCCCTGTGATTTCACTCCCAGCTGTTCCAGACAGGCAGTCTGCCTCTTATAGAGGGTTGTGCTACTAGGTCTGTTTGCACAGGGCCTAGCACACTGGGCCCACTCTCGCCTGGGTGTGTAGGCACTGCTGTAATACAGTTAATACTCATACACACAGATGTGTGCTGGTGTACGTGGAGGTGCTCAGGCAATGCATGGCTACCCCTTGCCCTGTTTGGCTCCTGTACCTACGCTCGTCTCTGCTTGCTGTGGCTCCTTTGGCTGTGTGGATCCATGAGTCACGACTAGACATTGAACAATGGATGCTGGATCCAGAGAAACCGAGCTGGGGTCAGTGACTCATTTGGTACAGGTATCTGGCCAAAGTCTTCATTGGTGTAAAGTGTCACAGCACCACATTTCACCACCAGAGAATTTGGTCAGTAACAGTGGCAACCTGCTCAGTCTCTCTTCCTGTGCACCATCACTATAGTCCTCTTGATTCAGCCAGTTCTGTAACAAGGCCCTGGGCAGTCACAGTTGTGGGACTGAGCTTATTGGTAACAGTAGCACTTCATATGTACAGCTCTTTACATGTGTATGTCTGGGCTATGTGGGGTATGCAGTGGAGTCTACAGGTGATGCACTTGTTTGGTTACAGCCAGTGTTTGTTGGCCATGCTGGTGGCTCTGTGTGACAGATGGCTGGGGTAGTCTCCTCCATTCCCATGGATCCAATTCAGTGTGGTTGTGTGTTGTTCCTTCTAGAATGTGTATCCCAGTTTTTCATACTTGTCCTGATTCTTGTTGGTTGTTGTGGTTTCTCTCTCCTCCCCTCTGTAATATTGCCTGTGTCCTGAAGGTATTCTCAGTAGGGTGACTAGATGTCCTGATTTTTGGGTCTTTTTATTATATAGGCTCCTATTACCCTCCATTCCCTGTCCTGATTTTTCCCACTTGCTGTCTGGTCACCCTAATTCTCAGTGTTGCCCACAAGGCTGGGAGTTGTGCCCTGGGCCCTGCAGTAGCTGAGTGAAAGATGGTTTGACCCCTCTCACTATGAGCAGTAGTAGTTAGGGTCACTGACAACTACAGGGAGACCTCACCTGACCCTCCAAGTTCAGATCCTAAGCTGCTTTGTCAAACTCTCCTGCAGATCCCAGGTTACACAATGAGGGCTTGTCTACGCTACGGAGCTTTTAGTGACAAGGCTGTGTCGACACAGCCTTGTCGCTAAAAGTCAGCGAGTGTGACCGCTCTTTTGCAGTATTTTGTCAGCACTTTTGCCGACAAAATACTTCCAGCTCTGTGAGTGGCATAAGCTCTGTCAGCAGGAAAGCGCCCCTGCCAACAAAGCCGCGTTCACACTGCCGCTTGCTTTGGCCAAACTTTTGTCTTTCGCGGGTTTTTTTTTTAAGTACCCATGAAAGTCAAAAGTTTTGGTGACAACTGCAGTGTAGACATACCCTGAGAAAAAGGGCAGCCACAGATCACAGCAGCGTTTCCTTCCCCAGGGATGCTGGAGCAATTTGTAGAGGGTGGGATGCTGAGAGCCATGGAACCATCTGTTAGCCCTGTATGTGAAAGAAACCACTTCAAGCCAGGGGGTGCAGCAGCTCCCCCAGCACCTACGCCTTCTGCTGCTCTGCTCCCTCCTCATGCAGCCTCTGGCGATCCCTCCTTCCTTCCCACGACTTTGTTCCCAGGCCTCTCCCCTACCTCCACACGCCCTATCCCCAGGTTCCGCTTCCCTCGTCTGGAGTCGGAGCCTGGGTTCTACACTCAGTGCAGCGTCCCGGGATTGCGGCTCAGTGCACGCCGAGCGGCCGGGCTCGGGGCAGCGATGGGGGCTCAGGATGGGGACCAGCTGCTCTACTGGGGGGCCGGAGTCATCACTCTGCTCTTCACGCTGCTGGCAGCCTTCACGTGCCACCTGCTGCTGGATTACCTGGGGAAGTGGAAGGCGCTAAAGCTGATTCCAGGGGTCAGTCCCTGTTACCCTCTGCTGGGAAATGCTTTGGTCTTCGAGCGCAAAGGGGAAGGTAACGGCTGCCCAGACATGTAGCAGTAGCTGCCTGCAACCCCCTCTCCCTCTTGGAGTTGCTGACTAAAGCACCCTCTCTCCTGGGTGACCCCAATGCCCTTGGCATGAGTCCCAGCAGTAGGGTGTACAGCGGTGTAGACATTTGTAACGTGCTCAGGAAGTGGCTGGGGATTTCTGAGGGCTGTATAATTGGAGCTTATTTGCAGCAGTGGAGCTGGACTGGCACCATCACTAATTATTGTTGTAGAACAACAGAGTAGGAGTGAGCTATTCTTACATTAAAGACTTTTTTTCCAAGCTGAATATTAAAAACTGTTTAATACTCAGCATTTCTAGATCCAGACAAAACAGCTAGGCAGTATTACCGAAACTCTACTTCAACTAACCAAAACCTCCCCCAGAAACCTCTGACATGTCTTTATGGTTCAGTGTGTGGTGGCAGTTTATCCCTATTTCTAAGGATTTTATTGTTAGAATATGTAAATAATCTCTTAACTGTGGACAAATTATTTGTTTTGATCTTTGCCAAGTTTTCCCTAATTTATTTGTTATTTTTTGTTTTGGGTGTTCAAGAAGACATAAAAGTTAGCCTTTTTCAGAGGCCACCTTTTCACACATTTATATTTTAAATATATATATAATGGCCCATATCATCAGTACAAATTAAGACATACAGGAGAGATGGTTTGTCAAATGGGCAGTCAGGTCAGTAGCACAATTAAAATGAGTATCAGAGGGGTAGCCATGTTAGGCTGTATCCACAAAAACACATGGAGTCCGGTGGCACCTTAAAGACTAACAGATTAATTGGGCATAAGCTTTTGTGGGTAAAAACCCCACTTCTTCAGATGCATGGAACCATGCATCTAATTAAAATGAGATAGACCTGAAACGTCTACTTTCTTGGTTTATATGCTTAAAAACAACTGCCAGGATACATGTCTTAGAATCTCTTGCAAAAACAAAGGAGTCATACTAAAGTTGTTGGATAATTACCAATTTAGTTGCTTCCCTCGTAGGGATAAGAGTTGTTTGGAAACAAACAGATGCTGGGAATGGGTGATGGGATGGAACACTTGGGGCTTGTCTACACTGGCAATTAACAGCGCTGCAACTTTCTCGCTCAGGGGTGTGTAAAAACACCCCCCTGAGCACTGCAAGTTGCAGCGCTGTAAAGCCATGCCTGTCGTTGAGGTGTTTTTTTAAGAGCACTGTGAGAGTTCTCTCCCAGCACTGCGCTGCGACCACATAAAGCACGTTAAAGTGTTGCTGCGGCAGCGCTTTAGCATTGCCAGTGTAGACTAGCCCTTGATGATTACCTGTTCTGTTCATTCTCTCTGAAGCACTCAGCATTGGCCATTGTTGGAATTATTTACCCTGATTGTAACAAATACTCTGTGTCAGTTTGAGGGTAACTGCACCTTTACTTCCCTCCCTCCCGACTCTGTCACCCACTATGGTCTGGTCCACTTCAGGAGTTCCCAGTTAGGTCTCGGGTCTCCAACCATCACCTGGCTCTGGGTAGGGTCCCTTGTCTCATTCCTTTCTGACTGGAGGTTTTACGGCTATAAAGCTCCCTCTCTTACACTGATATCCTCAGCAAGCCAATGTGCATAAAGGCCAGTGCCTGTGCTTTGCTTTCTCTCCAAGGGCTATGAACAGTGTAAGGTAGGGAGCTGCCTGGTGGTCTGTGAAAATGTAAAGGACCTTGAATCTGGTTGGGAAAGAACAGTTGCTCACCATGACTCAGTGTATGGGGATCAATACTCATTCCCCTCGCTGAGATAAGGTCAAATTTTAGGTCCTCATGCCTCAATCTCTGAGGAGGTGGAGCAGAGAAAACAATTTGGCTATTGGGGAGGTTTGAGGAATTTCCCTTGCCCACCCCTCATCCCTTGCTGTTAAAAGAATGGTTAAGATTTGCTTTCCAGGGAGCCAGCCCTGCCTTCTTTCTCGCTTTTGTCCAAATACTTGCTTCCTGGAATATTCCAAAGAGGGATGAAGAAACTTCACCCATCTTCAGGGCAGCCAGTATCTTGAGGTACAAAAAGGCGTCACACACGTTCCCTAGGAGTCGGATGGGAGGTGGATGTGGGAGCATCAGGTATCAAGTTCACATCCAAAAACTTTGGTGTGATAAGGGTAAGAGAGGGTGATTGAGATCCCCTTACGGGCCTAAAGAGAGAAATTACACAGGAGGGTTGTCAAATTACTCTGTATGGATTTTTGAATGATGTGTGCTGGATTGTAAGAATGTTTATTATATGAATAGTTAAAATGTGAAATTATGAAGGGTAAGGGAAGAAAATTCCCCATGAGTGCTCCTAGGACGTCTGTCAGAAACCCTAGGGACACCCATTTATTTCTAGGGGAGACATGACAGATAATGTAACCACGTGTAGTATATTTGGGGGGATGAATTGTGTTAAGTTATGTATCACTGTGGGCCAGGAATTGTATGTATGATTGTATTCCACTCCACAGGGGAGGTTTACCATTGCTCCTTCAGCAACTAGAACGGAAGGAGGTGATTAAGGTGAAACACTGAGACTAAACAACTCTAAAGAGGTGCCACCCTCTGGAATGTTTTTTATATACTGGTTCCAGTTGGGTTTTCCAGAGACTAGGGTACAAAGAAAAGTCTTTTGGTATAAAAGGATGAACGTGAACTGACATAGGATCTTCTTTTCTGAAACAAACAGACTGGACCTTCTTTCCAAGGAGGGCCACCAACCCTTGCAGAAGGGTTGGAAAGACTTTGGCCTACTATGGCCCCATAAGACTGATGGGTGACCTCTGGTAAGCTTCTGGCGTGTGTATAGGAACTTCATTGTTTTTTATGTGTTCTCTATAATGCTTTTACATTAGGAATAAAGGTGCTTGCTTAGAAAGAGCTGTGTGGTAACTTCTAGCTGCTGGGAATACATTGTTCATAGCCCTTGGAGAAAAAGGTGCTGACTGTTAGGCAGCTGGATTTCTTTGAACATCCACAGTGTAAGGCAGGGAACTGTGCAACCTTAAATCCCCTGATCAGAATGGAGTGGGCCACGGGTCCCTACCCAGAGACAGGTGACAGCAGAGGACCTGAGACCTGACTGGTCATGCCTGAAATGGACCACAGAGGCGGGGGGAGGGGGGGGATACAGATGCAGTTACCCTGAAACTGATACTTTGCACAGAGGGCTTTTTTGTACAGCCATTGCACTGTTAAGGAGCATACACCCTCATTAACAGGAGTCATAGGACCTCAATTCGCTGGCTACACCCAGTAACATCCCTTTTTGATTCTGTGCAATTCAAGGTTGTAATTTAGTCTTGGCAACTATTCAATTACATTATGATAATATGAAAAGAGATTGTTTCTGATTTTATTTGACTGTGCTCCACCCAGTATATTTTTTAGATTAGGGTACGGCTTGAAAACACTCACCACCTGCTAGCTCAAGGACTAAACCTACTCTTGCAGTACATTGGTATGCTGAGCCACAAACGCATCCCTGCAGTCTCTCCTGATGACTCAGTATATCTCACTTCTTGGATCTGAAGACACTGATCTACTGCTGGCTGAACTCTGAGCCCCCAGCTAATGCTACCGTCACTGCACATAGCACAGCAATCTGTTAATATAGGGCCCCATGCCCAATCTATTAATGCTGGTCCCCATTCCTCAAATAAAACAATGCAGTCCTGCCATGAGAAACTGGTGCTGGACAACCTCCCTTCTAATAAGTCAATGTTCATTAGCCTCACAGTGACAGACGGAGACCCTGGCGCATGCATATCTGCAAGTTGAAGCCTCTTTTCTGCCTCCTTCTCTTGTTGAGGTTCTGGCTGGACTTTTCCACTCATTTTTTTAATTTATTCACATCCTATTTGTGGCCCCCACAATATCCTGGGTCTCCTCCTAGTCCCGACCAAAATGTCCATTTATCAGTTGAGGAGGAGGTTGAAATGGGAACGTTCTTTGTGATTGCAACTGTGGTGCCCATTTCTGATCACTTATTTGTTTACGTCTCTGGGTGGAGTTCCTCTGGGTAGTGTCCATTAGCTCCAATTTGTCCACATCTTCCCTGAAATGTGGTGCCCAGAACTGGACACAATACTCCAGTTAAGGCCTAATCAGCGTGGAGTAGAGCAGAATAATTATTTTGTCTTGCTTATAGTACTCTTGCTAGTGCAGCCCAGAATGATTGCTTCTTTTTTTTTTTTTTGCAACAGTGTTACAGTGTTGACTCATATTTAGGTTGTGATCTACTATGACCCTACATCCCTTTCTGCAGTACTCTTTCCTAGGCAGTCCTTTCCCATTTTGTATGTGTGCAATTGATTGTTCCTTCCCAAGCGCTGCCACATACATTGGTCAAACCGGACAGTCTCTACGCAAAAGAATAAATGGATACAAATCAGACATCAAGAATTGTAACATTCAAAAAACAGTCGGAGAACACTTCAGTCTCCCTGGACACTCAATAACAGACTTAAAAGTGGCAATTCTTCAACAAAAAAACTTAAAAAACAGACTTCAACAAGAAACTGCAGAACTGGAATCAATTTGCAAACTGGACACCATCAAATTAGGCCTGAATAAAGACTGGGAGTGGATAGGTCACTACAAAAAGTAATTTTCTTCTGCCAATACTCACACCTTCTTGTCAACTCTTGGAAATGGGTGACGTCCACCTTGATTGCATTGGCCTCGTTAGTACTACAAAAATTATTTTCCCTCTCTTGATATTCACCCCTTTTTGTCAACTGATGAGAATAGGCCACTTCCACCTTAATTTAATTGTCCTCATTAGTACTGACCCTCCACTTGGTAAGACAACTCACATCTTTTCATGTGCTGTAATATATATACTGCTTACTGTATGTTTCACTCCATGCATCTGATGAAGTGGGTTTTATCCCACGAAAGCTTATGCCCAAAGAAATTTTAGTCTCTATGGTGCCACATGGACTCCTTGTTGTTTTTGCTGATACAGACTAACATGGCAACCATGCTGAAACTTATAACCTTCTTATCTTTTAGGTGTCTGCAAATTGGGGGAGGGGTAGCTCAGTGGTTTGAGCATTGGCCTGCTAAACCCACAATTGTGAGTTCAATTCTTGAGGGGGCCATTTAGGGATCTGAGGCAAAAATCTGTCTGGGGATTGGTCCTCCTTTGAGCAGGGGGCTGGACTAGATGAGCTCCTGAGGTCCCTTCCAACCCTGATATTCTATGATGCTTAATTATTTGCTCCATTATCTTTCTGGATACATCCTTTCTGTCTAGATTGCAAGCCGGGGAGTGGCTCTTCCTTTGTGTCTGTAGAGTGCTTTTCAGATTAAGGCCATGATTTCTGTTGGGACTCCTAAATGCTACTGTAATCAAAATAATACATAAGTGCAAAGAAACCAGCTTTGTTACAGTAGCAAATGTAATACTACAGTGAATTTATAATCAGTTAATCACAGAAGTTCTGGTTTTGGCCCATTCAAACAGATTTTCTCTTCCAGATTTCTTTAAACAAATGATGCAATACTATGAAGATTTCAGGAATCAACCACTGTTAAAACTTTGGTTAGGACCATTGCCTTTTCTGTTTTTATATCACCCAGATACTGTCGAGGTGAGTATTCCTATCTCATTTTTAATAAATCTGTTTGTACAAGTCATGCAATTGTAGCACAACACATGTCAGAAATTCTACATTCCCTCAGTGTAATTTATCAATCAAGAGTGTCAAAATATTTGAACTGATGTAATTTCAAGGTTCAAAGGCAACAATTTGTGAACCGGTGCTAATACATTTCAATATAAAGAGCAAATTGCCAAGGAAAATTCCAGTATAAAAATTTAAGAAATGTATTTAATGTTTTTGTCATGAATGGGTCTCTTTCCCCTTTACTTGTATGTGTATTGTATGTTCCGCTGACTGAAGCTTATGTACATGTCAGTGGAAGACAGGACCCCTAAAACGTAAACTGCAATACTGAGATAATCTTGTTCCACTTTTTTTTGTTTTGTTTCCTCTTTGCTTGAGTGAGCAAATATGGACACATTCAGGGATTTAACTAATCATTATAATTGTTCCTTAATTTAAAATTTTAAGTTGCTTTATCTCCAGAATTTACAGAAAAGATTGCAAATAGCTGGCCATGCAGCACTGACACCAGTCTTAAAAAAGCCCTGAGCCCCTGGGCAGAGTTGGGAGGCACAGGGGTGTTCCTCCCCACCAAACTACACTGCAAGAGCAGCGCAGTCCCAGAGCAGCTTCACACACCCCTCCACCTCCTTCTCTCCTCATCCCCTGGCCAGGTCGAAGGTGGGAAGACGAAGCCGGGCAGTGCAGGACATCTGCTGCTCTGGCTGGTGCCATGGAGCAGGCAGCCGTGGCATTCCCCTGTCTGCTGCTGGTGCAGGGGGTTGAAGCTGCTCCTCTGCTCCCAGCCTGCTTTGCTCATGCAGCCGGTAAGAATCACCTAGCTTGGAGGACCCAGCTCCATGGCTGGCAGAGCCCTTGGGGAACAGAGAGGCTCCAGGGGAGCCCTCCCAGCACACAACCCCTAGCTACCCCCCTGCCTGCACCATGACCTACTTCTTTGCCTGCACACAGCTCTTAGGTATCCCTTTCCCTTTCCTTGAGCTGTTTTCAAACTTTTTGAGCTGAGTGCCCCACCTTTGAGTTATAATTTTTGGTTGCACCCCCCCCCCCATGATGGGTTGGATCACAGAAACCCCTTTGGGAACTGCCAACTGATGTGCCAAGACTACTTCTGCCCCTGCTTTCCCTGCCAGCTTGGGACTCCAGCACCCTGTCTTGCTGAGCCAGATATGCCAATCTGCTCCAACACAGACCCAGGGTCTGAACCATGTGCTCCAAAGCTGCAGACTTAACTGAAAGCCAATTAAGAAGTGTTCCTGTCTTTAACACTCAGATGCCCAACTCCCAGTGAGGTCCAAACCCCCAAATAAACCTGTTTTACCCTGTATAAAGCTTGTACAGGGTAAACTCATAAATGGTTTGCCCTCTATAACACTGATAGAGAGGTATGCACAGCTGTTTGCCCCCACCCCCGGTATTAATACATACTCTGGGTTAATTAATAAGTAAAAAGTGATTTTATTAAATACAGAAAGTAGGATTTAAGTGGTTCCAAGTAATAGCTGATAGAACAAAGTGATTTACCAAGTAAAATAAAACACGCATGTCTGAGTCTAATACAGTAAGAAAACTGAGTACAGATAAAAACCTCACCCTTAGAGGAATTCCAGTAAACTTCCTTTTACAGACTAGTCTCCTTCTAGTCTGGGTCCAGCAATCACTCACACCCCCTGTAGTTACTGTCCTTTGTTTCAGTTTCTTTCAGGTATCCTTGTGGGTGGAGAGACTATCTTTTTAGCCAGATGAAGACAAAATGGGGGGGTCTCCCACAGGTTGAAATAGACTTTCTCTTGTGGGTGGAGACCCCCTCCTCTCTCCTATGCAAAGTCCAGCTACAAGATGGAGTTTTGGAGTCACATGGGCAAGTCACATGTCCATGCATGACTCAGAACTTACATGCACTTTTTACAGATCCAGACTAACATGGGTAGCTACCCCTCTGATACTTCAGAACTTACAGGTAGCAGCCATGGCTCACATGCTAGCTTGAACATCCTCATGTAGACTTCTTATGTGGATTGGAGCCTTCCAAGATCCATTGTCCATTAATTGCTTCTTGACTGGGCACTTAACTTGCACATTCCTTTCTCAAGAAGCTGACCAAATGCTTTACTAAGGCTACTTAAAAATCAAGCAAGTACACAGCCAGTATTCATAACTTCGAATACAAAAATGATACATGCATACAAATAGGATGAATATATTCAGTAGATCATAATCTTTACATGGATATGTTACATGGCATATGTAGCATAAAACATATTCCAATTATGTCATATATATATTCACAAGCATATTTCCATAAAACCTTATGGGGGGGGCACTGTCACACCCCCACTCCCGCACAATCCAGACAGGCTGGGTGGCCTGCTGAGGTGAGTCGAGTTGGACGTGGTGCCCCCTCCATGGACCCTGCTGTGCAGAGCTGGCTCAAGCCCTGCTGGCCCCTGCCCACCCAAAATAGAAGTCAAACTACTCTTATGCCTGACCCACCCACCCCGGCCCAGAGCCCCAAGTCCCCCACTTCCCCTCTGGACCCTGGAGTTTTTATAGCATGTTGTGGGGGGGCCTCAGAAAGAAAAAGGTTGAAAACCCCTGGTCTATCTCATGGAAATAATGTAATTTACACATCAATCAAATTAAAACTGAAAAAACATGTTTAATTAAAACAATTGGCATTATTTTGTAAAGGAGGGTGTGTAATTAAACCAGCCTTAAGGGAGCTCTGTTGTTCAGGTATCCCTTCTGTCACTATCAGGACACTTGTTTATGTATTTCAGTGTATAAAATGTGCCTACTACCATCAGCCTCTAGGTATGTATGCAATTCAGTTTCCAAGCATACATACCAAAATTTCAAACTAATACAATGCTACCCACAGAATCCCATTCTGCCCTGTGCCAGGGACAGGAGTAAAACTGCCTCTAGAGCCACTCTTGCAATTTTGCAATTACATTAATGACAATCCAGCCAAAAAATGGGGCTAACATTTCATTCCTCTGACCTTTTAACTGCTATTACAATATATGTTCATGTCCAATTTTCTTTTTTTTGTACTATAATAATCATTTCAAAATGAAAAACTGAAATATTACAGTGTTTTGACATTGTCAGAACTTGTTTAATACATTTTTCCCCTCCAGAATAATATTTCAGTGAAATCAACATGATTTTCTGGAGCATTTCAGTTGTGCTGGAACTGCATTTTTTAACAGAAAATGGTTCCGTCAAAGTTTTCAGACTAGCTTATTGACTGAGCCATGTGTGTCATAGTTTTGGCTTGCAAGTGTCCTCATACAAAATAGAATGAGTGAACAATTTTACTAACTTCTTCTAAAGAGAGATTTCCCCTCCCTCTTTTCTTCTTTTGGTAGGCTATTCTAAGCAGTTCGAAACACATTGAAAAATCCTATCTATACAAATTTCTGCATCCATGGCTTGGCACAGGACTTCTAACGAGGTATAGTAATATACAAATAGAGTCATGTCCCTTTAAAGTTATGCAATGTTTAATTTTAAGTTATAATGTATATGGACTGCCTTAAGACTATGTTACATTTTATTTGCAAATAGGCAGAATAGTAACTTAGTTATGGTATAAATATTCAAATAAAAAGTACAGATGCCCAAAGAGCCAGGTGTGTCCTGTAGTGTTCTAAAATGGGGTCTCTCTGCCACTATCAGGAGCCCAGAAAAAACAGCAGTGCTTGAAAAGGTCATGTGATGTGAAGAATGTGAATGGGACTTTAGAGCAAATGATGTAGCAAGACCATGCACAGAGCTCGAGTTTTCATAATTGATAGAAACAACTTTCAATTCTTCAACAAAAGAATATCAGCCAATTATAGTCCAGCAAAATCAATTAGTAACTCCACGCAAATGACACAAGTACTCTTAGTGATCCAGCTCCCAGCTGTGCTCAGACTCACCTTCATGAACTTCAATGGGATCCATGTGCCTCTGTTTGCACCTCTCAAGACGGAGCTACTAGGCCAAACCTAAGCCATGCTGCACCCCCATGACTGGGTCACACTGCCACTCATTTAAATTTTATTTTTATTAGTTGCCTGTTTTTCTGCTAAATGTAACATAAAAAAGTATATGCGTAGACACCATGCTAAGTTAAAGTGACAGTAATTCAGTTGTGCATACCATGCAAAGAACTTCTTGGGACACCCCTGCTGGTTACTGGTTACTGCCTTAGATTCATATTTCAAACTGACGCAGCTGAACTAACCCTCCTACCTCTAACCCTCAAGAACTATGATACTGAAAACCCCTAGAAAGACTCTCAACATTTAAAAAAATATTTTATCAGAGGTAATTCATGCGCAGAATGAGTGTGGACTATACCCCTTGTTTACTGCTAGTTGATCAGAAGAGATGTGCAGTATAAGGGGTAATACATACTACCTCCTGGAAAGTGCTGTTTCATAAATTGGTTTATCCTCTTATGCTCATGAGCTAAATTCTCTTATTTCCATTGAAATCAGTGAGGTCAAAGTCAACACTATATGTGGTATAATTTCTCAATATGGCTACATACATGAACAATATTAATCAGCAAAAACTCCCATGGTATTTGAAAGTAAATGTTTGTAAGTGGCATTGTTAACTGACTGTATTTTGGTAGAGATCACGTGTCATTTCAAAACAAAAAAAATCAAAGTATTTCATCCTGAGAGTATCAAAATGGAACATATCAGGTAAGTCAGAACTTTTCTCCCCAGTTTTATTTTGAAACAAAATTCTGGTGAAATCCACCCAGTTTTGCAAATTGTTTCAATTTTGACAAATTGCAGATTCCGAAAGAATATGGTTCTGTCAAAACTTCTTGATTTAGCACCCTTTAGCACAGGGGTAGGCAAACTTTTTGGCCCGAGGGCCACATAAGAGTTGTGCAACTGTAGAAGGGCCGGGTAGGGAAGTCTTTGCCTCCCCAAACAGCCTGGCCCCTGCCCCTTATCCTCCCCCTCTCACTTCCCGCCCCCCTGACTGCCCCCCTCAGAACCCCCAACCCATCCCCCCCGCTTCTTGTCCCCATACCACCCCCTATCAGGACCCCTGCCCCCTGTCCCCTGACTGCCCTGACCCCTTGCCACACCCCCGCCCCCTGACAGCCCCCCCGGGACTCCCAACCCCTATCCAATTGCCCTCTGCTCCTCGTCCCTGATCACCTCCTCCCGGGACCCCCCATCCCTAACTGCCCCTCGGGATCCCACCCCCTTATCCAACCCTCCCTAATCCCTGCCGCCTGACTGCCCTCCTGCCCCCTATCCACATCCCCACCCCCTGGCAGCCCCCCCCCCCGGGACTCCCACTCCCAACCCTCTCTGTTCCCCATCCCCTGACCGCCCCACCCCGAGAACCTCCACCCCACCCAACCACCCCCTCCTCCCTGACTGCCCCCCAGGACCCCCTGCTCCCTTACCGAACCCCCCCTCCCCGCCCCCTTACCAGCAGCAGGAGCTCGCAGCTGCAACACCTGGCCAGAGCCAGCTGCGCTCCTCTTGCTGCCCAGTGGGAGCGGTGGGCCAGAGCGCGGCCTGGCTGTGGGGGAGGGGCCAGGAACTAGGCTCTCCGGCCGGTAGCTCAGGGGCTTTAGCAGACTCCTGGCTGCTTGGAAATGCGTTCTTTGCCACAGGATAAGAGCTATTTTCCCCGTCCAGAGCTTCTCTGAGAGCCCATTACTCACCAAAATCCAAGTTCATGAATAGTTTATGGTAACTCTCTGTGAAAGAGTTCTCACCACTAGAGCGATTTAAACACATGCCTGCTGTGATGGCTTCACTGTTCTGGCAGCAAACAAGAAATTGAAATTGAAGTGAGGCTCAGTACTGGGAAGGACAAGTGCAGAGCACCCAAATAGTTAAAGGAACAAGACATCGCGGTGCCGCCTTCTACAGTGGCTGGTAGGGGAAACCAGGCCCTCCCAGTATACTAGGGTTCTATCCCAGGAATCATATAACCAGTCACCAAGGTCTGCTCCTTCAGAATACTTGCTTCTGCTTCCTTAGGCTTCTTGTTACCATGACTGTTCTTAGGCCTTCTCCCAGCCAACCTTTCTCCCTTTTTTAACACTGGAACCTGCTCCACTCCCAGTGGTTGCTCCATCTCTTCACCCTTGATGCAAAGCTCTCAGGGCTAACTTTCCCACCCCCTGGTTTCCCCCTCACAAGCTGTGTATTCCCA
This sequence comes from Mauremys mutica, assembly GCF_020497125.1. Classification (NCBI taxonomy): domain Eukaryota; kingdom Metazoa; phylum Chordata; order Testudines; family Geoemydidae; genus Mauremys; species Mauremys mutica. Next base: position 84,766,556 of record NC_059076.1, read on the forward strand.
GAGAGTGACTATAGACTTTCTCCCAGCAGTCCCCTTCTGCTTTAAACTTCTTCCTTTATATTAAGCACTCACCCCTCCCTATCTGGGCTTCTTCATCAGTTAAACCTGGCCCAATCTCTAGGTATAGCCAGGTAGAATGGTTGGCCTCTCAGGCCCAGGTTAATCCTTTCTGGGTCTGTGTGGGGTACATACCCCATCACATTTCCCAAGTGTCACTAGAGGGATTTTGGGTGCAAATGAAGCTCTTCTATGAGAGCACACTCTCTCCCCCCCCCCACCCTTTCACCAATAGAGAGAGTGGAGAGCTCTTTGCTCTCTGTCCATAGGGCTTAGATTAGGAAGAGTGTGGCTTGCTCAAAACATTGCTGGGACATGGAACAGTCTATCAAAGGGAACACAATAATGTGAAAGCGTGTAAGGCTGATGTTTCTGAGAACTCATACCCATTTGCTTCATTGTTTTTTTGAGTTTCCCCCATCCATCTGTCTCCATCGGTTCTCTCATGTCTTATATGTAGATTGTAAGATCCTTGGGGCAGGGACCATATTTTTGTTCTGACTTTGTACAGTATCTAGATCAATGATCTATGACTAGGGCTCCTTGGCACTATGATAATATTGCTAGTAATAATAATAGTCACAGGGCAGTGGTGCTGGAACACTTTTTTAATAGTGGGGGTGCTGAAAGCCAGCTCCTTTACCCCTATCTCCCCCCTCCGCCCCCAGAGCCGGGGCCAGGAGCAGAGCTGTGTCTCTTAGAGTGGGGGACCCAGACAGGGGTAAGGGGGTCAAGGCTGGGGCCACAGCTGGGGGCAGACGCAGGGCCAGCAGCAGAGGAGCCCTGGGCACGGAGCTGGGAGTCTGCATGCGGGGCTGGGAGCAGAGCCCCAGGAACGGGGTCGGCAGCCAGACCTCACGTGGGGGGCCAGAACCCCACATGCGGGGCTGGGAGCGGAGCTCTGCGTAAAACCTGATGGTGCTGCAGCACCCCCTGCACCTCTAGTTCTCAGGCCTATGTCAGAGGGTCCATTTGTTTTGATCGTATCAGGTGAGCATACAAACACTTAACAGACACTATATATTCCTCAACAAATATACAGCTTCAATTCATATACATAATAATAATCACTTATCTCTTATGTGTCAATTTTCAAGTGCCTTTACAAAGGAGGATACATTTTATTATCCTCATTTTACAGACTAGGAAACTGAGATATAGAGAGATGATGTGACTTTCCCAAGGTAATTGAGCAGGTCAGTGGCCAACCCCGGAACAGAATCCATTGCTCCTGTCTCCTTGCCCAAAGTACTGAATAACACTGCCTACCTTCAGGTTTGCAGAGTGACTTAGGTTCAGAGCAGGTAGCACCAAATGGGCAGCTCATTCTCAACCTCTGACGCCCAAATTCAGGACAACAGTGCACATGTTGCGCACTCTGCTGCATGCAAAGGAATCCTCCCCAAGCCTTTGGAGCTGCAGAGCAGCTCCTTAGCTAATATGGTAGCATTGCATTAATTGTTAATAAGGCCCTGTGTACTTTGCAGCGAACTAGACCTACCTTCTGAACAAGGTGTCTGAATTCAGTCAGATGCTGGTGCCATGCCCTGAAGAGCTTGCAGTGTCTGCACTTCAAACTGTAGGTGTAAATTCTAGCTTGAGGAGATATACGCATGCTATTTAAAGTGTAGCCACAGTGTTTCTGAGAGATGGGAGGGGTTAGTTGCACCAAGTATGTAACCATCCAAGATGCTAGGTACATACCTGGGGTGGCTAGTGTAGCCTGTGGAGCTAGCTTTAGCATTTTATTTTACTCAGAAGTTACACAAAGGAATCTACAGGCCTGTATCCTGTAAGACATTAGCTTAAATAGTTAGCATAAGGCTTTGAGGCCTGTGAACTCTGGCACAGATCACCCTCCATTTTGGGGAACTGGGAAAGGTGTGTTTAAAGGGGAAGTTTATACCAGGTAACCACAAGGACATTGAATTGATACTGGATTTTGATATTTTAGGATAAAATGTTGGCAAATATTTAACTACGAACTTGCCTTGGCAATGAATTGATATATATGATAATTAGTTGAAATCATTACTATACTAACCTACAAGATAAAGATACCCCAACATTATTAGGGTGAGGAAGTTAAATATGGACAAGGGAGGCTGGGTATTTGAATGAATATTTGTGACCTCCCCTAGGCTCTATAAGAGGCCAGACCACCAAGTAAGAGGGAGATCTGGACCATCGGACAAGTTTGGCATGCCAGGGACAGGGCTGGACCTTTGTCACTTACCACCAAATTCCCAAGGAAGGTTGTGAATATATGAACATATAGGTGAAGAATGGGTGCAAGATATCACCTTAAGTCTTTTTATGTGGTCTGGAGCTTTATTGTCTTTATTAATTTTTAATTTTCTGTCTTTTACTAATAAAAGTGGTTACGTTTTGTTCTGCCCTTAGTGTGAGCGTCTCCATTGTGCATACTGGGATTCCCAACCAGATACTGAACTTAATAATCTTGATTCTATTGTGCCTAATTATGGGACTAGAACCCTACAGTCCCCCAGCTCTTTAAATCAGAATTAATTGGAAATCAATAATAAGTAATAACCACTAAAGAATCAGGCAACACTAGCCACTTGCACTGCCATGGCTATGTTATTTTTATTGTGGTAGCTCGATCAGAGCTAGTGTGGGGATATCTCCTTGAGCTGGAATTCACATGTCCAGCTCAAAGTGTAGCATACCCTGCATGGACAAGACAGACACAGGGAAAGGGATATCACACACGCTGTCATGTTAGTTTCCTATTTTGGGGTGAATGTGTGTGGGGGGGGATGGTGGTGGTGATTAATGATATATGTGCTAAATGGGAAGATAAGAGAAGGGAGAAAGGTGAGGGGAAGAGGGAAAGAAGTAACAGGGGCTGCTAACAGGGAGTTTCGCAAGGGAGTTCTCCAGGTGAAGGAGGAGCTAATACAGCATCTGTGGGGTAAGTGACTGTCCGTAGTGTGTGTTTGTTTGTGTTTGGGGGTTACTTGCTGTGTGCTGAGCTTGTGTTTGTCAGTCTGTTTGTTTGTTTGGTTGTTTGAGGGACCGTGTGCTCTGGCTGGCAGTTGGAGGCAGGTTTGAAAGCTCGAAGCCTCTGGTAATTGGCTGAGCCTTAATCAGTGGGCGGGGCATTCACTCAGGCCAGGGCTTTATAAAGCCGCGCACAAGCGACCAGGGAGCTTTGCGAACAGGGAGCTTCGCAAGGGAGTTCTCCAGGTGAAGGAGGAGCTAATACAGCATCTGTGGGGTAAGTGACTGTCTGTAGTGTGTGTTTGTTTGTGTTTGGGGGTTACTTGCTGTGTGCTGAGCTTGTGTTTGTCAGTCTGTTTGTTTGTTTGGTTGTTTGAGGGACCGTGTGCTCTGGCTGGCAGTTGGAGGCAGGTTTGAAAGCTCAAAGCCTCTGGTAATTGGCTGAGCCTTAATCAGTGGGCGGGGCATTCACTCAGGCCAGGGCTTTATAAAGCCGCGCACAAGCGACCAGGGGCTGCTAACAGGGAGTTTCACAAGGGAGTTTAGAAGGGGAGTGGGAAGGGAGTGGGAGCCCCTCGCCAGCCCTAACCCCTTCCCCGTGGCCTCCCCCTTAAAACCTATAAACCGAACCACATTCCAAAACTACTTTCCGTAAACCACCCTTTCACTAACTAGGAGACAATGCAGGCAGAAGCCCAGCAGCAGAGTGGGGGCTATCCAGTTTATTGCGCTGACTGTCGCATGTATGATTACCTGCCCTGTGGGCGGGTGGCGTATGTGTGCAGTCGGTGCAAGGAGCTCCTGGCCCTCAGAGACCATGTACGGACTTTGGAGGCCAGGGTGGCGGAACTGGAGGAGCTGAGAGAGGCAGAGAGGTATGTTGATGAGGCTTTCCGGGACACTGTAGAATTGTCCCACCTCCGCTTAGACTCCTGTGCTGTTGAGGAGGAAGAAGGGCCCAGGGAAGTAGAGCAGTCAATGGGAGCAGAGGGAAACCTTCCCGTAGTTGGGACCCTCCTTCCAGATGGTGCTGGGGTTGCCTCTCGCACTGAGGTTGCCTCTCCGGGGGAGGGAACTCCAGTTTCTAGGAAAAGGCAGGTGTTAGTAATGGGAGATTCGATTATTAGAAATGTAGATAGCTGGGTCTGTGATGACCGGGAGAACCGTATGGTGACTTGCCTGCCTGGTGCGAAGGTTGCGGATCTCTCGAGGCATCTAGATAGACTTATGTGTAGTGCTGGGGAGGAGCCGGTGGTCGTGGTACATGTAGATACCAATGACATAGGGAAGGGTAGGAGAGATGTCCTGGAAGCCAAATTTAGGCTGCTAGGGAAGAGACTGAAATCCAGGACCTCTATGGTGGCATTTTCAGAAATGCTCCCAGTTCCACGCGCAGGGCCAGGTAGGCAGGCAGAGCTTCAGAGTCTCAATGCGTGGATGAGACGATGGTGTAGAGAGGAGGGGTTCACGTTCATTAGGAACTGGGGAAACTTCTGGGATGGGAGGAGCCTATACAGGAGAGATGGGCTCCACCTAAACCAAAGTGGAACCAGACTGCTGGCACTAAACATTAAAAAGGTTGTAGAGCAGTTTTTAAACTAGGAGATGGGGGAAAGCCGACTGCTGCAGAGGAGCGTGTGGATCGGACACAGACTTCTCTTAGGGTAGAGTCTGATGATAGAGAATCTCCAGGTTATAGTCAGGAGCAGAGGAATGAGAAGTATAATGTAAGGGCCGGATCAGATGATAAACAGTCACATAAAAAAGAATCTGGCACATCAGAAAAAGGCAGGCTAATAAACAGGGACAAGTTTTTAAAGTGCTTGTACACAAATGCCAGAAGTCTAAATAATAAGATGGGTGAACTAGAGTGCCTTGTGATAAAGGAGGATATAGATATAATAGGCATCACAGAAACCTGGTGGACTGAGAGCAATCAATGGGACACAATCATTCCGGGGTACAAAATATATCGGAAGGACAGAACAGGCCGTGCAGGGGGAGGAGTGGCACTATATGTTAAAGAAAGTGTAGATTCAAATGAAGTAAAAATCTTAAGCGAATCCACAGGTTCCATAGAGTCTCTATGGATAGAAATTTCATGCTCTAGTAAAAATATAACAGTAGGGATCTATTATCGACCACCTGACCAGGACAGTAATAGTGATGATGAAATGCTAAGGGAAATTAGAGAGGCTATCAAAATTAAGAACCCAATAATAGTGGGGGATTTCAATTATCCCCATATTGACTGGGAACATTTCACTTCAGGACGAAATGCAGAGATAAAATTTCTCGATACTTTAAATGACTGCTTCATGGAGCAGCTGGTACGGGAACCCACAAGGGGAGAGGCGACTCTAGATTTAATCCTGAGTGGAGCGCAGGAGCTGGTCCAAGAGGTAACTATAGCAGGACCGCTTGGAAATAGTGACCATAATACAATAGCATTCAACATCCCTGTGGTGGGAAGAACATCTCAACTGCCCAACACTGTGGCCTTTAATTTCAAAAGGGGGAACTATACAAAAATGAGGGGGTTAGTTAGACAAAAGTTAAAAGGTACAGTGACTAAAGTGAAATCCCTGCAAGTTGCGTGGGCCCTTTTAAAAGACACCATAATAGAGGCCCAACTTCAATGTATACCCCAAATTAAGAAAAACAGTAAAATAACTAAAAAAGAGCCACCGTGGCTTAACAACCATGTAAAAGAAGCAGTGAGAGATAAAGACTTCCTTTAAAAAGTGGAAGTCAAATCCTAGTGAGGCAAATAGAAAGGAGCACAAACACTGCCAACTTAAGTGCAAGAGTGTAATAAGAAAAGCCAAAGAGGAGTTTGAAGGACGGCTAGCCAAAAACTCCAAAGGTAATAACAAAATGTTTTTTAAGTACATCAGAAGCAGGAAGCCTGCTAAACAACCAGTGGGGCCCCTTGATGATCAAAATACAAAAGGAGCGCTTAAAGATGATAAAGTCATTGCGGAGAAACTAAATGGATTCTTTGCTTCAGTCTTCACGGCTGAGGATGTTAGGGAGATTCCCAAACCTGAGCTGGCTTTTGTAGGTGACAAATCTGAGGAACTGTCACAGACTGAAGTATCACTAGAGGAGGTTTTGGAATTAATTGATAAACTCAACATTAACAAGTCACCGGGACCAGATGGCATTCACCCAAGAGTTCTGAAAGAACTCAAATGTGAAATTGCGGAACTATTAACTAAGGTTTGTAACCTGTCCTTTAAATCGGCTTCGGTACCCAATGACTGGAAGTTAGCTAATGTAACGCCAATATTTAAAAAGGGCTCTAGGGGTGATCCTGGCAATTACAGACCGGTAAGTCTAACATCTGTACCGGGCAAATTAGTTGAAACAATAGTAAAGAATAAAATTGTCAGACACATAGAAAAACAAACTCTTGAGCAATAGTCAACATGGTTTCTGTAAAGGGAAATCGTGTCTTACTAATCTATTAGAGTTCTTTGAAGGGGTCAACAAACATGTGGACAAGGGGGATCCGGTGGACATAGTGTACTTAGATTTCCAGAAAGCCTTTGACAAGGTCCCTCACCAAAGGCTCTTTCGTAAATTAAGCTGTCATGGGATAAAAGGAAAGGTCCTTTCATGGATTGAGAACTGGTTAAAGGACAGGGAACAAAGGGTAGGAATTAATGGTAAATTCTCAGAATGGAAAGGGGTAACCAGTGGTGTTCCCCAAGGGTCAGTCCTAGGACCAATTCTATTCAATTTATTCATAAATGATCTGGAGAAAGGGGTAAACAGTGAGGTGGCAAAGTTTGCAGATGATACTAAACTACTCAAGATAGTTAAGACCAAAGCAGATTGTGAAGAACTTCAAAAAGATCTCACAAAACGAAGTAATTGGGCAACAAAATGGCAAATGAAATTTAATGTGGATAAATGTAAAGTAACGCACATTGGAAAAAATAACCCCAACTATACATACAACATGATGGGGGCTAATTTAGCTACAACGAGTCAGGAAAAAGATCTTGGTGTCATCGTGGATAGTTCTCTGAAGATGTCCACGCAGTGTGCAGAGGCGGTCAAAAAAGCAAACAGGATGTTAGGAATCATTAAAAAGGGGATAGAGAATAAGACTGAGAATATATTATTGCCCCTATATAAATCCATGGTACGCCCACATCTCGAATACTGTGTACAGATGTGGTCTCCTCACCTCAAAAAAGATATTCTAGCACTAGAAAAGGTTCAGAAAAGAGCAACTAAAATGATTAGGGGTTTAGAGAGGGTCCCATATGAGGAAAGATTAAAGAGGCTAGGACTCTTCAGTTTGGAAAAGAGAAGACTAAGGGGGGACATGATAGAGGTATATAAAATCATGAGTGATGTTGAGAAAGTGGATAAGGAAAAATTATTTACTTATTCCCATAATACAAGAACTAGGGGTCACCAAATGAAATTAATAGGCAGCAGGTTTAAAACAAATAAAAGAAAGTTCTTCTTCACGCAGCGCACAGTCAACTTGTGGAACTCCTTACCTGAGGAGGTTGTGAAGGCTAGGACTATAACAATGTTTAAAAGGGGACTGGATAAATTCATGGTGGCTAAGTCCATAAATGGCTATTAGCCAGGATGGGTAAGAATGGTGTCCCTAGCCTCTGTTCGTCAGAGGATGGAGATGGATGGCAGGAGAGAGATCACTTGATCATTGCCTGTTAGGTTCACTCCCTCAGGGGCACCTGGCACTGGCCACTGTCGGTAGACAGATACTGGGCTAGATGGACCTTTGGTCTGACCCGGTACGGCCTTTATGTTCTTATGTTCTTAACATGAGAGGCAGATGTGGCGTGAGATTGAAGTGAAGAGACTGTGAGAGGAGGAGGAGGAGATGATTGGAGCCAACAGCCAGTTAGCACAGGTCAGAGAAAGTCCAGTCAAAGCTGTGGAAAATATTATCAGTGTTATAGATCCCTGTTTAAACTGCTTTTGCAGGTGCTCTGCCGGATTCATTCTCTGGCTGGTTCCATCTTGCAGTATCTTCAGAGGACATGTGGCTGGAGGGAGGGGAGACATCATTAGTCCTGGTGACCCCAAAATTAGGGAGGTCTCTCTAACACAATTCTACATCTGGAATGTTCTTGGGTGACTGGGTGAGGGAGGAGCCTGGATGGGCCCCATTTCCCCCCCCCCGCATCCTACTGTGCATAGAATCAGAGAAATGTAGGGCTCAAAGCAACCTCAAGAGGTCATCTAGTCCTTCCTCCTACACTGAGGAAGGATTAAGTATATCTAGGGATTGTCCCTGACAGGCGTTCATCTACTGTATTCTTAAAAACCTCCAGTGATGGGGATTCAACAGCTTCCCTAGGTAACCTATTCCCTACTTAACTATCCTTATAGCTAGAACACTTTTTGCTAATATCCAATCTAAATCTCCTTTTCTGCAAACTAAGCTGATTATTTCTTGTCTGACACTAGGTGGATATGGAGGAAACTTGACCACTGTCCTTATTATAACAACCTATTACATATTTGAATAGTGTTATTAAGTCCTCCCTCAACCTTCTCTTTTCTCGTCTAAACATGGCCAGTTCTTTCAACCTTTCTGCATAGATCATGCTTCTAAACATTTTATCAGTTTTGTTGCTCTTCTCAGGGCTCTCTACAATTTGTCCACATTTTTCCTAACGTGTAGTGCCCAAAACTGAACACAGTGCTCCAGCTGAGGCCTCACCAATGCCAAGTAGAGCAGAACAATTGTTTCCCATGTCTTACATATGACACTTGTTAATAAATCCCAGAATGACACTTGCTTCTTTTGTGGCAGTACTTGCTTACACTGCTTTTGCAAGCACCTGTCTAACATGTATCTGCCATTTCAGATATTTTCTAATTATTTTGATGATTTTGTTCATATTTTTTTTTACTGTTTTAGAAACTTGGAATGAACTAACACTGTGGCTGGATCACATAGGATGCAAATGATCTCATAGCAATGCTGTATTTCTGATTTCCACTATAGAAAAGGGAGGGTCACGTTCAAGGAAATGCTCTGTTTGGGGTCACTTAAAAATTGGAAGGAAATTTAGGGGGTTCTGGGAGTTCTGCTAAAAACAAGAATGTTCTGTACTGAGACACAGTCTAGGTCTACTATTAAGATTGCAAAATGAGCAGACAGGCTGTTGAGTAGCTAAATGGAGAAGTCCCACTGGCTCCTTTGGCCAGCCTGCTGTTATGGTCAGACACGATCAAGCACATCCATACCTCAAACTCAAGCAAGGAAGGGACTGAAGAAGTATCATTAGACACTCTAGCAAACAGGGCAGTGGAGTAGACCTGGTCTACCCCAGAGTGAACTGGATGGCTTGGGAGGCTGGGATCAAGTATCCCAAAAGAGCTCCGTGGGAAGAGGGGAAACTATTTGGACTCACTGCAATGGAAACAGCAACTTGTGTGCTGATTCTTTCTGCAGAGAGGGCTGTTTGGGGCACCCTGCTCCCTGCATGGGGGAGGGACCACAGAAACATATACTTGCCCAGCATCTGTCCCATCACCTTAACAGCTCTGTGGGAGATGAATCCTCTTCTCTGAGTAATGGTTGATAGATGATACTGATGCCAAAAACCAGACCCATATTAGGCTATAACTATCCCTAGCCCTCACTTTTCTACACAGTGGAAAAATGAGGGCAGCCACCATTTATGATTATCAGTGAAGATGGGCTTAGCCAGGCTGGGATGCCAAATATTTAACAAAGGGCTTTTTATTTACCCTTCTCCTCATCCACTTCCACCCCAAGTGCCTTCTCAGTCTGCCCTTGCCTTAATGTAACTTTGTTCACAGTATTTGTCTTGCAGCAGCTACAGTTAGCACCAAGCTGTTAGTAGCACTGTATGATTAGAAGAGTTTTGTAGCAAAATGTACTTCCACTTTGCCCCTTATAGTGAGTGGTGCTGGCTGCAATTACTGACATTAATGTATGTATGAAAAATGTTACAAATCATTAGAGCTAGTCATCAATGTCATTAATGAAGATGGGCTGACAGAGAGACTACATTGGCCATTGGCAACCTTCTAAAATATTAACTTTAATAATCTATCTACAAGTTGTAACTACTCAAGAGTTTCATTATTTCCTTTTTGATGAGTTGTTTATACTTAATTTCCAATGCTTTATTTTGTAGCACTGGAGATAAGTGGCGTTCCAGAAGGAAAATGATAACTCCCACGTTCCACTTCACAATCTTAGCTGATTTCCTAGAAGTTATGAATGAACAAGCCAATATTTTGGTTGATAAACTTGAAAAGCATGTTGACAAAGAGCCCTTTGATTGCTTTCTAGACATCACGCTCTGTGCCCTGGATATAATCTGTGGTAAGTCTTGCTGATGATTCAGCAGTTGCTATAACGTGCTGTAAATGATAAGACTTAAAAGTAGCGCAGTTACAATGCTGCAATTTAATTAGTTGAGATAACTGACAAAAAGGCCCTGCCTGTCTTGTAACAATACTTCTGTATTATCTACCCTGAATGCATCTTTTCTATTTTAATTATTTTTGTATCTGTCTGAATAATCAAATATTGTGTTATGAGAATCCTTTGTCCATGGGGTAAAACAGGGATATGGAAAGTAAACTGGGGCCTTGTCTACACTACAAGACTATTTCGAATCTACTTAAGTCGAATTTGTGGATTCGACCTTATGAAGTCGAATTTGTATATCCACAGTAAATACACTAATTCGAATTTCTGAGTCCACAGTAACGGGGCTGGCGTTGACTTTGGAAGCGGTGCACTGTGGGAAGCTATCCCACAGTTCCCGCAGTCCCCGCTGCCCATTGGAATGCTGGGTAGAGCCCCCAATGCCTCCTGGGGGAAAAATGTGTCGAGGGTGCTTTTGGGTAACTGTTGTCATTGAACCGTCAATCACGCCCTCCCTCCCTGAAAGCTCCGGCGGGAAATCTGTTCGCGCCCTTCTCTGGTCGGTTACAGCGCGGACGCCACAGCACTGCGAGCATGGAGCCCGCTGCGATCATCGCTGCACTTATGGCCGTTGTCAACTCCTCGCACCTTATCGTCCACCTCTTCCACAGTCAGCTGCTGAGAAATCGGGCGAGGAGGCTCCGGCAGCGTGGTGAGGACAGGAATTCACAGAGTGGCGCAGACCTCTCACAAAGCAGGGTACGCCGCGCCGTGGAGATCATGGTGGCAATGGGTCAAGTTCATGGTGTGGAACGGCGATTCTGGGCCCAGGAAACAAGCACGGACTGGTGGGACCGCATAGTGCTGCAGGTCTGGGATGAATCACAGTGGCTGCGAAACTTCAGGATGCGTAAGGGCACTTTCCTTGAACTCTGTGACTTGCTGTCCCCTGCCCTGAAGCGCCAGGACACCCGGATGCGAGCAGCCCTGAGTGTGCAGAAGCGAGTGGCCATAGCCCTCTGGAAACTTGCAACGCCAGACAGCTACCGGTCAGTAGCGAACCACTTTGGCATGGGCAAATCTACCGTGGGGGTTGCTGTGATTGAAGTAGCCCACGCAATCGTTGAGCAACTTCTCTCAAAGGTAGTGACTCTCGGAAACGTCCAGGACATCATAGATGGCTTCGCCGCGATGGGATTCCCAAACTGCGGTGGGGCTATAGATGGGACTCACATCCCTATCCTGGCACCAGCCCACCAGGCCAGCGAGTACATTAACCGAAAGGGCTACTTTTCAATGGTGCTGCAAGCACTGGTAGACCATAGGGGACGTTTTACCAACATCTTCGTTGGGTGGGCGGGCAAGGTTCATGACGCGCGTGTGTTCAGGAACTTTGGTCTGTTTAAACGCCTCCAGGCAGGTACTTTCTTTCCGGACCACAAAATAACGGTTGGGGATGTGCAGATGCCTACAGTGATCCTCGGGGACCCAGCCTACCCGCTAATGCCCTGGCTCATGAAGCCCTATACAGGCGCCTTGGACAGAGAGAAGGAACTCTTCAACTACCGGCTGAGCAAATGCAGAATGGTGGTGGAGTGTGCTTTTGGACGTCTCAAGGGGAGATGGCGGAGCTTACTGACTCGCTCGGACATCAGCGAAAGGAATATCCCCGTAGTTATTGCTGCTTGCTGTGTGCTACACAATCTCTGTGAGAGCAAGGGTGAGACCTTTTTGTCCGGATGGGAGGTTGAGGCAAATCGCCTGGCTGCAGTTTACGCTCAGCCAGACACCTGTGCCGAGAGAATATCCCAGCGGGAAGCGCTGTGTATCCGGGAGGCTTTGAAAGCAAGTTTCCTCGGAGAGCAGGGTAACCTATGACTCTCCACTTGCTTTCAAGAGAAACTGACCCTGGGCCTGTGTCTGTATGTGTCAATTTCGATCTGTGGTTACATACCCCGTTCTCCAAGTTTCCCCCACTTCCAAAGCACGTTTTAAAGCAAATTAATTGTTACACTCATTATTAATAAATCTTTGTTTTACTTTGCATTTCTGTTCAGGTGTTGAAACATGGACGCATACTGTGCTGGGCACGGTGTGCACTGATGTACAGACCGCTTGTTCCATAGAGGAATGACATCCTCCTGCTCCTACATAGGTCTCTGGGGTGGGGGACGGTTGCAAGTGGTTGTGCATGAAGGGGAGGGATTGCAGGAAGGGGTGGGTTTGCAGGAAGGGGCGAGTGGTGCCTTCTTTGGATAGGGGTTTGGATGACGGCAGTGGGCTGCGGGTTTGGGCGTAGGAAGGGGTGAGGGGTGTGGGGGAAGGGTGAGTATCTGTCCGTGGATGAGGGCTCTTGTTGGGGCTCAGGGCAGCGGAGAGGCTCGTTGCTACGGTGGAAGTGCATGGTAAGGGCAGCGTGCCTTAACATTAAGGGGGTGGCAGGCGCTAGGACCCTGGACAAGCATACACATCACAGAATGACCCGGGGCAGCATACACCACACAGAGTGACCCTGGTGCCTACTGACTGCAGTGTGTGTGTGCCCTGCAGTTGATCATGCCCCCAAGTCTGTACCCTGGTAATGTAGGCTATACCGTGCAATTATAAATCCCCTCCCCCCCCATACACAAAAAAATCCTCTGACACGAAAGACGTGACCGAAACAGTGAATAACAGCAAACAGCTTTTAATAATCTAATACACAGTGGGGGGATGAAACTTGGATTTGGGACTGGGTGAGCCTGTAAGGGAAGCACTTCTACAAATTTATAGCGTGAGAGGTGTGTGGTACATTAGCGCTATGCAGTGGTGCAGTGACAGTTCTCACGGCCCCTACCGCCCCTCCGTCTTGTACTTTTGGGTGAGGGGGGGGGCAGGACTTCTTGGCGGGGGAGGGCGGTTGCAGATACACTGCAGGGGGGCTCTATCCTCCTGCCTGCGGTCCTGCAGAACATCAACAAGGCGCCGGAGCGTGTCCGTTTGCTCCCTCATTAGCCCAAGCAGCGTTTGAGTCGCCTGCTGGTCTTCCTGCCACCACCTATCCTCCCGTTCGATGTGTGTGCGATGCTGTTGACATAGGGTCTCCCTCCACTGTCTCTGCTCTGCCGCCTCGGCTCTGGAGCAGGCCATCAGTTCCGCGAACAACTCGTCCCTAGTCTTTTTCTTTCGCCGCCTAATCTGCGCCAGCCTCTGCGAGGGGGATGCCGGGGCAGTCCGGGAAAGAGCCGAAGCTGTGTGATGGGAAAAGTAAGTGATTTCCTTGAACAGATACATGTTTGCGAACAGTGAACACAGTCTAGTCAGTTTCTCTGAACAAGACCATACATGGCAACAAGTCTCACGAGATCTCAGGACAAGTTCGAGATTTCGGAATACGCTCTCATTGGCTGCGGCATTGCACAGGAGAGCGGACAAGTGGGGAGAGACAGCTGAATCCGTCTAGCAGACAGTCCTGGTAAGCCTTACAGTACATTCTGCTTATCAGTTAATGGATAGCTGTGCCCTCCCGCTAAAGGCAATCTGGAAATCATATACTCTGACCCTTTTCCAGCCACTCCCGCCAGTGCACGGGAAAGATCAATGTATGCTTTTCCTATGTGGCCTACAACACGTGGCTGTTAAGCGAGGGTCATTGTTATGCAAAGTAAAAGTCAACCATTCACAACAGTAACAATACACTAATTGCCCTAATTAGATGCAGCATTTCATGAACGAGATCACCCTGATGCGGGTCCCTCGGAGTCACAAAGAGCGGATGCTAAGGGAAGCCCTGCAGAGACCAGGACCATATGCGGCCATGCTTGTGGAGGCGATGATTCCCATCTACATAAGGATGTCCTGGCGCGGAAGAGTGTGCTTCCACGGAGCACCCAACAAGGCACCTCTCCCCAGGAACCTCCTGCGGAGGTTTTTCGAGGACCTAAATGAGACCTTTCTTGAATTGTCCCTGGAGGATTATTGTTCAATCCCTATATGTGTGGACCTACTTTTCATATAGTTTTTCATTGAAAATTTTATATATAGTATTTCTATTTTTTTATACCTGTTTTATAAAAAATAAATGTTTACATGTTTATAGCACTTACCGCCTGATCCTTCCCCTGATTCAGAGTCCGGGTTAACGGCCGGGGAGGGTTGGTAGGGGATCTCTGTGAGGGTGATGAAGAGATCCTGGCTGTCAGGGAAAGCGGTATTGTGTTCGCTGTTGCCTGCGCCGTCCTCCACAGACCCTTCCTCATCTTCCCCATCGGCGAACATCGAGGAGGAACTGTCCAGGTTCACTATGCCATCCACTGAGTCCACGGTCACTGGTGGGGCAGTGGTGGCAGACCCACCTAGAATGGCATGCAGTGCCTCGTAGAAGCGGCATGTCTGGGGCAGGGCTCCGGAGCGTCCGTTTGCCACTCTGACTTTTTGGTAGCCTTGTCTCAGGTCCTTGATTTTCACGCGGCACTGCATTGCATCCCGGCTGTATCCTTTCTCTATCATTGCTTTGGAGACCTTCTCGAAGGTCTTTGCATTCCGCTTGCTGGAGCGCAGCTCCGACAGCACAGACTCCTCGCCCCACACACCGATCAGATCCAGGACTTCCCGGTCTGTCCATGCTGGGGACCTCTTTCTATTCTTGGATTGGCCGGACTCCTCTGCTGGAGAGCTCTGCATCGTTGCAGGTGCTGCGGAGCTCGCCCCGATGTCCAGCCAGGATGTCAGATTCAAAGTGCCCAGACAGGAAAATGAATTCAAATTTTCCCGGGTCATTTCCTGTGTGGCTGGTCAGAGAATCCAAGCTCCGACTGCTGTCCAGAGCGTCAACAGAGTGGTGCACTGTGGGATAGCTCCCGGAGCTACTAAGTTCGATTTGCATCCACACCTAGCCTAATTTGAGCTAGCCATGTTGAATTTAGCGTTACTCCACCTGTCGGGGTGGAGTACTGAATTCGAACTAAAGAGCCCTCTAGTTCGAATTAAATGGCTTCCTGGTGTGGACGGTTGAGCGGTTAGTTCGAATTAACGCTGCTAAATTCGAATTAAAGTCCTAGTGTAGACCAGGCCTGAGGGAGAATTAAAGGAATAGGGGTAATAGGGCTAGACTCACAAAGAGAGTACACATTCTAAAAAAAGAGAAACGCCATGAGATGAGGATGTAAATGGCTGCAATGCTTTCATGCAACATTTGGCGATATATTGTCAATGAATTTGACTTTTCACCCAGTAAATTTCTCTTTTCCTCTTTTTCTAGAAACTGCGATGGGCAAGAATGTGGGTGCACAGAACAATAGGGATTCTGAATATGTCCGTGCTGTTTATAAGTGAGTGTAGACCTTCACAAGGCCTTCTGTGCCACCTAAGTCCTCCCTTGCTTATCTGTGGGGATGAGGGAGGCTGTATATGGAGGTAGAGTGTCAGGACGACGGTAGAACCTATGTAAGCTGTCCATGCACAGATGAGACCTCTATAATGGCTGCACAAGGCCAGCTGCTCCAACCTGTGAACAAGTTTCAGTTGCAGTTCAGCCTCTCCATGGCTAATGTTGGCTGGAATAGTCACCACGGCTCTTTTGAGCCTTCTCTGGAGGGTGGGACACTGAATCCACATAGCACATTGGGCCCAATTCACTGTTGGTTTGCACCTTGTACAACCATTCCCACTGGTGCAAAGTGGGAGTGAAACGCTATCTGAATAGAATGAAGCTATGTTGCATGGCCCAAACCCCTCATAGGGCAAGGCTAATACTTCTGTTCCATAATTTCTATTTAGTTACAACAGTGTGAATGTCTCACTGAAAAATTGTCCTGGCAGAATTTCTTTCCATAGTTTGAGCATAAGCTTTTGTGGGCTATAGCCCACTTCATTGGATGCATGCAATGGAAAATACAGTAGGAAGATATATATATAAAGAAGGATTCTGGGTGGACTCCTCCCAAAGGTCGAAACAACAGACTGGACTTCTACATAGAGTGCTTCGCTGATGTGCACGGGCTGAAATTGTGGAAAAGCAGCATCACTTGCCCCATAACCTCAGCCGTACAGAACACAGTGCCATCCACAGCTTCAGAAACAACTCTGACATCATAATAAAAAAGGCTGACAAAGGAGGGGCTGTCATCATCATGAATAGGTCGGAATATGAACAAGAGGCTGCTAGGCAGCTCTCCAACACCACATTCTACAAGCCATTACCCTCTGATCCCACTGAGGGTTACCAAAAGAAACTACACCATCTGCTCAAGAAACTTCCTGAAAAAGCACAAGAGCAAATCCACAGAGACACACCCCTAGAATTCCAAGCAGGGGTATTCTATCTGCTACCCAAGATCCATAAACCTGGAAATCCTGGATTCCCCATCATCTCAGGCATTGGCACCCTGACAGCAGGATTATCTGGCTATGTAGACTCCATCCTCAGGCCCTACGCTACCAACACTCCTAGCTATCTTCGAGACACCACTGACTTCCTGAGGAAACTACAATCCATTGGTGATCTTCCTAAAAACACCATCCAAACCACTATGGATGTAGAAGCCCTCTACACCAAGATTCCACACAAAGATGGACTACAAGCCATCAGGAACAGTATCCTGTCACGTCAAACCTGGTGGCAGAACTTTGTGACTTTGTCCTCACCTGTAACTATTTCACATTTGGGGACAACATACACCTTCAAATCAGCGGCACTGCTGTGGGAACCCGCATGGCCCCACAGTATGCCAACATTTTTATGGCTGACTTAGAACAATGCTTCCTCAGCTCTTGTCCCCTAACGCCCCTGCTCTACTTGCACTACATTGATGACATCTTCGTCATCTGGACCAATGGAAAAGAAGCCCTTGAGGAATTCCACCATGATTTCAACAATTTCCAGCCCACCATCAACGTCAGCCTGGACCGTCCACACAGGAGATCCACTTCCTGGACACTACAGTGCTAATAAGCGATGATCACATAAACACCACCCTATACTAGAAACCTACTGACCATTATACTTACCTGCATGCATCCAGTTTTCATCCAGACCACACCACACAATCCATTGTCTACAGCCAAGCTCTACGATACAATCACATTTGCTCCAACCTTTCAGATAGAGACAAACACTTACAAGATCTCTATCAAGCATTCTTACAACTACTGTACCCACCTGCTGAAGTGAAGAAACAGATTGAGAGCCAGAAGAGTACCCAGAAGTCACCTACTACAGGACAGACCCAACAAAGAAAGTAACAGAACGCGACTGGCAATCACCTTCAGCCCCCAACTAAAATCTCTCCAGCGCATCATCAAGGATCTACAACCTATCCTGAAGGATGATCCATCATTCTCACAGATCTTGGGAGACAGGCCAGTCCTTGCTTACAGACAGCCCCACAACCTGAAGCAAATTCTCACCAGCAACCACAGACCACACAACAAAAACACTAACCCAGGAACCTATTCTTGCAACAAAGCCCGTTGCCAACTCTGTCCACATATCTATTCAGGGGACACCATCATAGGACCTAATCACATCAGCCACACTATCAGAGGCTCGTTCACCTGTACATCTACCAATGTGATATATGCCATCATGTGCCAGCAATGTCCCTCTGCCATGTACATTGGCCAAACCAGACAATCTCTACGTAAAAGAATAAATGGACACAAATCAGACGTCAAGAATTATGACATTCAAAAACCCGTCAGAGGACACTTCAGTCTCCCTGGTCACTCAATTACAGACCTAAAAGTCGCAATATTACAACAAAAAACTTCAAAAACAGACTCCAACAAGAGACTGCTGAATTGGAATTAATTTTCAAAATGGACACCATTAAATTAGGCTTAAATAAAGACTGGGAGTGGATGGGTCATTACACAAAGTAAAACTATTTCCCCATGTTTATTTTTCCTCCCACACACACTGTTCCTCACAACTTCTTGTCAACTGCTGCAAATGGACCATTTTGATTACCACTACAAAAAGTTTTTTTTCTCTCCTGCTGGTAATAGTTCACCTTAACTGATCACTCTCATTAGAGTGTGTATGGTAACACCCATTGTTTCATGTTCTGTGTGTGTGTGTGTGTATATATATATATATATCTTCCTACTGTATTTTCCATTGCATACATCCGATGAAGTGGGCTGTAGCCCATGAAAGCTTATGCTTAAATAAATTTGTTAGTCTCTAAGGTGCCACAAGTACTCCTGTTCTTTTTGCGGATACAGACTAACACGGCTGCTACTCTGAAACCTTTCCATAGTTTGTTTATCAGATGGCATTGCTTATGCTTCTGAATTGTGGAGAGGTTGAAATCAGAGGAAAGGTCATGTAAATTGTTAGATTTAATTAAAAAAAACCTCAACCTTTTGTTCTCAGTATACCCACTGACATCTGAGTTTCTGCAGAAATATACCGGTGTGAGAGAAAACGGGGGCACGTGTTCCTTTTTCATAGTGACAAACTTCTTTGATTAATTCTGATTTTTAGATGGGAATAGATTTCATTTGTGTGGCAGAGGGCAATGCCAGTGCTTCCCCTTGTGGCACAGGGAGGTCAGGCAGGCACACTTCCCTCAGTTCCATCTACAGAGTTCAGAAGAAACTCACTTGCCTCCAGTGTCTTTAAACATTTCCTCTTCACCTGGGCTCAGATTTATTTAGTTTACATAGCTTCCCCAAAAGCTATGGGGTCTTAACAGTTCTCTCCCTTGCGACTGAGGTTTTCTATCAAGCTGTTCCCTTTGGGGCACATGAGGCCCACAGCGCCACTTATTGGTCTGAAGAAATATGTACAGCCCAGCTGTTGCTTTCAGCCAGCTTCTCCTTCACCTAGTCCAGGGGTGGGCAACTTTTCAGAAGTGCTGTGCCGAGTCTTCATTTATTCACTCTAATTTAAGGTTTCATGTGCTGGTAATACATTTGAACGTTTTTAGAAGTTCTCATTTCTATAAGTCTATAATATATAACTAAACTATTGATGTATGTAAAGTAAATAAGGTTTTTGAAAATGTTTAAGAAACTTCATTGAAAATTAAATTAAAATGCAGAGCCCCCCTGGACCGGTGTCCAGGACCCAGGCAGTGTGAGTGCCACTGAAAATCAGCTCACGTGCCGCCTTTGGCACCCGTGCCATAGGTTGCCTACCCCTGACCTAGTCCCTTTCTCCAGTTAGCCCCTAGGCTCCAAGGGTTCAGCAGGTCACCTTGTCCTGCTGGTGTCTCCCTTTTCTGAGGGAGGAGGCAGCAGCATAGATACAGCCAATTTCCCTGAGCTGGTTCTGGATGGTTGGGAGAGAGGAGCCTTGCCCCACCTTCTTTGCAAGGCTCCTGTTTCTGGCCCCTTGAAGGAATAGAAGCACAGGTTTTCCTCACATGCAGACTATTCTCCTTGAACCACTTCCTCTCTCCCTATATCTGCCTTTTGTCACTTTCCTAGACTTTTGGATACCAAACCTTAAAAGGGCCCCATCATGGAACGGGGTGAGATGATCCTTAGGCCCTACTACCCTTCAAGGGACAAACCACTCCTGTCACAACCTGATAGAAGCATTTCTGTCCATAGAAACATGAAAAATAAGATAGATGATACTGAGCATTATAATTAATAATAAAAAGTGGATTGATGGCATCCCTGAGGACTAGACAAAATTATTGTGTCTGCAACATCAGATGGTACTTACATCATCGTGTTCAGGACCAGGAAATTTAGACACTGTTAGGCTCTTGTGGATGTGTTGGGGATGTTTTTCAGAAATAACTATAATTTAATGTTATTTTTGTTACCCTAGGATGAGTGACGTCCTTCAACAGAGACAAAGGTGTCCTTGGCTTTGGCCTGACTTTATGTACTATATGTTCCAAGAAGGAAGGGAACATAATAGAAGTCTCAAGATTCTTCACATTTTTACTGACAATGTAACCTGTTATTCCTTTTTTTATTGTGTCCCAGTCAATGGAGAGAAATACTGTAGTAAATATTGAGATTTCAGATTGTGCATTTGGTGGCTGGGCATTCAACCATTGGAAACATCACCTTTTCTGAGCAATGTGTCTGGGATAGGAAAACAGAATGTTTATCGTATTCAGGCCATAAAGGAATGCCCTGAAGGAAAAGATGCAATAACTTAGAATCTATTGGTTTCAGCTAATGGGTAACCCTTACATGGGAATAGTATAATCATTTATACTAGTATACTTTAGTTGGAGGAGGAGGGGAAGCCATAGAAAATTATCTTAATTCTCTTAACATACAGTGTACTGAACAGCTTAAAATAATCTAGCACTTCACCATTAGTCTTGTAACAGCTGTAAAAATCACAGCTGTTGCAAATGCCAAGACTCTTTATTATTCCATGCTTTAAATAAAGAGTTTAAAAACTGCCCTACCTTTATTTTTAAATCTGTTTTAATCAAGCAATACAAACTGATTAATACCTAAAGACCAGATTCTGTGGTGACAGGAAGTTGAGTTAATGGAAGCTGTGCACCCATATCTGAGACCAGAATTTGCCCTTTAAAGAAGAAAGTTCAGTCACAGGGCCTGATTTTCCTCTCATTTAGAGCCAGTCCCTGTGCACATTGTCTTCAGTGGTGCAGGAATCAGCCCTTAAATCACTGTAGCTCCATGTCATTCAATGGAGATACACCTATGAAAAGGCCAGGAGAATTAGGTACCACATCTGAATGGGATTTTTCATCCCTTTGGTGCTGATTTGCATTCTGTGCAATGTCACGTTACTATACAGTATTGTGATGTTACCTGCTAAGGCAGCAGCACTGTGCTGAGGCTCAGAAATGAAGAACAATCAAAGCAAGGAGTCAACAAAGTGTTCCTGTCTGTAGCACTAGGTTCATACTCATAAGTAGCCTGTTTGTGAAAAAGCAGGACATAAAACTTCAGAATATATATGATTCACTGCATGGATGAGTGCAAACTCAGCATGCAATAGAGAAACAAGTATTAGGGGGATGGTATAGATCCCTTTCTACCACCAACCAATGCATAGTATAGAGCAGGGGTGGGCAAACTTTTTGGGCCGAGGGCCACATCTGGGTGGGGAAATAGTATATAGGGCTGGGACGGGTGCGGTGTGCAGGAAGGGGCTCGGGGCAAGGGATTGGGGCAGAGGAGAGGTGTGGAGTGCATGAGGGGGCTCAGGGAAGGGGGTTGGGGTGCAGGAGGGGTGTGGAGTGCAGGAGGGGGCTCAGGGTGGGGTGCAGGAGGGGTGTGGACTGCGGGAGGGGGCTCAGGACAGGAAGCTGGGGTGCAGGAGGGATGTGAGGTGCAGGCAGGGGGCTTGGGGAAGGAGTTGGGGGATGGGGTGCAGGAGGGGATTCGGGCTCCGGCCCGGTCCCGCTTACCTAAAGTGGCTCTGGGGTGGCAGCAGTGTGCACCAGGGCCAGGCAGGCTCCCTGCATGCCTGCCCTGGCCCCACACCGCGCAGCTCCAGGAAGCGCTGCGGCTCCTGGCGGTGGGCAGGGAGGGCTGCGTGTACTTCCCTTGCTGCACCTCCAAGTACCTCCCCCGAAGCTCCCATTGGCTGCAGTTGGAGGCAAGGACAATGCACAGAGCCCTCTGTCCCCCCCACCTGGGGGCCGCAGGGACATAGTGCCGGCTGCTTCTGAGAGTGGCGTGGGGCCCCATGGCTCCACGGGGGGCAATCCCGTGGGCCAGATCCAAAGCCCGGAGGGGCTGGATCCGGTCCACGGGCCATAGTTTGCCCACCTCTGGTATAGAGCCAGGGATACAGTGAATTTTTAAATATGTGGGATAAAAATTATTTTAAAGTGCATACAAACAGGGGCCACACATCATTAGATTGTGGAATTTAAGCCATGAACTATATATACATTTTTATATTAAAGGTTATTGCAGAAAAATCCCATGAAATAAAGATACATGAACAACATAAAATTGACTTTGAAGGCAAATGTGAACAAAGTGGGTCCAAAAAGAGAAGAGCTTTTCTTGATATGCTTCTGAATGCAACTGATGACAAAGGAAACAGACTGAGCTACATGGATATTCGAGAGGAAGTGGATACTTTCATGTTTGAGGTACCCCAAGGAGCTGTAGACTTTCAGAGCTTGAGATCTGTTACAGAACTGAAGTTTTACTCTTACTGGAACAGAAGCTTTACTTTTATGATTCAGTCATAACTGTAATAGTGTCGGAGCAATGTAAGAAGAGCTTGATGCACACATTGCAGTATAGAATCTCATTCTTCAGAACAAAAAATATATCCAGAGCAAGAAATCTTCAATATTGTGAGTTGCAATGTTGTGGTGGAAAGTTACACATTTCCAAATCAGGATTGAAGTCCATTGGTAGAACTATGTGCCTAGTCCTGCAAACCATGGCACATTTGAGCAGTCCCCCCTCACACCGATAGTCCAATGACTACTATGGAACTACTGCCAGGAGCCAGGGTTTGCAGGTCTGGACCCATAGGTCCTCATTCAAAGCCTATCCAAGTCAAAGGGAGTCTTTCCATTGACTTGAATGGACTTTGGAGCAGGCTGTTAGTGAGGAAGCTGTATAATATTTACATAGACTAGACAGATATATACCTAGAAATATAGCAATTGCAGCACCTGATATGAATGGTCCTAATCTGTTCTCACATTGAAATATCTCCATGCTACTAATCACGTTGTTAGGTGTCTTTAGTCCCTTTTCATTCCTGTTATATCCATTGTGACACAGGATAACTGGAAATGATCACATTGGGCCTGATTCACTGCTGTATTGCTTGTTTTTCTGCTGGTGTAAGTCTTTACTCCCAGAGGCAGTGGAATTAATTGTACCATGATCACTATTAATCTGGGGCTTGATTACAGCAAATTTGATTAAAATTAAGATATTGACAAAATCTGTTGCTAGTGAACATTCCCTTGTTTTTGTTAGCCTACAGTACCTGACTGGATCAGTTTTATGTTTATAACATATAATTTTAGGGAAATTATATTCCTATGCCCTCTTGTGGTAATTGATGGTAATACTGTATTTACAATCCCACGATGAAAAAGATAAGTGAGTAACTTTGTATACTTTATATTTCATTGTAAAGCAGTGAAGAAAGGTAAATGCCCCTCCAACAATTGACTGTGGGGAAAAATAGTGACTTTAAGATTACTCTATAATGTTTAAATTATTGTGACTGTCCAGAGAGATTTAGTGGGTCAACCAGCTAATGTCTAAAAGGAAGCAATAGCAAACCTCTTCCTCAGAGTCTGAATGCAGAGGAAGACCCTTCACCCAGTCAAAACAGAGTAGCTAAGTAATAGAAGAGGAATGGCAAAGAGACTTCTGCTTGTTAACATTATGATCCCCCCCTCATTTTAGTCTCTATCCATTATATTACACAACTAGCTATTTCCTGTTCAATCGTAGGTATCAGATTTTTACATGGATTCATATATTCTTACCTTTTCTTCTGTATCTGTACAGTTAGGCTACATCACTAAAATGTCCCTAATTCCTTGAATATATTTAATTTCATATTCATCAGGATAATGCAGATCTGAACATCTGAGTAAATCTGTACCTCTAGGGGCATGATACAACAGCTGCTGCTATGAACTGGGCCATCTACTTACTTGGATGTCATCCTGATGCCCAGAAGAAAGTTCACAGAGAATTGGATGAAGTGTTTGGTAAGTTTCTACTCTTTCCTTGGATGTGGGTGTAAGTTTGCACTGACAGTATATGGTTTAACAGACATTTCTATCTAGAGATTGGAGAATAAAGGAAAATAAACACCTGCCCTGCCACAGTACATGCTGTAACTCTTCTGTGTATAAAGATATATCAGTGGTGGTTGGCTTGATGCTAAGGGAATTATGACAGATCACTTAGATTGCAAAGTCTTTCGGGCAGGGACCATCTCTTTGTTGTATCTTTGTACCGTGCCTATCGCAATGGAATCCTGGTCCATGACTTGGGCTCCTAGGTGCTACTGCAATACAAATAATCAGTAGGGCTCCATGTCTGTCCTGGAAGTCACAGATTCCATGATTTTCCACGACCTCCATGACTTCTGCAGCAGCTGGTGTGGTTGACTCCCAGGGCTGCCCAGGCAGCTGGCTCTGGGGCCAACTCCTCAGGCAACCCTGGAGATAGCTACTCCTGCCCCAGCAGTGGCTGGAGCAGCTGGCTCCAGGGACTGCCTGAGCAGTGGTCCTGCAAGTGGTGGGAGCGGAGGTGGGTGGGTGGCCCTGGGGGGCAGCCAGAGCAGCTGCCGCTTGTTAGCCCCCGACAGCTGGTGCCGCTGGCCCCTGCCCTCCCTGAGCAGTGGTCCCCTAGCCACCCTCCCAGCTAAGATTTAGTCAGGGATATATAGTAAAAATCACAGACAGGTCGCGGGCCATGTGTGATGTTCCCCTCTGGTGTTATCTGGACCGGTGATTTGCTAGATCACTCCAGTCCTTGACTCTGGGAGCCAGCCTTATCCTGCTCTGCTGTCAGAACCCCCACTCCTGGGCTGTTCACGCACAGCCTCTGACATTTAAGCTGCTCCTTGGATTGTGCAACTGAATGACACTAGCCAATATCTCCGGTCCCAGACGCAACCCTAGGAACTTCCATCTTGCAGTGTCCAGTTATGAGTTCGTCAGTTTAACAAAGAAATTGTTATGCACCAGGATTGTTATCCCAAGAGGAGTCTCTGACATACTTCAAACCAAATGCACTACTTCAGGTAGAATAAACAAACAGATTTATTAACTATAAAGATAGATTTTAAGTGATTATAAGTCAAAGCATAACAAGTCAGATTTGGTCAAATGAAATAAAAGTAAAATGCATTCTAAGCTGATCTTAATACTTTCAGTGCCCCTACAAACTTAGATGTTTCTTACCATAGCCTGGCTAGTTGTCCTTCAGCCAGGCTCTCCCCTTTGATCAGTTCTTCAGTTGCTTGGTGTGGTGTCTGTAGATGGAGGTGGAAGAGATAGGAAGAGCATGGCAAACGTCTCTCCCTTTTATCACGTTCTTTCTTCCCTCTTGGCTTTGCCCCCACTCCTCCTTCAGAGTCAGGTGAGCATTACCTTATCGCAGTCCAAAACTGACCAAAGGAAGGGGGAGGTGACTCACTCGAGAGTCCAACAGATCCTTTGATGTTGTCTAAGCCAGTGTTCTTTGTTCCTGTGAGGCTGGCCTGGGTTTGTCCCATACATGCCCTGATGAGGTATGAACTTTTTGCCTGGGCTTATTTAAGCCATGAAGACACATTTTCAGCCTCATAACTATATACATGAAATTTCAACCTATAACATTACTATAACAGCAATTACTATAACATCCCTATAACAACAATGCTCAGTGCATCATGAGCCTTCTGAAGACATTCGACATGACAAACTTTGCATTGGATACCACACAATAATTTTACAAGGATGAACATGGGGGTGCTGGGTGTTTCACCGTGAATTTGTATTTATTGCATGTGACCTGTCTGTGACTTTTACTAAAAATACCCATGATTAAATTGTAGCCTTAATAATAAGTAATAATGGTAGTTGAAGAAAATCACAAGAATAAATATTTAGATAAATGATTCAAACCCATAAGTGTAACCCACGGCTCTAAAAGGGAGATATCTCTTTAAGAGCTCTGTAGAGGGTAGGAATGAGTTATGTCTGGGTCATTGGTGCTAGGCAGATGCACAATTAACTCTCCACACTCAGAAGTTTCTGGAATTGTGGGTGGTAATTTTGGGTGTGTTCAATAGGTTCCCTGTTACTAGACTCAAACTCCATGAGGGCTAGTAGTCACGGCAGCTCCTTTACAAAAGGCCACGTGCCTCGTGTGGGTTGGAAGAAGCTGAGCCACAGGCGCTGAAAGCAGACTATTTTCATTAATTCTGAAGTATTTTGCAGCAGGTTTTTTTTAAATCTGGATACTTAAAGTGAGTGCTCAGTTAATTAGTTAGCTGACTAGCTAACATGGCCGGCATATGAGCCCCTGGGGATGCTAGCCACGTGGCCCCACCCCTTCCACATGAGGCCCCGCCACATCACGCCTCCCGTCTGCCATGGCCCTGAGCTCTCCACAGCTGGAGAGGCCCCAGCCACCCTCAACACCGGCTTGGGGAAAGGGGAGAGCATGGGCAGGGCCAGGGCTTGGCTTAGGGGAGTCTTAGCCTTCCCTGGCCTATTATACCTGCACTCATGCTAGCTAACTGAGTGATTGCAATAGAGGAAGAGGAACAGTCTGCATGGATTCCAGTTGGAAGTTTCTGCAAGCAAGAGGAAAGACGTTATTGCTGCAGTGCTTCTAACTCAGCAGATTGTAACTGAGACTCAGGTGAACTCAACCTTAGCTTTTGGAACTCTGAGTCTCTTCTCACTGTCTTTCTGTGGGGACTGGCCTGTTTAGATTTAATTTGTTTTCTTTATTTTTGTTTATGTATAACTGCGAAGATCATGTATGTGGATTATAAAGGAGCCATGTTATGTTGTAGCAATTAAGTTGTTATTATGACTATTATTATTATGTTTTTGTCTTTGTAAAGTTGGTACTTAAGAATTATGTTAATTCCTTTTATTCTTTTTGGACTTGAATGTGGGGAGGTTGATCTTGTGCAATCCTTGCTGAAAATCCTCAGTGACTGAATTCTGGGTCTCCAGGTGCTTTTCTATGGGAGTTGGGTTCTTTTAGGCACTGGAGAAGGGCAATTATGTAAACTCTAGCCCATTCAAAGGTTACATAAGCCCAGTGGTGGAGTTGTAGTTTTGTCAGCGTTTAAGAGAGTTGGGAGCCCCTTAAGATAGCTTGAGTCTTTAGTCTGATTAGGACAGTTGTTTCTCACACCCCTGTTGTGATTCTGATCAGGGAACTCTGACCGGCCTGTCACAATGGATGACTTGAAGAAGCTCCGATATCTTGAGTGTGTTGTTAAGGAAGCCCTTCGGCTCTTCCCTTCTGTTCCATCCTTTGCCCGGACCACAAGTGAAGATTGCCATATTAGTAAGTAGTAGTATTTATTTATTATTATTTTTTATTTTCACAGTGTGTAGGAGCCCCTGCCATGTACCCATTTAGACTAGGTACTGTACAAAGAAAGTACAAAAAGATGTTCTTTGTCCCAAAGGACTTACAATCTACATACCGGTATTAGACAAGGGAGATGGATGCAGACACACCAATGTGGAGTACAAGAAAGCAATAAGACCCTATTGGTTAGCAGATTAGGCTCTTATGTCAGCACAACAGCAGTCTAGACATTGTCAAGTTTTTGAAGGGCTCACTGCAAAAGAGAGTTTTTAAGGAGGAGGAGGATGTTAGTTTTGTGGATGTTTTCGGGTAATAGATCTCAGCCTTTTCTGTATTCATTATTTTTAGCTATGAGAAGTATCTGCTGTCAAGGTGTTGCACAAGTAAAGAACTGTTTTTGTGCTTTGTATCCATTTACAGGAAGCTACTTACTTCACTGGCATGTTGATTCTTTTTTTGCAGAAGGATTTAAGATACCAAAAGGTACACAGGTAGTCATTGTTACTTACGCACTGCACAGAGATCCAGAGGTTTTCCCAGACCCTGAGGAATTCAGGCCTGAGCGATTCTTCCCTGAGAATTCTAGTGGAAGGCATCCATATGCATATGTGCCCTTCTCTGCTGGATCCAGAAACTGCATTGGTACGTAGTTGATAAACGCCGAAGAGTAATAGGTCTCTATCGGGAGAGTGACACTGGCCCTTAACGAAGGAAGAGATTAGTGCACTTAAGACTGGATAGTTGACCTCCCATCCCCATTAGACTTAAAAGAGGGTACTTGGGCCCTAGAGGGAAGGAGACCTGGTGAGCCAGAGACATGCAGTATCAGAGCTTGAGAGGAGTCAGAGACAGGAAGCAACAGGAAAGAGCTGTCAAGCATTGCTTGGGAGAGCTACAGAAGACCCGGTGGATACAGCTGAGTTCTGAGGACATCTGGAACAGAACTGCTGGTAAGAACTGACTGAAGTTGGGACCCTGATAAGCAGAAGGCTTGGGCATTGGCCCCTAGGCAAAAAGGAAAGATCCAGCTTGGGCAGGGGAAGCCGAGCTTGGAAGCAAGAGGGTGGACTCTGGAGGGATGTTCCCTGAGCAGGGGTGGGGCCCCCAGACAGGGAGACCTGGGGAATAGAACACTGCAGGGAGCTCTCTTGTGGGACACCTGACTTGGGGGAGCCATGGGAAGAATCATGAGACTGGTCACTCTCTGGTGCATTGCCTGGAGAGTGGGCCCTGGATCAGGGGCCAAAGGGTCTGAGAACACAGTGCTGCTGTTGACTCCCAGGTGAATAACCTGGAGGGTGTTGTCCATGAAGAGGGGAATGGAAAAATAGTTGCACCTTTATATGTTTACTGGGGGTTTGTCAAGAATGGTTTTTCTACAAGGCTTTTGGGGGAATGAATGCACTAGTATATTTGAATAAATTACTCTGAGAGGCAGGCTTTGTATTGGACACTGAGAGACTGTTTCCTGGGTGAACAAAAAGGGGAAACAGAGGCAGTGGTACCAGTCATCCTGTAGCCTGCTGCTGGAGGGTGCTGTGTTGCATGCCCCAAGCAGGGTTGCCCCTTGATAGCCTTCATACTTGGTTATTGAACTTACCACTAAGTCTGGTTAGATGAAGTTACCTTTGCTGCAGTACCCACAGCAGAGCTTATGCATTCAAATGTCAATGTCAATCCTGTGTGCTTAATAACTGAGGCAGAGCAATTCTTACTGGCATCTCATTCTTCAGCCTGATGTCATATTTACATTTTCTTTCTTCTCATGGGGGGTCTTCAGAGTCCACTTTGTTTCCTCCTTACTGGGACTTGATCCACATGTAACTCAGTGTCATGCTAACATCAGTTCTGGCTCAAAAGGGCTGGACATGGTTCCCGTCAGACTTCAGAGTCACCGGGAGACACCTGAACAGCTCACTAGGGAACAGCATGAGACACTCTTTCTCTCCCTCCCCATGGGATATGTTTGCTGGTGATACTTTGATCCCAACCCCTGGTCGACTGCAGGCTGGAGGGGAAAATTTAAGACCCCTCTATGGCCTTCTGCAGTAACTGCTGGGGCGGTCACTGAGCTCCTAAAACTTGTAAGCTGTTCAGGGAAGGGACTGTGTCTGCGCTTGTTTTTCTGAAGCACCTAACACAGTTGTGTATAATCAAAAATAAACAACTTTTGGAGAATTGTATGTGTTATATAGTTGGTGTGACATCAAAGAAGCTGTCCCTTTATGGATCCTTAGTCCAGAGGCACTATTCTACCACATTAACTATGAATGGTGCAGAGTATTGAGAAGAAGGCAAATGTCTGTTGTTCTGATCTCATTTCATTTTCAGGATTTCATTCCATTTTGAACGAGTTGGTCTCAATGCCAGAAGCACCATTGTAGGCAAGGCTCTCAGCAACAGCTGTTGCAACTCTTCTGTCAGCAATGCAAAATTATAGTAGACATTCTCAGGAGTCCAAATACAAATGAAGTTAATTTAAAAACAAACAAACCCAAAACAAACTAACAAAGCCAAAGATTACTCTTTATTCTTGATCAGATCTTTGCGCATTGAAAGAGGAACTAACTTATCATAACCAGGCTAATTATTGTTTCTAGCGCACCCAAATTGTTTTAGGTGTTTTCCAGGTATAAAGATTCCTGCCTAGGCAGCTTGCAGTCTGAATAGACAATGTACAGAGAAGGGGTTGAGGGAAGGGAGAGAGACACTCTCAGAGTTCAGGGCAACTGCACATTTTTTCCCCGCTTATGATCTATTCTAGGCTGCCAGCTCCTCAGCCATCACATCTCTGGGGTGGAGACTCATGACTCTCTCCCTCTTGACCAGGGTTTTTCCAGGTTGCAGAGTTCCCTGCCTACTGTGAATTTCCCAGAAACTTGGACTGCCTAAGCAGAGCTGCTTTGATTTTCTCCTCAGAGACTATAAACAGCAAAATGACCCACCGTTATAAGTTATCACACAGCTTTTTCTAAGCAATCATACTTTTTCTTAAGATAAAAGCATTACAGAGAAAACATATTAAAAACAAAAAAAGAACCTACACATAAGTTTTTTAGCACATCAAAGATTATCCCCATCTCCTCAAGGGCTCTGGTTGGTGTCAGTCCTTCCAACCCTTCCCTAAGGACTGGGGCCCTTCCCGTGGACAGCAGGTCCTGTCTGATTGCTGGATCGGAAAGAAGGCCCTGAGTCAGTTTAAATTCAGACTGTTTATTTATCCAAAAATCCTTTCTTTGTCTGTTGGCCTCTGGAGAACTCATTCTGAACTAGTATATGCGGGCCTCTCCAGGTGGTGGTAACTCACTGGAGGCTTTACTATCTGAGTGAATTTGCCTTATCACCTTGTTCTTAGTTCCTAGAGAGGCTGTGGTTACCTCTCCTGTTGAATTACATACAATCCCTGACCCAGAATGATACATGCACTTAATACAGTAACATCTCCTAAAGATATTGCAGGAAACTGCCATATCTCTCACAGACAGCACAACACAACTTTTAAAATCCTCTGCCTCTTTCTGTATAATCCTTGGCTAACTGTCTGGTCTCTGACCCTTGTCAATTTGCTTAATTCCTTTTCCTTTTTATTTCTATTTTCTCCCCCCTCCACTTTTCTCTTAAACCTTTGCTTTGTTTAATTTATCCCCTCCCTATTTCACCAGCACACTCTACTTTTAGGATAAAACCAAAATCAACAAAGCTCTGTCTTTTTTCCTTTTATGTGTGCTCTTCCTCTTCCTGCTGTCCATATGCTGTGATCCTGGAGCTGAGCCCTTCTCCTCCTCATCCTCATTTAGGCCTATATGTGATATAACAGGGTCACATTTTGTATTAGCTTTTCCTCCATGATACAGGGCCAACTTTAAGCTCCTCTTGCTTGGAGGCCATGCATATTTTAAAGCTGATTCTTTCCTGCAGTAGATATGGAAGGAAACAGATCTATCACAAATCCCGTTCTTGGTAACATTTGTACTATCCTGAATTTGGCCCATATTGGCTTATAATCTTTGACTACAGATGCACAGTTATTCCCATGCTGCATTTTGTGGGAAATTTTTAAGTGTAATTATGAGTAATAATTTAGTACTAAATTACTATTGTTTATGTTCCAATATAACCTGAAGGCCAACGCTTTGCACTGATGGAAGAGAAAGCTGTTCTAGCCATCATCCTACGGCACTTTTGGGTGGAGACAAGTCAAAAGAGAGAAGAACTTGGTTTGGTCTCAGAACTAATTCTTCGCCCAAATAAGGGCATCTGGATCCAGCTGAAGAGGAGAAGAGAGAGTGTGTCATAAGAAAGTTCACAAGGATTTTAGATCCTAAAACATGTACTCAGCAATATCCTGTAGTTCACTGATCTTTGATCACACAAAAAGATTTAACAGAATTGTAAATATATCAAAATATTTCAGAACCTCTAGGCCTTTTGTACTATAAATATTTAACTCAGGATATGATCTTTCCCTCCCATTCAGTTGGCTCAGGATGTATCAAAGTAGCGTTGACATTTGAACATCTTATATCCTTACTAATCATTGTCTTGGTACTTTACATCACTTTCTCTGAGACCACCATTCATGTTGCTCCATGAAATGGTCAGCTGACTGACTTCTCCCCCTTGAGGAAAAGTTGCGGGACATGTCCAGCTTCCACTCTCCCAAGGGTGAGGGTATGAAGGTGGTCTTCCATCCATAGTCTCTTAATTGCCAACACAAGGTACTGTTACAGTCTTCATTAGAATATTTTTGGTGGACAACTCCATAGCTTATGTGAGAGAAATCAGACAACTATAGTTCTTGCATGGAATTGTAGCCTTGAGAGGCTAAATGTAGAAATCTTTATGTGAATTTGGAGCTACCTGAAAAGAATGAGCCAGATCCTCAGCTGGTGTGAATCAACTTAGCTCTATGGTCTACAGTGTTGCTGTGTGAGTTTTCACCAGCTCAGGATCTGGTTCAGTATATTTAGTGATTATTCATCCAACATTGTTTTTTTTTGTTATCGAGTTCATTCTGCAATTTATGGCATGTCCCAAACTCTCCTCTCACTTAAATCAGTGCAGTTTTACTGGCTTCAATAGAGTTATCTCTGTGTGAATGAGGGGAGAATTTCATAAATGACTTCCAGTGTGCCTATTGAAGGGAGAGAAATATATTTTCCAAAATGTATGTGTTTTCCACAGTTATCTTTGAATGTTATTGTGGCCTTGATTGTCAGATTAATTTGTAACATAACTTGTATTATACAGTATGATATAATACATTCAGCTAACAGTCAAATCTGGTTGAGATTTATGTAAACCTCTGTATTTAAATGATACTGACGGCCTTTACAAATAGTTATAAATTATTAGAATGGATTTTTTGTTCACTTTCTGGCACTTGACTCACAAAAGCAATCAGTAGATGGGCTTCTTTCCTTAGGATAAAAAGAAAATCGAGGTAGCCTGGATGCTGAGCTACCTCCCTTAATAGAGAAGTTACACTAGCACAAGGTGGATCTGTGTTTGCCTGCACAAAGTGAGAATTTTGATTGCCAGCACAAATAATTGTAACAATTTGACATTCAGGGTCAAAGTCTGCTATGAGATCCAACCCCTGGTCCAAATCCTACTTGAGTCAGTTGGTGCTACACCTAGTAACTGAGAATAGAATTTGACCCACAGCCATAAATTACTGCTAGTCTCATAGGGTGGACAAAGAGCTGACACAGAAGTGAAATATCATGGCAATTTATGATGATTGTGTACTGTGGGGCTGGGCAGAAAGCTCTTCTTTCTCTCCCCAACTCCATGCAGCACAACCCTGATTGGGTGTGGGGGGAGTGCCCCTCAAAAACAAGGACACCGAATTAACTTGAAAGGGTTTTAGCCAATGAGCAGACAGGAGGTGGGATGGTTCATCAGCCTGGGAAGATTTAGAGAAGGAATAAAGAAGAAGCTGGCCAGTAAGCAGTAGCCCTAAGCTGAGGCAAAGAGAGAGACTGAACCTGGAGCTGCTTGGAAGGGAGCCAATTGCTTGCAAAAGGGGACTCATAAATGCACAGCCTGGAGTTCACAGGACAGTTGAGACCACTATTCTGAGCTCACAGGTTGGACTGACCCAAAGGGGAGGGGATGGGATTGCATTGGCATGGGGCAGAGAGTCTGTGTGTGTCTAGCCAGCCAGTGGGGGAGGAGCTGTGGCTCTATCGGGGCAAGAAAGTCTATATAACCCCTGCTAGAGATCCTGACCTAGGTCTACTCCTGGTTTGCTTGGGTTAGGTAACTGTTGTTCTATTGTTAAGTGTAGTTCATATTCCAGGGGTTAACTCTGATCCCTGTAGGAAAGAGGGTTGGTGTTTGTGCAGAGGTGTCTGGCTGGGACCTGGGACCTCTCTCCCAATTGTTGGAATCCTCCACCTTACAATACTTTCAGATAGGAAATATTGGTAATGTATTTAATGTACCTAACCTTGGTCTATTTTTAGCTATCTGGACAATATACATTATTTTTCAATAAAGTTTAATAGTTAAAGATATTTTTAAACTGAAGAAATATTAAACAGTGAACATTTCCATGTGAAAACATAGTGGTGATGTTAGAAAATGGAGAGATTTAAAATGCAAAAGAGGGACACTTAATAGGTTGTTGCCCTACAGTGTTGTGAATTTGTTTATAAAATGTTGAATTTGTTACATTGCTCCCTAGATCAATAAAACAATATATTCTTAAATAATCTGTTTGTACTGTGACACTTAATGCAATGATTTAATATTTTTCTAATTACAGATATCTTTGAGAAATGCAAATACAAGTACATACATACTGTGTGTATGGGTGCGCAAGCCAGGAATTGAAAAATGTCTATGAAAGACTCAGAAGATTAATTGTTTCTAATATGAAATTCAGAGGTCACATCCACTCTTTACTAGAGCTGGTCAAATTACTTAACAAGCCACTTTTTGAATTATTTAATGAACAAAAATAGCAAGTTCAGCTTACTGTTGTATTCAGACAGGTGCTGAGGTTTTGTGAAAAATGTTAATATCTGAATAGTTGAAATTTTAATGGTTTTTAGCACAAATAATCATTCTTTAAAAAATTTGTGCTAGAAATGCTTGGGATGAAATTTGTACAAAGAAATTATTCACTGAATACCTGTGACACAGAATTACATTTAGTCAATTCAAAGGTTTGTAAATTAGAAAAAGGTGTTGCAGTGGCTCAGTGCTTGCAACCATTGCCTCAGCTTCCCCCTTGCTAGTTGGGTAGTTTACCCATCCAGCTAAACCAAAAACTCCACTCCTTCCATGTTAACAAGTTAAAAAAAAATGTCTTTCCCAGTCTTTACCTAGGGTGCAGGCTTTTTTCTCCTCATGGTGGAACTGGACGTGATGAGCAGAAACTTGGGCAGCTAAATATGCAGATGCCCATTCGGGCGCTCAAGCCCACTCTGCCTCTTTGCCCAAGGCCATTCCTTCACCTTACTCAAACTTTCTCCTGTACTGGGCTTCCAATACAAATTCTCAGTCAACAATATTTCCACTGATAAATAAATCCAACAGTTCTCTTCCTAGGCTTTCACAGGGCCACCCAGTGCCTCCCTTGGGTTCTTTATCTTTTTGTCTGTGAGTGAAGCAAGGCAGAGCTCCTGCTCCTTCCACATATCTCCCTGTTCTGACGAAAAAGGAGCTTGTTTGTATTCTGGCCCCGTTTCCCAGAATTTTTATCTATGGTACTTTTATGACTTCTATTACAATAGTATCGGAGTGCCTTACAATCTTTTCATCTATTTATATTTACACACCCCTGAGAAGCAGGAAAGTACTGTTAGTCTCATTTTATGAATGGGGACTGATGCACAGAGAGGCTAATGGCTAGAGTCACAAAGGTATTTAGGTGCCTAACTTCCTAAGGCACTTAAATCCAAAACTGAGCTCCTCAAAACCCCTGCTAGGGTTCTGCTAACCCTGTAGATGCCTAAACTTCCTGGACACTTAACTTTCTGCAGGTGAGCATTCAGAGTGCTGTCTCAGTCCAGATGCCCAGCATATAGCTCATGCCTAAACCCTAGCTGAATTCTGAAACTCTGCATTCCCCCACCTATCTTGCCTGGAGGCCCTCAGTCTAGTAGGTGTCTCAGAGCATGCTTACTGGATTGAGCTCTGCACAAAGCACAACCAGAAGAAGTGGTGCCACTGACCCATGATGTGGGAGGCTGTTGGCCAAATCCCTCCTCTGCCTGATTCATTGGGCCAGAGAGTAAGAGCAAGAATCATTCTATAAGCCAAAGGTTAGGGCAGCCAACACCACACAGGGAGTCTGTGGCAGAGTAGGCTAGGGATAATAGGCTATTTCTTCCCATCGCCTATAATCCAATGGTCCCTCTGGGATGTACAGCCTCCAGAATGCCATTGTTTTGGGTGAAACAGAATAGTGCTGCACACCTGTGGTCTATTTGTAAAAGGCCATGTGTCTCATTACAGGGGTAAATTAGAGAAGGAAAGGAAAGTCACTGGGCATAGAGGTAGTAGACCAGGGGTCGGCAACCTTTCAGAAGTGGTGCGCCGAGTCTTCATTTATTCACTCTAATTTAAGGTTTTGCATTCCAGTAATATATTTTAGTGTTTTTAGAAGGTCTCTTTCTATGTCTATAATATATAACTAAACGATTGTTGTATGTAAAGTAAATAAGGTTTTTAAAATGTTTAAGAAGCTTCATTTAAAATTAAATTAAAATGCAAAGCCCTCAGGACCAGTGGCTGGGACCCGGGCAGGGTGAGTGCCACTGAAAATCAGCTCGCGTGCCACCTTTGGCACGCATGCCATAGTTTGCCTACCCTTGTAGTAGAGTATCAACCACAGAGAGAAATGGAAAGGTCCCAATGCAGAAGCCAATAGTAAGGAAGTGGTTAAGAAAGAGGATGTTGGGAGGCATAACAAGTGAGAAAAAACAGTAGGGAAAATTGAGTTTGGAGACACAGGTGGGGTAGCTGATGGAGAGCCTTTTGAAAATTAGGAATTTGAATATATGTTTGAGACAGCAGACTGCAGTTCCCCTCATGAAAAGGGTACTGGTTTCCACTTGCTAAATGCAGCACTTCAGGAATTTGTGATCAAAGGAAAGAAACATTAGACATGAGTCTCTCCTCAGTTACACCAGATTTACACCATTGTAACTCACTTGGGCTCGAGTCACCATTTCACTATCACACATATAATTGTAAGATTCATACTTAAGTGAGGAGAGATCAGGCCTATTTCCTGGGGTGGGGGGCAAGGAGGGAAGAACAGAATAGAGGAAGGGGGATTCTCTTTTGCCTATGCCCTGAAGATTTCCTTAAACATAAATCTTCACTAGTTTGTGCAGGGCCCCACATTAAGCAGAAGATTTGACTATTGTAAAACAGGGATTAGACATTTATTAAAAAAGGGACAGATTCTCAGCAGGTGTAAACTGCTGTAGCTACATTGACTTCACTGGAGCGCTACCACTTTACACCAGCTAAGGATCTGGTCCAAAGACAGAAACAATGTTGACATTGTGAGTACCCATTAAAGTAAATATTCAAGTCAGGCAAACATTGCATGCAAAATATTTAACACAATTGGAAGTGCTGGTTTTTACCCTAGCAGAGCACGCACATTATCCAACCAGCCAGAATTACTCTCACATGTGCAGCTATTGTGCTTTCAGGTAAATAACTTCCATTATTTTAATTGCTATTAAATAAAAGATTGGCAATATCCACTACACAATGCATGTTGATCTGGTTATGGGTTGTGTTATATTGCTGACAAACATTCATTTGCTGCTCCTAAAATTTGCAGCATAACATTTTTAGAAGTGAAGAATTTAAGATTTTGTAAGATTTCATATTTTGCTAAAATACTAAGGATGAATGCAATGCCTACATGATTGCTAGCAGCTGTTTAGATTAAAAACCATTTGGAAATAAATGACTAGCAGGAGATGGTCATATTGTAATACTGAAATGTATAATTAGCAGGCCAGTTTGGCTCTCAGTTTGATTAAGTGAAAATCCAGGGTAACTCCATTGGAGAGCCGAGCAGAGTTTGTCCCAATATTTGTAAATGTAATTCATTCTTGCAGTCATAACACTGTATGAAACTTCTGCTGCTAATGCATGCTATTGTATATACCAGCACAGTCATTCCAATTGTATCCTATGACTTTGCATGTTATTTAAATGACTGTCTGGCAGAAAAATTGCATGTAAATCACCCAATAATGTGTAGCTCTACTACTCTTTAAGATTAATTGCATCACATGTTAATTATATCCTAAAGAAACATTTTGATGTATTTATTTTTTAGGATGGTTTGGATTTATCAGACCTTTAATTTCATTTTCTTATTCACTTCGGTTTACAGTGGTAAGTTTATGCATACTTCCTAAAATGTGCATGCAGAGTAATATAACTTTAAAAAAGTAAGAGTAAGGGGAATCATATTTATGACAGCTTAAATACTTGCATGCAAACTGAGGGTCCTAGATTCTGCTACTCTTACCCCACATTGAGCAATCCCATTGAATAGCGCTTGAAATCACGTTAGTAAAGATTGTACAGCCTGGCCTGATTGTACAGTAGACCTGATTCTCCTGTTACACTGATGTAAATTAGAAGTAACTCCAGTATAACTATTATGAACCAGTGTAGGTGAGATTAGAATCAGACCAAGTATATCTAGCCCAGAACACTAGGGCCCAGATTCTTTGCTGCAGCTGAAGAGTGCATAGCACAGTTCCTGTGGGTAGGGGTTCTAACCCACCTCTTTTGCTCCCATGATCCTGGGCTGACTTTCCTTCTGGCCAGTCACCCAGTGTAAGTTAGAGCAACGTAAAGCTGCTGTAACTTGTGCTGGCTGTCAAGGGGTCTGCATAGCAGGAGCAGGAGATTGCTGTGGCTTTCCATGGTGTGAGGAAGCCACAGACAAGTCTCCTTTCCCCTGGTCACTCCCCAATGCTAGCAGGTAGGAGGAAGGGTACAGTTTAAGAATGGTTCAGCCAAGCAGCCATATTGAAGAGAGAAACTTGGCCTAAAAGTCAGCAACATACTTTTAAAAAGCTTCAGTCTTACACATTTCTTTTGTGACACTATTATGCTTTTTAAAAAAAAACAAGCAAAAAAAAAACCCCCACAGCTGAGGAAACAGTTCAGGATACTAGTAGCATCCTTATAACATCTGCCTATTATTAAATGGAAAATTCTATTGTAAGAAGTCTGAATAACTCAAACCATTTATCTGACTGTGCATTATGGTTCTGTTGAAATAGCTGAAAGGTAGCAGTCAGAGGAAAGTAAAACTCTTGTGTACATTTTTCAATGTCAGCATATGTTAATGATTTACTTCACTTGATTGGCAAACATTCCATCATGTTTCCATGATGAGCACTATGCCAATAAGTTAGGAAGCATAAAACTGTAATTGGTATTTCTCCTAATGAATTATCTATTTTCACACAGGATGGAGTTAGCTAATAGAGTATTTAACAAGAACAGACTGACAGCTTCATTTAACATTTTTAAATAAATATATTTGGAGTGGAAGCTCTAGAAAACTAAAAACTCAACTTTGTCGAAAGGTTGTGGAAGCAATGCCCCCTACTAAATTAGAGCACCCCAAAATCAGAATGCTAAATTCTTAATTTCTTCTGTAGTCTGTACAAAAAGGTAAATAAGTTACTGAGCATCTGAATCAGATCATTTGTACTATTTTAAAAATGTATTTACTATGCTAAATGTTTCAAATTGTAGCAAATGGCATTCCTTTTGTTGTCATTATTAAAGCTTATGTAAATAAGATCTAGTGATACTATATTTTGAGAAAACATATATATATAACTCTATTTGACAGCCTTCACACTATATTGAAAACCATGTCCAAAACACTTTAAACAAAAGAAAATAATTAAATATATTTAAGTTTAACCCTTTTAAAAATGCTCATCTCAGTTAAACTCTTTAAATCTTAACCCCTTCCAGGACTTTAAAACCATTTTTATCCCCTAACATATTAAATGTAGGATGCATTAATACGAATTATTATAAAACATATTTTAGGGGATTAGGTATATCAGTGAAAATACATATTTTAAAGGAATTCAATCGGTTAGGATCCAAGCTATTTTGGTTTTCACAATTTGTCAAAAAATAAGTGCATCTCTTTGTTTATGTAAAAAAGCATTTTATAAATATATATATGTTTTCTCAAAATATCAAAATATATTATCACTAGAACTTATTTACATATACACACACACACATATACAGAGAGAGAGAGAGAGAGAGACCATAGTCACATGCTATATTTATAAATAAATGGATAAAATCAATTTAGTAAATATATTTCACTGGAATTTCCTTCCAGTCCATACAGAATAGAATAATTTCCCTTTATCCATTTTTTCTTTTAATAGTAGAACTGCATCCCGAGCAAAACTCTCATATGTACACATGGATATACATAGCAACACTTCTTAGAACTCCAGAGGGCAAAACAACAAGCAGCATAGTGTATGCATCTCTAAACCTGCATTGTGTGTGTTTTAAAACTGAGGGCAGGTCTACGCTAGAAGTGCTACATTGGTGCAGCTGCGCCGCTGTAGTGCTTCTGGTGAAGATGCTGTATGCTGATGAGGAGAGCACTTTCCTGTCAGCATAATTACTCCACCTCCATGAGAGTCGGAAGCTATGTCAGTGGGAGAGCGTTTCCTGCCAACCTAGCACCAGTTTAGACAGCGCTTAGGTCGATCTAACTTGCATTGCACAGGGGTGTGTTTTTTTCACCCCCAGTGACGTAAGTTAGACTTAAGCGGTAGTGTAGATCTGCCCTCAGATTTAGCACCTACCCCTTCTTTGAAACATATGAACAGATCACTACAGCCTTTATTCTATTATTCACACATACAAGCTATGTGGATGTGTTTTGCTGTAGGAGAGTTACTACATGCTTGATGATGTGTGCCTATAAATTTGAGATTATATTATCGCTCTTTAGGTTCTCTACAGTTCCTAAACTTTTACTTTTTCACTTCACTTCAAGTTCAGTATTTAGTTTTGTGTTAGAGAGTGTTTTGTTCCTTGGTATAAAGCAGGTAAAGCTAGATCCTGGATGGATTAAGAGGAAATAGAGGGTCCATCAAAAGTTGGAGTCCACTGGAGTTATGCAGATTTCCACCACCTGTGAATTTGGCTCTGGGACCCTGCCTTAGTCCTAGACCAATATGGTCAACATATTGTGAGATTTACCACCTTCAGTAACACAAACTAATGCATTTCACTATTCTATATCAGAATGTATAACTCAGATCTATGAAAATACGTACTTCAAAGGAGGAGACGTGTCTACAATTTTCACACCAAACCTTGATTACTGTCGAATAGTGTGTACTTACCATCCTAGGTGTCTGTTGTTCACCTACCTTCCAGCAACATGGACTAAAGATCCTGCCAAAAGGTAAAATACCACGTCTCTGTAACAGAAGCAGATTTTTCTGTGTTACGGATGCATAATGTATTTTAGGCACTCAGCACCACTCCATCGATGTAATATTATTACATAGGAAATGCTGAAATGTGCTTAAAGGAAGAACACAATGGTGGCTCTCACAGTAGAAGAGCAGGTTGCTTTGGGTAACACTCACATTTCTTTAGAAATGATCATCTAAAGCAGCATTTCCCAGACCTTTGGAAGCTGAACTTCCCCTTCAAGAAAGGAAACCACTTGTGCACCCCTTCAGATCTGCTGTGTGTTGTTAAAGGACTACTCATTTTAATGTCTAGATCTTCTTTAGATACTCCCTTCCCATATCTAACCCAGCATGCGCCCCTCCCAGTGGGGTGTGCCTCACACCCAGGGATATAGCAAAAAGGATTGTGGTTAGACCCCACACAGAATATTCTAGAGGTATTTTGCCTCCCTGAGCCACATGGCCTCCTGGAATCCCCACATGAATAGTAAGTGCTGCCAAAAATGGAGCATGGACTACACAGCATGATCCAGCCCTAAGATTTTAAATCTGCAAGCATTTGGTGCCTAGATATAATGATGCTGGGGAATTTGGGAATGCCTAGATTTTCTTACCCCAGAACATCCCTTATGCTGGAAGGGGTCAGGAAGGGCTAGGTTAGGGGACCCCATAACTGCTGCCTTAGGGCAGTTTAAATTCTTCTTCCACCAGAAGGGGCTAAAGTGAGGCTGAGGTGCTGGCCCTGAAAGTACATTTTGCTCTTTGAGAATAGAAACACTGAACTAGGGTGACCAGACAGCAAGTGTGAAAAATTGGGATGGGGGTGGGAGGGACTAGGAGCCTATATAAGAAAACGAGCCAAAAATCGGGACTGTCCCTATAAAATCGGGACATCTGGTCACCCTACACTGAACACAAGCTATTTTCCATGCGTTTGGGCTTTGTAGGTTAATTTTACCTAGCACTGCTTTTTAAATACAGGTTTACCTGCTTCTTGAAAGACAGTGATACTGAAATATTACCAAAGGTGGGCATGGCAGATGCAATCTCTGGACATTCCTTAAAACAATGTAACACACAAATCACGGGTAAGATATGGTTATTCATCTACTGTGCAACTGAATCTATTTTACAGTGTGACACACAACAAATATTTCAAAGAGTTAGAATGGAACTAAAAACTGAACTAGAAAGATAACCATGGTGGATAATCACTTCATGGGAACTCTTTTAAATAACAACTGACAATTCCTTTCCTAGCTTCTTTTTGAATCCCAGCTTCCTGACTTCTAGATTCCCAACAACAGGGAAGTAAGGAAATCCTATTAGTACAACCTTATTCTTCCATTTGGTTTAATTACGAGGCGGAGCACTCTGCAATTCTATGCTGCAGCTCTCCAGATTATTCTCAAATATATTTTGCTCCTCCATTTGAGTGCTCTGTCATTTTTACTCCATCCTATTGCTTATGAGATATTTGGCAATGTATGCCCCATAGCTCTATGGAGAATATGTCAGTCAAAACAGAAGCTCACAATATTGGCTCTGTGTTGTTCCTGTGTGATGCTCCCACCTTGATGATGCCCTTTGATAATTCGTTACTGAGTTCATCTTTAAATATTTAACCCAGTCTGGGAGTCAGTGTGCCATATCTAAGACATATCAATGGATGCATGTTTTAAATCTATTATTAAAACTTCTTCATACCACCATCAAGATATCACCAAGCTGAGACTAGTGCTCAGCAAAACAGATTTTGCATGATTGGTAAATTCTTTTTCACTGCACATGCGAGATTATATTTTTTGCAATTATTTCTTTTAGGAACCCCTTGCTGATATTGGGCCAAGCAGAGCCTGGCATATTTGGGCAGAACTCTATTTTCTTCATTGGAGAGAGGCCTGCTTACATCAAGGTTAAATGTGGCCCATTATATACCACTAGGCTGCAGCTTATTCAAAATTCAGCATCTCACCTCTTACAGGCACTCATCTGACAGAGCATTCACTACTATCTTGAAGTCCTTTTTTGTTGAATTATATACTGATGCCAGAGTATATATATATGAGAATATGAATATAACTCATATTCATAATTCTAAATTGCTTTTGCCCAGTCTAATAGATCTCGCTATAAGGACATTTTTCCTGCTGTTCATTCTAATTAATGCCTCTGGAGTTATTCTGGAATCAGACTAGTGTAGTTCAGATCAAAATCTGGCCCTTTGTATTCATGATAAGGAAACAGCTCTGGCTAGCTGACAAATTTGCTGGGTGAATACAACCTGGTGCCCCAAAATGTAAAAAGTAAAGCCTCCATCTACTGGGGGAGGAGGTGGGGG
The DNA here is from genome assembly GCF_020497125.1 of Mauremys mutica. Taxonomy (NCBI): domain Eukaryota; kingdom Metazoa; phylum Chordata; order Testudines; family Geoemydidae; genus Mauremys; species Mauremys mutica. Next base: position 84,809,775 of record NC_059076.1, read on the forward strand.
GGAAAGAGATTTATTTCAATTTCTTTGGTCCAAATTCTCCCTTTGGAAGCATGTGAACAACTCTGATGGACTCCAATGGGAGTTGGCTATTGTGTCTGAGGACAGAATTTGCCTGTTAAAAGTGCTGATTTATGCTTTGTGAATTTTGAAAGTAGAAAGACAAACTCTGATGTATCAAATGTGAGCTGCCACATGGCTGAAATCCCATCATGGTGACTCAGTGATCTGACTGTCCTCAGCTCTCTCCTCTTGCAAAGACACAGCTGCATCTTTAAGACCAGATTCTGTCACTCTTATTTGTATCAAGTAGCACCTGACTCTGCAATCCCAGTATTATGAATAGGGCTATGTACAAAATAAGGTGCTACTCAAGTGTATAAGAGCTGCAGAATCAAGTAGGTAAGGTTGCTTCATGTGAACTGCTGTATCTTTGGCACTTCTAAAACAGAATGTCTCCAGAATAGTAGTTTGTTTGTATTCCCCAGCTTGCAGCATGGATGTCCATACAGGACTGGATATGCAAGGGACAAATTATAATATAACTACTGCTGACAACTATCAACAGTGTCAAAAGAGATGCACCAATGACAACAGCTGTCATTTTTTTACGTACGCTTCAGGAGCATTTCACAGTGCAGATTTTCGGTAAATAACATTTTGACTCTAACTGAACAGCAGTATGGGTTAGCACTGTAATTCATAGGAAAAATTTAAGAAAAGGGAAGCTAAGGAAATAGCATTTACATTGCATTGTTCTCTTTGAAATGTAGAAATTAATCACAAATATCTTTTTCCCTATTCAAATCAGGTCTAGACTTATTGGTAATAGGTAATAATTGGAGATATGCCAATCTCCTGGAACTGGAAGGGACCTTGAAAGGTCATTGAGTCCAGCCCCCTGCCTTCACTAGCAGGACCAATTTTTGCCCCAGGTCCCTAAGTGGCCCCCTTAAGGATTAAACTCCTAACCCTGGGTTTAGCAGGCCAATGCTCAAACCACTGAGCTATCCCTCCCCCCGAAAGGTAGAAAAAGGTCTGTAATGGTTTAAGTTAGATTTATTCCTGGGTGCAAAGGCAAGCTTGGTACTGGAGAGCCTAAAATGCAGGGGAGATGTAAAGATTTCACGTGATATTGGCTATCATTTTCTAGTTAATTGCAATTTATTGCCACCCCTCTTTTTCAGTGTTCCCATCTGTGAAATGGGGATAATGATACTTCATTCCGTTGTAAAGTACTCTGAGATCTCTAGATGACAAGTGCTAGATCAGAGAGAGGTGTAATTGTTGTTGTTAAAATGGGGATATTGTTAAATTCTAATGTTATTACTAGAGTATTTTGTTTTATTTAACAGAAAAAGCAATTCAGGAAGCTATGTCCCTGATCCTTCACTAAGCTCCATCTGCACAGCACCTGAACAGTGTCCCACTGACCTCAGGGATCCACATGCATTCAGCTCAGTGCAAGATCAGGAACCTATGATGAATTTTAAAATTTAAAATTATTGATTACTACTATATTATTGCCATTAGTGTTACTATGATTACAAGTAGATCAATCTGTAACTGACTGTGAACAATCAATTGAGATAACCCACTACCTTCGGACCAGCCAAAAGTTTGTTATTTTTTCTTTGCTGTCATATTTAAAAATGTAAATTAAGTTTCAATTATAATAATACAACTTCTGATGCACTACAGAAAACTTTGATAAATATTCTATTCCTATCCTATTACTCTATATTTGAACAGCACAATAAGTTCCTGTTCTTGGCTGTCCAGTTCCATTCCTACACTGTGATATTCCCAGCAAGCCAGACTGCTTAAGCAAACCAATGTCTGTACTTTGCTTCCTCTCCAGAGGCTATGAAGAGAGTAATTGCCAGCAGTTACAAGTTATCACACAGCTTTTTTCTAAGCTAGCACATTTATTTGTAAGGTTAAAGCATTACAAAAAACATTAAAAATAATAAAAGAACTTACACACATGCTAAAAAGCTTACCAGCAGTCACCCATTAGTTTTATAGGGCCCTAGAAGACCAAGTCCTTCCAACCTTGATGCAAGGGTTGGGGTCCCCGCTTTGGACAAAAGGTCCTATCCATTTTCTATATCAGAAGGAAGGCCCCAAGTCACTTTAAAATCAGGTTATTTATCCAAAAATCCATTTTTTTGTCTGGCACAATTTCAATATAATCCTCTGAACTCCCAAGCCTCATATCACATCTCTCTCCTAGAAAGGTTACATACAATCCTGGCCCACAAAAATACATAAACTTTGCATTTAATACAATAAGGTTTTTCCAAGGATATGGCAGGAAATTGCTATGTTTGTCACAGACACTACCATAATAAAAATAATTACCAATAATCAAATTGCATTATTAGTGAATATCTTCTGTATTTTTCTGTCCCATCGCATATTTTTTGTGAAATTTACATGAAAGTTGGACCTTTTAAATATAACATTTTATTACTTTCATTCCCCAACACAATATGTCAGTGTGTTCATTTGCCAACCTACATTTTTAAGGCAATATTATACCAGATTCTTAGAGACAATAATAATTTTCTGCTAACAGGAATATTGTGCTGTTCAATTATTTCCTGCTTGTAAAATGCTCCTATATAAAGTGTTACTGTTTCCCAATGCACTCCAAATCCTGCAGTAGCTATGGGTCTGTGGCTCTCAATTTCCCTATTTAATAGGCTCAAAGTCTCTCGCAAACTTTTAAAATGGTGACAATTATGACCAGGTATCTGGGCTCCACTTCTTCCCCAGTATTTGGCTGAATATTCTTCCTCTCCTTCCCATACATTTAATTTAAAATGCACCACAAAGAATCCTCTTAAGCTGCCCAAAAATCCCAGGGAAGGCTCAGTGCACAGTGGTGAATAGGGATCACTTACTGCTGAGGACTGGAGTAAAACACTGTTTCATAGGCCTACCCCACAAAGCTCTGGTTAGTGCTCTAGGAAGTGATTATAAAACAGGGTACCATGAATTGGGACCTGAGAAGTTACATGATTAGTAGTTATACTGTGTTTGTGCTGTGATCCTGTCAGATCTTACAAGCTAAACAGGGTTCAGCTAATCAGTTGTTGTATGGGAGGCTCTGCTCTGCCAAACCCCTCACTGCCTGTTCTGCCCTGTGTACTGTGGCTGGCAAGTAGTGCTGGTGCAAGAGCAGAGAGCTACCTTGTGCAGGGAGAATTCTCCGATGGCCATTTCTGCCAAGTTTAAGTCCACTTGAGTAGCACAAAGTTGACTTCTTGGATCAAAGAATCTGGTTTGTTGTCATACTAAATACATTTTTCCCCCCCAATTCAGTAACAAATGCTTCTTGAAAAATAGCAGGATGGGAACACCAACCAGTATAAGACTGCTTAATAATGTTGTATCTGGATTTTCATTAAAACCCTGCCAACTTTCTCAAACAGGTAACTATTTACATCTATTGATTTAACTTAGATTGAAAGGAAATGGAACAAGGTATTCTATACAGACCTCATGTGTAGAAGCGTTATATGCATGATGTAAAAAGACACTAGTATCAACTCATTCCTTTTTTGGAACCTGTAGCTAGTAGTAAACTTCAGATTACAGGTTCTGACTCTTAACTTTTCTTTCTTATCATTGCTATGGAAAATGCCTTTGGAGATGAAGATCTCAAAATTTTGTTTTTGCACTTTACCTTTGTATCATAGATACAAAAACTGTAAGATAAAATTCCATCAAAGTCTGCAGATCAGGAATAGAATAAAGTTTGTTGCTTCAAATTATGTGCAGTGTATACACTTGGGGCTTGGCTACACTATTGCTTAAGTCAATGTAACTTATGTCACTCAAGGGTGTGAAAAAGCTACCCCCTGAGCGACGCAAGTTGTATTGATTTAAAGCGGTGTCCACACCATGTTATGTAGGCAGGAGCTGCTCGCTCCCGACACAGCTTCCGCCTCTCATTGAAGTGGAGTAAATATGCCGATGGGAGAGCACTCTCCCATCGGCATAGCACATCCTCACCAGATGTGCTACAGCGGTGCAGCTGTGCCGATGTAGTGGGGAAGTATAGACTAGCTCTTGAAGATCTTTAAAGCAAGCATAAAACTGATCAGAGAATAAGTTTTCTGTAAAATGTGGAAATCCTGTTGCTAAGCCTAATGTACGATTTGAGCCTGTTCCTACTATCCAGGCAAAATTCTCAGGACTGCAGGCTCAGATTCTGGGTATTATTCCCTCCTGTACTTAATTGTAACATCCTGCTTCATCCTTTTCTTATCTCTCTCATCCTTCTCATATTGTCTGGCATTCTCCTATCTTAGTTGTGACATTTTTCTTCTTCATGCATTATCTTAGTTCACAGATTCATAGACTCCAAGGCCGGAAGAGATCTGTGATCATCTCTCCTGTATAACACAGGCCATAGAACTTCCTTCACTAGAAATCTCTTCCCATAATTGTAACACCATTTTGTATTTCTTGATCTTTTTGTTATTTGTCTTTTTCTGCATTAGAGTATCTTATCAGACTCTGCTAGTCCCATTATAGAAATTTTCTCTGGAAACGATCTCAAAAATAGTATAATCCAATATTAATATTATCAGTGATGACACCTGCTCACTAAAGTGTAGAAGATAATGAAGAAGAAATGGGATAGGGGTGTGAATAAGGGAGAAGACGTTAAGTGGTATCAGTGCCCATACCAGCCGTAAAGCAGTAGCAACTAAGGAATGGCTTTTCACATTGTCCACATTTAGTTTATATTAGATAGACACAGACATGGATATAGAAGAAATTCCATTGACATTTAGTGTATTCACACTCACTGGTTTTAGCCATCATAGATGGGAGGCTAAGATCTATGGCAATATAATGTGTTTAAGTATGAGAAAAAATTGAGACCAATTTGAAATCTTATCAAAAGAATTGCATGAGTTACAGTAATTGTGATGTCACAAGTAGCTGTCACAAATGTCCTGAAATCAAACTGCTAAATACATTTGAAAAATATTAGGGCTGTCAAGCGATTAAAAACATTAATCATGAATAATTGTGTGATTAAAAAAAATTGTGATAATCACATGATTAATCACACTGTTAATAAAATACCATTATTTTAAATGTTTTTGGATGTTTACTACATTTTCAAATATATTAATTTCAGTTACAACACAGAATACAAAGTGTATAGTGCTCACTTAATATTTATTTTTTATTACAAATATTTGCACAGTAAAAAACATTTTTTTTTAAAATTCAACTCATACAGGTACTGTAGTGCAATCTCTTTATCATGAAAGTTTAACTTACAAATGTAGAATTATGTACCAAAAAAACTGCATTCAAAAATAAAGCAATGTAAAACTTTAGAGCCTACAAATCCACTCAGTCCTACTTCTTGGTCAGTGTAGATGTGTGGGACTCACCCCTGTGGCGCCTCCTGCTGGTCATCTCAGGGAATTAGCATTTCCTGCCTCCAGAGCACCCTCTGCAGGCCAGTGTCCCACTGCCGCTGGCTCCCATGTCCCTCCCAGGACCCAGTGTCCCTTGTCTTTGGGGTGCTGTCCCCTGGCAATACCCCTGCAAGCTCAGGGTCTCCCCACCCAGGGGAACCCCCAACCCTCTATCTCCACCTTGCCTCAGTCATTGACTACTGCCAGTCACTATCTAGCCCCCACTCACTGCAGTGTAAAAAGCCACTCATCATAGGCAAGGGGGGTTTGGACTTGTTGCCTCTGCCTACCCAGGCTGCCCCCTGCAACCCCAGTACCTAATTCGCCTTCGACTAGGCCACAGCCTGGGGGGTTTCCCAGCCAGAGCTCCCTTGGCCTTCCCCAAGCCCTGCTCCACACCAGGTACCTTTTCTCAACTCCCTGCAGCCAAGTCCCTCCCTCTCAACACTAGACAGAGTCTGTCAGCCGCTGGCCCCCAGTTCTCTTATAGGGCCAGCTGTGGCCTGATTGGAGCATGGCCCCAGCTGTGTCTGTTTCCCCTAATCCGCCTAGATTTTCCTTCCCTGCCACAGCCCTCTCCCTGGGCTGTTTTAAGCCTTTTAAGGCAGGAGCGGGTGACCACCCCACTACAGTCAGCCAATCATGCAGACAAACAAAGTTGGTTACAATTTGCAGGAGATAATGCTGCCTGCTTCTTGTTTACAATGTCACCTGAAAGTGAGAAAAGACATTCACATGGCACTATTGTAGCTGGCGTTGCAAGATATTTATGCTTCAACCACCATTCCAGAAGACATGCTTCCATGCAGATGATGGGGTCTGCTTGATAAAGATCCAAAGCAGTGCAGACTGACACATGGTCATTTTCATCATCTGAGTCAGATGCCACCAGCAGAAGATTGATTTTCTTTTTTGGTGGTTTGGATTCTGTAGTTTCTGTATCAGAGTCTTGCTCTGTTAAGACTTCTAAAAGCATGCTCCACACCTCATCCCTCTCAGATTTTGGATGGCACTTCAGATTCTTAAACCTTGGGTCGAATGCTGTAGCTATTTTTAGAAATCTCACCTTGGTACCTTCTTTGCATTTTGTCAAATCTGCTGTGAAAATGTTCTTAAAACTAACACATGCTGGGTCATCATCTGAGTCTGCTATAACATGAAATGTATGCAGAATGCAGGTAAAACAGAGCAGGATACACAATTCTCCCCCCAAGGAGTACAGTCACAAATTTAATTGATGCATTACTTTTTTAACGAGCATCATCAGCATGAAAGCATGTCATCTGAAATGTGGGCTGAAGCATGAAGAGGCATACAAATGTTTAGCATATCTGGCATGTAAATACCTTGCAACGCTGGTTACAAAAGTGCCATGTGAATGCCTATTCTCACTTTCAGGTGACATTGTAAGTACCAAGCGGGCAGCAGTATCTCCCGTCAATGTAAACAAACTTGTTTGTTTTAGCAATTGGCAGAATAAGAAGTAGGACTGAGTGGACTTGTAGGCTCTAAAAGTTTAACACTGTTTTGTTTTTGAATGCAGTTATGTAACAAAAAAAATCTGAATTTGTAAGTTACACTTTCACAATAAAGAGATCACACTTCAGTACTTGTATGAGGTGAATTGAAAAAGACTATTTCATCATTTTTACAGTGCATATATTTGTAATAAAAATAATAATATAAAATGAGCACTGTGCACTTTGTATTCTGTGTTGTAATTGAAATCAATATTGAAAATGAGGAAAAACATCCAAAATATTTAATACATTTCAATTGGTATTCTATTGTTATAAGTGTGATTAATCATGATTAATTTTTTTGAGTTAATCACATGAGTTAACTGCAATTAATTGACAGCCCTAAAAATATTTGTCTTTTTCCTTTTGCTTCTTGAAATAAATGAGAAAAGAAAGAAGGAATGAAGGAGCACAGAGAGATCTTTTTTTAAGATGTTCATAAAAATATGATTTCTTATTAAAATCTTATGCTATCCTTCAAACATAGAGGAAAACTAATAAGGCTTGTATATAAACGCATCTCAGTTTTCTGATATCAGTAATTTCTAGAATTTAGATTTTTTCTCCCTTCTTTTATACAGATTGTCTTATGGACATTTTTCAACAAACAACATTTTCAGGCACTGATCTTACAAGTGTTTTCACTCCTGATATTTTTGTTTGTCGAACGATTTGTACTTATTATCCAAACTGCTTATTCTTTACCTTTTTCACCAGGGAATGGAAAGTAGAAACACAAAGGTGACTACGACAGTTAATTTTTAAAATTCTATTTAGAAATATTAAAAATACTTATGTCCATTTTAATAACAATAAAAGTTCTATTAATATAGCTGTGGAAATGCTCACTAAAGTACAGCTTTACAAATGTTTTATTTATATATGTATGATATCAAAAGGGATGTTTAATCTCTCAAAGGACCAACTTTTTTCCTCCGATGTGCACAGGAGGCTATTATTGAAATTGCATATCTAGAGGCATGTACCATAAAAGTTAATCAGAAAATACATATCAAAGGGGGAATAAACTTCCAGTTCTCCTAAATAAAGATGAATCCTTACTAAACAGGTATCTGAAGCTCGGGCTCTGGACGAGTCTCTCTAGGTTTCAGAGCCCAAGCTCCAGCCTGAGCCACAACTTCAAAGCACTGTCTGCACAGCTATTTATAGAGCACTAGTACAAGCCCGGCTAGCCTGAGTCTGTCAGTCCAGGCTGGGCAAATTGCTGCTGTGGGCTGTGTAGACATACCCATAAAGTCTTATGTGAGAAGAATGTTGAGGTCCTAGGCGCCAACTTCCTCAGTTCTTGGGGGGGTGCTTGACCCTAGCTTCACCCGAGGCCCTGCCTGCACTTCACCCCTCCTTCCAAGCCCCCCCCCATGCCTGCCTCTTCCTGCCCCTGACACTGAGCAGCTGATCGTGGTGTGTGGAAGGCACTGGAAGGAAGAGGGAAGAGCTGATCAGTGGGCAGGAGGTGCTGGAGGGGGGAGGAGGGAGCAGCACTGATCGGCGGGGCCACTGATGGGGGCTGAGCACCCACTATTTTTTCCCGCGGGTGCTCTGGGACCAGAGCACCCACAGAGTCAGTGCCTATGGTTGAGGTTGTCATTTCAAGGGTGCATGTGCAGATCGACAAGCAAAACTACTTTGGAAAGCTCTGACTCTGGGCGCATGGCATATGTGCATCACCCTTATTGGAATACAGATAGGGACCACACATCTCAAAGAACCTCCAGTTACAGGTAAGTAACCTCCTCTTTCCTTGCAAAGCTAAGGCTGTGCAGAACCTAAACTCACCCCTTTTGCATAATCATTATTACCATGCAGTTTTTTAATAGCATAACCACACGGCATTTCACAAAAATACTACCATACACTTTTGTATCTAGCACCTTTGATGTCGAACCATGGAACCTTAGCATTCTCTTAATGTCTTTTTATATGGAATTATTTTTGCAGAAATGTAAAACAATACAGATAAAAAAGGAGCTTCACTTGCTAGGACTTGGAAGCGCTTCTGCTTTTCAAAACCTTGGTAATAACAGGCCAGATCCTCAGCTGGTACAGCGCTGTGCTATGCCAATTTACACAATGTCTAATTTCCCTAGAGCCAGATTGTACAATTTACAGTTTGATCTATACTGGGGGGGCATTTAGTTTGGGAGATCAGTGTTAGGCCATGTTCAGTGACTTAATACTATTTTTAATTTTTCTTTTAGAAATCTTTGTTTCCTTAAGACCTCGAGAACTGGGGTACCACATGCACGTGTAGAAAGGGAAAATGCTATGTCCGGTTTTAGTCTTCTAAACTGCAGAAGATCTTTTTCTGGTAAAGCATGCATTACAATAAAAACCCACATCAATTTCAATGGTTAATTTTAATGAGCAATAGAAAACTAGTCTGAGAATGGAACACCAGTGCAGGGAACACACTGATTTATTGACATATGCAATGTTAATGCCTTACAGCCTGCCATTCTCGCACTTACACGGACACAAACTTTTTGGGAGATGAATTGAATGTTACCTATGTTAAAGGACACAAAGCTTGTCAGCAAGTTTGCACAGACACAGTCCGCTGCCAGTTTTTTACTTATTTTCCACTCCAAGAATCATGCAACAAAGAAGGGTAAGATAATTTTTTGTAATGTTCTAAAGTTTGCTGAAGAAGTCATACAGCAAGTATATTAGGTAAAAAATTATAATTTAATCTGTATATTCATTTGATTTACAGTAAATGCAAATGCTACTTGAGAATGTCCTCAAATGGATCCCCAACTGGAATAGTGTATGAGAAAGGAAGGATCTCTGGCTACACTTTAAGGTTATGTAAAAGAAAAGTAAGCACTGGTAAGCAAAAGTTTCACTTAATAAAGCTGTGCAAAGTTAATGGGAAAAATTCCACAATGGTGTATAGCTCCATTGACATCAATATGAGTAAACCTAATTACCACAATTATTCACATAAATGGTATCTTTTTCCATGAATAGTCCCACAAGGTGTTATTCCACAAGAGTAAGAGTGGCAAAATCTAGTGGTAAATAATGTGCACGGTGTTAAAACAATAGATTTACACTGAGATCATACTCATAAAGGGATCAGAATTCAGTAGGTGTCACTCTTCCTCTTAGTACTTAGCTCAGGCTCCAGACGTGGCTGAAATTCCACTGGTGGGTGAAATGTTTCCAACATATAGTTCATATATCGTTTGCAGAACACTTTCAGATCTTTTGGGATGCAAACTGCTAAATAAAGCTATACAGGCTTTTAATTCTTTCCATAGTGTGTCATAAACCAGATGACAGAATTGTCGGAGGAACGGATTCTTTTCGTGGTGAATGGCCATGGCAAGTGACCTTGCAAGTCAAGTTATCTACTCAGAGACATCTCTGTGGAGGGTCAATTATCAGCAATCAGTGGATTCTAACAGCTGCGCATTGCACTGATAAGTGAGTACTAGTCATAAAGGAATGAATTAGTGTAAGCTCTTTCTGACACCATGTGAGGTCTCAGTTAACACCTGTCTTTCACAAAAAATAAATATAAATAGTAAAAATGAGGAGTAGGCAGGAAGCAACTATTTTAATGAAACCAAAAGGTGAGATTTTTAAAGCAGAAAATTCAGGTTTCCACAACTGGAGCTCAGAAGTGTTGTCCTATATGAGAAGACACTTCCTGTACCAATATTTTCAGTCATTTATAATGTCTTTTAAAACCCCACAGACTGAAATTTCTCTGGCTTGTTTTCAGCTCAAAGGTGAATTTCACTGGAAAATGTTGTCAAGTTTTGTGTGGCCACTGTACAGTGAGTGTGAAAAAAAATGTATTTTTCACCAAGTTATTTCCCCCCCAGAGGATGTTGCGTTCTGAGGGTTTTTGTTGAAGACAAAATTTGTCAAAGACTTGGACATGAATGGAGATTAGTGTCTTTGACATGTTTAAGAAAGTTTGCCTACAGATAAAGTGTTGAATAATTGCATACTGTGTTGAACATCAACTGTATGCTAATTTCTGGGATTGCTCTAATTTGTTCTAATCTATGACAACTGGTTATAGCCCCTAGCATCTGGTTGCCAGTTGAAAATAACTAGAATACAGCAGCACTGTATCCCTGCACTCTTCTTCCCACAGCACATTCCACAATGCTGGCTGTGAGACATAGGAACTAGCTCTTTGCTAACTGAGGACTCTGCCATGCTAGGGGAACTCACAGCTGGCAAGATCTGGTCAATTTCCATTCTGTTTGCCTGGAGTAGTGTCAAGGGTCCAGAGCACCTCAGAGATTCTGCCCTACTCTGTTTAAAAGTTCCTGGAAACAGGGACTTACACTGGAACTAATGTCTAGAGCATAATTACTAGGATGTTACATCTGAAATGCTTCAATTTAAGTGACTCATTGTATAGCCTGTCCCACTTCAAAAGCTTCTTTGTATGAATCAGTTATTTTTATGTTCTAATTATTAGTGATTTGTAAAATTACCATGGAATTTAGTGCAGCCAGCAAGTACTGAATGCTAGAGTGCATAGAAACATACAATACATACCTTTAATGGTTGACAAGTTTGTGAGTACACATGAAGCCATTAATATTTTGGAGACCAGATATACACAACTGACATTTAGCTGCTCCCTTTGCCTCATTGTGTTGTCTACATTTTAAAAAAGCAGCTCATCCTGTCAGTTACTGATGAAAGTGATGTCTCTGGATGCTGCCCCCAGTGCTGTGGGAACCATGCTGAACATGAAGGAGATGACAGGTGACAGGCCCAAAAGAAGGAGAGCATTGATCCAGTAACATGGCTACCATTAGTCACATGGACCTCAAAATCAGGCACCTTACTTTGCAAGTAATCTTACCTAAGGTTGTCAAACTCTGGCCCAGAATGACAAGTCCAATAGTGTAAAGATTATCTTTACATGCATGTTATCAAAAGTTTATTTCTAGGAGTAGAATCTTTCCAATGTTTTAAAAGACAAGAGGGCACCCTATTAAAAGAAAAATAGCTTCACTCCATTGATGGAAAATTAGTTAACTGATATTTGCCAGTTCACATATAAACTTTCTGTAGCAAATCAATTTAAGATAATTTATATTACTTAATTTATGCACTTACTGAACTTTTAACAATGACTTAATAGTATAATACTGAAATCAAATAATCGCATACAACGTCACTATTACATGCACTCATATGAAATTTGAATCTAGAGAAATGAACCAGAATTTTTCATATAGCTCTATGTAATTACATTTTCTCCTCTATATTTTCAGCAAAAATTTTAGTGGTAAGAGTCATCTTTATATTAGATAAGTCCTTGAATATACTCTACTGGAATTTACATTTTCAGTTCTATTTTGGCTAATAAAAAATGGCACACTGAGTCAATGAAAAGACTCACATTGACTTCAGTGTTGGTTAGATCAGGCCTTTAGAAAGGAAAATAAGGAAAGAAGAGACTAAAAAGAGACCAGAAGGGAGAGATAGAAAGAAGATGAAAAAGGACCAGAAAGAATTTAAATATAAAGGAGAGAGAAAGCAGATGTGAAGATGGGAATATAAATGAGAAGAGGAACAGGAGACATGCAAAGCATAGGAGAGGGAAAAGCTGAATCTCTTTTTAGTTTGACACTATGAAAATGCAGCAATGGAAAGAATGGCATCAGTGCTCACTTCTGTGCACCCAGGGGTAACTGAAAACATTGGCACCTGCAAACTATATAAAATAGTGAAATTCTCTGAACTTGAGATTGCTTGTTTGTCTTTTTTCTTTAGTCTCGAGAATCCCAACATTTGGCGTGTTTATGCTGGCATTTTAAAACTATCAGAAATAAATGAGGATACACCTGTCTTCAAAGTCCAAGAGATTATTATTCACCCTCAATATGTGATTGCAGAAACTGGATATGACATTGCCTTAATGAAACTTGATAAGCCTATGAATTTTACTGGTACATAGAATATTACATTATAATAAAATTATTTCTCTAAATTTGGAAGCCTGGTAGGGTGACCTAACGGTAGTTCTCAGCACTGCTGAGCATGAAGCTAGGGTTACTTTACTTGAATATACAGCTGATGGGTTCTGAGGGGAGTCAGAAACTGGGAATGGGCAACACAGGATGGATCACTTGATGATTATCTGTTCTGTTCATTTCCTCTGGGGCACCTGGCATTGGCCACTGTAGGTAGACAGGATACTGGGCTAGATGGACCTTTGGTCTGACCCAGTATGGCCATTCTTATGTTCTTATGAGACTCACCCTGTCCACCTTGGACAGAAACATAGTGGCACTGTACAGTCTCCAGGGAGAAGCCTATGGAGAAGAATAGCATCAGGGCTTCAGTGGGGACACAAAGAACCTTAAAGTTAAATCTTTCTTCTGACTAAACTAATATTTTTTAATTAAATTTTAGATTTACAACATCCCATATGCTTGCCATCAAAAGAAGAAAGAAACACAAATTATACCAACTGCTGGGTGATTGGATGGGGTTACACAAAAGAACAAGGTACAGACAAATATTTAACCCATGAATACCTATATTTTCAAGGACCATGTCATACTGATACCTGTGAACAGGAACTGAGGTTTCACTCTACATGTAAGGCAGTCATTTGCTCACTATTTTACTTATATGAGCTTCCAGCAGAATGAGTGTGCATGAATAAGACTATTCCTAAACTATACAAGAACCCTTTATATGTATACATATATGTCTTCTAGAAGCCTTACTGATGTTACAACTGAGAGTGCAATTTACTCCTTGTGGTGTGTCACTTCACATTGTATTCTCAGCGAATTCCCAACAAGTCATAAATATACGTCACATACACTGATGGGAATGTGATAATGAGGTAGATGATGCCAGTTTGTTTGTCCATAGGATATCCATCCATTCCATAGTGCATCCATATACCTGTTCTACATTTAGGGCCTGGTCCTTCAAATGTTTACACATTTTAGTAATTTTTTCTTACATGGGGCTAGATTGCGAACCCCTTACTCATCCTAGTGAGCAGTTATTCACATGAATATTTCTCCATACCAGTGTGAGGACATGGTTCACAATCTAGCTTATTGAGTCAAGGCACTTCAGCAAACCTCCATATCATGGCAGGAAATGCGGTGAGGGATGATATCTTAAATAAGTGGCTCTCAGAACATAATTATGACGGGTGTGAAGCTCTTGTAGAACCCAGAGTGAGGGGAAAACAGCTGATTGGCTGGCTGAGCTGTCAGTCACCCAGAGAGACAGGGATGGATCTTCTCTTCCTATCAAATGATTCTGGGTAGGGGAGCCCTTTGTAAAACTCCCCAGCTTCCACTTGAGAGTGGGAGTTGCATTAGGACGGGTCACTTGGAGGAACCTGGGCCCGCTAGAGTTGTGTTATGGAATGTATTCCTTAAAAAAATTATTTTAAAAAATTGAGCTTTTTTTTTTTAAAAGAACCCCTCTGAACTGGGTCTTGCTACTTATTGGCCAACCTTGCTGCTGCACTTTGCTAGAATTATATAAGTATGGCTGAGGCCTCACTAAAAATCAGGTCCTTTTTTTTAATTCACTGATCTACAGCTAAAAAAAACAGAGTAAATTTTTTGCTAAAAAATATTCACTTTGGGTTGAAATGGCCAAAGAAGACAACAATCCATGGCATAACTCTGGCTTTACACTGTGTTATCTGAGCAGAATCTGGCCCATGGTGCTTGCAAGTTCATGTTGAATGGGGCTTGTTCAGTGCGTCCTCTTTGTAATAACTCTACGTTGGGATTCCTAGAGTTTTATTTTCCTTGTTTTGATACAACTGACACTTCTGTGATCTTTGGCATGTATTGTGTTGCTTATAGATCAAGTGCAAGATATTCTTCAGAAGGCTCCTATTCCTCTAATATCAAATAAAGACTGCCAGACAAGATACCAGCAGGACAGAATAACCGACAAGATGATATGTGCTGGTTATAAAGAAGGTGGAAAGGATGCTTGTAAGGTAATGGGACGATAAGTGCACAATCATGCATTCTAATCACTGGCTACAATCTTGTAGCAACACTTTAAAAATAGCATCAGCTATTAAGAAGTGGATGGGTGCATGGATATATACATGGCTATAACATAAATTCTCACTTGTATCTGCCAAAAGCATAGATAAGTGAGACAAAGATTTCTTTTCAGCTAACATGCAGGGACAATAATGCACCTGCTTTTTTGGCACAGTAGTGATTGGGAGGAGATGGTCTCCCTAACAGAGGACAAACAAGATAGAAAGCTTATGTTACATTTGACCGTAGTCAAAAAGCTTAGGACAAAGAGATGTTAAGATCAAGATCGCAAGATAAATGCCTGTAAATTGGCATCTTTTTTCCTCTCACTAGCATATAAATGAGAGGAAACCCCTAAATTAGAAATACAAATGTGTATTTCATTAGGCTTTAAACAAGAAGATGTAGATATTGGTTGGAACGCTGCTCGATAGTGTTAAGTAGAAATTTGTCTAACGGAATGAAAAATATGTAAAAGTTAACTTTCCTGAAACACATGAGCCTGATACAAACTCCTGTAGCGCAGATCTTCAAAAGCATTTAGGTGCCTACCTCCCATTGAAATGAGTTGGAATTAAGCACCTAATAACTTCGTGGATCTGGGCCTGTGTTATGCAGTGCAATTCCATGGAAATGGATTGATTTATAATGGTCTGAAATGGGAGTAATGTTGTGGTGAATCTGGCCCTTCTTTGTAAAAGAAGTACTAACCAAAACCATCTTTTGCACATCCTGTCTTTTTCTTCTGTGATACAGGGAGACTCAGGTGGGCCATTATCATGCAAACATGAGGAAATCTGGTATGTGGTGGGCATTACCAGCTGGGGTGAAGGATGCGCTCGCCCAGAGCAACCAGGTGTTTATACAAAAGTGGTGGAATATGCTGACTGGATTCTAGAAAAAACCATGTAGCATAAGAAAATTCTTGAAAATATGTGGATACCTAAATCATGGCATGAAACAATAATCCTGAAAGCAATTTTGTGACATGTTGAAATATGGTAAATTGTGGTCTTCTTTAATCTAAAGCACAGCAGATAGGTTTAGTAAGGCAGAAATGCAAGAATGAACTGATTTACAATTGTATGTAATAAAAAGAGTAATAAAAATAAAATCCTGTTTTATAGTCACTGATCTGGAATAATAAAGACTATGTTCTAAACTGTTGATTTCCACATGCATACCAATAATCGTTCTGCTGGACCTGGTCCCTCTCCCACTGAAATCAGTGAGAAGATTTGCCTTTCTCATCAGTGAGAGAAGGATCTCAGCCTGTAACATAAGAAAGAGGTGAATGGACATAGATACATTCTGGGTTTAGAAAAAAAGCATAAAAAATTCAAGACAGTCTTGGCTGATGCTGCCTGTACAAGGTTCAGTAGTCATTAGCCTCAGGCTGGGATTCGATATCAAAACATTTTTCAGCTCCTTTCTTGGGATTTTCATGGTCTCTGTTTGGTGACAAGATGGTTATTTACCATTGGTGATGAGAAGAGGTTAATAGGATAGGGGATCATTGTTAGTGGAATATGTAGTCTCCTGAAGTAACATTTAGATTAGTACAAGGAAGGAGGGCACACAATTTCTATAATTGTTTAGCAAACTTCATACAAAGATATTTCTATACTGCCATCCCTGTAGCAGCTAAACGCTGCACAAGCAAATTTTTACATTGTGTTTTGTATATTTACTTTAGACTTATTTCTTCAATGCTTTTTTTTTAATGAAGGATGGGAAGGGAATCTTGTCAGAGCTCTTGGTGCTCCTTCAGGGAATGGGGTATTTACACATCTTAACATTAGTATCTCTTTTTTTAATGTTCTGTAACTTTGCCAGAAAGTTGCCTCGATGGCTACTTCTAAGACTGAAATCTGAAATAGGATTTCAACCTTGTAATGGGGTGGTAAAAACAACAGTAGCATTCTCTTTTCTTGAATTGGTGCTAACCAGGGTTTATTCTCTTCCACACTTATAGACTAATTGCTGGTTGGAGCAGAACTTATAAGAACAACCATACTGGGTCAGACCAATGGTCCATCTAGCTTAGTATCCTGTCTTCTGACAGTGACCAGTGCCAGATGCTTCAAAGGGAGTGAACAGAACGGGGCAATTATTGAGTGATCCAATCCCAGCATCTGGCAGTCAGAGGCTTAGGGAGACACACAGCATGGGGTTGCATTCCTGACCATCCTGGCTAGTAGCTATTGATTGACCTATCCTCCATTAACTTATCTAATCCTTTTTTGAACCCAGTTATATTTTTTGCCTTCACAACATCCCCTGATAGTGAGTTCCACAAGCTGACTGTGCATTATGTGAAGAAGTATTTACTTTTATTTGTTTTAAACAGCTACCTATCCGTTTAATTGGGCGACTCCTGGTTCTTAGTTATGTGAAGGGGTACATTAGCTATCTTCTAGTCGTCTGGTACAGAATCTGATTTAAGTGACCAGTTACATACCACAGTTAATTGTTTTGCAATTTCATGTATGACTTCCTTCAGAACTCTTGGTTGAATACCATCAGGACCTGGTGACTTATTTCTATGCCATTGGACTTCTGGGTGGTTTGTGGAGACCAGCTAAAGCTCAGTCAATAGCAATTAAACTTACACGACCAAGTGCTGAAATGGTACTATTTACACAAGGTAAGGCCATCATGGTCTGTGATTTGGTGAGTGTGTGGGTAGCAAGGGAAATAGGTGATCTATCTGTGGGAGAAGTCAAGTATCACTCTATTCAGAGACATCCTATGTTATTATTTCCTTAGCACAATATATTGTACTGTGCAGGTTTCTAGCTTATCATTGCTTGAGGAAGAATCCTGGTCACTTTTATCTTTAAAACATCGAGATTGCTTTTCTCCTTTTCACAAATATATTTTGTGTGACAGATAACAGACGTATTTCACTGTCAGTATCACAGCAAACTACTGTGAGGAGAATAGGCAGCAAGAAAGTATTATTTTTAAATGTTGTAAGGTGAAATATCCCTCACTTAATGAGAGGGAAATTGCTGTACAAATTATCATTACACCATGAAAAGTGCTCTTTGGACAACACTTGTAAATTACAATCACTGCTATTATACTGCTCCTACCCTTTAGTGATTAGAATAGGGAACTGGGAGTCAAGGCTCTTGGGTTCTCTCACAGATTCTGCAAATAACTTGTCTTGGCCGTGTCTACTGTAGCGGGGTGAACACCCGCTCCAGCCCTGAAGGGGTTGGAAAAGCCCTGCAGAGGGCTGGGGCTGCGGAAGGGAGCAAAATCCCGGCTGATTGGCGGAAGTGGCTGCAGCTGGGGCCATGCCCCAAACTGAGCAACTAGGCCTTATAAGAAGGCCAGGGGAGCCAGAAGCTCAGCAGTCTCTCAGAGAGAGAGAGGCCGGCCGGCCTGTCGGTTGGGCTTCTGGGGAAACACATCTGGGGACATAGAGTGAGGCAGGGCTGGGGAAAGGCCTTGGGGGCTGGGAAGCCCTAGGCCAGCAACTCTCCAGGCTGCCGGGCCTGGTCCTAGGCTCACATAGGTATTGGGGTTGCAGGGGGCAGCCTGAGGGTGGGTAAAGACAGCCAGTCCAAACCCCTTGTTGCCTGTGATGATTAGCTGATAGACTGCAGTCTGCCCCAGGGCGTCGGGGCTAGATGATGACTGGCAGTAGCCACGACTGAGGCAACATGGGGTTAGGGGATGGGGGTTCCCCTGGGTGGGGAGACCCAGAGAGAGTGAGGTACTGCCAGGGGGGCAGCACCCAAGACAAGGGCACCAGGGTCTGGGAGGGATACGGGGGGCGAATGACAGGCAGGACACCTGGCTTGCAGAGGGCACTCTGATGACTGGTGAGCTAATTCCCGAGATGACCAGCAGAAGGTGAGTCTGCACCCGATTACACTACTCTACAAACTTTGGTTGAGGTAAGTTATGTTGGCATGAAGCTGCCACAGTTAGTATATCATTTGTGCACATGCATACTTAACTCCTTGTACTGGCACTGCATGTTCTCATCAGGAGTGCTTGTGTCCATGCACAGTGAGGTGCACCCTGGGTAGGTATCCTAGTGTGCAATTTGCCACTGTCTGGCACTCTCTTTTGGGAAATTTGGGCGATGCATGGTAGGGTAGAAACAAATTGTGCAGGGGTGACTGGGAGTGAAGGGTCAATGGAATGTAACTTTCTCCATCCCATAATTTTTGCACCTTTTAAAATAATCCCAGAAACCCTTATGGCACTTTTCACTGTCTGACAGAAGCATGGAGGCTGCACAGCTCTTCACTATTGTCATGAGTGTTGCAAATACAGGATGTATGATCCTACGGTACATGTAGAGCTGCAAGAAGAACTGTAGCAGTGAGGAACATGAAGATTTTGTGGAGGACAGATTGCTGTGAGACATAGCAAAAACCAATTCAAGGTGTTTATGGAGCAGCTGCAGATGGTGGAAAGCTGCTTCTGGTCCCAAGGCAGGGGAGGAAGTAATGGCCAGATCCACAAAGGGGCACAGGGATGTCCATGCACCCCATGGCAGTGAGTCTCCCAGCCTGGGCCAGCAGACTCAGGTTCTCAGGGCTCGTGCCACTGATTGAGGCGGGCTTCAGAGACCAACCTCTGGCCCAAGCCACAACTTTAAAGCACTGTGATGACATACCAGTAGGTGTCTAACCCCCAGATCTAGGCACTATTTCAATTCACAAATCCCCTACTTTGCTGCTGCCTAACCCTGGAGGCATCAAAACTCAGTTAGTTTTGGAGCAAAAGTTCCCTAGGCTTCTCTAAGTTTCTGCCTCTGGGCATGCACACTCCCTTACTTTAGGTGTCCAGATGTCTATTTCTTACCTAACTGCCAGCACCATCCATAAAACAGGGGAAGATAGGTGGAGGGCTGCCAATCTTGCCTGATCTGGTATGCATGCCTAGAGACTGCCTAACCCTGACAAAGGAGTAGATGCTTCCTTCAGCCTAGTGGTTAGGGTACTCACCCAGCAACTGGGAGAGCCCCTTTCAATTCCTCACTCCACCTAACAAGGACAAGGGATCTGAGCAGGGTTTTGCTACCCTACCTCTCAGCTGAGTGCCCTGAACACTGGACTATAGAGTGATTTCCACTCTTTTTAGCTCAATTGATACTCAATTAAAGTGAAATAACTTCAACAGGAGAAACCTCACATCAGAATAACGCATAACCCAGTTCTATAGGCACTCACCTGCGTCTGAAACTCTTTGCCTCATCGGACAGAAGGGTGAATTGCACCAGAGTCTCCCACTTCCTAGGTAAGTAACCTAACCACTGGGCTAAAGGTTATAAGCAGCTCCTGCTCCTCTTCAATTTTGTGTGTAGTTAGGTAGATGTCCAAGCTGCTTGACTCCAGAAGAGGGGTTCCTAGTTGTGGATCACAAGCAGAGATAGACACCTCCCTGCAGCCCAGATTTAGGCCTCTCAATCTGTAAGAGGGGTAGGAATCTTTGGCATCTCCCTTTGGTTAGTTAGGTGGCTCCCTGCACAGCATGCTGGCTTTTCTAAATCCCATTCTTAGGCATCTCTCTTCCCATTCATTGTACTGAAAGCCTGGATGCCCAACTCAGGGTTTGTGGATCCCATTGTTCTTCCAGTGCTTTTCTAGATGCCTAAAATTAGCATCTCAATGCTCATTGTTGTAACACCCCAGTTACTTCAACCCTTTGCAGGAGCTGCTTATTCTGCCCCTCCCCGCCATACACTCAGCCAGCTACTGAGACACTCAAGGCTCCTTCCACTCCCTGTCTTTCTCCTCCTGTCCTGCCTATTTGCTTGCAGTGGGGAGCAGCCTCTACTCTCCTCGTCTCTTCCCCACAGCTAGTCACAATCTGAGCAGGGCCAAAGATAGGAATAAGGCTCTACTCCCCCTTGATTCCCTGTGCAGCTAACTATGGCAAAAATTCAGAAAAACACTTAAGCATGCACTTTTAAGTGCTGAAAAGGAAAGGTTTATTGAATTGGGGTGTAAGGGCTGCGACAATATAATTCTATGAGTGGAAGTTTGGTCCAGCATATAGAGCATTGACTGGGAATCAGATCTGAGTCTTGTTGAAGTCCATAGGAATTAAGCATGCTTAAAGACCTTACTTCATAAAATAACCAGAAGTTGGATTAGCCTTGTCACTTTGGAGTTTCAGAAGATAGAGGCCTAAGACAGCGTGCTTGTTGCTGCTTATTTTCACTCAATTTTTGCTCCAGCTATAACAAAACATTTGCTTTTTCAGCTTAAACTAGGAATAAAATTAATGTATGGCTAAAATTTGCTGAACATTCAAATGAGCACATAAAAGAAGCAAATTCCATTCTTTAGGGGCATTTGTGTGAAAGAGCCAGAACTGGAGACCACTCTTCAATCAAAAGGAGAATCTTTGGAAACTCTGCTTTCAGATGATAATTCTCCATGCAGATAACTAGTAGTGGTGCAGGCAGAGGAAGAGGTAGAAATACAGAAAAGTCAATACACAAAAGGAACAAGAATTCCAACAACTTCAGTCAGAAAATGAAAAGCCTCAGACAAATTTAGATCAGCAATTTGAGATTTCTCAGCAAATGAAGCTCTTGCTGTAGAGATGTAGAGATTTCTATGCTAATTTCTTTTTTTAAATGAAGAACTTGCTGAGTTCCTAACCACAGTTGTAGAGTTCATATAGACAGCAGAATGAATAAGATGAATGTTAGTAAAAACTCTTTGTAAATCAAAACCCAGATGAACCTTTTTGGAGGATTGACTGAGCTGAGTGGTCTACAAATGAAACTTGAAAAATAGAAGTTACAGTCAAAGAGACTAATTTATTCTTCTATTAATGTGTGAAGGATTTATGAGTGCAACCTCAAGTTACATTTGTGGGAGTTATGTATGTTAATTGGAGAATAGCCCCACCCCCGAACTAAGGTTCTGTGATTAAACTGACACTTGCATCACCTCCTAAATCTCCCAGAGTTAACATTTTTCTGACTACAGTATAAAGATCTGGACCCTTGTTATTACAAAAATGTCTTTCTGGCAGTAAACAAAGTTATATAGTGGACTCTTCCAAAATAACATTGCTCTCAAAAAGGAACATTCATAATGGCCTCCAGTCATGCTGAAAACACAATGCAATTCAGTGGGTGCAACTGGTAAAGAGCCAGCAATTTTAATAAGGTGAAAGAATTGTTTTAGCACCAGTTATGTTGTACTACCATCATCACTACTTACTATTTGTATTGTGATGGGTCCTAGTGCCTCCAGTCAGGGATGGGCCTCAATTGTTCTTTGCCACTCTCCCCTGCATGCATTCAGCAAATTAATTCTCCACCAAGGTCTTTCTAAAATGCACTCCTTTTAGCTAACCGGCCACTAGCCTATTCTACTTTCAGGCCACCCTTCATAATAATGTAAATGATATCATATTTTAGCAAGAGATATGAACCATGCAGAAACAACCTACTTCCTTTCACAGTTATATTAAATGCCTTTCCCTACCATTGTTGGTACCTTATATAATTCAGGGCTCTACTATAGCTTGCTGAAGGCTTACCCACATTGGGGAGGGAAACAGGTGCACCCTCAGAGCTTTGATGCCTGGAGGCATTATAAGAAAATGATCTATAGTAAAGATCAAAAGACATTTACTGCCTGACTCTCTCCTTTTGCAGAAGTTCATTGAGGGGAAGGAATGATAAGGTTGCTTATTTATTCAGCTGAAAAACCTGGCCATTATTCAAGAATGGGGAGTTCATATGCTGGTGAGCTATAGCTTTGTTTTGTTTCTCTTGTTCTTTTGGCTAGCTAGGTTCATATATAGCCCCCCATCAGTTTAATAGCTGAGTTTGCCTTAAACAACTGCCTCTGCCCAGAGAGAATGCAGAGGAGAAATTAAAAAGTGGAAATGAAATAAGAATGATGCTTAGGAATTTAATGTGATTAAAAATTATTGTAATCAGGATGTTCTCATTTTACAAGTTAAAGGTTTAATGTTTTTAAAGGAAATCTTTTTGGGATGCTGTTTGTGATTTACAATAGAAAATGACTATTCTGTTGAGACAAACGCTGTGCATCAAATGTTTGACAGCATGGGAGTGGGTAGAACAAATTATTTGTGAGGCAGTTCTTTACAGTGGAAGTATTTGCCCAATTAAATTGAAATGTGGATTCTCAATTCTTGTCTAGTTTCCACTTTGTAGAGAGAATCCATTGGCTGATTTAATTTGTAAAAAATAATTGTTATACAATATTTCAAGTTCACTTCCCTTCCAAAGGAGGGCTGTGTGAGTATAGCTCTCTTGGACAATAACATACTAGAAACAGGATATTAAATATTCATGCTTCAGCATCTACTTGAATAATAAGTGGATAGATTTTTCCTGTGATTTTTATGTTGTGAATGAAGTTGTAGTTTCTTGAAAAAGCTATTACTGTTTGTCAGTAGTACTGAGTATAAAATTTAAATTTGTTTTGTGAGCTGAACTGGGTTTGGGGGGAACCTCATTAAAAAGAGTGAAACCAGCCAGCCACACCGCTTCAGACTCATTTGTGTATGTGCAATATGAAAGATACATTGTAAACCAGTAGGGATAATAAGACAAAAGGAGAAAACAGAAGCTTCCGCCTGTTACCTGGCTTGCTACCCAATTGATACAATATTCTTTTGGAGCCTCAATCAACATGACGACTCCAGACCTGGGATCCAGCCAATGGCTCAAGGTGATTGGGTAAGGAGGGAGTGAATGTGGCTGCATGCCAGATGGTGAGTTGCAAAGATATGCCATCTTTATACTTCCCTGGTCTTCATGGCTTCCTTTAGACTAGGCTAAGGAACTGATCGAAGTGATGCCTTGCAGCAGCAACCCCTAGGGAATCACTGGAGCACAGTCTTTAAGGTGCCACAAGTACTCCTGTGTTTTTTTTTGGAGCACAGCAGTTATCCCACATAGCCTGACATCAGGAACTGGGGTGATGGCAGGAGCTAGTTGTCAACTTCTGCTATTCCACATTAGTGGATTTTTCAGTAGGCCACTCAGGCCAGTTTTAAGTCCACTTTGTGCCTCTGTAGCAGTAAAAGTAGCCTTAAGGTAGGAAGGGTCTGCTCCACTGATGATGCTCAGACCCTCCTAATCCATGCATCCCTTTCACTGCATGGTATTTATATTTCTAGAAATAATACCTTGGGTTTGATTAACAAAGTTTTGATTCTGTTCATCAGTAAGTGGTCAGATAGTGAAGAATGAACTTGTCAGCATGGGCGGATGGAGGCATTTAAAAATTATAAACACCACTTTAATGTTAGGAGAAGAGGCAGCATGAATTTCTTCCCTAGAAAGGAGCCCTCATCCAGGTTACCACAGATATCTGAAAATGTCAGGTTTCTTAGTCATCGTCCACTAGATGCTTAATTAAATTATAGGCAAAGGGAGATTGCTTTTCATATATTCCTAAATAACTTGAAATCATTGTGGCCATATGTCACTAGGTGGCACTTTTGCTCTAATTTGTCTTGCATTTAACAAATGGTGAGAAGAGATAAATTATTTTCACATTTTTATAGGGCTTTGTTATAGCAGTTGGTAAAAGTGGCATAGATCTGAGAGGATAACATTTTTCTACCTCTATCTACCATAGAGAAATGACAGTTAATATGTAGCATTTTTATTTGTAGAGCTCCAAGGGCTTTAAGATGGTTGGTGTCTGTTGTGGGGTGGTTTCCCGCTCCAGCCCTGAAAGGGCTTAAAGCAGCCTGGGGAAAAAGGCTGCCCTCAGGAGCCAATTGCTAGGCTGATTGGGGAAACAGCCTCAGCTGGGGCCATGCCCCAATCAGGCCACAGCTGGCTCTACAAAGGAACTGCTAGGCAAGTGCTAAAGAGAGAAGGACATGCCTGTCTGGGAGCTGAGCAAGGTACTGAGAGTGGAGCAGGGCGGGGGGAAGGCTAGAGGAGCTGGGGAGCTCCAGCCTGGAAAACCCCCAGGCTGCAGGCCTAGCTAAAGGTCTACGAAAGGTACTGGGGCTACAGGGGAATAGATGGGGAATAGGCAGGTCCAAACCACCCTTGCCAATGATAAGTGGCCATTACAGAATGCAGTCTGCCCCAGTGAGTGGGGGCTAGATGGTGACTGGCAGTAGCTGCTGAGGCACAGTGGGGATAGGGGGTTGAGGGTTCACCTGATGGGGAGACCCAGATTGGGGGTTGCTGCAGTGGGCAGAACCCCAGGGTAAAGAGCACAGGTGTCCAGGAGGGACATAGGGGGCCAGTGACATGTGAGCCACTGGCCAGCAGAGGGTGCTCTGGAGCTGGAGAGCTAATTCCCAGCATGGCTAGCAGGAGGAGCTGCGCTGGTGAGTCATCGCCTCGCTACAGTGTCATTAGCCATCCTTTTCCATATGGTGCAAGTGAGGTACAGAATAGTTTAGAGACTTGCTCAGTGTCACATAGAGAGTCAGGACATTGTTGGAATCCAGGCCAGCCTATGCTCTACCTAATTTAGCTGCCTTTCTACTAGGCTGAATGACTTCACCTTTTTTATTAGCTGTACATTACAAGGGTGAAGGTCACTGAAAATGTAATTTCCTTGTGCTGCAATGTACCTGTAGACTTGAAACTAAGTCATAGGCATGTGTATGAGGTGTGGTGGGTATGCCCAGGTACACCCTAATGTAGGGGTGGGCAAGCTCAACCTGCCTGGCCTGTCTGAGCACTTGGCTAGGGAGGCTCCCTGCTGGTCCCACTCCCACCTTCCCCCATACCCCAGCACCTCAGCGTGCCATGTCCAGGAGCAGCCATGGACAGCACTGCAGTGGCATGGCTCTGGCAGGACCTGAGCTGCAGCCGCTCGGAGCCGCATGGTAAGGGGGTGGGGCTGTGAGCTCTGGTGGGCTGAGCAGCAGGAGCTCCTAGACATGGCATGCTAAGCCCCCAGGAGAGGGGCTAGGGCCACAAGGGGGTGGTGTTGGATAAGGGGCAGGAGTCCCAGGGACAGTCAGGGGACAGGGAGGGGGCAGGAGAAGGGGGTTGGATGGGGCAGAGGTTCTGGGGGGGCTGTCAGGGGATGGGTAACGGGGTTGGCTCGTGGGTGTTCAGGAGTCTGTCAGGACTTGGTGGGGGTGTGGATAGGGGTTGGGGCAGTCAAGGGACAGGGAGCAGGGGGGGTTGGTGGGGGGTGGGGTCCCAGGGTGGTGGTTGGGGGGGTGTCTCTCTCAGGGGGGCAGTCAAGGGACAAGGAGCAGGATGGGTCAGGGATTCTGAGGGGGGCAGTCGGGGGGGCAGGAAGTGGGTAGGTGTCAGATAGGGGGCAGGGCCAGGCTGTTTGGGGAGGCACAGCCTTCCCTACCTGGCCCTTCATATGATTTTGGAACCTCGATGTGGCCCTTGGGCCAAAAAGTTTGCCCACGCCTGCCCTAATGTCTCAAAAAAACAAAAGTGGCTTTGCATTTTAATTGCATGGTGTACTCTATATAGAAGCATGCTGTGACAAACGTAGGCTATCTCCACTACTGTGGCACTGCATTACCATTGGTCCTCCCCCCTCTCCTCTGACTACTATTCTAGAAAATTCTTTGACCTATACAAGCAGCCGTGTCAGGCGTGCCCAGCACAGTGTCTACAGTGTTTGTAATCTTTGTTGCGTGTACTCTACTGAAATAGCATAACAAGCCTGTGGCTTTACATTTTAATTCAATCATATGATACCCCCTTTTAATTTTAAAATATGGATTGGTTCATTGTTAAGATAAGAAAAGGAGCAGCCAAGCTGTTCATGTGAAAGAGTCTTTTTGAAACTAGCATATGTAAACAAACAAACAAAACCTAAGTAATACAATGTCCCAACAGCATCCAACTCATGATTTTGTACATTGAATAAGAATTGGCTTTGTCAGTTAATTACAATGATGTGATTGAGGAATTTAAATCCATAACACCTGGTGAGCGATGTCTTTCTCTAGGACAGGAAGATGAAGAAACCTTAATCTGTTTTGGTCAATTTGGGTTAGCTCAAAGATCTAGATCTTGGCTTAAAGATCAAGATCATGAAAATTGACTGTATCTTTGTATACACCTGGTTAGCACTACAGCGAAAATTTGGTATTTTGTCTCATTTTTAAAGTAAAGTTAATTTAAAAATTGTTTGTTTTAGTTCCTTTAGTTTGTTTGAATAAAAATGTCTTTTATGATTGAGTATTCAATAAATGTTTGCTTAAAAAATAAAATTCCCTGAGTGCACACCCTAATGAAATGTGCTGCGCATGCCTATGGACTAAGTACTATGAATTAGTTATAGTTCTTTTTGCAAAGAAGTTAACATAGCAAACTCACTTTACAGTCTATATCTACACCAACTTTCACCAGTGTAGGCCGTAGAAGAAAGTTTGATAGAGGAGGTGGGGAAGGTACCATGGAAATGAGTGACTGAAACCTTCCATCAAGTGGGTGCCAGTGTGCCCACAAAGTGTCTTTCTGATTAGAAAGACAGGTTGGCTAGGTGGTGGGGACATTGGACACATTTCCTCAGCCAGCAGGCACAACAAATACAATGTATATCACATTTTAAGCCTAATCTAGAAGATTCATTAGTAATATATTTCTTGTTCTCAACACCCAAAACAAGAGCTTCTTTAGCTAGTTACGTTTTTTACACGTACCTGTCTGAAAATTGGTTTCTACATAATTAGAGATAAAAACAAATCTGAATGTCCGAGCAACTTACGTTTGAGAAATGTTTCATTCAAATACCTCAAGAAAGATGTTCTTTACAGTATTTCCCTCAGGAAGAAAAGGTAAATATGTTGCAATTTTACTGTTAGTTCAGTGTTTCAGAAAGTTACTGGTCCTACTAAGGGTGGCACCATTTACTGCAGATGAAGAGTTTTAGTAGGTGTTGGGGGGATGAGGTGAATAAAGTTTCTATAATGTAAACAAACAAGACAATCAAAATTAATAAGATGCATCTTTTTCTTTCAATATATGCAAACTTTTCAAACTTGAATTATCAGAAAAGAACATCAGTTTTATTTTTAGACATTTTTTGCCTATTCACTCAGTTCATTTTACTTTAAATAACTGTTTTACATTTAGGGCATTTTCATTTGTCTTTGTTTGTTTTAAAAATTAATTGAAATTTTTTAACACTAGAAAAGGAAAGTAACAAAGAACAAATAAAAAGGAGTGGAGTGGGAGGAAATGAAAGGTAGGAAGAAAGGATTCGGGCTTAAATGTGACAAATATGCAGGCATGGGCTAGCAATCTAGTTGAAGATTCACCTGTGGGAACAGAGGCATCCAAGCAGAAAGCCAACCCAAGGGCTAGGGTACAAAGATAAGTTTTGAGTACCCTTCACCATAAACATAACAGCCAGAGGAAAAAATAACTTTTTATTTTGGTGCAAACACACGGTGTAATATGTGTTCACCCAGGGCCATTTCCCTCCCCCCCACCTCCAAGCCTCCCAGAACAGTGCTGGGGAGATGACCCATCATCTTGGGGGGGGGGGCACTCGGACCCATGTTGGGCTCCCCTTCCCTGCAGACATGTGGGCTTGAAGAAGAAAAATGGCAGGGAGGAGCCAGACAAATTCAAGCTGCCAGGAGCAGCCCCAGAAGCACCCAGGGTTCCTTCAGACAGCAAGGATATCATCAGACTTCTTGTTCCAGTTTTGGCTGGATGTTTGTGCCAACCTCCTCACCTCAACTTCATTTCACCTGCCCCAAGTGCCTCCAGTTCTCCCCGCCTTTGCCCCCCTTTGACTTTTTATTTAGCTAATCTGGAACTTTACCCCTACCTTAAAGGTTTAAAAACAAAATAATCATGGCACTAACCTGAAGTTTGTCAGTCATCACTCTGTTCACTCTACTTGCCTGTAGTATCTCTTTCCCCTGGCCTTTTGTGTTTAGTCTGTTTAGACTGTAAGCTCTTCAGGGCAGTAACCATCTACTATTCTACTTGTAGAGTTCCTAGCTCAATGGGACCTTGTTCTTGGTTGGTTAGCCTATAGGCACTTGTATAATACAAATAATAAACGATAGGATAATTAACCTATAAATCTATATCCTGTTATGTTTTATATGCAGGTGTGTGCTGCAATGACCTATCTTAGCAAGTAGTAATGTAACAAATGTTTTATATTGAGTTTTACAGGGTATGTATACCATGATGGTAACTCTCATAGCAAATCTCTTGATAAAATCAGAGTACTTTGATTTTTCGCCTAAAGCCCAAGCTCCTGGCTTCATGGGATTAAGTGAGAATCTCAGCTTTCAGGTTATTTGTGAACTTTTAAAGTAAGTTTGCAGCCCTCATGTTTGTGGAGAAATGTTACTCAAGTGCAGCATAAAGGCTGAGAAAGGAGCTCCAAATTTATTATTTAAATAATAAATCATAATTTTTGAGGCCTGACTCATGATTTTTGCATGCTTAGGGTTGGCAATACTTTGTATACCTGATGACCAGAGGGAGAGGAAGTCAGTTTAGATAAAATACAAACTAGACATTCCACCGAAACTCAACTTAAACCAAATCTAACCAGAACCCTTTGCAAGTTTGAAAAAGTTCTCCCCCTGCCAAAACAGTTAGTGGTTTGTCCAATTCTCCATAGACAAATGTCCACATCACAAAACTTACCACCACCATTGAGAGCCTTTGGCAGTCTCAGCAGAGGCAATA
Organism: Mauremys mutica; assembly: GCF_020497125.1. Classification (NCBI taxonomy): domain Eukaryota; kingdom Metazoa; phylum Chordata; order Testudines; family Geoemydidae; genus Mauremys; species Mauremys mutica. Next base: position 84,839,428 of record NC_059076.1, read on the forward strand.
GGTGAAAGGGCAGTGAGATATAATTACACTTTCATTCCAGAATGAAGCAGTCCTTTAGTTCAACATTAGAAATACCTAGATCAGTGGTCCTCAACGTGGTGCGCCCGCGTCCTGGCCCCCAGGAGCGCACCCACCAAAATGCCGCCGAATTTCAGCGGCCTTTCGGTGGGGATGTCTCTCGATGATGACGCTTGTTGCCGACGAGATGTCATCGAGAGGCGTCGCCCCTGAATTTCGGTAGGGATGCCTCTCGATGACGTTGCTTGTCGACGGCAAGCGGCGTCATCGAGAGGCGTCGCTGCCGAAATTCGGTGGCATTTTGGCAGGTGCTCCACCGCCGCAGTGGTCCTTTGGCTGGCACCCGCCAGCCAGAAAGGTTGGGGACCACTGACCTAGATAAATAGATTAAATAGGGCAGGGTAGAAACTTACTGGAAGATGCGAGAGGCAGGCTGATCTTGTGGTTTAGAATGGGATCCAGGGGAACTGGGTTCAATTCCCAGCTGTCATAGACTTCCTGTTCTTCCTCATGCAAGTAATAATCTTTCAGTGCTTCAAGGACTATCTCTTACTATGAGTTTGCATAGGCCTCCATATGCTACTATAACATAAAAATCAATAATTAGTGAAGTATGGCAAAACTTCACTGCTGATGTCTATGCCACTGGTATTGGTGGACCAATGGCTTCTGCCAGTCTCTAGATTGTGGTGTCTTATGCTATGTGGTTGTAATGGTTCTGGCCATGTGATATGATCTATTGCAGACAAGGTTCCAGACAGAAAACTAGGCCCATTAAATGCCCTATGTGAATGCAAAGGATACACATCCCAGGGTGAGTCTCAAATGCTTTGTAAATGAGACGTTTTTTATTTTCAATCAATTGTTTCCAGAGTCTTATTACCTGGAGGAGCACTTGACATCCAATCAGCTTATTATTTGCTACAATATCTGAAGTCAAAAAGGTAGATTCATAACATGCCTACCATGTACCATTACAGTTGGCTCCAACCAATATCCCAAATGACATAATATACATTTTGAGGAAAGAAGTGACATATTTTGGAATTCAAACTTACAGCTGGATCTGAATTTTACAACTGGACCTTATCGTTAGACTGGGCTAAACATACACTTCAGATCCAAAGAACCTAAGATCTGGGTCTGATGAGATGAATACCCCACACTGGCAAATAAAGGGTTAACAGTCTTCTGGCTTAATTAGCCCAATAGTTTACACCTGTGGGAGAAGTGAGATGGTAAGGCCAGGGGTGAAAGTAAGCCACTATGGCCCGGTATGGAGTACCGGTAAAAAAAGGTGCAGTAGTGTACTGGCAAATAAGTGGAGCATTTAGTACTGGCTTACTTTCACTTCTTTTGGCTGCATAACAAAAAGTTCAAACTCAAAGCTAATAAAAGCTTGGAAAGGGAAAACTCACTGTCACATTGGTTTGTTTCTCTCCCTCTCCTCCTTCAGCCAGGCTGCCCGATGCAGCTAGGCTCCACGTTCCCCCGACCCTCCCACTCAGCAGGGGCTCCCCTCTAGCTTGTAGCAGGGGGACTGGCTGAGGGAGAAGCATTCCCAGGTAGCCTGCTGCCTGCATAAGAACAGTTTAAATTTAGCTGTTCACCTCACGGTCTGAACTGCGGGATTAGGGGCTATTTCTGGCATCCTTGTTAATTTTACTCAGGGTTGTTGCTGGGAGCAGGGGAGGGTGTGTGTGTGAGACCAAGGCAGGCGCAGAATAAATAGGCATTTGACTGCACAGCTTAAATCCAGAGCTAATAAAAGTCAGTGGAAGGGGGAAAACTCACTGTCACATCAGATTCTCTCCCTCCTCCGCCAGCCAGCCAGACATGGCTAGGTTCCCCATCCCTCCAACCCCCACACTTTGGTTCGCTGATCCAGCCGTCCCGTAGGGGGTGGCGGCGTGGAGGAGGGGAGCACCCTGCTTGGAGCAGGCTGCGTGCTCCATCTGCCCCAGCCAGTGCCAGGTCTGCAGCAAGCCCGGCAGCCCGCATCCTTCCCTCCGTGCCGACCGGAGCAGCGCGGAGCCCACCCGGCAGTTGGGGCAGCGTGGTGAGCACCCCACTGAAGCCCTGGCCGCCTCTCTTCTCTCTCTCTTCCTCCCGCTCCCTCGTCCTCCCCTTCGCTAGCCAGGGCACGTCTGAAGTGCAGGGAGTCCCCCTGGCTCTGGCCACCCCACTTTTTTTTTTTTTGCCTGGGGTGGCAAAAACGCCAGAGCCGGCCCTGCTTTCATGTAGTGGTATTTGAAACAGTACTATGTTGAAGTACACTAGGAAACAAACACTAAACCAGGGGTTCACTAACTAAATAGAGCTTAAACTAACCTCATTTATTGTATCTATAATAAAAATAGATCCTATATAGATAATTTGGGAAGTACCAGAAAGTCTTCTCATTACAGTATCAGTCCTGAGAACATTTGACATTTATATAGAATTCAAATGGCTAAAAATAAAATACACCCTGAAAAACAGAAACCCTACATTTAGAGTATGAAATGTTTAAAAGGAATCAAACACTAATCAAGCCAAGTAAACAGATGTACTAGAGCAAATTAGAGCAGTTTGTAGAATGAATGCACAGCTCTGAAGGTTTACTTATAGTTTTACTTCAAAAGAATAGTTAAGTTCACCAGAATATTACTAAATACAAATGAAAAAATATATAAATTCTGTATCTAATGCATAAACACCCAGATAGATGTTAATCATATTAGGGTACGTGACAGTTAGCCTGTTAAGAGCAAGTTAGAGGACATGAAAGAAAATGGAGCGTTTTTCCCCCTTTAAAAATATGTTGTAAACAAATCTAACAAAATCAGGGAAAATTTTTAAAGTATTAGATCAAGTTTTTAGTCATTTACGATGAAGTTGGTGTGCCTAGTGTTTGTACACTGCATTATTTATGAATGTTTAAAGCTTGTTTAAAAAAACAAACAAAGAAATTTGGCATGTTTCAATTGCTACAGTCTCTAGTTAAATGTATATTCAGGAAAAAATTCATTCATTTAGTTTTGTCTGATTTAATGTGCTTTAACAGTCTATATCTGTCTGCACTACAGATAAGCCATATTTTGAAAACTAAGTGATTCTTTGATCATTCAGAAACCATAAGGCATGCTTGAGACTATGCCTTAGTAGGCTTTGTATATTTGTTAAAATATTGTCATGATAAAAATGTTGGCAAACTTGAGTGTTTAAAGTTAGGCACCTAAATACGTGCTCAGAATTTCAGAAGTGCGAAGCACCCTCCATTACAGTATGATGGACTTCCATGAGAAGTACAGGTTCTCGGCACTTCTGAAAATGCAGCAACTTATTTATGTACCTAAGCAATTTAAGTCAACGTTTAGCTTTAAGCATTCAAGTTTGAAAGTTTTGGCCTATGATTTTAAAAAGCTGTTTTCTCTGATTAACATAGATTGCATCCACATTACAATGGCTTAAAAATAGAAATAACAAAACACTTTCTTCACAAAAAGCTTTCAAGATGTCTGTATGGATATTTGGGTGAATTCACACAGGTATTTGTGGTGCACTTGCTTTTCACAAACATTATTTGTCAATACATTCACTCATACCAGTGTTTATGGAAAGTGAACAGAGGGCTTTTGTACACTGCCTTAGCAGACCTACAGCTTTTATTTGTATGAACGTTTATGAATACTTTTTTTTTTCTGCAGCCAAGTGAGCTGCCTTGGCATATACATACAGTCTTAAATAAGGTGACAAGAACCATGAACTGCAAATGTATCCTCTATTGCAGGGATAGGCAAACTATGGCACGTGTGCCGAAGGCGGCATGCAAGCTGATTTTCAGTGGCACTCACACCGGTCCAGGAGGCTCTGCATTTTAATGTAATTTTAAATGAAGCTTCTTAAACATTTTAAAAACCTTTTTTACTTTACATACAACAATAGTTTAGACTTATAGAAAGAGACTTTCTAAAAACATTAAACTGTATTACTGGCATGTGAAACCTTAAATTAGAGTGAATAAATGAAGACTGCTCTGTAGCCAATGGAGTTAGATCTGGGATGAATTTGTCCCAGAGTGTCTATTTTCTATTTTTCTACAGAAAAGCCTGTTTCTTGCTTTAAAGGGTTGGATTGTTACTTCAGCAGTCAAATCCAGTTCTAGTTAGCCCATCAGCTTAGCAAAAAATGCTTTCCTTGTGGGATTTGAATAAATAAATATAGATTTCCTGAATTAACTTTAGATTGTTGGCTACAGAAAGCCTACATGTGTCAACACTGTGCATAAGGGCCTCTAAAGTCATTGTCTTTGGTGAGACATGCCCAACGTCTCAGGACATGGAGCAATATGTGACTAATGAAATAGCTTCCCACTTTTCAGAGATATGACTAGGTTCCTTTAAAGTCACAGATCCTGATTTTTGATCTTTAGTTTAAATCAGGAATAACTCCACCAAGGTCAATGGAGCTATACGCGTATAGCTGAAGAGTGGAGGATCAGGCATCTGGTGACTACAGGTGGTTTTTTTTTTTTTAACAAATGGATGAAGTTGAAAGCTTCACTGCAAGCATCACTGTGCTGAGGAGTAAAGTGTTAAGGCGGGAGGGATAGCTCAGTGTTACTGAAGTCACAGTTCTAGGATAGAGTATAAATTGTAGGCTGACTAAATCCTAGAACCACTCATCACCTGTCATAGGGGGTCCTCTCTAGTGAGTGCACGTAGCCTGAATATAGACAAGGCACAAATTGCAGACAGAGCTGCTATTGGTGTGTGTGTGTGTGGGTGTGTGTGTGTGAGCAAAAAACCCACCAAAACAGTTAAGCAGAAGGTGCATGTGCTCAGAAGGTGCTAAGTGTTGAACTTTTGTCCTAGGAGGATTACATTCCTGTGTTAGAATCCAGAGAGCCCACACTTTTTCACTGTGTATTGTAAACAGTTTCAAGAATATGAATACCCAAATTTTGATGCTTAAACTAAAAACTTCTTAGTTTTTTTGGCTTGTTCTATATATAAAAATTTCCCTTGATTTCTGGATCATTGCCCTCTAACTTCAGAGATCATTTTCATAGTACCATAAATTTACAAGGTGCTTTATAAACACAGGCTAAGCCACTTTATCTACTAGATGAATTTACAATCAAAGTACAGCAGCATAGTAGAGGTACTGGTATGGGAGGACTGAATAAGGGTTCTGCTACCTTTATGAGTACCTGGGAAGATAGGAATTTAATCTGACCCACAAGGAAAGAGGATAGAGACCGGATAGTGGAAACACAAATTCTCACTACTGCAGATAGAAAGACTAGTCATTCCAGTGAACTTTAAATATACACATAAGATACAAATATGTGGCTGAAAGGAAGATTGATGGAACCTTACCTACACAAACAAAATATTGATAAGAAAGGGAGGAAACTGAAAGGACTAAACATATTCTAGCAGTCAGAGTGCAGGAATCAAATAAGGCAGGGAAGAAAGGAAAATGACATGCTAGCATCTGGAGTTAAATTGTTCCATAAATACAATCAGGAGAAGAGAGATGATACCAAGGGCCCAGTTCCATCAGGTCCTGAACACTGCACAGAATTGGTCTGTAATTGAGGGAAATGAACAGATAATGGTGCTAGTGGGCACTGTGTGACAACTTCAGATGAGGCAAGATCCAGGACCTGACTACTTACAACTACTGTCTTGCTTTTTGCTAGAGCAGGGGTATTTAATGCTAGTATCCTAGTTTCATTTCAACATTGGGCTCTGATTACACATTATCCCCATCTATGTTTTTGTAGCAGCTTCATTTGGAGAAGCTTTTCTTGCCTTTCCATCTTAAAGGGGGCTGTGAAGCATTATTAGAAGAGAATGGCTGCTAGTGCCTTTCCACCCAACTGTTAGCTGCATTTCAGATGCAGGTGAAGTGGTCCATGCACACTTAGGGACAAATCCCAGTCCCATTAACTTCAAATGTGGCAAGATTTGACACACGGGACCTGATTCACTTGCACATTAAGTCTCTTTTATATTGCTCCAGCAATGTGGAAGTGACATTCACACTAAGGCTCCTTTATACTGCCAGGGACTAAAGGGTATGGCACAGAATCATACCCCTTGTGTTTTAAGTGTTTGGAGATGCATGTGTATGGGAGGCCCTGTATACATGACCATTTTTATTTGTCCATAATTTTACCAGTTGTCTTTCTCTTCTCATGAACTTTCAGTGTTTAATTGGCAGAGCTTCTGCTTTTCCTTTGACCTTGTATGTTTAATTAATTAAAAACACCTTTTGTTTCACTAACAGAAGTTGGTGCAGTAAAAGATATTACCTCAGCCACCTTGTATCTTTCATTAAAGGCACCTGTCAGTCCCATGGTTTCAGGAACAGTATTAACTGCACAGTCTGGTTGTGAGGGTAGCATACTATATATCTTTGAAAGTGACACATCCTCCACCAATAACAAGGAGTACCAGATAGTCTATGTTGCACTGATCCCCCATATTGTGGGTCCACACCCAGTCCAGAAGCCTTTCTTTTCCTTTTTACTCCTTTTTGCTGATAGTTTTGTGCTACTATATGCTAATTATAACACAATGAATTTTAAGTACTGCAAGAACAGCATCCTTGGTATGGTTAAACTACTAATTATTTACTATTTAAAAATAGTGACATCCAGCAAAGAATATGAATATATACACCAGTTTAACTGTTAAAGAAATTAAGTTGTGATGGAGATCATGCAAATTTGAGGCCACTGAATTATTAACATGTAAGCATTACTAATTCAGAAATTTTAATTTAATTAGCCATGATAATCTTTTCCTATTATCAGCTACTGCAATAGAGTGAGAATATATTACATTTCAGGAGTTCATATAAAGAGGATGGTCGGTTCTAGAGGCAAATTGACTTCATTCAATACCTGGGGCCAGGTATTTCACCCTGGAATTTTGTGAAAGTGTTGTAGTTCATGCCTATCAGGTCAGGTGGGTCCTATTAACTCCAATCTAGAAATATGAGAGGGGTTGGAGTATTGCTCTGAGACATAGGGAATTAAGGGTAAGGACAGAGAGAGTAAGTGTCCTGCAGACAAACTCTAGGTACAGCCAAACTCAGAAGGAAGCTTGGGCTGATGTTTATAATAATGCCTCGCTCTTATCCATGGATCTCAAAGCACTTTACTAAGGAAGTTAGTATCGATATCTCTGTCTTACATACTGGAAAACTGTGCACAGGGAGAGAAACGACTTGCCCAAGGTCACCCAGGAGGCCAATGGAAGAGCTGGGAAGTGAACTTGGGTATCCTCATTCCCATTCTAGTGCCCTATCATGGGCTGTGTTGCCTCCCTATGTTACCTGTTGTTGTTTAACAATAAGGGCAAAGCCTGGGAAACTGGTAAATGTGGAACTTAATGTAGTGTACACCATGTACTTGGAGCAGGGTGAGAACTTCATCTGCTTACACTGTTATAAAGTTTTTTTCAAAATCCACTCAATCCAAAACTAGAAAATGTAATGCCTTGATAAAGCTGCATATAAGTGATGGAACTTTAATGAAATAAAAACGGATTTAAATTATTTTGAATCATTACAATATCTTCTCATTAGGAAAAAGAAATTCTGGAATTCAAAATGCTGTATAAATGTAAAAGACTTTCTTTTTGCTGTGGCATATAACATTATTTCTCAGATTATAGATGAAATACAAATTCTTCCTCAGTGTGACTTTAAAAGAATTAAAGGATGAATTTGACAGAAGGTGAAATCTTAGCACCCTTTGAAGTCCATGGCAAAAAACCCATTGACTTCTGTGGGGGAAGGATTTCACCTGGTATTTAAGTGGCAGACAATCTGTATAATACGCAGAGGGCTGTTTCTACTCCTAGAAAGGTTAATGGAAGAACAACTGGGGACCAAACTGGGCTTAGAAAATAATTAATTAATTAAATTTAACAAATAAAGTGATAGCTAAATGTTGTCCTAACTGAAGGTGCAACATTCAGACTAGATTAAAAATTGTGTTTTAAATGTAGTCATAAATATTGAAAAACAATATTTTTTTTCTACAGTAGAATCATTGTTAAATGACAAGACTTACAGAACTGATACAGCAGCATTTCTCTTCCGGAGGAAAAAAGACATTGTGTTATGGTAGATTCAGCATCAGCATTTTATTGCACCAATGGTGGTATAACTAACTAATATTTCAGTGTGATTTTTTTTGTAAGCCTGTTATGGTCCAAATTCTCCTTCCATTGACTGTGTTGGGAAAAGGATGAGGCCTGGTTTGTTAAAAGGTTATCAAATGCTATTGAACTGAAGAATTCTGGGTTTAATTCTCAGGTAACCAGAGCTGTGCTTGATGCATCTGAGAAGGGAAGCAAGGATATTATTTTCTGCCTCTCTATCCCTGGAGCAGATGGGTGCTGGTTCAGCACACACTGCCATGTCAGCAAGGATTGTCAGTGCAGCACATTCCAGCTACGCCCTCTCCTGCCCCGGTAAAACCTGTACTCCGGGGGGCAGGAGCAGGTGGCAGAGTGCTGGCTATGCCAGCTCTACTCCACCCAGAGATTCCCCTACACAAGCAAAGTCCCAAGGTGCCCCTTTAAGGTGGCTTTCAATCCTTTTTTGTGCTGCAGGAGTGGTGGTAAGAGGATTTAGCATAGGGCAAAATAGGGCTCTTCATGTCAAGTTCATTTTTGGTGTAACTGCTTAAAAGCGAGTGGAGAGATACCAGACATAAATTTTGCTTCCATTACTTAATCTTTAGCTTTGAAGTACTGTGTTTTTGCCATAGCATATTCTGGGAAGTAGAAAATCTCTCCAATCTATGCACAGAGTTTTCAATTCTAGCTATGTGTTTTTTCCAGATAGGTATTTTAAATTGAAATAATCTAAGGCAACTTTAATTAAAGTTTAAAGCCACTGTGCATGGCTGTCTATGAATGATTATTTAGCACATAATTTCCTAATTTTTGATGGAATGCATTTTGGTTAAAAAATAACTTTGTATAACAGCTAAAACATGTGGAATTCCCACCCTACTCCAAACAGAATACACACGTAACTCTGCCCTATCTAAGTGTCTATATGTAAGATTACCGGTAGGGCCCCAATTCAGTACCTTAAGTACATGCTGAATAGGGATGGATTTAAACATATTCTTAAGGTTAAGCATGTAGTTAAATGTTGTTTTTTCTGATTCAAGACCTAGATGCCAAGGGGCAAATTTTGCCCTAGTTTACAGCCGCGGAGCCTAAAAATAAAACCACCACCTTTTTGTCAGGAACTTAGTCTTATTCCATGTGATTCAGTTTGCAGGGCAGGATATTCCATGCATGACTGGTGGGATTTTAATACTCCAGGTCGGTATCATTAAAATAAATGGAGTCTCACAGATTTAAGTCACAGCAGACTCTGGCCAATAGAATATATCCTAAAAGTTAGAGTAAGAAGATAAAAGGAGAGAAAAGACACAAAAATGGAGACAAGCAGCTATAAAGTCTTGTAAAATATCTCAGGTGAAATAAAATTGGTCCAAGCTGTTATTTTTGGCCACTGATTTGCCAAGTGACCAGGACAGCAGTTAGCTCCGTCTCAGATTCAGTGCTACCAAGAGACTTTGGATTCTACAAGGGGTGAGTCCTTTTTTTTTTTTTTTTTTTTTTTTTAAGTGACAGATATCAGTGTTGCTTTCTGGGGTGGTTAGGAACAAGTATGAAATAGGACGCTCTAGGGCCGGGGGAAAAAAGATTGCATAGCTCTTCCCCCCCAAAAGAAGACACTTAATTCCAAGGTCAGACAATAAGTGAGCTAGAATATGGTGGCTACACAATAATGAGCAAAATGAGATCGTTTGGCTGAGTAAAGTCTTGCAGCTTGCCAATAATGTTTGGTGAAGGTCTTAGTTTGCATGAGATGGTAAAGTCAATGTAACAATGAGACCCAAAGATTGACCTTAAATTCAATGGCCTTTTGAAATTCTGATGAGCAACAAGAAGAGTGGTATAGACTGCATTTAACCAACTGTACCAATGTCTTGCAAGGTGAGGATTGGCCAACAACACGCCCATCCCATTTCTGATCTGATGTAGAAAGTTCCACATTTCGATTCATGAACTTTTCCAAATGAGGTTGTTTTAGCTGATACGAGGGATACTGAATGAGTCTCCATTATCTTTAATGGAGAAAAGTTCAGCAGGATTCTTCCTGTTATCAGGGGTCACACACATAGAATAAAAAGGCAGGCACTGTAATAAAAAGGTAATAATTTGAGATATACCAATCTCGTAGAGCTGGAAGGGACCTTGAAAGGTCATTGAGTCCAGCCCCCTGCCTTCACTAGCAGGACCAATTTTTGCCCCAGATCCCTAAGTGGCCCCCTTAAGGATTGAATTGATAACCCTGGGTTTAGCAGGCCAATGCTCAAACCACTGAGCTATCCCTCCCCAAGGGAGGTAACACATTAATTAACTGTATTTTAATTACATGTGGCTAAAGTGTCTGGCATCACTGATTGGGGCCTGTAGGTGCCAGTGCAATACAAAATGATTAATGTTGTGATTCCTATAGTCTACACTTTTTTGCCTTGGACAAAAGGTTGTATTGTTGCTGTGTGAGTGAAGAAACCAAAAGCTTTTAATAACTTCATTTCCGATAAAGCAGAACCTTGAGTCTGACCTGTTCTTGGTTTTAGTTTTGCAAAACCTGCCTGGAACAAGTATTACAAACACAACACCCAAATGAGGCCTCCTGAGCCATCACCCAAGCTCTCAATAGAGCCCCCACATTTTGAACTGGAAATCTCCAGTACAGTATTGAACTTTAAATAGCTGATACATGTACCATGTACCTTGTGGGAAATTATTGATATCAGCGTATATATCTGTAGGAGCTGGCTGGCCCATTTTCTGAGCTGTGATTTAATATGGTCCTTAATTGCATCTCATTTTGCCCACAGCTGGCAGATGAGGTGATGTAGTGCATTTGTAAGAGAACTGCTGTTTATGCAGCAAATTTTGTCCCAATACATAAATGCATGCCAGAGTTTACTAATAAATGCTTTGTCTTTCAATGCTGTTAGATGACAAATTACATATCATGGACAGCATTGTACTTGTATCATACAATTTTGAATGTACTGTACCAATGTAACTTTAAAATATGCAGCATATATATTTTCTGTGATTTTTTTTAAAATAAAAATATTCATTGACATTCAGAAAGGACTGCAGGGTCCAAACGTCTGGTACGTCCAGAACCATTGAAATTTGGCTCCTTGGAGGTAGAGGGTATTAAAAAACTGGTACACAACACAGTGTATGACACTGGATATCTTTGACCCAAGACACTAAGGCAAAATCCTATTATTTTTTTACAAAAAGTGCTAAGAGGTCTTTAAATGTCTACACAGGACGAATTACACATTGATGGAAGAACTATTAGTAAAACAAGGTAAATCAGATGGTTCTATTTACCCTTTATCACAATGCAAGAACAAGGATATCAATTAAATCAAAAGGCAACAATTTAAAATTAATACAATGAAATATATTTTACATATACTTAATCTGCAGAACTCAGTGCCACAACATAGGCGGGCCATTTGTCTGGTTTTATGCTGGACAGTATTGCTTTTCTAAGGTTCGTCTGTCTCATAGAGACAAAAACAGATGTTCTTTTGTCCAGTACTGGATGGGGATGCTATTTTGAAGAGCATGCTGCCCTGCCCCCATCGGCATGACCTTGCTTGAACCATGTTGGCAGGAGCAGGTCCACACTGTTCCTGGAGGTACTGGAATGTCCAGTATTCTGGGAATGCGTGAGTGGCCACCCTGGAGAAGGATTAGCCATAGTATGAGAGTTATGGGAACATCTTCAGTTCTACTAGGATAAGCTATTCCCTTTTTTATATGGAATATAAACCATCATGCTTCAGGTCATGAACCAATCTGACTTTTTTTCAATTTATTCCATAATTCACTACAAGAGGGTTTCTTGCTCCTTCCTCTCAGCATCTGGTAATGGCCACTGTCAGAGACTGGGTATGGGCCTAAATACATCATCATTTTGATATGATGGTCTATGCTTGCCAAGGAACTGGTCCTATAGTGGAAATCACTCATGCAGTGTGAGATGTTGGCAAAACCCAGTTTTACTTACCAGTCAATCACCTGTGACATTTTAATGATACTCTGCCTCAATATTTTATTCTACAACAAAATATCCTATTTGTTCATTGTTGGTGTCTGCTGTAATGACTATGGTATTTCCTTCATGGTTAATGGAAAACATGCATTGTTATATTAAAATCCTTGTAGAATAATGGAAAGTGAAATTGATATTTACAGTGAATGGGGGAGGGAGGGTGTGGTAAGTAAGGGGAGGCTCATTTGGGACTCAAGACCTGAATGTTGCTGTATTAAAAATCTAAGATCTCAAATTAAAATGGATGAAGTTTTTAGGCTACTCCTTTTCTCTCTCCCTCCCCCCACCACAAATAGTTAGTTTTTGTTGCTGATGTCTATCTCGCAACCCCAACCTTGGCTATTGTATGTCCCCAGAATAGTTGTAGGACCAGTTGTGTTGCTTGGGAATACCTGTCTTTGAGGACATCAGTACTGAAGGGAGCTTTTTTGGGGACAATGGTCTAGTTTGTACACCATAAATGAATCGAGGCTTTTAAGCTTATTGTGTATTCTTCAGGGTCCAAAGAGGAGAAATTTGAATCAGTCTTCCGACTCTTTAGAATAAGATATTAGCAAATACTTTTCACCTGGTAGTCAGACGTAAATCCTGTAATGGGCCATTAAATAAATATATATATTTAAACATTAAATGAAGTCTGGTTATGTGCTAGGAAAAAAGTATTAAAGAATTATATTCCCCATCTTGTGATAGATAAATAACAACTTTGTTCCAATGTAAGCTTAAGCATTGTTGTGGTTTCACCACCTGTCAGAAAAAGCATTTATGTCAAAGTCAGCTTGCCTGGTCAGAAAGCAATTTATTAGGGACATGTGAAAAACAATATTCTCTTTTCAAATTAAAATTAGTTCCTCATCATTTACCCTGGGTGAGCAGTTACCTCTACAAGGTGTTTCTAACTCTTCCTTGATGGAAGGTGAAGAAAACATTGAAAGTTTTAAGGAAGAGGATGAATCTCTTTATATAAAAAAGCATACGGAAGAGCAGCTATTACATGATTGTTTTACCTGCTTTTGGTTCTTTCATTTTTCATTTCTTCAGTTAATTCTTAAAGATTATGATAAGTTGAAAATGTGTACAATATGCATTTACTTTTCATGCTTTCCATAATTTTCCTATAGCCTCCATAACTATTTTAAACTACAAGTATAATTAGTAATCTCCCTCTGTCCCTCTTGATCTGTCTGTCCATTTGCCATTCACACATACAGCACCCATCATTGTGGTATCTGAGCACGTTCCTTAATTGTATGAGTGATCCCAAGAGACCTGCATTTTCTCTGTATTCCTGGAAAGAGGAAGAGAAGAGGCGAACCAGAAATTTAACTTCATTCCTTTTTCTTTTCTGTCCTTATTCTTTTCTATGCTGCAAGGACAATGGACATGCAACCCTAAAATGTATGAGTCTGTTTTCCACAGGTTTTGAGCAGGGCTGCCCAGAGGATTTAGGGGGCCTGGGGAAGGGCCAGGTCTTTGGCGGCAGTTCAGCAGTGGGTCCTTCTTGGAGGGAAGGACCCGCCGCTGAATGCAGCCGAAGAATGAAGCAGTGGCGGTAGAGCAGCCTAAGTGCTGCTGATCGTGGCTTCTCCCCTCCTCCCCCCCCCCGGCCGCTTGTGGCACTTGTACTCACTGGGCGGCACGCTGAGGCTTCGGCAGCACTTCAGTGGCGCGTCCTTCACTCGCTCCGAGTCTTCTGCTGCACTGAAGGACCAGCTGACGAAGACCTGGAGCAAGTGAAGGACCCATGCCGAAGTGCTGCCGAAAACCCAGAGCGGCTCACAGGGCCCCTGCAGGGCCCAGGGCCTGGTGCAAATTGCCCCACTTGCTCCCCCTGCCCCCCCCCCGGGGCGGCCCTGGTTTTGAGTGCTGAAGTCAATGGGGAGTGAGGGTGTTTAACACTTTGTGGTATTAGTACTGAGGGAAGTAGTTGGCTTAGATTACACTAATACCATCAAATTCTCAATAAAGAACGGTGTGCTTAAATGTTTAATGTAACTTTTACCCACTGGGCAATCTGCCCTTCAGGGGGAGGTGTGTTTGGTAAGAATATTTTTCTTATTGTCCTATAGCACTGTCGTGATAGAGTATGATTTGTTTTCCTGAACGAGCGTAATCAAATCAAGCCGATGCCCATATGTGAAGCAAAGTATACTTTAGGACTTGGTGCCGTCAGCCTTCCAGCCCCATCAGGCCAGGGGGACTGAGAACAAAATATATTTGTGGACACACTGGCAGAGAACATGCAACAGCAGGCAGCACTAGTGGAGGACTAGACTAGTGTAATTTGTCAGACCTAGATTTTAATTCAGACAGACATTATTATCCTTAATATGATACTGGCATTTGAATTTATAATTTGAATTTGAAATTATTACATAGGCAACATTTCTGAAAAGTGCCTAAGGCCCAGATGCTCAAAGGTACCTAACTCCCATTGTAACCAGGGGGATTTAGGCACCCAAATCTCTTTGAGGATTTGTGCCTAAACGACTTAAGTGCCTAAATCTCATTTCAGATGCTTATCAGCCTAAGTCTCATATGAACACATCAATAGAATGTGTTCAAAGTTAACCATCCAAACACATACTACTCATGTCTGTAACACACTTATAACATCTTTTAATTACTTGTAAATCATTTTTATAATGTGACCAGACTAGGTTTTAAATGTGAGATTTTTTTTTTGTTTAAAAGGAGAGAGATCTTACTGTTTCTGTGAAATGAAAATGTGGATATATAGATTTCTTGGCTTATATAAATTTGTACAACAAGCAGGAGTTTGACCATAAATAGAATGACAAGTTTGAAAGTTTTCTTCCCCCCCTAGGGCTGAAGTATCACATCAGATACAGTATTTAACTTTTATGTTCAGATGTCAGTAAAGCTGTCTAGTTTCAGAAGTTACTCATTCACTGTTGCTGATTATGTCTGTCTCCATCTCCTTGCCAAAACATAGGAGAATCAAGATGACAGCTGCTTAGGACTTTGTCACAGCAGAAATAACTATTTCTTCTATGAAGACTGAAAAAAGCTTCCCTCTGGATCAGAGGCAATTCCTAAAATGTATCTTGAGACCGCCATCTTGCTAGAACTAGAATATTGGCAAAGCTGATCAACTTCAGGGTTTCAGCATTAGTAAATTCAAACCACGAGTATTTTTTATTCAATCAGTCTGAGAGGTACAAGTGCAAGGAAACATTTCAAATATTCTGGTTGGGTACATTTATTTTTAATGCAATTCATTTATTTTATGTGCAATTCATGGTAAATACAGCTCTTGGGCTCCTAGCAGGTGGTTGTTATAATTTGTTAAGCACCGCAGAAAAAGTAGTCCCCGTCCCAAGGAGCTGCTGGCACAGGATAACTTGATCTTTTATTTTTTATACTGGGCACCCAGAAGGGATACATAATCAAAGCTAATAACAAAAAACAAACAAACTTGACTTACAATAATCAGGAATAAAAATACATAGTGTACCATTTAGAATTATTTACACTACATAGTTAAACAACCACTGTGATATAATGGAATCATATAACTAAAGACTATATCTAGCAATATGTATGAACAAAGGGGCAAAATTAAGGTACTATGAACCACCTTAATTCTGGCACTTGCTAGCTGTCAAAGTGGAATAACGAAGCACTCAGGAATGTTTTTAATGTAGGACTTTTCTGATGTCTAAATATATAACATTAACAACTCCATTAAAACACATTATTAAGGTTCCAAAATCAAGCACTCAAAAGTTAGGAAATGCCAAAATTAAGGTTGCCTGTGAAATCTTAAATATTCCACTTGTGCATATGCATTATGTGACAGTCTTTAATTACATGATCACATACTATTTTTCCCCACAGGCTCCCAGCCTTACTGAGTGCACAGGTGGACAGTGCTCACGGAGCAAGCAGCCATTAAATCTTTTGTTTTATCTTTATCTTTCAATGTGTAGCCCTGGGCCTTATTTATTGTACACCATCAAAACCCTACTCTAATACAGAATTCATAATTACCTCATGGGCTTTTCTGTGCTTATCACTATGACATCTAAGTGATTCACAAACATTAATCAATTTATTTTACAACACCCCTGGTAGGTAGGAAGGTATTATTATCCCCACTTCACAGGTGCTGAGTGGAGCAATTGCAAGGGAAGGCCTGCTCACCTCCTACAGCCCTGGGCTAGAGCACACTTGGTTCTTCTATGGGGAGGGAGCATGCTCACTGCAGATAGTCTGGCAGCAAAATTCTGTGGATTCTAAGTATGAGAACTGCGATTTTTTTTTTGGTGCAGTTTTTATAGCTGGGCTATAAACTATATATATCTGGGCTCATCAGGGTCTGACTTATGGTCTGAAGAAACCTATAGGATTTTCTCCATTGACTTCAGTGGGCTTTGAATCAGGCTTTGTCTATTATCCACCTTGCACCTTCTTTCTGCTTTACTCCTGCGTGTCTCTGTGAGATTACCTATGGTACAATCTGGTCATCTGAACAGCTGTGTCCCCTAAATCCTCTAGCCTAGGGTGCCTTTTACACTGCTTTGCTCTCAGAACAGCCACTCCTGACCTGCTCTCACAGGTGTCAACATGCATATTCACCTGAGCTAAATACATGAGCACTCTGACCAATCACTCATGAATTACATACAGGGTTACATCCACAAATTCAAGTCCCAGGCTTGTTCCCCCAGAAATGATCACCTTGTACTATCCAGTACACTACTGAACAATGCAAGCTCATAGAAAGTCCATCATTTCATCAGGGGAAAATGATATATGCACCAGCTTTATCCCCACACAACTTAATCCAAAAACACTGGTTATGATAGACAACTACAGAAAGGTAGATTTTTATTGTATTGAATAAACTTAAGTGATGAGTCAGGATTGGTTACAAAAAGAAAATAGAGTAAAACACAAGCTATTACCTAATTTAACAAGCCAAGTGAACGTAAAAGCAAACATTTTGTCTCACCATACGCTGTTGTAAATTTCACAGGGTAGGTCTCCTTTCATCCTAGGACCACTCCATGTTAGTTCAATTCTTTGAGAGTTCTTGTCATGGAGCAGAGCAATGGGAGGAGAAGAGGTGAAATGGAGGCCACTGTCTCTCCCTCTCCTATACTACCATCGCCTCTTTGAGGATTACCCCCAACTGGGGTGCAGGCGACAAGTAGTCTCTTGTGGACATGTGGGTTGAACTGTCTCATTGATGAAATCTAAATTTATTATTCACACCTTCCCATTGCTGAATAATGGCTGCTTAAGTCAGGGATAACTCCAACACCTGGCCGGGGTACTAATGTGTCTTTGTCTCTGAAAAACTGGTTTGTCTGCTTGTCTTAACCTTAGAGCAGGGATTCCCAAACTTGGTTCATGGCTTGTTCAGGGTAAGCCCCTGGTGAGCCATGAGATGCTTTGTTTACCTGAGCATCCGCAGGTATGGCTGCTCGCAGCTCCCTGTGGCCACGGTTCACCGTTCCCGGCCAATGAGAGCTGTGGGAAGTGGCGCAGGAGCTGTGGAGCTGTGAGCTGCGAGATGCTCAAGTAAACAAAGTATCTTGTGCCCTGCCAGGGGCTTATCCTGACCAAGCTGCGAACCAAGTTTGGGAACCCCTGCCTTAGAGCATGTTACAACAATGATACATAGTAGAATCTAATAACTTCTCATATGATGTTGATACACATATTTTACAAGGAGAACAATATTCAGCAGATTGAGTTTTCAAATGATATCTTACAAGGCATACTTTGTAGAAAATTTGTCATAGTCTTGTAAAAATGATGACAATAACAGTATAGACTGTCAGTCTCTCCCCTCCTTTACTGCTCTAGACATGGCTGAATATTTCCTCAGCACTTTTTATATGGCCTGAATTGATCGTAATATAAAATGAAACAATTAACATTATTTTATTATGTTCTGCATCAAGGTGCTTAATGTTCTTGAGTGAGGGTTTTTTTTTTTAAATACAAACTGAAATATACCATCTGGTTGGACTATGGGAAAAGTGCTTGGGAAACCTTCAGACTCTGAAATTGAAGACAGATTGTTTGTTTTTCTTCAGTGCTCTGCCAGGCAGAGGCTTCCCTGGTGTTCCTTCAGACTATGTTCCAGTTTGCTTTTAAATGAAACCCAGGAAGGGCTATACAGTAGTTCCATAGATGAATTCTTATTAGGAGCCATTCTAATTATGACGAATGATTTTCTATTATGAAACAATTAACTTAGTCTAAACACTAGACATGGTCTTTTTAATGTCCATTTTATAGTTACAAACAAACACTTCACACTGTCTTAATGCTGATTAAAGTGCTTCCTGGAAAAATTAGTGGCATGAGGTGCATATCAATCAGCAGCACTGCAAAGCTTGTCCTACTTTATGGATAATTTAAATAGAGGTGGTGATGTTCCAGTGAGCATTTACACATTGGCATCTATACTGCCTACGCAACACTTGCAAGCTACCTTTTAATTTTATTTAGGCATTTTCTGTTGTTCACTTAGAGCCTTGCTACTGCATAGTGAAGTTTTCTATCCCACATTTCACTGCAGCAGGAACAGTCTGTCACCTTAGGTTACACAGTACATAGGACTGATAATTAGGAATCAGAAACTCTAACTCATAAGGGAACAATCCTCAGAGTGGTTACTTACTCCTCTAGAACACTGTTTTTTAACCTTTTTTTGTTTGTGGACCCCTAAACATTTTCAAATGGAGGTGCAGACCCCTTTAGAAATTCAACCTGTGGTCTACAGACCCCTATCATAGTAGTCTTAGACTGAAAACTGAACAGCATTAAACTATAAATGCTGTGTCAAATGCAGGGCCAAGCATGTGCAGCATAAGAAAGGGCGTTAAATTGTGGGCTTCTATGGTAACACCACCACCTCTGGCTTTTGACCTGTAGGTGGGGCTATTCAGAAAAACAGAATGCCTTTTCTGGGATCTGAAACTTTATTTTCATAGTTACCTTTCATGGACTCAGACAGTCTGTGGACCTGCAGGGGTCTGCAGACCAGAGGTTGAAACCCCTGCTCTAGAAGACAGAAAGCTCATCTCTCATTTCTGCCTTTCTTCTGTTACAGTGCCACAGCAACAGTCATTTTCCATTCATATAGGTGGGAAAGCTAACTATTAATTATTTGATAATCTTCCAGGGAAGAAATTAAATTTCTTGTCTGGATATAAAAAGCAAACTTTTACTTGATTTGTTGTTGTTTGTTAATTTCCAGTGGCAGCAAATATTGTTAATACAAATATTCTTAATACCTGCATTTTGACTGTGTAGCGCTGAAATTCTGATGCAAAAGCTAAGATCTGAAAACTCTGCCTTGTTGGAAGGACACCAAATGTAAATGATGAAATATAACCCTGTAAGAAAACACACAAGAGTTTGACATAAAAAGAAAGTCAACATCTGCATTATAAAAAAAAAAATCAATTTTCCCTCATAAAGACCTAAAGTGAATTCTCTTGTGTTTTCATCAAAGGAAAAGTGGAACTATTTCTGAAGTACTATTGAATCTTAGTATGATAAAAATATTTGCATAGTGTGCAACTTTTACAGAGTTTCTTTAAAAAACAAGAGAACATTTCAATTAAGATCTCATTTTGCATATAATGCTTATTCTTTAATTTCACACATTTTTATTAGTGAAGGTCACACTGGCAGAACAAATGTGATAAATATAGTCGTCCCATCATCCATGGGCTCTGAACAAGCAGAACATAATAAATGATTTAATAAGTGAAGTTTTGCTGAATTTCACTCTGTTAGAAATCATTTGTTTAAAAATGGGCTCCTTTTGCATACTATAATTGATAAATGGGAATCACAAGCCAACTGCTTCTTCTAATATGGAAAGCCCTTTAGGGTTGTGATTATGCACAGAAAACAGAGGTCATATCATTGACACCCTATGGATTCAAAAGGTCCATGGCATGTTAGGCAATACATAAATGTTAGGCATAGAATATACCTCATTAAGTATTATGTGCATGATACGAATGTACATTACATATGTGTTGGGAAGTTATGTTAACTGAATATATTATGCTCTCCCGATAATTCTGTTCACTCATGTCAAGTATTTCACAATAGTTTATGCTGTCAGTAGCTACCAGTGCGGCACTCTGCTCTTGTTCAATGATGATAACAGTCGGCTGCGTACGCGTTCACTCTGTGTGCTGCCCCAGTTCTGCACAGAGAGCTGACACAGCAGACCCTGAGAGAAACCCCAAAGACCACAGACTCGAGTAAGGCACGAAGGAACCCGAGCCAGGTTTATTGTCAAACGAAGCACAGTGATAGTTTCCTGTAGACTCTACAAGACATACTATGAATTTGTGCCCCCTGGCAATGGACTGGCTCAGTCTGTGGCGGGACTTTCCACTGCCCCCTAGGCCAGACAAAGATGCGCACTCCGGGACCTACTTTTATACAGTTACAGGACAGATTACTCATCCCTACTGATGTATTGAAGTACAACCCCTTGACTCACTGGGGGCTGTGTCCTCCTTTGATCATGTTGTTTCAAACAGATCTATCCATTGTGATGTCCTTTTGACACTGTCTTTAAGATGCACCTGCCTATTCCTCATTATCTCTGGAGTATTCTGATGTCATCTTGGCACAAGTTCCTCTTATTAGCACTTACGTGTGGATGCACCTGCTTCTAGCAACCCTCTTCTCACCAACTTCTGTGAGTGGGGCCTGTCTCTGGCTCACAGCCCAGCTTTTGTTTAGCAATGCCTGGAAGTACTTTGGTTCAGGCTTCAGAATGGGCCTCTGACACAAGAGTTGATGTTTCAGGGCCTCATCTTACTACAGTTTACAAAGCTGAAGTCAATTTTTGCAACAGAAATTAGGAAACTTGTCAAAGGCAAAATACATTACTGTTCTGCCTGGTACAAGCTGGGGAGGTACCTTCACAGACCTGTTCCTCGAATGCTAGAATCCAAATAAAGATAAAATAGGTACAGAACAAGTTAGGGAACTGGAAAAAACTGGAGGGTTGAATTTTTGTGTGTTTAAAGAGTTTAACTTATGAAATCATCCTGTAAATACTACAAGCTGAAATGCTTAATTTAGGAGCATACCTTCTCTGTAAGGTGAACACACAGCAAGAATTTGCTTCTTGGAAGATGAATACATATCTCTTTTTTTGTATTGTACTGTTTTGTCTTTAGATAAAGAATTTGATTAAGTTTGGTTATTTGATCTCTCAAGCGTTTTTAAGAATGAACCGCAAGTGTAGTCAAACAATTTTGGACAATAGGGGAAATTGGGTCCCTACAGATCCTAAAACAGCTGCCTGTTTTGAGCATCCCACCACATTATGCCTTTCTGTACCTCTCTCTGGCAGCATGGCTCACTCAAGAGCCAGGCTGCCACTTTTTTCCTGCACAAAGATTGGTCACTTCTCTCTTTTCTAAGGGAATGGGAGCTAAGGATGGAACATAAAGCAGCTTGTAGCAGCCTTAAACTTTCATGAAGATTTATACTGGGAAATATGCCTGTCACAGGGTGGTTCACTGACTGCTAGTCTGGTGCTTCCTCCTGGCCACTCTGGGGATTAGCTTGCCACTCATCAGATGCCCCTTCCCATAGTTGCATGTATTCACTCATCTCTCTGTCTCTCAGATCTGCAGCCCCTCTCTCAGTCCAGGAATTGCAGAGTCCTTTTCATGACTCAGCCCAGGTCACTCAGTGTTCCCTCTTCTGGGGGTATATCAAAGTATTTACTTCAGCAGTCCTGGGCAGTCTTCCCATCCACTGCCTCAGGTACCACTCTCTCAGTGGCTGGCAGGGGAACCTAGACCCACCCTCTACTCTGAGTTCCAGTCCAGGGACCCTCAACCCAACAGTAATGGGATTTATTCTCCCAGACCTCACTGCTCCTTCCTACCACTTCTAGTTCCCCCCCTTCTTTGGGAATACTAGCTCCAGACCCTTCTTCCTCTTCCCAGGGAGTGACTGCCCTTCCCTAGCAACTGCCCCTGTCTGTTGCCAGCTTCCTGGCTTTATAGGCCCCACCTGTTCCTGCACAGCTGAACTTGCTTGCAGTCAGTTCCCTGTTCCCTGGGTCTTCCTGCAGATGCTTCTTGTAGAGTTAATAGGCCTACCTGGCCACCTTCACCTCTTCCAGACCTGTATGGGGTGGACACCCAATCACAGTGCCAATTGCTAAGGTGACCATGCTGCTGTTGCTTCTTGGCTACTGCCTCACTAGCTGGACAGCCAACTCACTCGACACACAGCTATGTATTGTCATGTAGCTGTTTATATAGCCTTTCTGCTCATTTTCCTCACTCTTTTCCTTCTCTTTGCATCACAGAGTGGGAGGTAGCATTTGGACCCATAACTTTACATGTCTCTTAATTCAGATCTTCAAGCAGATCCAGTAAGGTGAACTCCTTTGTGACCAAACCTTGCAAAGTCCAAACAGACCTGGGGGTGAGGTTGTTACTCAAATACCATGGTGTTGTGTAGGCAAGATACACTTGATTAATACATCTGCAACTTCAAGAAGACATGGCTCTTTATGGGCCTGATCCAAATGAAGTCAGTTGGAAGACTTCCCATTGATTTCTGGGTCAAGGAAGTGTAAAGGGATCTCGGACACCAGCAGCCAAGCACTTCCAGTTCCACGGACCTGAGATGACCTGGGAGCAGAGTTCCAGATTTAAAGAGATGGATATATGTAGAAAAAAACCACATTTACCCCTCCCCCCCAACCAACAAAATTATATGAGCGAGCTATGATATGCAATATGCTATAATTATTTAATGTGTTCTGCAACAATTCAGTTTCAGAAAGATGTAAGTAGCAGTTCACTAATAAGAGGTAATTTTCCAATTTAATTCAAATAGATCTGCAACATGGACTCTGATTTTACATTTACATATCCAGATAGACACTATGAATAATGCTTAATATTTTTTACCTCAGACTGTGTGGAACTGTGACATTAAAGCCCAGAATTTTAAAGGTATTTAGGCAGTACTCAGCTCAGCATTGCAATGCCTAACTGATTTAGGAGCCCAAATCTCATTCTAAAGAGTGATTTAGATACTTAGGACCCTAAATCCCATCAGTTCCTAAGTACCTAATATTTTTGAACATGAGATTTGGGCTCTTTAGTCAGTTTGGCATCGCAGTGTTGAGCACAGCAGTGCCTAAATAACTTTTTTTTTTTTTTAAATCTGGGCCTATGTCCACTGTACAAAACCTCTTGATATGCAGTAATTTTATCTCTATAGTTCCAATCATTTTTTATTCCTGGACTCTAATTCTAGGTGGATGATCAAAAGAAATTTTCTCAAGCTGCTGCAGCACAGGTCATTTTGCATTTGTCAAGTTCAGCTTTTGCTTTATATCTCTGTGTTATTCGGACTTTAATTGTTGATCTGTTTCATGTGGCACACTGGCTTCTCTGTACCTTGCTATTGACAAGTTCCTTGTGTGCCATTTATTGCTCAGTAATCTCTTCTTGTGATTACTTGGTGGGTATGACTTTTCAGTAGCTGATGGTCAGAGTTCTCTGACCTGATGGACAATATGCTATATCTTACCTATCTGATAGTCATTTATTGCTACAACTGGAAGGATCATGTGAGACAGGTCATGGTTGTTCTTCGGTTCCCAGCAGATGCAGGTCTAACAGTTCACCCAACTAAGTGTAATGTGGGGAACTGGGAGATCACATAGCTCATCTATATGAGAGGAAGAGGCCAACTCCAATCACTTAGCAACAAGGTAAGGGTCTGGATAATAGCCTGTTCTATTCACAACATGAAAAGGCAAATGGGCTATTTGCTGGGATTGGTGGGGTGCTATTGATGGTTTGTACCAGCATTTGCTACTGTTACAGTTACTGTCACAAACCTCATGAACCAAAGAAAGTCAAGCAGTCTGAGGCCTGGAAAACAGCCTTTAATACAGTATAAGACTGTTTATGTTGTGAACTGGTCCTTTTTAGCCTGGTATGATGGGGTGGACTAGACACAGAGGCGCCCTGCTGAAGGCCTCAGTGTCCTGCCATACCCATCCCAGGAATGGAGCAGTAGATGAGTCTTCCAAGCAGCCTAGAGTGGTTGGCTGCATCCACTGCAATCACAGAGGCTGCAGGTAGCAGCCAATCAGGGCCCAGGAGGGCCTATAAAAAGGAGCTGCAGTGCCAAACAGTCAATTCCTTGCTGGAGGTAGAGGAGAATAGAGGGTGCTCCCAGTTGGCTAAAGGGAGCTGCAGTACCATGGAGAGAGAACTTAGTGCTGGCAGGGACTGGGACCATGAGGAAGAGCCCCTGACTGGCTGCTGGGCCTGAACTTAGATGAGCCCTGAGGTAACGACGAAGCTTTGGCAAAGGCTGGGACCAAGGGGAAGTGGCCTAGGGAACTGAAAGCAGTATAGTTAAAGGGATATGGTGGCATGTGGCTGCTATTCTTAGGGTCCCTGGGCTGGGACCTAGAGCAGTGAGTGGGTCTGGGTCCCCCATAGGCCACTGGGGAACTGGGCTATAATTGGACAGTGCAACACCCTTAGAAGGGGAACTAAACTTACATAGTGGCCCAGCTAGAGAGCTGGGGCCAAAATAGACCAAGAGGGTGAAACCATTACCTGCAGGATGGAAATCCTAGGGGTATGGCATGATGTCAGGACTACTTAAAGACTGCAGACACACCTGGCCAGAAGGGGTGCTTGTGAGAAGTGGGTGCCATGCTGTTACACCTGGACTTCACACTGAAATTTATTCTTCAAACAGATCTCTTGGATGTAGGGCTAGGGACTGTCCTTTCCCAAGTGAAAGATGAAGAACATCCAGTCCTCTATGTTCGGGGTGCTGGAACAATTTGTATAGTGGGGGGTGCTGAGATTCATCAAACCAAACTGTAAACACTGTGTATAATGGAAATAGCTTCAACGTGGGGGTGCAGCAGCAGCTCTAGTTCCAGCACCTATGTCTACATTAGCAAGAAAATGTTCCCTAGAGAAAAGATATATTGAGTGATTGAAAAGGAAGCCTTGGAAGTGAAGTGGGCCCTGGATGCTTTTAGTCTACAACAAGGGATTCCTTAATAAGTAATATCTATGTCCCCCTTTGGTGGCTGACCACCATGAATGATGCCTCCACCTTTATAACTTCTGTGTACAACATTGGGCTGGAAAGGTGCACCACAATGCTGATAACTTCTCTTGTGAAGGTAGTGAGGGAAAATTGGCTAACAATACTCCAGGTCCTATTTTGAGTGGGAGGGCAAGTGCTGGGCTGTACAAAGCCTGGACCAAACAGGACAGTGTTAAGGACCTGCTATAGACTCAAGTAGACCCACCCTGTAAGACATGTCAGGTCTAGAGGAAAGGCCTTAATAGAGGAGAAACTCAGCTTAGTTAGTGGTATCTCTGTGAGGAGAATGGAGCTCAGGTCCTCTGAAGGATTGTTGCTGAGTACAGGGGTTGCTTACATGACTACAGCCAGTCTGAGGACCCTAAGAGGAACCCATCTGCTAATCTGCACCTTTCTGATGTTTAAAATAACAATACCACAAAAAAACAAAATCAGCAAGACACCCAGAAAATTTCCAGCACAATTCTATCTCTATTACTAATAGGTGGAACTTGTGCCCCCAAACCTCCACCACACTCATAAGCAGTCACTCTCATCAGGCCCTAAACTCTTCAGCTATCTGGGCAAAACAGATGATCCTCCTTGCAGAGTTTCCTGAAGATCAGCATGCCCTGAAGATCAGCTAAGTGTGGTATGATGTAGAGAAAGGGATTATTTAAAGTGTATTCTAAGAAAATCTCCTCAACAGTGAAATCTACTAGGATGTAGAACAGAATAGTGTCCCAGAGGAAGTGCTGGAAGATCCATCACTTGCCACATTTCAAACTAAATGTGGCAAAACACTAGTAAATGTACAATAGGGAACAATCTTGCATTGTCAGGAAAATGGATTATACTCCTGGGGGAACTCTTCACCCTGCCGAAGGCTCAGAATTCATATCTTCTGGCTGGGATGATTTAGTTGGGGATTGGTTCTGCTTTGAGCAGGGTGTTGGACTAGATGACCACCTGAGGTCCCTTCCAACCCTGATATTCTATGATTCCTTGGCTCCCACACAGAAAAATGGGCGAGTAAAGAAATCTGTGGGGAACACACACCGCTTCTGTGGCATCCTGGGCGCATCTGCTGGAAGCAGCTGGCAGCAGAGAGCAGATCACTGTGTGGGTGGGAGGAAGGCTGCTGAGCATGCCTGTGTGCACCTGAGGAGAGATCTTAAGGGGATGGGGCTGGGCACCTGGCTGCATGCGACTCACTCTGTCCCTTTCCTCGCTGTTGCAGCATCCTGGGCTTGGAGGCATAGGGCTGTGTAAAGCAGGTTCTGTCCCTGAGGCCTGGTCTACACTACACGTTTAAACTGAATTTAGCAGCATTAAACCGATTTAACCCTGCACCCGTCCACACAACGAGGCCCTTTATATCGATATAAAGGGCTCTTTACACTGATTTCTGTACTCCTCCCTGACGAGAGGAGTAGCGCTGAAATCGGTATTGCCATGTCGGATTAGGGTTAGTGTGGCCGCAAATTGACGGTATTGGCCTCCGGGTGGTATCCCACAGTGCACCATTGTGACCGCTCTGGAAAGCAATCTGAACTCGGATGCACTGGCCAGGTAGACAGGAAAAGCCCTGTGAACTTTTGAATTTCATTTCCTGTTTGCCCAGCGTGGAGCTCTGATCAGCACGGGTGGCGATGCAGTCCCAAATCCAAAAAGAGCTCCAGCATGGACCGTATGGGAGATACTGGATCTGATCATTGTATGGGGAGACAAATCTGTTCTATCAGAGCTCCGTTACAGAAGACGAAATGACAAAGCATTTGAAAAAATCTCCAGGCTATGATAGACAGAGGCCACAGCACAGTGCTGTGTGACAAGCGTAACGGAAAGCCAAAGAATCAAATGAACGATCATGGAGGGAGGGAGGGGGTACTGAGGACTCCAGCTATCCCACAGTCCCCGCAGTCTCCGAAAAGCATTTGCATTCTTGGCTGAGCTCCCAATCCAGGGAAAAAGGGCGCGAAATGAATGTCTGCAGTTGCTTTCATGGAGGAATGATTGAGTGATGACATTTACCCAGAATAACCCGCGACACTGTTTTTGCATTGGGATCTCAACCCAGAATTCCAATGGGCGGGGGAGATGGCGGGAACTATGGGATAGCTACGGGATAGCTACCCACAGTGCAACACTCCAGAAATCGATGCTAGCCTCGGTACATGGACGCACACCGCCGAATTAACGTGCTTAGTGTGGCCGCGTGCACTCGACTTTATACAATGTTTTACAAAACCGGTTTATGTAAAATTGGAATAATCCCGTAGTGTAGACATACACTGAGGCACAGCAGAAATGTAACAACTAAAAAGGTAGGCTGCTAATGTTTCCATTGTTACTTAATTGTTCCCATTCCAAAGGAGCCTTACGGTAAATGACAGTAACGGAATCTTCGACTAGGAAGGCCTATGTGCTTACTGGCTTTTTTTCCCCTGTGCCAGAGAGGCACAATGGGGTTAGATTACAGCTCAGGATCTACTTTATTTCTCCATTTAAAAAAAATGCAGGACAGCGATTAGCAAAACTGTATGACTTTCATTTGTAAAAGTCTAAGCAATTTAAAGCGACATTCTAATTTACAGAACACTGAAATAAAAGTAGTGTAATTTAAATGAAAATCCAGGATTATAACTGGAATGCAGGGTCTTGGTTACCAAGTACTTGTAACTTCATGTTCATGTGTTTAGGAAATGCTGATCAGTTATTGTGATTTTTTCCCCCTCTATGGTAATTTAGATAAATTACCAAAATAAGTGAAACTGGTGTGATTATATTGCATTATTTTGACAAATAAAATATGAAGAATTTAGGAATTTTTTTTTGGCATGGAATTCCCCCAGGAGTAGGATTAGTGACCTAATCTAGCTTCTATGGGTCTAATCCTGATCTGTACAGAGTGCTTGAAACTAACTGAAGGCAATGAGAATTGAGAATGTTCAGTGCTTATAGTAATACAGAGTTAGCCTGAATGATTCTGGGTCTATTGGATCATTTATTTTAAATGAGTAAAAGCTGTGAAAGCTTACAGGACTCATTCATCACCATTCTCTTCAGCCATTATCCAGATAGCTAAAATGAAAATGTAAATTCTGAGAGCTCACAATTACACATCTGTTCACTCACTGATTTCCCAGAGCTCCACACTCTTTTTGGACATGGTAAAATATCTTAGAAAGCACTCATAGGAAAATGTTATGGATTAAGAGACACATGCAATTATTTTACTCAAGTAGCTTTATTTTGAAGGAAATGAGCAAGTGAGTTTCAAGGCTGTGAAGCTCCTACATCAGTAGAGCTCAAAAACATTTTGTAAAGATTTTAGCATGCTGAATATTGAGCAGTGAGCACCACTCTGCATAAGTTTTGTGAAGCTCTGTCCTCTAGGTAATCCCCCATTTTAACTAAAGGATGAATATATACATGACTAATTATTAAATCTTTCTCTACCTGCTACTTAATTAAAATTTAAAACAAATAGGGAAACTGAATACAAAACATGTTCTTGCTTTCATCTTTGATATGCAATATATGGTGCACTGTATGAGTTTAGAAATGGTCACCTGATCTAAAGCAAATGGTCACCTGATCTAAAGCAACACTGCAGTCATTTAATGAACAGAGTTACTAAAATAGTATTTCCATTGATGTCATGAGTTGATTAAAATTACCATTTTGTTACACCAGCTTAAATGGCTTCCCTTTCACTTATTTAAATATAAACCTGCCAATAGATTTTTAAAAGGAAATTACACAGTCCCTGCTTTCTAAAAATATCTAGTCAAGTATACTTTCTGTGCTGTACTTTTTTTTAAGTGTGGGGTGAATGCAGTACTAATGAAAAGGAAAAACTAATAACCTTGGCTGAGCCAGACACAGAAATGCAGATCAAAAATTGCAATGATTTATGTATTAGAGAGGCCAACAAGAGCCTGTACAGTCAGGGTATGACTACACTACAGAGTTTGGTTAATGTAATTTACTTTGCAAGCAATATGCCAAAATTGCCTGCTTGCTTAGGTGCTGTGCATCTGCACCATAAGTGGTTGCACTGATGGAAAATGCAGTGCTTTATAGGTAGATATCCCAGTGTATTCCATGCCAATGTCCAATGCAATGCCTTGTGGGACATTTTCACAGTGCTTTGTAGGATACCAGCAGTTCACCCAGTGATTTTTGGGAACTAGGGGTCAAATTGCTAAAATGCCACTTTTCCCATCTATAATACTTATTCCATCCTGTAATATTTGAGCCATTTTTAAAACTCCCATAGTCATGCACACTGCTTTTCAGTCTTCATCATCCCTTACCAGAAGTGAGGACCCTGCTGAGCTCAGCGCAGTTCTAATGACCATTGCTAATGCAGAACACATGATGCTACTGTATTTGTGCACTTCCCTGAGTACTACTACAACTGGTGGTGTGAGGAGGAAGAAGAGGAGATATTTGACTGGATACTGACTGACATGGAAAATAAAAATGTTATGTTTTGGTTGACATTCATGGAGCAACTTCATATGTTGGATTGACTCTTCTGGGCCTAAGAACTAGCACTGATTGGTGGTATCACATCGTGATGCAGTTTGGGATGATAAAAAGTAGCTGCAGAACTTTTGGATGTGAAAGGCCACATACTTGAAGGTATGTGCTGAGCTCACCCCAGCCCACCAGAATGAGAGCTGCATCAACAATGGAGAAGCAAGTGATGACCATGCTCTGGAAACTTGCAATGCCAGATTGCTATTGGTCAGTGGCCAAACTGTTTGCAGTTGGAATATGAACACTTGGATGACAATGGCCCCCACTGTGGAAAGCCATTAAGCACGTCCTGTTACACAGGACTATGACTTTTGGCAACGTGCAGGAAATAGTAGATGGATTTGAAGCAATGGGGCTCCCAAACTGCAGTGGAGCGATAGGTGGGACACTCATCCCTATTCTGGTACTCTCTCACCATGCCAGCAAATACATAAACAAAAATGGTTGCTTTTCAATAGTTATGTAAGTACTGGTGAATCACCAGGGATGCTTCAGTGACATCAATGTGAGCTGGTCAAGGAAGGTGAATGATGTTCACATCTCTAAGAAAAGAGGACTGTTTCAGACATTCTAGACTCTGACTCTATGCTGAAATGCCAATAGAGATTATGGGGGACCTAGCTTACCTATTACTCCCTTGGTTCATTAAGCTAGCCACCTTGACAGAGACAAGGAAAGATTCCACTACTGGCTGAGCAGGTACAGGATGACTGTTGAATTTGCTTTTGGTAGATTAAAAGGTCACTGATATTTACTGACTAAGTGGGAATATTGGTGAGATAAATGAAGGGAGGGGGGGATAGCTCCCTTTTATGGCCAGCCAGCCAGCCTGTCAGCTATAAAATCCCTCTTAGTAGCTGTTCTCTAATTGCTCTACCTGTAAAGGGTTAAAAAGTCTCACTGCTATGCATAGGTAAAAGGAAGTGAGTGGTCACCTGGCCAAAAGAGCCAATGGGAAGGCTAGAACTTTTTAAAATTGAAACAAGACTCCCCTTTTGTCTGTCTGTCTGTTGTTCTCCCAGGGAGAGGCGGACAGAGCATCAGCTATCCTATAAGAAGCTTTGGGCCAGGTATGAAAAATCATCAGTATCATACCTAGAAACTACTCATTTAAAACCCCAGATATGTAAGTAGATCAGGAAATATCTAGGAAGATGCAATTAGGTTTATCCCCTTTATTTTGTTATGGCTTGTAGATTCCTCTGTGCTAACACCAGGTGCTTTTGTTTTGCCTCTATCCTTTAAGCTGGACCTCAAGAAAGGTATTCTTGGTGCTTAATTCTTGTAGTTGATCTTTTAAATCTATCAATAGCATGATTTCCCAGATATATTTTCTTTATTTTAAATAAAATTTACCTTTTAAAAGAACAGAATTGGATTTTTGTGTCCTAAGAGGTTTGTGCACATGTTGTTTAATTAGCTGGTGGCACCAGCTGATTTCCCTTTTTTTTTTCTTTCTCAGCTCTTCCCCGGGAGTGGGTGGTGGTGGTGAAAGGGCTTGAGGGTGCCCCACAGGAAGGAATTCCCAAGTGTGCCTTCCTGGGCTCTCAAAAGGGTTCTGAACTTGGGTGGTGACAGCATCTACCAATCCTAGGTCAGAGAAAAGCTGTAACCTTGGGAGTTTAATACAAGCCTGGAGTGGCCAGTATTAATTTTTAGAATCCTTGTGGGCCCCCACCTTCTGCACTTGAAGTGCCAGAGTGGGGAATTAGCCTTGACAGTTGGCCTCACTGAGATCCAATCATTATAGCTGCATGTTGTGTACTGCACAATATCTGAGGCAAAGGGGGAAAGGCTGGGACAGGGTTGAGGGGTGAGGAGGACTAGCTTGTCTGCTGAATGTGAACAGCCAGACACAAGGCTATTATGAGACCCAACCATGGAGCTATACAGCTGCACATTAAACCAAGGGATCATTACTAAATAATGTTTCCTGTTTACTCTGTACAACATTTGGACACATCTTAGCGGTGAATCTATTTAGCTTGTGTTAGTCCACTCAAATCTGTTGTAAAATGCATTCTGTTTGCATGAACACAAATAATGAAAATCTTGCTCTTATCTTCTTTTGGAAGAAGTTTGTCTTTTTTCTTCGGAAGCATAAATTTTGACAATTTCTGCAGGCTCAATGTCTTAGGTGGTGTCAGATACAATGTTCAGGATATCCAAAGCCAAAAACCTTTTCTGGCTCATGGTTGTCAAGTATGTTTTAATTCGACACATCACTGACAAGGACATTTCAGACTTCATTGCACCAGCAGGCAGCACAAGTGCTAACTAACCCAATTTAAAGAATTTGGGGTATTCTGAGGCTGTCAGCATAGAACTCAGATTTTCTAATGTTATGACATGTCCAGGATATGAAAACAGGATATGTTATGACATGTCCAGTCTGAGAAACCTGCATTTCAGATTTTGCTAAATTGGCATTGATTCCTATAATCTTCTCATGGATTTCCAGCACCTTGTCAACTACAAGAGGCTCGCTAGACAGAATGGCATCCTTACAGCATGCACTAACATTTCCTCAGCAAAATCTTCTTTTAATTCTTCATTAATGCATTAATAATTGAGGGAAAAGTTGTTAGCACTACTTTTTGCTTAGGAATCTATGGGTCAGTTAGAACATGTACTCTCTCTCTTCCCCACAGCTGGAATAAACAATGAAGTTGCTTACTTTTAAGTTCTTACTTGGTCACCAAACACTTTTTGTCTTCCTCAATCAAAATGCCAATATTTTTAGCATAATGCGTGACATTGTTCCAGGCATGGTTCCATGGTTTTTCATATTTTCTGAAGTTGCTGCTGAGGAGAGCATGGCCTTTTTGACTTGCAGTGCCTTGTAAACAACTTGAATTAATGACAGTAGAGGGTCAAAAATAGATTTTATTATACGTCTCAATCTTTTGCACTTGCTGCAGTGAACCACTTGCTTCAACAAAGCTTTGATTACTTCCAGGCTGGCTGAGCTTATTCAGTTATTGGATGATTGCTTTCAAAGTGGATTTACATGCACTGACACTTCTCCACATGTGTGCCCCATGTGTATCACTCAAACTAGTCAATTCAATGGGCTTGATTCCTAGTGCATGCTGTCTATTGCAAAAAAGCCAAGCATTAAGGAAATAGCATTAGAGAGATTCCAAAAAGCTGAAAAATCCCTACATGGTTTTATTTTATAAAGTCTCTACAGTGACACTGTTAAGCTTGTGAGCCATACAATGTAAATAACTGTGAGGTGGTCACTTCTAATTTTTGCTGTACCCTATTAATGTTGCCTCACATAATACTTTCCCTATCATAAATTTGAGCCACTCTAAGAATGACGCTTATTCCAACTGTTTCTATTCCTTCTTTAAGACTATTGTAAATTTCCTCTGCATTTTGTGATCTATAGCAGTCATTAAACAGGAGCAATCATGCATGTACATTTAAATCAGCACCTACATAATGAACATAGATTGAGAGGTCCTTGTTTAAAAGACCACCCTTCATTAGCAAGGAGACAATAAAATCTGATAGTCTGCATTTTCTCAGTTATGTTTCTTCACCAGGTCAGCTGCGATGTACAGCAACTTATTTTGAATTTCATGGCTTGTTAAGTTAAATGTACCATGCAGTTTCATTCAAATTGTTCATCATATTTTATAAAAAGAGAACAGAGATCCAGAAAATTACCCTTTTTTCCCCCCGATGGTTGTTTTGCATTGCTGCCCCAAAGGGCCAGACTTTGGTGTGAAAGGTAACATAGCAAATCAGTAATTTTTCTTGCATATTCTGTTTTCCTGAACAGTGATCTTGTGAGAACTAGAAACAAGATCCAACTGAGACCAATTTACTAGCTGCGTGGTAATCTCGCCACTTTTTCATATACTGTACTTGACATATTTACTCAGTTTCTCAAAGATCTTGTTCCAGTCTCACACTTTTCTGCAAACCTATTATCATATTCTGAAACATAATAATCCATACTGGGATAGCAAAATACAGCATCATAAGGTATACTCTATTCAATGAAAGGATATTGATCAAACCATTAAGATGAGAGAGAGTGATTTTGCTTGCGAAAAGAACTTGTGCATTGTCGAAACAACTTGCTATAATGAACATTGGCTGAATTCCCTCTCGATCTGTTTTAGTATTTAAACGTAACTGTCTTGGTTTTAAAAAGCTTCTATCTGTTGCTGCCATTTTTTTTCATTCACTAGTGGAACTAACTGTTTGTCTCTCTATACCATTACCAGGGCCATCCTTAGGATTTATGGGGCCCTATGCAGTATTATTAAACTGGTGACCGTATGCCCGAAGGCAGCCTGGGCTCGCAACCCAGGGCGGAAGGGACGAGCTGCCTGGCCCGCCTCACGGTGGTGGAGAGTCACAGTTCCCCACAGGGACCCCCGTATCCTCTTCCTTATGCAGAATGCGCGGTGCCGGCACATTTGGATCTGTGAATACAGCCCCTGCCTAAGGAGACTGCAGCGCACTCTGGGTGTGCAGGAGCTGACTTGTTCTTACCTGCTGTCATGGGCAGTGGGTGAAGCTGCTGCTTGGGGAGGCTAGCATCCCAGCCCATCTCTCCTGCCTGTGGCCCTGCCCATACTCCACCCCTGCTCTGCCCCAGGCCCTGCCCCTACTCTGCCCAGGCCCTGCCCTCTCCCCACTGTCTCCCACCTCTCTTCCCTCCCCCAGCCTGCCCACCCCCTTCCAGCCAAATCCCTGAACCCAAATGAAGCAAATGACATTAGAAAGAAATTGCAGAAGAGTGTGGTGGGTTTTTTTTTCCCCCCAAAAGAAAATGGGGCATGTTTTCCACTGCATGCCAGATGGTGAAGACTGGACATGCAGAAGGTACCTAATTAAAAGCACTAAACTTGGGAATAAAGAATGTCAGTCACAAGTATTTTGATATACCCTGAAGTCTCTCAGAGATTTATTTGCAAAAACTTTGTAGTAGGGGCAATTCAGCTGTCCTGCTGAATACAACATTAAATATTATGGAATACATGATGCAACTCTTCTGTTTTACATTTTCTTAACCAGTATTTCTAAATTGATTTTAGATTTTAAATGTATCTTACCAGGGCCGCCCAGAGGATTCAGGCCTGGGGCAAAGCAGGGGAGCGGATATAAAAAAAGGCGCTACCCGGTGCGGCGCTTGTACTCACCGGGCAGTGCTCCGAGTCTTCGGTGGTGGGTCCTTCACTTGCTCCGCGTTTTCAGCAGCACTGAAGGACCTGCCGGCGAAGTGCTGCCGAAGACCCGGAGCGAGTGAAGGGCCCGCCGCCGAAGTGCCGCCGAATACCTGGACCGCCGCCGGGTGAGTAAAAATTAAAAATACGCCTCTAGCCAGGGAAGGGATTGCCCCACTTGCCCCACCCCTGGGCGGCCTTGACCCTTATGCCTTCAAAGTAATCATACTAGATTACTACATATTTAACTCATTGAAAAAAATACGTTATTTTAAATTAAATTCCCAGCCCACCTCTCCTGCCTGTGGCCCTGCCCATACTCCACCCCTGCTCTGCCCTAGGCCCTGCCCCTACTCTGCCTAGGTTTAGTGTGTTCGTAACAAAAGGGAACACTAATTTACTTTGTGTGATCTCCATAACAATAGACATGTTTATGAAATTTCACCAACTTTAAAAAATGTTTCCAAAGATTTTAGGCATAACAAAGGATTTTATATCATATTAAGGTTCTCTTAAAACTAGTTAATCAAATAGTCAGAAGTAAAGAAAGGGAAACTCGTTTGTCCAGCTATCTGGAAAGAAAGGGGTGTTGTCCCTTTAAGGGCTCTCTTCAACAGGTGGGTGATGGGAGAAAGGGATGAACAGAAAGGACAGGAAGACTTTGGAAGCAAGTTTTTTGTACTATAGTAATTAAAATTAAAACATGTATTTTAGATAAAGGTGGTCTTTTGAAGGATTTATTTAAAAATACTATATGTCTGAAGATCCAAGCGTTTAAGGCTACAGATGAATACTCAGATTGTGCATCTAAAAATTTATGCAAGGATTTTTTAGAAATGTGATTTTATAATCTTCAGCAATCTTCTAATGAAATATTTTTAAAGCAAATTTTAAACTAAGGTCCTGTAGACTAACATGTTCTGAGTAAATATTACAGTAATGCACAACTGTTTTTGTCAGTAAATTCAGAAACTGACAGTATATACCTAGGGGCTGGCAAATGCCTGTTAAATGGCTTAATTATCACTTGAATGGCTCTTTAACCGTTTCAATGTTGTGCTAATAGGTCTGGCAGGCTGGAAGGCTTTTTCACTTTTAAGTTAGAGATCCCCTCTGGAGTAAGAGTCACCAGGCTGCAGCAGCTAGCTGTGGTGGGAGCCTGCAGGAAGGGTCAGAACAAGGGTAGGAAGAGCTGGGAGGTGAACACCAAGACTCAGTGGTGCCCCAAATTTTCAGGTGCCCTATGCAACCACAATGCTCTGTATGCCTAAGGATGGCCCTGACCATTACGCTGTCTGTCTGAGTGAAATTGTGACATGTTAGCATATCATTACTAACAGGAGCTGGATGTAAACCATACTAAGCAGCCTAGCAACA
Organism: Mauremys mutica; assembly: GCF_020497125.1. Classification (NCBI taxonomy): domain Eukaryota; kingdom Metazoa; phylum Chordata; order Testudines; family Geoemydidae; genus Mauremys; species Mauremys mutica. Next base: position 84,875,865 of record NC_059076.1, read on the forward strand.
GTGTGAGGGGTAGTGTAGCTTGACATTTAGGTGGACCCCAATTTATGGTGGGTGGGCAATGACAGATAGATCTTCTGATGCCCAACTGTGATTTGACTACTGTAAAGTTAATGAATTTGTATTGAGAGAAAAGTATTCACTTTCAGGAATGTTTCCAATGAAACACAAGGCCACATGAAACTTTCCTGGTTGTAGGTTTTGTTACAAAGTCTAAACTCAGGCAAACTCCCATTTGACTTCAGTGCATAAATGTGATTTGGGGTACGTCTACACTATGGGATTATTCCGAATTTACATAAACCGGTTTAGCAAAACAGATTGTATAAAATCGATTGCACACGGCCACACTAAACACATTAAATCGGTGGTGTGTGTCCACGGTCCGAGGCTAGCGTCGATTTCTGGAGCGTTGCACTGTGGGTAGCTATCCCGTAGCTATCCCATAGTTCCCGCAGCCTCCCCCCCTCGTTGGAATTTCCGGGTTGAGATCCCAGTGCCTGATGGGGCAAAAATCATTGTCGCGGGTGGTTCTGGGTACAGCCTCACCCCTCCCTCCCTGAAAGCAGCAGACAACCGTTTCGCGCCTTTTTTGCTTGGTGAACTGTGCAGACGCCATAGCACAGCAAGCATGGACCCTGCTCAGCTCAATACCGCAATCGTGGATGTTTTAAACACCTCGCGCACTCTCGTGCAGTATATGGTGAACCAGGACCTTCAAACCGAGGCGAGGAGGAGGCGGATACGGCAGCGCGGCGATGACAGTGATGAGGACGTAGACACAGAATTCTCTCAACTGCGGGCCCCTGCGCTTTGGAGATCCTGATGGTAATGGGGCAGATTCTATCCATTGAACGCCGATTTTGGGCCCGGGAAACAAGCACTGACTGGTGGGACCGCATTGTGTTGCAGGTGTGGGACGATTCCCAGTGGCTGCGAAGCTTTCGCAAGCGTAAGGGCACTTTCATGGAACTTTGTGACTTGCTTGCCCCTGCCCTGAAACGCCATAATACCAAGATGAGAGCAGCCCTCACAGTAGAGAAGCGAGTGGCGATAGCCCTGTGGAAGCTTGCAACGCCAGACAGCTACCGATCAGTCGGGAATCAATTTGGAGTTGGAAAATCTACTGTGGGGGCTGCTGTGATGCAAGTAGCCAAAGCAATCACTAAGCTGCTGCTACGAAAGGTTGTGACTCTGGGAAATGTGCAGGCCATAGTGGATGGCTTTGCTGCACTGGGATTCCCTAACTGTGGGGGGGCGATAGATGGAACCCATATCCCTATCTTGGCACCGGAGCGCCAGGGCACCCAGTACGTAAACCGGAAGGGGTACTTTTCAATGGTGCTGCAAGCACTGGTGGATCACAAGGGACGTTTCACAAACATCCACGTGGGATGGCCAGGGAGGGTTCATGACGCTCGCGTATTCAGAAGCACTACTCTGTTTAAACGGCTGCAGCAAGGGAATTACTTCCCAGACCAGAAAATAACAGTTGGGGATGTTGAAATGCCTGTCATTATCCTGGGGGACCCAGCCTACCCCTTGATGCCATGGCTCATGAAGCCATACACAGGCAGCCTGGACAGTGGTCAGGATCTGTTCAATTACAGGCTGAGCAAGTGCAGAATGGTGGTGGAATGTGCATTTGGCCGTTTAAAGGCGCGCTGGCGCACATTACTGACTCGCTCAGACCTCAGCCAAACCAATGTCCCCTATGTTATTGCTGCTTGCTGTATTCTCCACAATCTCTGTGAGAGTAAGGGGGAGACCTTTATGGCGGGGTGGGAGGCTGAGGCAAATCACCTGGCCGCTGATTACGCACAGCCAGACACCAGGGAGATTAGAAGAGCACACCAGGAAGCGGTGCGCATCAGAGAAGCTTTGAAAACGAGCTTCATCAATGGCCAGGGTACAGTGTGACTGCTGTGTTTGTTGATGAACACCCCCCCCCTTGACTGACTCATTCCCTGTTAGCAACTCACCCTCCCCCTTCGAGTACAGCTTACTTATGCAAATAAAGTCACTCTCGTTTAAAAAACATGAATTCTTTATTAATTCATTATAAAAAGAGGGAGAGAAGTAAGGGTGTGGTTTGGGAGGAGGATAGGAGGGATGGAGAAGGCCATTAAAAAAATTTCACAGTAATGACAGCCTTCTGGTTGGGCTGTCCACGGGGGTGGAGTGGGCGGGTGCACGGAGCCTCCCCCCACGCGTTCTTACACGTCTGGGTGAGGAGGATGTGGAACATGGTGAGGGTTGAGGGTGGTTATACAGGGGCTGCAGCGGCACTCTGTGATCCTGCTGCCGTTCCTGAAGCTCCACCAGACGCCGGAGCATGTCAGTTTGATCACGCAGCAGCCCCAGAGTTGCATCCCGCCACTGCTGATCTTCCTGCCGCCACCGCTGATTTTCCTGCCGGTCTTCCTGCCGCCACCTCTCATCTCGGGTGTCCGTCCTGTCCTCACGTTCACTGGCATCTTTCCTGTAATTTGATACCACGTCCTTCCACTCATTCAGATGAGCTCTTTCATTGCGTGTAACTTCCATAATATCCGAGAACATTTCATCTCGTGTCTTCTTTTTCCTCCGCCTTATCTGTGCTAGCCTTTGGGATGGAGGAGGGACGCTTGAAAAATTTGCAGCTGCATGAGGGAGAGAAATATTTAAAAAGATACATTTTACAGAACAATGGTTATACTCTTTCACAGTGAACAGCACTATTCACCTTACATAGCACATGTGATTTCCCTACAAGGTCGCATTTTTCATCTTAATACTGAGTGCCTGCAGCTCTGGAGTTACAGATCTCACAGACACAGGTCCGGGCATCAGAATTCAGCTTGCATGCGGCCATGGTAAGCCACTGTCTTTCGGCTTCTGTAGTGATTTACCCCTCCCCCCAACGCATGGCTAGTACCACGCTAGCTCCCTGCTAATCAACACCCTTCCCACCCCCCCACCCACTGCGTGGCTGGTAGCTTGGGGAAGATCCCCGGTGACCAAACACAAAAAAGATCATCGACATTTCACTCCTCCCCTCCCCCCGCTTGGCTACGTGCAGGAAAGGATTTTTTTTTAAGCTGCTGCAGTCCACGAACCCAGTAGGAAAATGGCCATCCCCCTTACTTAAATTCCTGATTTTTAACCAGGTTATCCTGAACGATATCACTTTGCTGAGGATAACACAGCGAGATAAAGAACGGATGCTTCTTGAATGCCAGCAATCACCGGGACCATACGCTGCTATGCTTTGCCATGCAATGATACCTGATTACTTGCTACGTGCATGGCGTGGTAAAGTGTCCTACCATGGTGGGCGGAACAAGGCTGCCTTGGCCAGAAACCTTCTGCAAAGGCTTCTGGAGTACCTACAGGAGCGCTTCATCGAGATGTCCCTGGAGGATTTCCTCTCAATCCTCGGACATGTTAACAAACTTTTCTAAGTAACTATACAGTCTGCGAATGCATCCCAAGTCCTCAGGGCAAATCAATCATTAAAAAACGCTTGCTTAAAAAACAATGTTTGCTATTTGCAAAGGTACACTCACCAGAGGTCCCTTCCATGGCGTCATTGTCTGGGATAGTTGCTTGGGAGGGCTGGGAGGAGGGTAATTCCGTCAGGGTAAGAAAAAGCTCCTGGCTGCTGGGGCTCACGGAGTGCTGTGTGCTCTCTGCTAGGTCGTCCTCCTCTTCTTCATCTTCATCTTCCCCGTCCGCATAATCCTCAGACATGGCAGAGATTACAACCCCCACCTCGGAATCCACGGTCAGGGGTGGGGTACTTGTGGCGCAGCCCCCTAAAATTGCATGCAGCTCAGCATAGAAGCGGCATGTTTTTCGACATGCCCCGGACCTTCCGTTTGCTTCTTTGGTTTTCCGGTAGGCTTGTCTGAGCTCCTTAACTTTCACTCTGCACTGCACTGAGTCCCTGCTGTGGCCTTTATCCGTCATAGCCTTAGAAATTCTTTCAAATACTTTTTCATTTCGTCTTTTGGAACGCAGTTCTGTTAGCACTGAATCTTCTCCCCATATAGCGATCAGATCCAGTACCTCCCGTGCAGTCCATGCTGGGGCTCTTTTTCGATTCTCAGGAGACTGCATTGTTACCTGTGCAGATGAGCTGTGCGTGGTCACCTGTGCTGATGAGCTCTCCATGCTGGGGAAGCAGGAAATGAATTTCAAAAGTTCGCGGGGCTTTTCCTGTCTACCTGGCCAGTGCATCAGAGTTCAGAATGCTGTCCAGAGCGGTCACAGTGATGCACTGTGGGATACCGCCCGGAGGCCAATACCGTCGATTTGCGGCCACACTAACCCTATTCCGATATGTTAATCCCGATATTAGCGCTACTCCTCTCGTCGGGGAGGAGTACAGAAACCGATTTAAAGAGCCATTAAAATCGATATAAGGTGCCTCCTAGTGTGGACGGGTGTGGCGTTAAATTGGTTTTATGCTCCTAAAACCGGTTTAAACGCCTAGTGTAGACCAGGCTTTGGTCACTAACAAGTTGGGATATACTCACTCTAGTAACCTAAAGGAGATAAGCCCATATTCCATTACTCATCTCCTACTCTTCTTGGCTATTCATTCCACTCAGAGAAAAGCTGTTGAAGAAAAAACTCTCTAGCTCAAATTTAAATTTAATCTGTTTTTTTAATAAATGTATATTAAATGTAAATATTGTTTGTGCAAAGAGAGCATGTGGGAAGCGAGAAGTAAACAATCATGGTTTCTAATGCCATTTCTACCTCAAAAAAATCTGAATATAAAATGAAACCATTTTTTCATAGATTCTTATTTTTGAAACCACAGTTCTTGAGATTATCTAGTGGAGGGCTTTATTCTTGGATCTATACAAATTAAATAAAAAACCCCAGCTCTCAAAGGACGCATTGGTCATCCACAAGGAGGAGGATTTAACAAAATGCACAAGTGTTTTATACCCTGTTCCTGAAACTGGTATAGCAGAGCCTATTTATAGACTTTGATTTAGTCCAAACTCTTGTTGCAAGGGTTGTGCCTCTTCAACTACGTTGGCAGTACTACTGGCTACACAAGTTTTCATACACCCTTCGGTGTAAGTAAAGATCAAATATAAAGTTCATCAGTCAGAGATGTTTTGTGGATTTATGGTACTCCCCAGAGAATGATGGGTTCGTGAACAGGTTACATTGAGACAGCAATGTCATTCTTCTGCTGTAGTGTACAGGGTAATATATATAATCTTTATGTGGAAATTCTTATCTAACTGCTAGAGAAATTACCAGAGCAACCTGCTGGATTTATTTTTGTATCCCTCTATTGCGAGTGTGGGGGTTGTGCCCCTCCTGCAGAAGAAATTGAGAGTCTGGTTCACAAACCCTGCAGCTCCCTCTTCTTCTCCATTGGTTCTGGGTCTCTTGTGACTCTGCCCAATATTTCTGCTGCTAGGACTTCCCCAGCCAGTGTCTGCCCTTTAGACTTCCTTTAGCAGAATTACTTAGCAGGGATGGGGCTTCACAGGAAAGTGAATACTATTGCCTCTGTATTAACTCTTCTCTTGTGTTCACACTGGGTACAGAGGGGACACTGTTTACCCGGTCCTCTGTCCTTCTCATCCGCTCCCAACCCCTACTTCCCACTCATATCCTTTGGACCCACAAAGAAGTCTGGAAGAAAATGTGGAGTATGATGCTGCAGAAGCAGCATCAGCAGCTGACTATCCTGTCTATGTAGCGGAAAAATGAGATCCATGCACAGAGGGTCCAGAAACATGAACAGATGCAAAGTTCACAATCTGAAAAATCCACACCGAGGAACGATGCCATTATACCAACCTAAACCCCTCTGTAGAAAGCACTAAGTCAATGGGAGTACTTCCCACATCTCGGGGAGGTGGACTAACTACACTGAGGAGAGAACCCCTTCTGTTAGCATAGTAGCATATTGACTCAAGTGCTACAATGGCTGTGCCACTGCAGCATTTTAGGTGTGGACCTGCCCTTAGGGGAGAAGGTAATAGTGTGAAAACAGTTCACTAAATAGAACAATGGCAAAAAGGAAGAAATATCAATCAAGTTCCCCAATAACAAAAATATTTCCTAGTATTATGTGTTGCCCTCTAGGCCAACTAATTTATTGGGATCTGCCAATGTACACTTACCATCGTTAGCGCCTATTCCAATAGAAACTGTTGAGATCAGTTAAAAATCCCTATAAATATTGCATTCAACTGATTGATTTGGGTAAGCCAATGGAAAAAAAGTTAGCATTTTGTAGATAGCATCTGTTTAATTACATTCATTTACCATTATTATTTACCCATGAATTGCAGACTTGATCCATCTGTTTTTAATTTAAAAAAATACATTCAAGGGCCTGAAATACATTCAAGATCCATACGTGTGTCAGAGATTATCCTTTTTCCAGGTCAAGGCCGTAACTTCCTCATCTGAATAGTTTTAAAGGTATTATTCTTAAATTAGCATCATAACAAAACTTCCCCTTTAATTACTGGAATCAAACTATCACCCAAAAATACTGTCATGCATCTTGTCTCCTACAACATCTTTCAGTTTGGCCACAGAACAAGAGCTGGCAGAGGCAATGCTGGTCATGCTGATGAACAATCTCATAAGGGCTATGGGCTGAGGGCAGACAGACATACAACTATCATGAGGTTCTTTGATGGGCCTGTTGGGTTGTACAGAGGACAGTATCCTGTCATGCTAATGATGTAATTTCCTCACAATGGATCTGAAATAAATTCCACTGGACTATCGTGGGCAGCTGCTGCTGATGACTCTGGGCTTTATCCTGTACCTAATAAAATCAATGGTAAAACTCCCTCTGACTTCAGTAATGGAGGATCAAGTCTTTAGTCCTGTGGAGTCTGACAGGGCTCAGTCCTGTCCAGCACTTATGTGAGGTCAGTGGGAGAAATCATGAAATGCCATGGACTATATCATATCAGAAATATGCAAAAGACATTGAACTTTACCTCTTTTTGCCTAGTGTAGACTTTGCTTTCACTCTAATATCCAATGTATCTTAGGGACATAGCGCCCTGCCTGAGAAACAGCAGGCTCACACTCAGTTCAGGAAAGATCGTCATGACGCTGAAAGTGAGAAACAGTTTAAGAAGTCATAGCCTCACCCTCAATCTAGGGACTATGTTCTTTGATTTTCATGGTGGGGTACTCTTTTATGAGTCTTTTAAAACTGCTCCTTGATGCCCAGATAGTAGCTCTAGCCAGAGCTGCTTTCCCTCTCACATCATTAGGTAGTCAAAAGATCATGCCACTACTTCTCAAGTTTGCACTCAGGCATATTATCCATATTTTGGTCACCTGAAGCATGGAGTAGTGGGCTGACTGAATAGTATAAGCTAATTCCAGAAAATTCAATATGCAGTGGTCCATTTGCTAAGGGAGCAAGACAATCAGGATCATATCACATCAAATGCTGTGTATTTTGCACTGGCTATTTTTTTCCAGTATCTGGTACATTACAAGGTCCTGGTCCTCACCTTCAAAACTTTAAATGGGTTTGGGCCTACCTCCTTTCACCATTCAACCCTTCAGTCGAGTTGTATTCAAATAAACTAGGATAGTAAGGTTGATAGAAGGGGGTTAGAATGTGCTTGAGTCTGGGGCAGGGCATTCTCACTAGGATCAGAAATCAGAATGAGACCATCCTGGATAAAACAAAGATTTAGCTCCTTCTGTTGGCCTTCTTGAAAGATGGTGGCACATTCTGGCTGTGACTTTATATGTCGCCTAGTTCTGATTCTTCCTATATATGTTAATGAGCTTAATCGGTCAGGGCAGGGGTGGGTAAAGGTCTTGATTCTAATTTTTGAGACTATAATCTTAGGGCAGGGTGGGGGTTGAACTAGGGTACGCAAGTTCAGCTACGTGAATAGCGTAGCTGAACTCGAAGTACCCTAGTTCGAACTACTTACCCGTCCAGACGCCGCAGGATCGAAGTCCGCGGCTCCAAGGTCGACTCACTGCCGTTTGCAGTGGTGGAGTACCGGAGTCGACCGGAGCGCGCGGGGAGTTCGAACTATCGCATTTAGATTAGATGTGATAGTTCGAACTCCGAGAAGTCGAACTCACCGCGTCGACCTGGCAGGTAAGTGTAGACTAGTCCTTACTTTCAGTATTAATGAAACTGATACCCAGAAAAAATAGTGATGATCACTTTTGATGAAACATCAGCACCAGTACTACAATGCTAATTCCTGAGATCTCTGTTGAGTTTTTAGTCCAACTATCAAGGGCTTTTGCCACTTAAAGGTTGAGCAAAAGCCAAAAAAGACCCCGGGATTTGGCCCAATAATAATAAAATATGCGTATCAGTTAGAACAGCTCAAAACTGGTATATCAATATCATAGGAAATTTCATAAGTGGGATAAAATGTCATAATTTCTCATGTAACAAATAATACCAGCAATTTTGAATCAAACATTCTTGAAAGGAAAATCTTCAACTTGGAAAAGTAAAAGTGGCCATTTTGAGTGTGTTTGTTGGTGGGCTGGGGAAGGGAAAGGTGGATTGTCCCAAGGCTTAAGGCATACCCAATCAAAAACACCCATCACCATCATAATTCCCATGGATAATGATGGGAGGGAAAGGAAGGAGGAGGTGGGGAGGAAGAGGAAGGAGGACAGTATAATATGGAGGAGGTTGGGGGTTCATCTGCATCCCCTTTGTAGGACAACATAGCAAAAGGGAGAGGCCAAGGATAGAAATTTGACTGCTTCCAGGTAAACCAGATGTGTATTCTGCAAGCACCGTGATAAAGTGAGGCTTTATCCCCGGTCACTATGCTCTTGACCAGAGCTTTACCTTGAGACAGCTTGTAGAGAATAAGTTGTGTGAACCACTTGTTATAGACTTCCATCAGGCCTTTGAGTCAGTGCATCGAGCAAGTTTGTGGGATCTGATGAGGTGTCTCAGCATCCCTGGAAATATAGTGTCATTGATAGAAGAAGACTATAATGGAATGGAAAGATGCATTTGAGTAAGTGGCAGATAGATGGCACAGTTTCTTATCTCCAAGGGTGTTTGGCAAGGCTGTGTTCTGCCACCATCTTTTTTTCAATATTGGCATTGACTAATTGATGACAAAGCTTGAGGAAGCAGATGTTAGTGGCTTTGAGCTGAACACCATTCTGCTTTGAGTTTTTCAATGTGCCAATTACATTGTCTTAGTTTGATGAATCACTGCAGCTGATGGCCAGTCTGGTTGGGCAAGAAGTAGCATGTGTTGGTCTGGTTATTAATCCTGATAAAACTAGATCCATGGCCAGTTAATAAAACAGTCTTCAGATCCAGATTATAGCCAGCTCAATATTAACCTATTTGGATGGGACATTGCACATGTAGCAGCTGTCAAATATTTGTGGGCTGTATCATAGACAGTGCTGAAAGATGCTCATATAGAAGCAGATGCTGCCATCTTTCAGCCTCTATAGGGATGTGGTGACAGTTCAAACTCTATAGAACCACAGTTATGCCAAATCTGTCATACAGAAGTAAAACATGGGTGTTTGAAGAACACCAAACTGGCATATTTGATTCTCATTGTCTCAGTCACCAGCTCCATATCAAGTGGCAGGACAAGACCAGAAATGAGGATATTTTAAACTGAACTTGGCAACCACCCCTATCAGCACTGATTGGGTTTTGACAGCTTTCTTGGTATGGACATATTAGAAGAATGGAAGACCAACACATTCTGAATTGTGTGACCAATGGCCAATGATATGGATGCTAGAAGCTTTGGTGGCACAACAAGATTGCCAGTGATGCACATAAACTGAATATACAATCAGACCATCTTATGCACCTTGCCAGAGATCAATCTGGTAATGGTCAATTTGCCAGGAGACCACACCCTTTGGGATTTACCATGATGATGATATTCTGAGAGTAAAATATTTTGTGATTTCACCAAAAATTAGTATCTGCTTAAGAGTCAGGCAGGATTATTTGGATGAGGAAGGGGCATGACACCTTCAAAGTGGGGTATTATTTTGAGTAGTACCATTACACATTTTTAAGGAAGCAGAGAGTTTACACTTAAAGAACACTTGTTTAGATAATGGTGATGAGGCTTTAAGACAAAAGGACATCATGGTTCAATCACCATACAAAAAATAATAATCTGCACTTCTATAATGCCTAATCAGGACAGGACTTCTCAAGACTTAAGCATGGATTTAACTTTAAGTACATGATTAAGTCCCACTGAGTTCAATAGAAATTAATTATGTACTTAAAGTTAAGCATATTTTAAGTGCTGCCCTGAATAGGGATGGCTTTAGGCACATGCTTAAGTGTTTTCCTGAACCGGGGGTCTAAAAAACTGATATAAAGAAATGTTAAATGTGGCTTACCTAGTACCACACAGAAATTTTATGGTAGAACTCAATTCTTCTGGTTCACTAGCCACATGCTCATACGTCTTCTCCACAAGGTGATGCCCAGTCTAGAAGACTTGGATTATATAGTATGCAAAAGTAGATTAGAAGTTGCTAAAATAACTGTTCTAGTTTATTGATTATGCTGGATTGTTTGGCTCTGCACTTCACAGATTTAATGACTTCACTTACATACAAGCTACAGTGGCTTTCCTTTCACACCTCATCGGATCTCTGTTATGAAGTTGCCCCTTATTAAACTGTAGCATATTTCCATTTGTTTAAAATTGCACATTTATGTATAGTTCCTCAAGGACATTACTTACTTTTAATGTAGTCCCCTTTTGACATAATGTACTTGTTTGTAATGCTCCTTGCGCTCTCTATTTTTGTTCTTGATATTGAATTTGTATTGTAGATATGTTAAGAGACAATATGTGTGACTCATCATTTGGAAAGCTGGAGCAGGCACCCAAATGAATTCATCCATTTTTTTCATTATTAGGGGAAAAAAATGCTGCAATTTGCAGTGTTAGGATTCTACAACACTCTGTGCTGATATACAGAATTCCTAATGGTGAAGTTGGGGAGCTGCGTGTGCAGAGCAACAACTGTATATGGTTCAGATTTTGTTTCATTGAAAAATGTTTACACTTATTAACAGCCTAGACTATCTAAAATAATTAGATGCCTCTCACTTATTATATGTAATTAAGGACAAACCCTAAAGTCTGTACTCATTTTTCTACTCAGTGCTAACTCAGGCAAATCACTACTCCACATTATATAAATATTCCCTGATAGAGAGACGAGGTGGGTGAGGTACTGTAATATCTTTTATTGGACCAACTTCTTTTCGTCTGAGAGACAAGTTTTCTAGCTTACAAAGAGCTCGTCTTCAGGTCTGAGAAACTATAAAAGATATTATCTCACCCATCTTATCTCTCTAATATCATGGGACCAACATGGTTACAGCAGCACTGCTTATTCCCTGATTAGAATTTTAATAAACAGAAACACCATTTATTTGTTAAAAAATGAGGAAAAAGCTTATTTTATTAACCTCTCCCAGCGTGCAAAATACTTGATATAGCTCTAAGATACATTAAGCATTTTTTATTTAATCCTCCATAAATGATTAGTAAAGAGCAAACACTGAGGGAAATTATTTGCTGAGATACTTGAGAGAAGCATTCAACATTTCACATCTGGCATGACGGAACAAAACTATATAAATGAACTAGACTCACCGTAACTCAGAGGGATGGTTACTTATCTTTTAGTGATGATGAGAACTGCTAGAGAATAGCCAAACACAGATTAGAAAGTATGACATACGGGGCAACTGAGAAAACAAATAAAACAAGACCCTCCTTTTAACACACTTTCTACTGAGAGTTGATGTCATGTGTGTGTATATATATATATATATATATAAACAAATCACACTCTCTCTCTCTCTCTCTCTCTCTCACATATGGAATCACTTTATTTTTTGCTTCACTTGAATTAAAAAATAGCATCTAAAAACAGTTTTACAAAACAACAATAACCCCATGCCAGGGCACGATTTTCAGGCAGATTTTCAAAAGCAACTAAGGGATTTAGGAGGACAAGTTCCACTGAAAGCCAGTGGGACCTGTGCGCCTGTATCTTGCAGTCTTTACTCAGTCCTTAACTATGACCTCATACAGAGTGTGCTGTACTTACTGGCTTTTGCACATGCATGTTTCACAACACTTTCGGCTGGTGAAGCAGTCTTGGCCTTGATGGTGACAGACTATTGAACTTGGGTGTAGGAATACCTCTTTGCAATTGCAGAGTCAAAGAAGAAATATTTGTCCTCCAGTATTGACACAATGAAGAATCACTTAGCTGAGCTCTTCAGGGTACTGAAAAGTCTGGTGCATCCAGACTTCTTTCCTTGAAATAGGCTTCTCTGTGGTATGAGAGATTTGCCAGCTCCTTTTGCCAGTATAATGTGTCCTGCCTAAGGTAGTTCCTCATGCATCTGTCAGGCTATGGGAGTACAGTAATCTTTTTAGACATGTTTTGTTTTGACAGTGTCTGATTAGTTTTAGCAATGTCTCATCCACAAAATATGGAAGTTCTAGGATAGGTCAAGTCAACAAACTGTGAGTGGTATTCTTGCCAATCTTGGCTTCTTCAAAGCCAATGACAAGCTGTTATCCTATTGGATAGGCTCCACTATCGATGCCTATTCTAGAGAGGGCAAACCAAATGAACTGACTCCCTGAAATATGCCCAGTGCATATGCAAACTCCTATCAGGAAATCATCTCTTGACACTGAGGAACTATCCAATTATTGGCTCAGTATTGAACATTCCACTTTTCAGAAGAGTTTAGTGGAGGTTATGATTAAGTAACTCCAGAGACATCTAGACATTATGGGATTCCTTTTATGTGGTTGGCAGCCATTGGCAAGGCATGCAGATAACATGTTTGATGGATGATCTCCTTTGTGGAACTCATGTTAAACAACTCCACAGACTATTTATGTTAGATCAGTCTTATCAAAAAACTGATATTTGATCAAATATTATCTGTTTTTGACATGACTGATCACAACTTGACATGTGGAGTAGTTGAGGTTAACATATTAATGTGGTTTGGTTCATTTCTGATAGCAGGTGGCTGTAACAGGCCAGACAAGTTCTTTTAAACAACAGAGCTCCCCCCTACTAGGGTTTTTCCTTTCTCCAGTCTTTCTGGGTTTAGAATGGCTACCCACAAAGTCTGCTTCAAAGTCCAGTCTCACGTTAACTTCTGAAATTAACACGGCCTATTCCCAAAGGAGTGTGCCCCAAAGTCCTTTAAACCTGAAAGACTGTTCTATGCAAAATTAGCAAGATTAAAAAGCATCAAGTTACTTGTCCTTTCTTCTAGGACAGACCAGCAATCCTAGTGACTCCCTCATAGTCTACCCATCGTCTTAAAGAAAGCAAGACTTATAAATCCTATCTCAGGGAGACACTGGCCCTTTAAGGGTATGTCTACACTGCAGCTGGGAGCAAGCCTGGGAGAAAAGGATTGCTTTATGTGAAATCACATAGGGATAGTTTTTGTCACATCTGCTATTTTATGTATATAAAGCTGCTTGGAGAACTGAGTTGAAAGCATGGTCTCTCGCATCACCCAGCAATCAGCTGTATCACTCATGAGTCATTGTGGTCAGAACCTATCAGAGCTCAGTGTTTCAGGCTGGGAGAGTGTTTATGTGGAGAAACCTCCAGCAACTGCTGTGGGTTATTCAGTAGGTGGCTCTCTTTGTTCAGTCAGTACGGAACCAATGTCCCAGAATAAACAAAGGTTATTGTACTTTGTACTGGAAGCATTAATGTCACATGAAACCAAGAACAGTTTAGGATTTTCAAAATGGTCTAGGGCGGTTGGATGCCCATTTCCCATTAATAATGAAACAAAACCATAGCCCTTAATCTTCTTCCAAGCTCACCTACTTTTCTTAGTCACTGTGAACAGCACTACCATCCTCTCTGTGACTCAAAACCATAACTGGGATGTCAACTTTGACTGTGCTGCCTCTCTTTAGATCAGTGGTATTCAATTACATTTAGTGGGGGCTGGATAAAGCAATGTCCAAATCTTGACAGGCCAAAGGGCTCTTCAGATGTTTGCTCTTTAGAAAAAGCACATTAATTCTTCACCTAGCTGGCAGTGATTGGCAACCTGTGACAGATTTCTGAATGGCATGCAGACTGCTAGTCCAATCATGGGCACATTATGGGAGGCACTTCAGTTTATTTGCCCTCTGTTTACTGTAATGCCATGTACAGGTGAAGTCTGTTTATCCACGTTTCAATTAACTGAAAATCCTGATTATCTGAGTGAGCAGTGTGTCTTCCCTTCTCATTTGGGTAGTCAGGAATTTTGGCCCTGAGGGTGGACAGAGGGAGGGGGAGTATCTTCAAGAGGCAGGATCCTCCTTAGTACCGTTTGAGTGAAGCATGGCTCCAGCCCATAATACTATGAGTCACTCAGTGTCTTAATAGTCACTTTACTACAACTGAAATCTGGACAAACTGGAGAAAAGGTCTCCAGTCTGAAGTAAATAGGATGAAATTCAATAAGGACAAATGCAAAGGACTCCACTTAGGAAGGAACAATCAGTTGCACACATGCAAAATGGGAAATAACTGCCTAGGAAGGAGTACTGCAGAATGGAATCTGGGGGTCATAGTGGACCACAAGCTAAATATGAGTCAAGAGTGTTGCAAAAAAAGGAAACATCCTTCTGGGATGTATTAGCAGGAGTGTTCTAAGCAAGACATGAGAAGTAATTCTTCTGCTCTACTCCGCTCTGATTAGGCTTCAAGTGGAATATTGTGTCCAGTTCTGGGCACCACATTTCAGGAAAGTTGTGGACAAATTGGAGAGTGTCCAGAGAAGAACAACATTGGTGTGAGAGGAAAACCAGGCTTATGGATTGTCTATTTGGTCTGCAGGCAGAGGAATGTCTCTGGCACACCCTGTTGCTCCCTATTCATATCACAGGCAGCAGCTTACTATGCTGCTGTCTCTCTATGTGTGCACAGCTGGGCCCACCAAAGCAACAAAGTGTGGGACCCTGTCACTGTTAATATTATATTATTATTATTATTTATTATTTTATTATTAATAATAAATTAATTAATGACTTTTGAATTAACAGAGTGTTAATTGAATCTTGAGACATTACATTCTGTTGCCTGAAATTCACACTGCAATTGTTAACTGGAAACAGGTATTTTTCATTTGATATAAAACTTTTGTGTGCTGTTGCGGTTCACTGCTAAACAGAACATAATGACCATGCTGGGTAAGACCAATGGTCCGTCCAGACCAGTATCTTGTCTTTCTGAAGCATCTGGCACTGACCATTGCAGGGAAAATGAACAGAATAGGGCAATTATCAAGTGATCCATCTCCTGTCGTCCAGTCCCAGTATCTGGCAGTCAGAGGTTTAGGGACACCCAGAGCATGGAGTTGCATCCCTGACCATCTTGACTAATAGCCTTTGATGGACCTATCCTTCATGAACTTATCTAATTCTTTTTTGAACACAGTTATATTTTTGGGCTTCACAACATCCCCTGGCAATGAGTGCCACAGGTTGATTGTGTGTTGTGTGAAGTACTTCCTTATGTTTGTTTTAAACCTGCTGCCTGTCAATTTTATTGAGTGACCCCAGTTTTTGTGTTATGTGAAGGAGTAAATAACACTCTCTTCACTTTCTACACACCAGTCATGATTTTTTAGACCTCTATCATATCCCTCCTTAGTCATCTACTTTTTAAGATGAACTGCCCCAGTCATTTTTAATCTCTTCTCATATGAAAGTTGTTCCATACCTCTAATCAGTTTTATCGCCTTTCTCTGTACCTTTTCCAATTTTAATATATCTTTTTTGAGATGACGCAACCAGAACTGTTCTCTGTATTCAAGATGTGGATATACCATGAATCTATGTTGTGACATTATGATTTTTCTGTCTTATTATAAATCCCTTTTCTAATGGTTCCTAACATTCGGTTAGCTTTTTTTTTGGACTGCTGCTGTCCATTGAGTGGATGTTTTCAAAAAACTATCCATGATGACTCCAAGATCTCTTTCTAGAGTGGTAACAGCTCTGTTAGGATTATGTTTTCCAATGTGCTTTACTTTGCACTTATCAACATTGAATTTTATCTGCCCTTTTGTTGCCCAGTCACCCAGTTTTGTGAGATCCCTTTGTAACTCTTTGCCATCAGCTTTTAATTTAACTATGTTGAGTAATTTTGTATCAGCTGCAAACTTTGCCACCTAACTACTGACCCCCTTTTCCAGGTAATTCATGAATATGTTGAACGTCACTGGTCCCAGTGCAGATCCTTAGGGGATTCTGCTATTTACAGAGGGACACCACTATTTACCTCTCTCCTCTGTGAAACTGACCATTTAGTCCTATCCTTTATTTCCTATCTTTTAACTAGTTAGTGATCCATGAGAGAACCTTCCCTCTTATTCCATGACTGCTTCCTTTGCTTAAGAGCCTTTGGTGTGGGGACTTGTCAAAGGCTCTTTGAAATTCCAGTGCACTGAAGCAACCCTAGTCCACATGCTTGTTGACCCTCTCAAAGAATTCTAATATATTGGGGAGGCATGATTTCCCTTTACAAAAGATTTGTCACCTAAAAAGCATGACTCAGGTGCGGGAATCTCCTTCACATCCTCTGCAGTAAAGACTGAAGCAAAGAATTCATTTAGCTTCTCCTCCTTTAGTGCTCCTTTAGCACCTCGATCATCCAGTGGCCCCACTGATTGACAGGCTTCCAGCTTCTGATGTGCTTAAAATTTCTTTTGCTGTTAGTTTTTGTGTCTTTTGTTAGTTGCTCTTCAAACGCTTTTTTGGCCTACCTAATTATATTTTTACACTTGCCAAAGTTTATGCTCCTTTCTATTTCCCTCAGTAAGATTTGATTTCCAATTTTTAAGGAGTCTTTTTGCCTCTGACTGCCTCTTGTATTCTGTTTAGCTATGGTGGCATTTTTTTGAGTCCTTTTACTATTTTTTTTTATTTATTATGCTTGTACGTATTTCAGTCTTGTGACTGTTCCTTTCAGTTTTTATTTATTTCATTCCAGGAACAGCTGCATTTCAGTGACGGATGGAGTGATCCCTTAGTATAGATTGTATAACAGAGTTTCTGTTTCTGTGCTGTCATCGAATCTTGCTGAGACTGCAGACTGGATATATGATAGCAGGTTTAAGTTTAATATGGATAATATTGAAGCACTGTTTATGGCCTATGCACAATAACTGGAAATTCTTAGATATCCCCGGCTCTCTTCAGGATAATCAGTTTTGGCCAGGAAGGCTATTTGTCTGGTTTGAAACTGGACAATCCTGGTTTTTTAAGGTTTGTCCCTGGTATGGTACTGAGACAAAATAAGATGTAGTATTGTCTGGTAGAGGATGGGGGATGCCATTTTGAAGAGGGAGTTGTTTCACCGGCATGACCTCACATGCACTGGGCATGCAACATCATATTGGTGGGGGCAGGGCCATGCAGGCTGGGGCAGGCCCATGCCATTCCTGGAAATACCAGAATGTTTGGTATTCTGGGAATGCATGATTGGTCACCTTAGTTTTGGCTGTGAGATGAACATGGAAATCAAGGTTTCAGTGATGATCAAAAATGTCCTTTCATCTCCAAAATATTTTGAAGCTCTGAATTATTTTTCTTGGGTTGGGGAATCTCACCATAGTGATCAGATTTGGTTACTTCAATGGGTTCTACTAGGAACTCTTTTTGGAAACCACTTATAGACTTCAGTTAGCCCAAAATGCCAAAGCATAACTGCTGAAGGTCTTAATCCATGAGTTTTGGGGATACTTGTGACCTGTGAGCAATTTATTCTTAACAATGACCTGTTTCCCAAACTAAAACATAATCTCATACATAATGGACTATAGGTCATTCATTAAGTTTCCAAACATATTGTCACATATACAAATTCAGCAATTATGTCCCCAATTCATCAAGGTTCTTAGCACGTTCCTCATTTTAAGGCCTAATTTTAATGTGAAATCAATGGGTGGACCTACTCACATTCTGAAGGTTAGGCATATGCTTACATATCTTGTTGAATAGGACTTAGATTACAGCAAACACCCTTCACAGAAAACAAATAGAAAATTATCATATAGCATCATTTCCAACAGGCTAGGATTAACAGTTACAGGTATTAGTCAATGACTGGTGAATGGTCAAT
This sequence comes from Mauremys mutica, assembly GCF_020497125.1. Lineage (NCBI taxonomy): Eukaryota > Metazoa > Chordata > Testudines > Geoemydidae > Mauremys > Mauremys mutica. The sequence goes on from NC_059076.1 coordinate 84,894,042, forward strand.
CAGGAAAGAAGGGATGGCCAGTTAGGACACTACTTGGGAGACCTGGGTTCAATTCTCTGCTGTGCCAAAGACTTTTGCGTGATCTTGTTCAAGTGTCCTACATATGGCAAGTCCCTCTTGAGCCCATCTGCAAGGCCACTTCTTTCTTCTCCTGCAGATCACTCCTGAAGACCTATTTCCCCCATGATGCCTATACAAAATTAACTAACTGATCTTGACTTGGTAGTGGATAACTATAACATACAAGTAAAAATGAATAAATAAGACAAAAAAGAAGCAATAAAATATAATTTGAAGTGGAACTAACATGCTACAGTCATTACCCTGTCCTATCTGCTTGCATATTGTATCCCAGTTTGCATTCTTCCATTCATTCATCTGTTTTTTGTATTCTAGACTGTAAATATTTCACAGCAGAGGAGCAGAGGCTGTGTCTTCCTACACAGTATGTCTGTATAGCCCTCAAACATTCTGGACACTACTGTAAAAGAAATGTTTAAAAAATTATTAATTATCTACCTGAAAGCAGTACATTTTTCTTTTTATGCTCCACGTTTAAGAAATGCTTCTCAGATGATTGTTCATAAATCTGCTTTTTACAACACGCATGATTGACAGCTACACGGATGGGCTGGAAATCTGTCAAAGGTTTTTATCTTTCACTGACTGCTGCAGTTTGTGGGTTGCCAGTTCTTTGCCTTGTTTGCTTTCTGAGAATCTGTACAATGTTTGGATTAGACACTTTATAAATCATGGATCTAAAATGTTGGATGGATCTAAAATGTTGAGTGGCCATGTCTCTGGCCTCACCTAAAATTCATAGACTATCATCCATATTCCTTGAATATTGACTGCATAGGAATTAAAGTGAATTGAGCCGTAATGATCTGCTACAGAGAGAGCTGCATTGCTGTATTGCTTCTGAGATTTTTCTAATATTGAAAAATGCCTGTCGATTACTCATTCATTACCAGGACATTAATAAATAATCTTTCAAGCAATGTCATGGTACTATTTCAGCTGCCATGAAAATAACAAATGATTTCATTAATGTTTCACTGATAGATTATCCTGTATTGTTGTGTGTAAAACACTTGGTACAGGAGACCATTTGCTTAAATAGATTTTAAGAGATTATCCCCTGTTTCCTTGGGTTAGTTCCAGGGAGTTCCTATTATAATTGTAAACACTGTTAAACCCAACACAACTCTTAATCCAATGTTATTATCAGTAGCTCTTTCATTAGTAGAGCATCAAAAGAGTCTATTTTAGGTCAAATCTCATTTTCCATTTATATTAATGATATAAAATAGACAGCTGGTAGCTCCTCTATTCATATTTGTGCTGATGTTACCATTTGGTATTTTGTGAGTATAAAATTATGAATTTTTAGTTATGAATGAACTGCAACAAAATTGTAACATTCAGCAAACTTTCCTTGACTTGTGTTTGTTAGGAAATGATAATTAATGTACCAATTGTTAGCAAACATAATTAAGGAACCAATGATTCAGACAATTTACTGACGATAACAAATTATCAGATAGTAGTAGAGCAAGCTTCATTTCAGAAATGCTTGGGTATGTGTCTCAACAACTTTAGGTTCATGTCTAATGTGCAATCTCTTCACGTAACAAGCCCTTCTTTGTATCTTGAATCTAGCATAGAAATTTTCAATTCAAATGATATTACAGTAATCACATTTCATAGATTATGGAAAATAATTTTATTCATAAATTCGTTGCCAGCAATTTTATCTATTACACTATCATCTACTTATGTTAATTATGAATATTAACACATTCAACTGAACTTGTCTGCATTGAACGCATGATGCCATCTTAAAGTATAACATGTTCCTCAATACAACATTACTTGGCAAGGATTCAAATTGTACTTGCCCTTTCATCTTCACAGTATTGTGAAAGATTTTATGATATTAAATGAAATGAATTGTTGCTAAGGTTACAACTGACTTTGGTAGATAGTCTTGTGAGCTGTTAGCAATTGATAGTTAAATACATTCAGGAAAAGTAAAACGAACAACATTTTACTCCTTATTTACAAAAAATAATTCTTGACTCTTTTACTTCTACAAGTGACTAGCTATTTGGCTATGATATGACTCCCGATTACAGTAGTATCTGAGTGCCTCACAAACTTATAATGTATTTATCTTCACAACACCAGACTGGAGACTGAGGCACAGGAAGACTAAGTTGTGCTTGGCAACCATTTTGGATGAATAGGGTTTTTTTTGCCAAAAAATGCAATTTTAGTCAACCCAAAACTATTTGCGAATTTGACATGAATTTGTGGACTATTTTAAGACAATCCCTCCCACCCCCTGGGATTTAGGTGCCATTTACAAAATGGCCAGAGGAAGAGCTTTAGGAAAAGATGGATCCACCTGCACACATTTCCACACCCTCTTAGCTCCACAGGCCAGTATTATTAATATAGGAATGATTTCCTTGTTCATAATGTAGTTCTTTTGCTTTCTGCCTCTGTGTTGGAAAGAGGTGAAGCAACCAGGTTATTCAGGATTCTGTTTCTTGGATAACTGTGAAGGTGGATTCTCTTATTCCAGTTCTGTGCTATGTCTCTTTAAGGTTTTGGGAGGTTTTGATGAATGCAAAGACCTATGAAATAAGAGACTTTGGAGGAAAGGAAGTGATCCTGGGAGTAAGTAGGTTTTGGGAGAAAGTCTTTAAGGGCCTGGGACTAGGAGCCTTGCAGAGTAGGTGGAATCATTTTTCTTTCTCACCCAATCAGTTTGGAATGGGCTGGGAGAAGAGGTCTAGCATATAAGATGCCTCCTCAGTAATAGCAGAGAGATAGCAGAGAGATAGCAACAGTGTAAGGTAGATGCTTGCTGAGTTCTCCCAGTCCAGGGAGAAAAGGGACTAAGGTGAAAAGGAGCTAGCTGGAGAAGAAGATGGTTGAAAGCACAGTCGAACAAGGGGGAACTGTGGGTGTCCTGTGCCAAGAAGGGAGATGCTGAACAGGAAATCTACCAAGTCACAAGAAGGAGGGATGGGAAGACCTCTGAACATGAGTGGAGAATCTATGGGTCTGAGAGGCCAGAACTGAAATTCCATAATTCTGAGAAGATTTCTGAAGCTAAAGGGGAACACTCTTGCAGGGAAGCTGTATAAACAAAATAAATTAGATCCAAGGAAAAGGGGAATATTGTTTAAAGACTCTGGAGGTGAATGAGTTATTTCCAAACCCCAACAGAAGAAATTCTGGGAAATGTGTCTGAAGGGCCTTGCTATTCCACAAAGGGGGATCAAAGATAGCACCCTACCACAGTTGCCTTCTATTTTTTATTCTTTTTTAGGCACTGGAACTTTGCTTTTCTGTATTCATTAGCCCGTTGAAGTTTTTTAAAAAATTTTTTAGCAGTCATAACTATTAACCTTGTTGAATGAGTAATTATTATTATTATTATTTTTTTTTTTTACATTTTGGAATTTACATCTTGAATAGTGTTGGCGAAATGTTTTCTGTTAGAACAGTTTGTGATGGAGTGCTGGGCCACAACAGCTGTACCAACATTTTGATCATGAGATCTCCAATTAAATCATCCTGGTGTAAATTTGAGGGGCAAAGCTGTGCCTAATTGATAAATTGGGAAAAGCCTAAAAGGCAGATTAGCCCAGAAAGTATAAAGGGATAGGAAGGAAGTGCTCAGAGATGGTGTGCATGAGGTAGACTTTTGAGAGTCAGGAGAGTCAGGAGAGATCTCTTGGGAGGAGATACACTCCTTAGCTCACTCAGCCAAGGCTGGTAGAGACAAAAGGTTTGTAAATACTGAGCTGCAAGAGTTTGTAATCATGATGGGGTGAGCACTGTAAATAACTACACAATGTGTTTGACCAGCAGAAGGTCTGCAAGTGGCCTGTGACTAGAAAAGAGACAGGAGTGGGACAATGCCCTGTCACACAAGATAATTTGTTGGAAACGAAACTTTTCACAGGAAAGGGCTGGTTTCAACAAATTGCCCATTTCAAAAAATCTTTTGAAGAAAGAATTTTAAAATCTTTGAAACATCCCATTTTGACATTTTCTAAACAAAGTTCTGGATTTTTTTGGCCTGATTAACTTTTTGCTTCAATTTTTTTTTAATTTACTAATTTAAATGTAAGTTACTTAAAAAAAAATAAAAAATGAAATATTTCATTTTGACCTTGTCTCAAAATTATGAAAACAAAATATTTGGATTGACCTGGACCACTTTTTCCTCCCCAGACTTTCAGTTCGCAAAATACTTCAACCTTTTTGTCCTGATTTGAGATGAACAACATTTTTTGAAATCTCAACATTTTCCTAGGACAGGGAAACTGTTTTCCACCCAACACTACTCTTGAATAGATTTTAGGATCTCTATGAACAGACTTCAGCAAATAGGCTCTTAGGTTCACTATACATTTCTCCTGATTCTGTCAATGAATTTTGACTTCAATAGGACTTCAGCAGGGACTTGTCTATAGTATGAGGTCTATAGCATCACAGGTACTGCAGCTAGCCTGCTATAATCCCATACTGGAAGTGCAACCTACAGCAATGGAAGGGGTTTTTCCATCCCTATAGGAACCCCTCCCTGTGGAGTGGTAGTAGGTTTAGAGAAGCATTCTTCCATCAACCTAATCATGTCAACCACAGGGGTTAGGTTGGCAAAGCTACAGCGCTCAGAAGTGTTAATTTTTCTCACCCCTGAGCAAAGTTGCTATGTTTATCTAAACTTTTAATGTAGACCAGGCCTAATCTACTTGTATAAATAACTGACCACCAGTAGGAGCAAGGAAGAATTAAGAGAGAAACTGTCACTTGGAGAACATAAGAACAGCCATACTGGGTCAGACCAAAGTTCCATCCAGACCACTATCCTGTCTTCTGACAGTGGCCAATGCCAGGTGCCCCAGAGGAAATGAACAGAACTGGTAATCATCAAGTGCTCCATTCCTTGTCACCCATTCCCAGCTTCTGGCAAACAGAGGCTAGGGACACCATCCCTGCCCATCCTGGCTAATAACCACTGATGGACCTATCCTTCATGAATGTATCTAGTTCTTTTCTAGTCTTGGTCTTCACAACATTCTCTGGCAAGGGTGACTGTCTTATTATCTATCCCTTTCTTAATTATTTCCAAATTCTGTTTGCTTTTTTGACTGGCACTGCACACTGAGTGGGTATTTTCACAGAACTATCCACAATGACTCCAAGATCTCTTTCTTGAGTGGTAACAGCTAATTTAGATCCCATCATTTTATATGTATAGTTGGGATTATGTTTTCCAATGTGCACTACTTTGCATTTATCAATATATACATTTCATCTGCCATTTTGTTGCCCAGTGACCCAGTTTTGTTGAGATCCTTTTGTAACTCTTCTCAGTCTGCTTGGGACTTAATTATCTTGTGTAATTGTATATCATCTGCAAATTTTGCCACTTCACTATTTATCCCTTTTTCCAGATCATTTATGAATATGTTGAATAGGACCGGTACCAGTACAGACCCCTGGGGGACATCACTATTTACCTCTCTCCATTCTGAAAACTGGCCATTTACTCCTACCCTTTGTTTCCTATCTTTTAAGCAGTTACCAAACCATGAGAGGACCTTCCTTCTTATCCCATGACAGCTTACTTTGCTTAAGAACCTTTGGTGAGGGACCTTGTCAAAGGCTTTCTGAAAATCTAAGTACACTATGTCCACTGGATCCCCCTTGTCCACATGCTTGTTGACCCCCTCAAAGACTTCTAGTAGATTGGTGAGGCATAATTTCCCTTTATAAAAAAACATGTTGACTCTTCCCCAACAAATTATGTTCATCTATGTGTCTGTCAATTTTGTTCTTTATTATAGTTTTTACCAGTTGGCTCGGTACTGAAGTCAGGCTTACTGGCCTTTACTTGCTGGGATCATCTCTGGAGCCCTTTTTAAAAATTGGCATCACATTAGCTACAGTTAGCAGTTCTGTTAATTTCACATTTGAGTTCCTTGAAAACTTTTGGGTAAATACCATCTGGTCCTGGTGACTTACTACTGTTTACCAATTTATTCCAAAACCTCCTCAAAATGATACCTCAAGCTGAGACAGTTCCTCAGATTTGTCACCTAAAAAAAATGGCTAAGGTTTGGGAATCTCCCTCATATCCTCAGCCATGAAGACCAATGCAAAGCATTCATTTAGTTTCTCCACAATGACCTTATCATCCTTGAGTGCTCCTTTAGCATTTTGATCGTCCAGTGGCCCCACTGGTTGTTTAGCAGGCTTCCTGCTTCTGATGTACTTAAACAATTTTACGCAATTACTTTTTGAGTCTTTCGCTAGCTGTTCTTCAAATTCTTTTTTGGCCTTCCTAATTATATTTTTACACTTCATTAGCCAGAATTTATGCTCCTTTTTATTTTCCTCACTAGGATTTAACTTCCACTTTTTAAAGGATGCGTTTTTGCCTCTGACTGCTTCTTTTACTTTGTTGTTTAGCCACCGTTGCACTTTTTTGGTTCTCTTACTATGTTTTTTTTTAATTTGGGGTATACATTTAAGTTGAGCCTCTATTATGGTGTCTTTAAAAAGTTTCCATGCAGCTTTCAGGGATTTCACTTTTGGTGCTGTACCTTTTAATTTGTGTTTAAATTTTCTCATTTTTGTGTTGTCCCCCTTTCTGAAATTAAATGCTACAGTGTTGGGCCACTGTGGTGTTTTCCCCTCTACAGGGATGTTAAATTTAATTATATTATGGTCATTATTACCAAGTGGTCCAGTTGTATTCACCTCTTGGACCAGATTCTGTGCTCCAAGAAGCAGTCATTTAAGGTGTCAAGAAACTTCATCTCTGCATCCCGTTCTGAAGTGACATATACCCAGTTAATACGGGGATAGTTGAAATCTCCCATTATTATTGAGTTTTTTATTTTTATACCCTCTCTAATCTCCCTGAGCATTTCAGAGTCACTATCACTAACCCGGTCAGGTGGTCGGTAATACATCCCTGCTGCTATATTCTTATTATTAGAGCGTGGAATTATTATCCATAGAGATTCTATGGTACAGTTTGGTTCATTTAAGATTTTTACTCTGAGTCATCATGCTTCTTAGGGCTATGTTTGGGTTACTGCAGCTTATGGGTAAATCCTTCCACCCTTTACTAAATTCTGAATATAGCCCTCTGGGAGGAAAAATCTCATCTTTCTTTCCTGTGAGTGTGCACTTCTGCTGCCTCAGTATTGGGTGGAGCCCTAGGATTTGGGGAAGCCCTGTAGGGAATACACCAGTCCTTGGGCTCTCTCTTTATGCTTTTGTCCAATGGAAGTTTTGGGGAAGACAGAAGCTAAAGCATATGCCACTAGAATGATTTTCTGGTCCTTCGCCTTTCCCAAACAGGGAGCACTAGAAGATTTTCCAGTTATTAGAGTGGAGTAGTAGAGGTGAAATGGCTTTGCTGTCATTTCATGCCTTGAGAGTGAAATAGATTCTTCACCCTGTGTAATATTTCCCAATGCCAGCCAAAGTGCTCAGGCTGGATAATGAGGAGAGGTTTTGGCCTAAGGACCTTACCATAAGGGAAAGTGAGTACTGGCACTATAGCCCATTTTCTATTTTTGAGCTTTCTTGAAGAACAGTAGTCCCATGTGAATGGCCTTTCTGTGTGTCTCTATGAATAGCAACCTGTCACATAGATGAGTGGACAGGAGAGAAGTCTTAAAATATGATAAGATGACAAGCGACTGAGTGGAAAAAATGCAAGTTTACTGTGCTCTAGGTCACCAGAATGAGTAACTTATGCAGAAGCATTTAATTTTCTGCTGATATTGTTTATACAGGTTTACATTACATGTAGGCTTGCAGAATTTCACACATGCACAGAATACTAGTGTAGTGACAATTAGGTGTACTCCCAAGTGTATTTTTCCAGAGATTAACAGCCTTTCAACAGTTTTATTGCCTGTAATGGGAGCTTCAGATAAAGTATCATGTGAAGGACCCTATTGTTTAGTAGCGTTATGTATCTAATTATATTTGTGTTTATCGCACAAACTGAGTAAAAGTTATATTGCTCCTTCTTAGTGGTAGTATAAAATGGTTTACTGTGTTTTCTGTCCCTCATAGTCTCACATGTCTATACTGTTTACTTGTTATATATATTTTTCTTCTGAGACTTGTAATCACAAGGCAGAAAGTACTGGTATAGGTAATTCCATTAGCTTTCTCAGCTGCTGAAATAACATCCCTGCCTAACTAATTCTGCTTTTCTATTCTATACCAGACCTGAAAAAAGTGCTCTTTATAAAGACCCACATTGTTAATTTCATCTGCCTTTCATTTTTCATCCAATGCTCAGAACTCTTTTCCTGCCAGTTGTAAAAGCACTTTGGGACAAATTCTCCTTTGGTGTAACTTGGTGCAGCTCCACTGACTTCAATGGAATTGCTACAAGTTCTGCCAGCAGAAAATTTACCCCTTTGCTACCCTCCTTTCTTTTCTCTGCCTCTCTTAATTTTTCCCCTTTGCCTTTTGATGTATTAATTCCCCTACAATCATTCATTGGAGCATTCATTGGAAGCAAAGCTGTGTTTAACTGAACGTTTGCTAGATGGGCAAAAAGGGCACATCAGAAATTGTACTTTATTACAGTGCATGATTTCACCACTCTGCTTACAAATGTATCCTGTCAGCAAATCCGGAAATTTTGCTGTCAATGTCATCGCCCAAATCCTTAGTATCGTTTTATAATTAATTAATAAAAGTTGGATGGTATTGACATATTGGAAAAGAAAATGAATTAGTCAAAACAGCATTAACAAGTGTTTTGTTCTCATTATATATGGCAAATTCCTGCCCTTAACTGAAGAAGTGTCCCTGGGATGGGCAGAGGGGCGGGGTCGGGGGAAGCCATCCTGTGGGTGCTGGGTGGGATGGCTAGTATGGCCCACTGTAATATACTGCTGGGAGTGAGTTAGGACACCTCTAGATGCACTAGTCAGCTGGGCAGTGGGGCTGGGCTGGACTTGCCACCTACAATCCAGACTATGCTACTTGGAGATGTACATAATCCATGCACCACATTGCTAGAAGTTTCTTGAGTTCACTGGAGAGATCTTGATATTTGTTTGCTGGTGAGAATAGGCTCTCTGAGCTAGATTCACAAGGAAGACATGGGCATTGCAATACTCAGTGTTGTGGAATTTACAACCCCAAGTTAGGTTCCCAGGCTCCCTCAATGCATGGGGAGAGTTAGGCACCTAAAATGAGAGTCACCTCTGCCTCTGAATATTCTAATCACTAGGCTTTGGGATATTTATCTAGGAAATGGCAGATTCAGTTTCAAGCCCCTGCTCCATGTTAGGGGCATGGGGAATTTAAACCCAGGTCTCCCACATTCTGGGTGAGTGCTTAAATTGGGCTATTGAGTGTGGGGGCTTTAGGAGGCTCCAGCTCTGGCTGCTTCTCCTCCTTCACTGCAACATTAGGTGAGCTCTGAGCATGGTTCAGACCCTGCAGGCAATGCAGGTGGGGAAATACCTTGTGTGTGAATCCCACCAGGATTTAGGCATGAGCTATGCATGGAACTCCTTGGTGGCATCAGGATTTTGGCAGCTTTGTGAATGCCCACTGGCTGATATTTAGGTGCATAAAGGCCTTTACTGCTGGAAACATAAGTACCTGGGGAGTTAGGTAGCATCTGAGCAGTGGTTTTATGAATGCCAGTGGTGATTAAATGTTGGACTTAGGCACATAAAGGCACCTTACTCCCCGTTGTGAATCTAGCCCTTATGTTCTCTTCCCTCACTTAGGACACGAGCACAAGAAAGAACAGAATTTTGCCCAATTTTTCAATAGTGCATTTGCTTAGAATTGATGAACAACTATAGAAGTTTTGGTTTATGTATTTTTCTGGTCACTAGATGGAGGTAAACAACCACACAAAGGAAATGTTTCTCTGAGTCACGTACCATAAAATGAAAGATCATCTCAGGATAACATGGACAGCAGAGAGTGTGTTTAATCATTTGAAATATTAATCTGTTACCTGGTTATTCAAGGATATGATGGCACCTGACCTGCTGCCTACAGTAATGATACCTCCTGGTACCTGTCTTTGGATTGGGGGCAATTTAAATAATTCAAATATATAAATATCTTACTAACCTGAATGGGGATAAAAATAAAATGCTATGATGCTAATTAATATTAAGAGCTCTTTTGTTTACCAATAATCCCACTCTTCATTCAGGAAGACAAGACAATTATTTAGATTGGGTCTGAGATAAATTGCCTGATTTTTGACCAAATTAAAAAGAGGGGGAAAATTGTTTTATTTAAACCAAGCTATAATTTACAGACTAGAAAAAAGTATACAGTAAGATATACACGTATTTGACACTGACAGTTATTTGAAACAAAATTACATATTTTACATAGAGGCTATATCACTTATGTACAGTACTAAGCATACATTTGTCTAATATTGCCTAAAGAATAAGAAATATAAACAGCCTCTTTAGTCTTTGCCTTCTGGTTTTGTCTAGTTATATATAAGCAAGGCATGGAGACCTGTTCAGTAATATACAAAATCTTAACCATTCAAATTGCACCCTCTCTTATTGCTTAACTTCTGTGACTGCTGATAAATTACTAACTGTCAGATGACTGTAAATGTCTTCTCTTGTTAATGCTGCCCCATTTCACTCCCAGTCCCCAACAATAACAATGCATCCTGAAGGTTTGGACTTCTTTTTCATTGCAAAAAGTACACACTGCTGTGATGAAGCAATTATTTTATTACACATCAGATAGGAGAGTCAAAGGGTGACACACCCTGAGGTTCTTGTGAGATAGCACAAGCTTTACTCTTCAAATCCCTTTCATCTAAAAGACATGGAAGACCATCTGTATTCAGCTAAAATGGCTAACTACTGAATGCCCTGAAACTTCAGATGTGGAAGGTTTTTTTTTTGACAATGTATATCTATTCCTATATTATATAATAGTGACTTTATTATACAAAAAAGAAATGGGTTTCTAGTGGGCTAATTAGTGGGTGAAAGAATGGTAGAATGTACACTAGGGATAACTCTGCTTCATGAGCAATGCTTCATCTTGTAATTGAGCTGATGCAGTGGGATATTCATTTTTGATTACTTCCCTTCACTGCCAATCCACACTCAGGCAATTAGGTGTTTGGGTTTTTTAAAGTTTTGTTGCAAAGCATTGTGGTTTTCTTGTAGAATAGAAGCAAAATGAGCTTAGTTACAATGGAACTTCACTTACAGGGAAGTGAAGTGAAAGTCTCAAGTATCTTGAATGTATTTCATTTCCCTTATAGTGACTTTTCATTTTGCTAGAGTCAGGTTACACTGTGCTAATACCTGCTGAATATAGCAGTTATCACTTACCAGATAGGTGGTGAAAGGTGCATTCCAAGAGATTATCATATACACTTCTGAGCAGAAAGGGAGGAGAAGTTGGTGAGGGGCAAGGAGTACTCCCTGGTTACTGGTCTTGCTGAAGTTCCCCCAGGGGAGTGAAGAGGAGCCAGTCTTGCTGTAAATTGCTCTCAGTGGAGGATTAAAACATGGTAAAACTCCTAGAGGTGTCCCTCCTACCACAGCTCCCAATTCCCCTGCAACTGCAGGGAGTGACGAGAAGCAGATTTTATGGCAAATCGTCAAAGTTGCAGATTTAATAGCCCTGTCCCTACTCCCATGTGGCCAAGTCCCAACCTCTCATACATTGGTGTGCAGGGCACCCCTACGGAACAGAGTTCTGTGGGGTCCCCAAATCCTGCCCCCAGAGTTTTTCAGAATACTTAGCATTTTTTTAGCACTTCATATGTTCAAAACGTAGCTCCAGTTGACTTTGGTTGTAGTTGTGAATCCTCAGCACTTATGCAAATCTAGCTCCAGCTGCATCAAATTGGACACCAGTCAAAAATTTGGTTGAAGTTACTCAGCATCACACAGGCAATCTTAATTCTGGTATTTCTTAACTTTTCAGTGCTTGAATTTGAAACCTTAGTGTTCTTTTCTGTTAGTTTGTATGTGTGTAATTTCTTAATATTTTTAAAAAACAAAGAGCAGAAATTCCATCATGTGGCATCATATTGACACCCACATGGGCCAACAAAAGGATTGAGACCTGTAGACCAATAGCGTAGACTTACCCCGTGAGCTAATGAATTAACTGGTAGTGGTTGTAACCTATCCTCTGTCTGGACCTAGAGGGGTGTTGATCCTTGATCCATGACCAGATCTTGGCAGCTCTGTAGTTTTGGGTAACATCTAATTCATTTGCTCAGCATGTTTAATGGAAGCTATGAAAGTTGTAACAAGAAGAGAACAAATTAGGCTTCCTATTATTAAAGGCAGTGGAGGGCAACCTTGCGGCTGTGCAAATGTAAACAAACTGTCTAGCAGCCCCCAGCAGATTACCCTAAGGGGCCGCAGGTTTCCCACCACTGATATAAAGCCTTGTGGGAATAGTTATGCTTAAGTCTGGGATTTAGCTGAATAATGTAGGTCTAAGGAGATAAGCCCATGTCAGATATTTTGTGCTTTCATTCTGAGAGACAAACAAGTAACTACAAATGGGTTTAAAAATCTTATTAAAGTGAATGTTTGAAATGAAATATATACAAGTTGAGAGGGAAGGTACTGTACATCTGGGGTCAGGCTTGGGTTATGGGGGGTTACAGATATCGTATGAAAAGATACATATGTATCGCATAACCGGCATAGACCCAGATTGGGGTGCAAGGGTTTTTAAAGTGCCAGTGGATAAGTGGGCTCGGGTACACCACAGTACACCACAGAATTCCACAAGAAGGGAGTTTTGGAGGACCTAAGCAATTAGGCTGCTATAGAGTATCTAAGTATTTAGACCATATTTACATATAGGAATTAAGAGATAAGTGATGCAAATAATGAACATTAATGCTTAATTCTGGACACCCCAAAAGGCACATATGGATAGGGGTAGGAATTGACCTTACTATTGTCAGCGTAAAGGGTCAAATAAGACGTATATTCATGCTAAAATACCACATCCAGTTCCCATTTCACCATGTTCATTGGCTCCCCAAGATGGTGTAAACTGAATCAGGATCTCCCTTCTAATGGGCTTCACTTACTTTACCTTCTATCTTTGTTTCCACTGGTCTCCATATGTTTAAGTATGCACATTGTAAGAGTCTAAGTATGAATACAGGAAACCACTTTACTTTTTATCTTATTGTTATATTTATGTATATTGATCCTTTCCTATTATTTCAATTCAAGCTTCAGTGTGTGTTTCACCAAATTCCATCTTTTCAATTAACTCTAAGTAGCCGCCTAGGAAAAGAACATGTTATCTGTGACAAACACATCATGTATCCTAGTAAATAATCATATAGGACGTTCTCAACTTTACCACATTTGTGTTATGATGAATGGCACTTACGCTGTTAAAAATTTGACACCCTGTTTCAACTTTCCGATGTCGTGTTTCGAGTTTATGATGCTCAAGCTGACACAAGGCCGTGCCAGTGAACAAGTTCGTATGTGCGCATCAACATTCTGTACCACCCATCGCCCTGACTCAAGATGCTCAGTAGCTGTTCCAATGCCATTTTTACATGTGCTTCCAAATCTTTGTGCTTCCAAACTTTTAAAAAAAGATTTAGTGTTTATTTGCCCATAATAATGGCAGAAAAGCATAAATCTGGTGCAAGTGATGTTTCTTCTTCTAAGAAATGTAGAACAATTATTATTGAAACAAAAATGGAAATAATTAAGAGGTCCGAAAAAGGTTAGACGCCAACTGAAATTGGTAAAGCTCTGGATATTCCTCGAATGACTATTGTGACCCTCCTGAAAGACAAGGTACGAATTTAGGAACATGTTAAAGGCTCGGCTCCTATGCAGTCAACTGTGATAACCAAGCAGTGTGTTAGAGTTATTGCCCAGGTTGAGAAACTGTTAATTGTTTGGCTGGAGGATCAAAATTAATGCCGTGGCTCCTGTGACTTTAGGCATAATTCAGGAAAAGGCTAAGAGTCTTTATGATGATCTAAAAAAACAACAGGGGGAGAGTTCTGATGCACAGCCTTTTAATGCAAGTAGGGAGTGGATTATACATTTTAAAGCCAGGGCCAATTTGCATAACATCAAGGTCTCAGGTGAAGCTGCCAGTGGTGATGAGGAGGCAGCTCGTGGTTTTCCTGAGACAGTGGGTGAAATCATTGAAGAGGGTGTATTGTGCTCGGCAAGTTTTTAATGTTGATGGAACTGGGCTCTTTTGGAAAATGCTGTCGAGAATCTACATTGCCGAACAGGAGAAATCCATGCCAGGCTACAAAGCTGCTAAAGATAGGATCACTCTTTTGCTCGGTGCAAATGCTGCAGGTGACTTTAAGCTTAAACCTTTGCTTGTATACCATTCCAAAAACCCCAGGGCTTTCAAGGGATATTCCAAAGCATTTCTCCCAGTGATATAGAAATCCAGTCCTAAGGCATGGATCAACAGGAACATTTTTGAAGATTGGTTTAATCATCATTTTGTGCCAAGTGTCAAGGATTATTGCAGCAAAAACAATCTTGCATTTAAAGCATTGTTAATCCTTGACAATGCTCCTGGTCATCCAACCATCCTTGATGACATGCATCCTGACATCAAAGTGGTGTTTCTGCCTCCTAACACCACCTCATTGTTGCAACCCATGGACCAGGGGGTAATTGCATCACTTAAGGCCTACTATTTTAGGAGAACATTTACCCATCAGGACAACTGAGAAGGAAGGTGGACCAACTCTGAAGGAAATCTGGAAGGGCTTCAACATTTACCATGCAGTTAAGAACATTGGTGAGGCATGGAATGAAGTCAAACAATAAAATTTGAATGGTGTTTGGAAAAACAATTGTGTCTTGATTTTGTGTTTGACTTCCAAGCTTTACAGACTCTGTTGGGGAGGTGACCAAAACTGTTGCTGAAATGGGCAAAGAACTCAACTTAGATATTGCATTAGAGGATGTTGATGAGTTGCTGGCATCATATTCTGAAGAATTAACCAATGAGGACCTCATTGATTTGGAACAGCAAAAAGTGGCAGAGGAAGAAGATGCCCACTGTTGAAGAGACTCTTTATTGTAAAGTCTTGACAACAAAAGTGTTGGCTGAGACATTTCAATATTTGGAAGCTGCCATATCCCTGTTCGAGGAACATGACCCCAACATTGAACGCAGTGCATCTGTGAATAGGGACATATCTACATGTACAGCTGCTACAGAGATATTTACAAGGAAAAGAGGAGAACATCTGTCCAAACCTCCTTGGAAACTTTCTTTAAGTCCTTCCAAATCACCTCAAAAACCCTGGAAAACTCCAGGCAATTAGACCCACCATGAGCTCAGAAGAAGGTGTCCCATCTCCTTCTTCATTCCTTCAGTAGGTTTCTTAATCTACAAATCAAATGACAAGATCAGCAACGCCCAGGAACCAGTTGTGTTGTAAATCAGAGGACTGCCTGTATTTGTGGAATAATTTTCGGGCTACAATAGGTGGACTAACATATACTTTGCCAATGGGTTTCACAGCTATTTGCTGACAATAGAGGAACATAGGGTCTCAGGAATCCTGGATTCAATTCCAGGTTCTGGAGGGAAGTGTATCTAGTGGTTATAAACCCTTTGGCCCTGTCCCTCTCCTGCTCCTGCCCATTTCTCCCCATCTTTGTGATTTGAGTTAGGCTCAGGCTGTTTCCTCCCCCTTCTTAATGCTACCTGTGTTTTAGGAAGAGAGGGCATTGAGATCACAGGAGGGACAGTCTCTCTGCTCTCAGTTTCAGTACCTGGTGCTATAGCATACCCTGAGAACTGGTGTGTGAGAAGGGGGCTAATGTAGGTAAAGTCTTGCTAAGTTTCTGCGACCCTGGGCTGGAGCATACTCAAATGCTTTGTGGGGATTGTACATAGGAGTTGTGAGAGGATTGAGCATGCTCGGTGCACATGGAAACTTTGGAGAGGTTAGCTGCCAAGCTCTGCATCACTTTATATATTGCTGCGTCTTTATAACATGTATTTATAATGACAGTCTCTTAACTCTATCAAGCTTGCAAAACATTGCTAAAATAATAATGTAAAGGTCCAGCTGGCTTTTGCAAGCCAGCCTAGGACTGTTGATTATAACTTTGGTGTGGCAGTAAACACATAATTTTTTAAAATGACAACAGTGTTTTTTAAAGAATTTTATTTTGTCCTGAAAACAAGCGGGAGAATAGGACACTGCCAATAAGATCTTATTGTTGGGAAAAAATTAGCACTACAAATTAACAGCAGCCATAATGATAATAAATCTATTGAAATGTAAATGAGCTCATTATTGATTTCCATCAGCTTCTGATTCAAGTTTTGAATCACAAAAAGTGGTTCATGTATTCGAGCACAGGAAGAATGGAGTCCGTAATTATTTTCATTAATCTAGTCTCCCTCTGCAGAGCTAGCTGGGTGCCTGACTGGCAGGCACTCTAAGAGAAAAATACCTGCAGTGCACATGTTAAAAATGTATTAATACTTAGCAGTGAGGGGAACTCTGGATTGCTGCCCTCTGTGTGGAATTCCAACTGAGCTACTTACAAACGAAGAACTCAGTGATGAGCAAAAATGAGAATCTCTGAAAGAGTTGAGGCTCTAAATTTGAGGCAAGCAAATTTATTCTTGTTAGCTCTGAAGCTGCAAGATTCTGAGACAGATTTAGGGGCAGAGCCTTTGGGGGGTGGGGAGGATCAAGGAATGAAACCCTTGGAGTTTAGGGCCAGATCCTTAGCTGGTGTGAATCATTTCAGCTCTGCTGAGGCCAGTGAAGTTGTGCTGAGCTACAACAAGTAAAAATTTACAATAGGGTAGATTTAAAATGATTTACAACTTTTAGCCTTGTTATGGTTTTGTAGCCTCTTTTCATTTCTGGCTTGACTGTTTCTGATCCATATGCATCTTAGCAGTCCACCATAGAGAGGCTAACACATGCTTCTGGCAGTCCACTATAGAGAGGTCACAAGAAGTAGGGCTGGGATTACCTGCAATCTCGGTGAAAAGATATCTAGGGAGCAAAGGGTTGGAGGTGGGGTGGAGAAGCCAGCTGTGACAGATATGGCCATGATCTGCAATATCCTGGAAAACCTTTCTGAATTAAGTTTTTAAGTATTTTAGGAGTTCAAAATACAAGTGTTTATGTATTATTGTGGGATTGTATATAACGCCTTTAAAGGGGAGGCAGGACTAATGTAAACCCTGGGAAGTGTTATGAGCTTCAAAGGACCCTTTTGAAACAATGGGCCAGACAAAACAGAATTTTTAGTGGACTGAGTTTTCTAGGAGATATTTGGGAGGTAGGGGAATGTAAATTACCAATCTGCAGACCCATCCTTTTGAAGCTGTGCCCTAAGGAAAAATATGATTGTCTGTTGATCACCTGTTACATGAGGACAAAATCAGAGGCCCAAACTGGATAAAAGTGACTGTCTGATTAATGGGTGTGCTTGTTCTGAGCTAACAGCTGTTATGAACTTGTAACCACAAGAAAACCCTGGTGGGGGGGAACGGGGTATTGAAGGACTTTTCATTGGCCAGAGCCCTTGGAGTTGGTATAGTCTTTGATAAGCTTATTAGCATGTGTGTAGGTTCTTTTATTATTTTTAATGTTTTCTCTGAAATGTTTTTACCCTAAGAATAAATGTACTTGATTAGAAGGAGCTATGTGGCAACTTAACTGTGGGTAAGTATACTGTTCATAGCCTTTGAAACATAAGTAAATAGCAGATACAGGCCAGTTTAGGTGGTCAGCCTTGCTGGGGAATAATGCAGTATAGGCAGGCAACTGTGCAGCCTGGAAAAACCCCTGTCAGGAGGGTGAGAGATGCAAGTCTCTGGCCCAGTGAGGTGATGGCTGGGGAGCTGCAAGACTGAGTGTGTGTCCATGTTGGACCATGTAGGGGGAATACAAGCATAATTGTTCTGGACTGTGACACCAGCATCTACTGTTAGTCAAACCCCTAACCAGTCAGGGCTCTGGGTTCAGGGCTGACTTTCACAGCACTGCTGCTGTTATGCATAGTGATGTACATAGCTTGTAGTGTTTCATCCATCAGTGTTTCTCTTTCCAGTTTATCCCATATTCCTGGTAGTACAGTACATGATGCTTCTATCTTAGCATATATTGTTACAGCTTGTTTGAGATCACATGGTTGTACATCGTTAAGAGAAATGTGCTCTTAACAATGTGTCTGCAATTACTGGGTAATGTCCTGGTGGCAATTCTCTGGTCATATCTTACTTTTCTAGTTCTATCCTTGGTGGTGCATTTACAGAGCTTTTCTTGTGTACTGCAATAATGGTTTATTGGACGTTTTCAGTTTTGGAAGTATGACCATAGTGAAACTTTGTACTATTGCGTGCAAGACAGTTTTAGCTACATTTTGTCTGCCACTTCTGGGCTCTGCAGCTTTCACCAGATGTGGCACCATAAGTTAGGCAGCCATGCAGTGCCACATCTATGCAGCTTACAGCCCTTCTTTTTGATGCATCTGTAGAGACATAGGTATTTTTCAGTTGGTCAAAGAAATGCAGCTCTTCTGTTGATATCAGTACATGCTTTGATTTATTTCTCTTTTTCTTGCTGTGGCAACCATGTCTTTGTGAAGGAGTTTTTAGGTGAGATGTTTGAGCTGCAGATTTGGGACTTACATCATTCAGTGTGCTTTGTAGTGGCTGCATTACTTTTCATCTTTGGGTCTCTGTATGTTCAGTATTGCTTGAAAGTTGAAAACATCAATTTCACTTGTAAATAGATGACTTCAGCTGTTTGAAACTGATAGTTGGCCTTGTTCAGTAGGGTTGTTACTTGCAATTTTTAGCACTTTCAGCAACCAGAAGGTTACTGGTATTCAGTAGCACTGCTCCCCCAGACTATTATGTCACCAGACCACACTTTCATTCCTGCTAGACTAGCACCTGAAAAATTGTGTGACAAAATATTTCTGGTGCTGAACGTACTCTGAAAGGCAATGTCAAGAAGCAGTATGTACCGCATAGTATGTTGAAAGTTCAAATCTTGGGGCATTCTGTGTCTACAGAGAATCTGCTCATACCCAGCTGATCCATTTAAGTTGCTGAATAATTTTGCGTCAGACTCCTCAGCAAATATTTTGTTCCTTTGGGACAAGTGGAAAACATTCCTTGTAATATTCTTATTCAGTTCCTTGGGATCAATGCCAGGTCTGAGTTCAGCTCCTTTTTTCTCTGAAATTGTTAAGAAGGGAGACTAATTTCTTGGCTTTCCTTTTCCGTGAATGATTAAGTCTCCTGTCATGTTTTGCTACTATTTTTTTAGTCTTAAGGCTTGTGGAACACTTAAAATGGCATTTATAATAGGCTCTGCGTTCTCCCAGAACCATATCTTTGTCCCTTTTGTATTAGCAATTTTATAGATGCAATTAATACTCATTTGGGCTCAAGTTTGTTATCAGTCAAAAAACTGACATTTATGTTTCATGAAAAACTTTGACACTTTCATATTTACTTGAAATTTATTTACATAAAAAATCCTAAATCTGATTTTAGTTTTTGTTCCCCCCAGTTTGGGGGTTTATTTTTTCTTACCTCTCAGCCTTTTTCCTCCTTGCCCCCATCCCATGTTTTTTTCTTTTCCCCCTTGTTTCATTTGCCTACTGAAAAAGGGTGAGGAAGGAGAAAACGACACCCCTACCTTGATATAACATGACCCGATATAACACGAATTCATATATAATGCGGTAAAGCAGTGCTCCGCACGGGGGGGGAGGCACTCCGGTTGATCAAAGCAAGTTCGATATAATGCGGTTTCATCTATAACGCGGTAAGATTTTTTGGCTCCCGAGAACAGCGTTATATCGAGGTAGGGGTGTAATACATTAATTTTCAGTTCCAAAAACCAGAAAGTATTTTTCCATCAAAAAATTGGAAAATTTTGAACAACAAGTTTTTTGGGAAAAAATCTGAGTTTCTTAAAAGACTATGTTTCATTGAAAAAATTTAATTCAAAACAATTTTCCAAATCAGCTCTAGTTACTATTCCCCCTCTCCATGGCCTACACCCTCTTGCGTAGACCAAATGTCTCATATGCTTTAGCCCAAGATTAGTCTCCTTCCTACCACGACCACTAAACTCTTTTATTACCATTTTTTCCTTTGTACCTCAGTGCCCATTCACATTTGCCCATGATTGGAATTTTTTCCTCACAATAGGATTTCAATCTCACCTTTGATTTTTCAAGCTCAATACTTTCTTTGAATGTTTCTGTTGTGACATTAACTTGTATTCCTTTGTCTGTTTTCTATGTCAGCTATAGACCATTGTGCATATTTTTATTGAGCATTCTTTTGAGTTACCAGCTTCTTTAGTGTTTATAGAAACATCTCTTTACATAAGAAACATTCTGCTTTTAACCTATGCATTTTCCTACATTGTGTGCATATTTTTTGCAAAGTGGCTTATTATAGTTTCTATATATTTTCCCAACTTAACATACTCTGTACACAGTCCAGCTGCTACATTGATGGTCTTGTTTCTTATTCAGTATGTGTTTTTACTTTGCTTTATTTTCCATAAACTTAAAAAACAAATAAACAAACAAAAAACCCAAACAACTGGTTGACCTACAATGTTTACAATCATGCTCTGGGCTCCCTAGGTTTTTCATTTGCATTTCTGGTATCAGATTTAAGTTTCTAAGTAACATTTCACTTTTTAGTGATGCATCCCAAAAGCTATTTGTCTTCTAAACAGGGGTTTTATTAATTCAAATTTACAAGACTTTTTAGGGAGATAGTGTGGCCTAGTAGACAGGAAACTAAACTGGGATTCAGGAGACTGGGTTCAATTTTGGGCTCTGCTGCTGACCTACTGGATGACTGTCCCAGTTCCCTTCTTTCCTGTGCCTCACTGTTCCCATTTGTAAAAGGAGAAAAATGAAACTTGCCTCCTTTATAGAGGACTTTGAGATATACAGATGAAAAGTGCTATATATGACAATGCCCTTCATTTTCAATTTTTATTTTGTTAAAACTTTCCTAGGAATGTATCAGTGTATATAACAAATATTAAAAATTTGGTGCAAATTGGTGCAAATTGTGAACTCCAGAGTTTTCTGGGTAAATATCAGGGTTAATATTGGGGGACAGGAGGACAGAAAAAAAAACAAAAAACGAAGAGTAAGCGTATTGAAAGAAAAAGCAGTTTAATACTGTGGTTTATTTTACTGTAGTTTATTTTACTGTGCATTGACAATATTATATGTCTGTACGTGTGTGTGCGTGTATCTTTCATGATATTGCCTGAGTTTAACAAACAGCTTTGCATTTACACTTAGATTAATTCAATAATGTAAACACATCTACCTAATGTAGTGGATTTTTTCATACAATCAGTATTTTCATGCTCTTGTGAAATTTGGGTGAAAGGCAATAAAAATGAATAAATAGCTTTTGTAAAACTGAGGAATTTTTCAGTAAAAACCATTGAAAAGTGAATACAAGGGGCCTATGAGCTAGATACTATTATTAAAATTTTAACTCATAAGCAGTCATGAGAGAAGAGGGAAAGTCCTCTCATGGATCAGTTACTGGTTAAAAGATAGGAATCAAAGGGTAGGAAGAAATGGTTACTTTTCATAGTGGAGAGAAGTAAAAAGGGTAGACAGTGAGGTAGCAAAGTTTGCAGACAATACAAAAGTATTCATGGTAGTTGTAGCCCTGAGGATTAGTCTGTTGGTCTGTATAAAATGTCTTTTTGATAAAGTTAAGTATTTGATGTAATAAGCTTATAAATTTATAATGCAATAGCTGAAATGCAAGATACCTACAGGTCAAACATCCTGTATGATGCTAAGGCAACTTTTGGGACCCTTACTCAGAAAAGTGATGATAAGACAAAATACCTACACAGATGTCTAGAGACCTTTAACTGAACCAATAACAGTAAAGGGTGGAAAAAGGGATTTTTGCCCACAAATCTAACAAGTACACCACAAATGCGTACACGCCTGTCATTCATACGCACAGACATCTTAGCCTATAAGACAAGTGTACCCTAACATTTCCGTGGGGGAAAGATTAAATTTGGGCATAAGAGGAAGGATTTCCGATTAATGCTCTATAAAAAGGTAAAACAAATCACCATTAGGGAGGCGATACACCCATCTATTTGTTCCTGTCTACTCTTCATCGCCTCCACCCTCATCTACGTATCGATGCTACTCATCTACGATGGCTATTAACTATTAATAGGCCGTAGTATTATTTCTTTTCAAAACAGTAAGTGAAAAGGGATTTAATCTCCCTCATATTTCATTTTAGTTAAAGCATTTAGTATATATAGAGTTAAAAATCAGAACGCAAACCATTTTGAAATAACTTCCTGTCAGAGGTGTAAAAAAACGCCCAAGGTGCGCTGCTGCACCAGAGTGAGTATTCAAGTTTGCATAAATCATAAATCTATATCTTAAAGAACTGTGATATTTTGTAACTTTGTAATCTTAAACTATTTTAACATTTGTTTATTGTTTCATTGATTTTAATAAAAGGTCTTTATGACTATATCGGTCTCAGTGTAAGCTCCTGTCATATACCCCAAAGTTCCTTTTATAAACTCTGTGAAGCCTGAATCAGGACGAACTTTATCTTCTGATCAAACATATTGGCGAGCCAAATCCATACTAATTAATATCCAATAATTATTATTAATAGTACTAATTAACTAAAAATTAATTAATCAAATAAAATAAAAATAAGTGGATAAATTATACCAACCCTACTAACCCACCCCAAATCAGGCTACATAGTTAAGTCCAAAGCTGACTGCAATGATTTATAAAGGGATCTCACAAAACTGGGTGACTGGGCAACAAAATGGCAGATGAAATTGTGTAATACACAAAGTAATACACACTGGAAAATGTAACCCCAACTATACATACAAAATGATGGGGTCTAAATTAACTGTTATCACTCAGGAAAGAGATCTAGGAGTCATTGTGGATAGTTCTCTGAAAACATTTGCTCATGTGCAGTGGCAGACAAAAAGGCTGACAGAATGTTAGGAAGCATTAGGAAAAGGATAGATAATAAGACAGTAAATATCATAATGCCACTACATAAATCTATGATAGACTCATACCTTGACTACTGAGTGCTGTTCTAGAGGCCCCATCTCAAAAAAGCTACATTATAATTAGAAAAGATACAGAGAAGGGCAACAAAAACAATTAGGGGTATGGAACAGCTTCCATATGAGGAGAGATTAAAAAGACTACGAGGAGTACTTGTGGCACCTTAGAGATGATGAGGGCAATGTAATCAGGGTGGTCCATTTCAAACAGTTGACAAGAAGGTATGTCAACTGTTTGAAATGGGCCACCCTGATTACATTGCCCTCATTACCACTAAAAAGTGATTTTTTTCTTCCCTTGGTATTCTACTGTTGAGAATAGCCCACTTCCACTTTAATTGAATTGTCTCGTTAGTACTGACCCCCTACTTGGTAAGACAACTCACATCTTTTCATGTGCTGTGTATATATACCTGTCTACTGTATTTTTCCACTCCATGCATCTGATGAAGTGGGTTTTAGCCCACAAAAGCTTATGCCCAAATAAATTTGTTAGTCTCTAAGGTGCCACAAGTACTACTCGTTGTTTTTGCTGACATGGACTAACACGGCTACCACTCTGAAATCATTAAAAAGACTGGGATTGTTCAGTTTGGAAAAGACAGCTAAGAGGGGATCTGACAAGAGGTCTATAAAATCATGAATGCTGTGGAGTAAAGTGAATAAGGAAGTGTTATTTACCCCTTCACATAACACAAGAACAAGGGGGCACTCAATTAAATTAATAGGCAGCAAGTTTAAAACAAACAAAAGGAAGTATTTCTTCACACAACACAGTCAACCTGTGGAACTCTTTGTCAGATGATGTTGTGAAGGCCAAAAGTATAACTGGGTTAAAAAAAGAATTAGATAAGTTAATGGAGGATAGGTGTATCAATGGCTATTAGCCAAGGTGCTCAGGGATGCAACCCCATGCTCTGGGTGTCTCTAAACCTCTGACTGCCAGAAGCTGGGATGGATGACAGGGGATGAATCATGCAATAATTGCCCTGTTCATTTCCTCTGAAGCAGCATCTGCCAGTGGCCACTTGTGGAAGACAGGATACTGGGCTTGATGAGTCACTGATATGACTCCATATGGCCATTTTATGTTCTTAAATCTGTGACAAACTCCTCCATAGTTTTCAGATAAGGACCCCGGAAGAAATAGAAACAATGTCTTCAATAGGTAACATTTTATTCTAAGGGCACAATGTTCACAAGAACCTTTTCATTGCCTCTTCAAAGCTCAATATGAAATGCATTGTACATATCTAACAACTGAGCAGTAGTTCCCCTCAGAAACAGTGCAATTTTGTTATTCTTCAATTTTACAAGCCTCTATGTGCAGCCATTTTTATTTTTCCTTTCTTCTTGTTCTAGTGAGTGTTGCCTTCATCAAAGTGAAGTCTGGTTACTCTTGTACTCCATTTGCCAGCACTGTGCACCTAGATGTAAGGCTTGGATGTCATCCACATAGAAATTATGTCCAAGATTGAATGGAAAGGAAAGACTGAGAAACAAGATGGACCAGTTGTCATTTTTGCATCAAATGGAACTTGATTGTCTGCAGTTTGATTTGCAAATATTCTGCATTACAACAGTTGAGCCTGGAGTGCATGTATCATCATGATGAACTGGGTAAGGGAAGAGAATGGAGTCTTGTGGAACTATACAGGTGAGAGTTCTGGCTTATGATGTGTAGTTGATTTGAATGAACAGTAACCTCTGAGCACATTACCAGTATGCCCTTCATGGTGCTTTACAAACATGTAACATGGCAAGGTCCATGCCTCAATCAAAATAAGACAGATAATCTAATGAGGAATACCAATAAACAATGAAGGGGAAGAGAGGAAAGCAAAATAAAGGAAACTAGGAGAAGGGGATGACTGCCTTCAGGAGAGCAATATTTACAAAGCTTTTATCGTTTACCTCAGGTCTCCACCATATCATCTTTGGCATCCAATTATCAAAGCATCCTCTGCTTCCACTGAGAAATGTCTGATTTCATATTTATCAGTTTGTGGAGGAGAAAGCAGAACACTCATTTGTAAGTATTATTTCTGCCTCTTATTTATAAATTTTTGAAGTACATACAGTATGCAAAATATTTCTAAATGGAAAGGAAAATGAAATATCCGTACAGTATGTATATTTCAATCGAAACATTTGAACCCTCCATCCACTGAAGTACATAGTTCATAAATACATTTTCAGAATATATTATCAGGGTTTGAAGGTGAGTCTGTTTTTTTTAATAAAGTAATTAATACTCAATGTCCCAGGGAGCATTATTCAATTTATCAGGATTAATAATTCTACTTATGAGCCATTCTATACTTCTCAGCTATTCATATTACACGAAACCCAGTAAAATAAAAGAGAGGAAAGAACCACTAGTTCAGTAAATGACATTTTAATTAATAAACTGACATCTCAGCACAACCACAAGCAAGATCAATATCATAGTCAATACTCTCTTTCAAAACCAATGTAGCATTGTTAAAAGAAAAGAGGACTTATTTTATCCCTTACTAAATCCCCCTTAACTTTGCAGCGGACACATCTGGTCCAGTTCATTTTAAGTTGTTTCTCACAGACACACATATTTTCTTCTGTGCTGAATTGTTCGGGGGTGTGTGTGGGGGAATAAATCCTTTAAACCTGGAAATAATCTCTTATTCCAACCGCATGCACAGTCTGGTCAATGTCAATTCTTGAAAGAAAAACAATGACTAATGAGTGCCTGTAAGAGGGCAACGGGTCTATAACATGGAGCTTTGCTCAGCCTTCCTCTTCCAGTCCAGGTGTTCCCATTGGGCTAATTAAGAAGCAAGGAAGCACCTGTAGAGTATAAGAAACTTGCACTGGATGAGGTATAACACATGTTATGATAGGCACGGATCTTGAAAGGTATGTTGTGGGATCGTCATAACAGTGGAAATATGTCTTCAGGTTTTGCATCTGTTGTGGCATAGTCTTGTGATTCTTTAAGCTGGTGTGTCCTTGTCTGGGTGGAGCTTGCATCTGATGATGAGCTTAGCAAAGTGAGGGGGTTGTTTGAAGGCCAGAAGAGAGGTGTTGGAAAGATCTTTCATACTTGTAGACCCTACAATGATAATCAATACCCCCTCCCCAACACACTGTTCAAGATCTATAGGCCCTATGCTTGCCTGTCACATGTGGTGTACCTCATCCTCTGCACTAAATGCCCCAATAACAACTGTGTTGGTGAAACAAGACAATCATTACTCTCCCGAATAAACTCTTAACAGAAAAATAAGAATACAAAAGCACCATAACACCTTTGGGTGAACACTTTTCACAAAATGATCACTCCGTATCTGATCTCTGTCCTTGTCCTAGAGGAAACCCTGCACAACACCTTCTAAAGATGAGCCTGGGAGCTTCCATTTACAATTTTTCTAGACACCAAAAATCAGGGAGTCAATAAAGGCACTGGATTTATGGTTCATTATAACAAGCATGTCTACACTGCAAAATTAAATTGACTTAAATTAATTACTGCAGTAGCTATATGTCAACTTCAAGTGGTGTTTTATATCCACACTTTGCTCCTTCTGTCAGTGATGCATATCCTCACCAGGAGCGCTTTCACCGACTTAACTGTGTGGGGCATTGTGGGACACTGACAGCTGGACCCCCACCCCACCCTAAGGATGATAGCCCTAGATTGGGGGTTGGGGCTCTATGAACACACAAAGAACAAGAACAGTGACCACAAACAGTTAAAAGTAAAAGATCTTGTTTGTATTATAAGTTACACTCATAGACACACATATAAAACCTGTGAAAGTCCATGCACTGTCCAATGCTATACCCATACTCACTCACCCAAAGGCCTCATAGAGTTGGGTGAAGCTCTTAACAGGTGGTCATTGACAGAAGAGTGATTCATGCTGGGGTCTTCCTTTAATGAGTCTTTCCACTTTTGCCCAACCTGGGAACCACTTTTATCCTATTATTATACCATGCCTTATATATATTCATGAGGGTTTCAACTCTCCTTTCCTTATCTGTATTTCCACAACCCATGAATGCTGGTGTGCCTCATTTTTCACAGGTTGTTCTCTTAGTTCCCCTTATTCTCATTAGCATCTACACATACCATATGTCCATGGTAACCTCCGGTCAGACCAGAACTTTCTGTGATGTTACAATCAGGTATTTTGCAGTCTATTTTTCCATAACATCACCTATTAGTGCATTCTTTCCTGTAATCTTGTAACCTTACTGGCATAGGGTTATTCCTGGGTCACCCACTCATGTCAAACATTCTAAAGCCTATGGCCTAGTACAGGGGTGGGCAAGCTTTTTGGGGCGAGGGCCACATCTGGGTGAGGAAATTGTATGCAGGGCCGGGGCAGGGCGGGTGGAGTGCGGGATGTGGAGGAAGGGGCTCAGGACAAGGGATTGGGGCAGAGAAGGGGTGCAGAGTGTAAGAGGGGGCTCAGGGAAGGGGGTTGGGGTACAGGAGGGGTACGGAGTGCAGGATGGGGCTCAGGGCAGGGAGTTGGGGTGCACGGGGTGCAGGGTGCAGCAGGGAGCTCAGGGCAGGTGGTTGGAATGCACAGGAGTGCAGAAAGGGGCTCAGGGCAGGGAGTTGGGTGCAGGAGGGGTGCGAGGTACAGGCAGAGGGCTTAGGGCAGGAAGTTGGGGGGCGGGGGGCAGGAGGAGTTTGAGCTCCAGCCCGGTGCCGCTTACCTAAAGTGGCTCCGGGGTGGCAGTGGCGCACACCAGGGCCAGGGCAGGCTCCCTGCATGCCTGCCCTGTCCCCACGCCACTCCAGGAAGTGCTGCGGCTCCTGGGTGGGGGGGGGGCAGAGGGCTCTGCGTGCGCACATGGAGCCCTTTGCCTCCCGGCCCGGGGGCTGCTTCTGAGAGCAGCACCAGGCCCGCAGCACCACCAGGGGTAATCCCGCGGGCCGGATCCAAAGCCCTGAAGGGCCGGATCCGGCCCACGGGCCATAGTTTGCCCATCCCTGGCCTAGTATGACTAAGCTAAAATCTTACAGGCCTCAGCCTGTAGGGCTTGCATTACAGCCATGCATTACTATATAGCTAATATACACTCATCACTCCTAAATACTTGTCTGTCTTACACATCTATAATTCTACAATTTAAATCTATATAGCATATACTGATTACATATGAAATAACATATGAGTTGACCATAACACTAGATAAAACATGGATAAATGAATGATAAAATGAACTAATTGGCTACAAGCCTCATTAACTTTTGAATTACACTCTGTCTGAGATATGCTCAACTTTTGTGACTGCTATGAAAGAAGTCCTGGGATTCTGCCTTCCCTGTAGGCAGTGGACTACATGGACAACCATGTTTGGACAATGCGTGGAAGGTGTGGATATCTTCTCCATAAATGGATCAAAGAATTACCTAATTGTGACTGTGGTGAGGTACATACCATGCAACACAATTGCCCCCTTCACCCTAATGGTGGTCGCAAAAGGGGTATCTACCTAGCTACCCCAGAAGTATTAGACAGGCTTACAAGTCTCAGGATTCAGTTCTAATCCCATTGCGTTGATTTTCAAATGTCATATGAAAGAAGAAGACTGCTAGAAGTTCAGCTGTACTGTGGACAGTCAAGGAGAAAGGGAGCTTGCTTCTAGAGATTTTTTAGATTTTTTTTAATACTTCCTCAATGTAATACACAGGTGATGTTTGACTGTTTTGCCTACATATTATATATACACATTCTGCATACTTTGAAAAGCTCCATATTTGAATACCATTCAGGGACAGAACATTAAAAATGCTAAAAATATGTTTAACTGTGACCCAATTTCACTATAGAGAATCAATTTCTTGGTTAAGTAATGTTTGCTAGCATGACCAACAAAATTCATTAAGAGAAAAAGATTAAATTTTCTTATCTAAGCAAAGCTGTGTTAAGATTTCTTTGAATTAAAAATAAATGTTACTGTACTTTAAAATATCTTATTAAAAACAGAATGAAAGAAATGTTTTCAGTCTATATTTTATGACAGACCTTAATTAAAGAAAATTAACTATGCTCTGAGGTGTACCCTTTATCCAACCATGTTTACATGTGGAAATCAGATATCTACACTTCAGGCTGAGAAGCAGACCTTCATAAGCCTTACATAAGTCTTTGCCCCTTCTAGTAAGTCTCTGGTGAGAATCTACGAACAATTAGGATGCTCCATGATTTGTGTTTAAGTAATGATGCGCATTTCTCTTTCCTTGAGTCTGTTTTTTGCAAAGCTATTTTTTACAAAATGTATATTTGTACTAATAACTTTGAATAGGTAAATCTTTTCAATGGCAAGTCAATTGTAATGCCATTAGTAACTGTAGCAGAGAATGCTGTCCTTTTTAAGAGCAGACACAGCTAACCTACCTATTACTGGGTCTCAGCCTTTTAAAGGAGAGCATGCTGGGAGATGTAGTCCCCAAGATGGGTTGTTGGGTGATATAGTCCCAGAGTGGTTATGGGATCAAGAGAAGGGGCATGTGGCAACCAGGACTATATAAGAAGCTGACTCAGGCTTAGTTAGGGTGAGTGAAGGAAATGTGGAGGAAGGCTGTCCAAAATCTATACATTTGCAGGTTGCAGGGGGTGAAATGTGGAGAAGGACTCTCTACCAAGCGAGTTAGGGAATCTCTGAGCTCAGAAAGGGGAGGCAGGCTACAGAAAAGGACTGTAAGGAGAAAGGATGTAGATGGACCCTCGGGAGGTGAACCTGGGAAGCCAAAGAAGGTGTTGTAGGTAGTGGGCCTGGGAGATAGAAACACTTAAAGTCAGAAAGCAGACAGGCCAGAGTGTAGGGGATCCCCATACAGGAGTGGTTCCCAAACTGGGGTTTGCTAACCCCATGGGGGTTCACAAAATATTACAGGGGGTTCTCGGGAAAAAATTCTCTAATGGCGGTCAGAGCTGTCCCTAGGGATCCTGGGCGGCATGGGGCCAGCAGCCCGGAGCCCCTAGACTTCCAAGAGCTAAGCAGATCAAAGCAAACATAGCTATCACAATGAGGAGATTTAAACTTCAAGACTCCTTGTAAGAAATGGAAAGGGAGGTGGATTTTTTTTGCTGCATTTAAAATTAAATAGGCAGTTAGTATTGTTTTTAAAATTATTATGAACAATTTTAAGCTTTGTTGTAGGCATTGTTTGCCTGGACTGCTCAAGACCTGAATGCTTGTGTAGGAGGAACTCTTTGAGTTGTTTTCTTAAATGCTTTCATGCTGTTTCACATCTGATACTCCTTGATGAAACATAGGAGCCTTGTCTTATAACAGGCTTATTCAAAGTGATACAAGCTACGAAAGTGAGATCTTGGAAGAGTGTTGCCGTTTTCATAATGTTATAAAAATAAAGTAATGGTAACTAATAATAACAAATAGTGTGTAATAAGCATGTCATAAAAACAAATTTTATATTTCTAAGATCACTGCTTTTATAGTTTATACTCAGGTAAAGGAGAAAATCCCTGGAAATATTCATTTTTAGCAGGGGGTTCACGAGACTTGACATTTTAGTGAAAGGGGTTCACAGGTTGTTAAAGTTTGGGAACCACTGCTGTAGAGCAAGAGATGATTTCCTGCAGAGCCTGTACTGTACCTCCCTCCCCCATATCAGTGCCCAGCATCTGCTTCCCAGAGGGGCCTCAGCTGTCAGGGTGGCCCCACTACCCAATTCTCCCTGGGTGCCTCCAGCACTCCCCTGCCTACTCCTGGCTGCAGTGTCCCCAGCAACCTATGTGCTGCCAAGTAGCCCCCAGCCTAGACTTGACACTGACACCTGTTGGCTTGGAGGACATTCTGCAGTCAAAGAGCTGTATGGCCAGGGATCAGGAAAAGTACCAGAAAATGGCATTCTAGCTCCTTTAAAAAAACCCACAATAATGCCAGAAGGGCATTCTGAAGCGTTCTGGCATGACTCAAGCGCTGATTGATCCTGGTCATTCCCACTCTTTCTAGAATCATTCTCACCCTTTCTATGGCCCAACAGAAATTCAGTTATTTTATACAAAGTGGAACAGCTTAAACAGGAGAGACAGAGAAATTTGCACCAGACTAACCATAGCACTCTCTGGAAGGGGGGGACTTGAACCTGGTTTTCCACATCCCATGTGAGCGAGCTAACCACTGGTTAAAAGTTATATGGGGGGACACCAACTCTTGATAGTCTAGGAATGATGCCTAAACCCTTTTTTGAATCTATCCTGAAAAATTGAAATGTTTCATTTTTGACAATAGTGAGGTGGTTTGTTTTGACAGTTCTGAATTGTTTTCATTTCAACCAAAACAATTCACCAAAATTGAGACCAATTAATGAAACATTTTGATTGAACAGACCAGGCATTTTTCTTGCAACATTTTTTTTTATCCAAAACTGTCACATGTCTGTACTCAGGGGGCAAAATCCCAACTGGAGGGTTAGTTGCACACTCCACCTGCCACTATTTTCCCCTCCTTTTTTTCCTGACTTTCCCTCCCTCCCTTCTACAGCCCCTTTCTCTTCCATTTTTTTTTAGCTAACAGATTCCTAACAAAGTGCCACACAAATAATTTAAATAACATACCCTCCTTCCCCCTACACACAAACAACCCTCTGTCCCCAAAACCACAGAACTGTTATGAACTTTTCAAGCAATTACTTTACTTATATGTTGTATCCCTGTTCCCCTAAGCTTTGTCTGTCTTCTCTCTTTAGACTGTAAGCTTTTTACAACAGGGACTGTCCCTTATGTCATGTTCAAACAGTGTTTAGTAGAATGGGGTCCCATTCTTGGTAGGCCCATAAGCTCTATCACATAATCAAATATCTAATAATAGAAGTGAGCAGTCTCTACACTCCCCTGGGCACAGGAGCTGTAATTGTTCCTGACCAAAGGTAGCTGGGGGAGAGGAGGGATATGGGGAGAGAGAGCCCCTTGCATTCTTGTCCCTGCACAAACTTGTGTAAGAACCAGGCACAATCTAACTCATAATTTTTCTTCCCTGCTGTACTGTGGTTAATTAGAATATATGCTCTCAATTTGACATATGCTTGTACAACTTAATGCAAATTCACCCAGCTTCAGTCATTAATTTGTCCAGATAATACCTCTGAAATGTCAGTGGACTTCTATGAGGTTTATGGAATTATTAATATAGCAGCACATGTGCTCCAGAGTGAATATTATCTATGTATATATCTATCTATCTAAACTAATTGTCTAATGTGGGTCATTAGCAGAGGCAATCTCAATTCTGTTATTTCCTAACTTGTAAATGTTTGATTTTGTAACCTTAACATTTTTAATACTTTTCTGAATGTTAAGGTAATGTTAAGGTTGCATGGTTAAGTACTCAACAGGAAATGATAGATTTAGGATGGCATATGAACCATAATTCAGTCATCTTATAACATCATTTGCATTAGGAGTCAGTCTTTTATTACTCTATATACTATTTCTCCAGTAACAGCATGAGCAATGCAGTGCACTAGCATTTTTAATGCTGCTCAAATTGCTAACAATTTGTTTGTTCTCAATTTGCTGCACATATAACAAATGATTTTCAGAATGTGGAAGTGAAACACAAAATAGAAATTGAGATCCTGACCTTTTGCTTGTTTGTCCAATAAGAAAAAGATGGTCTAAGTGTAGATTAAAATGCACCATATGACAACACATTCTGCTGCATCTCATTTTTTGGATATTTCCCCGCTCCATTATTTATGTCGTTGTGCATGTCTCATGTGTATAAACAATGTAAGTTATGCTATCTATTACAAGTGTAAAATCTCTATTATTTCCATCAAATGTTCTGTGAAAGTTATGCCTTAGTGCTTAGTTGATGAGAGAATCAAAAATATAGAGAAATCTTTCCTGCCTAGTCACTCCTTGCAGAAATATAAATATATATTCCTAGAAATGAATTCGATTTTAGATTTATACTCTCACCAGAGACATACTATAATTTTTATTTTAAAGGCTTAAGGATTTTGTGGTAAAGTAGGGTAAAAATACTATGAATATTTTTTTTCAGATTTAACCTAGAGAGGGAAGAGAGATGTAAATGCTTTGTGTGATATTACACTGGTGTTAAAGTCATATATAGTATTACTCCCTCACTATGTGTTTGTTCTACACACTGTCCACTGAGAGGAGGATAGCGCACCATGGGTATGTCTACACTGCAATTAAATACCCATGGCGGGCCCATGTCAGCAGGCTCAGGATCGTGGGGTTTGTGCTAAGGTGCGGTTTAATTGAGGTGTAGACATTGGGCTTGGGCTGCTACCTGGGTTCTAGGACCCTACGAGGTAGAAACATGAGCTGTCAGTGAGATGCTGAAGCCGAAAGGACTAATACAATCACTGGATACAGAAACAGGGAAATCTCAAGTAGGAGTAGAGAGGTTATTTTACTTCTGGCAATGGTGTGACCACTGCTCATAGGTGCTGGAACTAGGAGTGTGGCGGGTGCTGTAGCACCCCCCGGCTTGAAGTGGTTTTCATTATATACAGGGTTTACAGTTTGGTTCAATGACTCTCAGCACCCCCACTATACAACTTGTTCCAGCACCGATACTGCTGCTGGAACACTCTGTCCAGTTCTGGTGTCTACAATGTAAAAAGGAAAGGCATGTTGAAAAACTGGAGAGGGTTCAAAGAAGACCTACAAGAATGAACCTGTCTCACAGTGATAGACTCAAGGAGCTCCATCTATTTAGCTTAACAAAAAGAAGGTTAAGAGATGACTTGATCTCAGTCTGTAAGTACCTACAGGGGGAACAAATATTTGATAATGGGCTCTTCAATTTAGCAGAGAAAGGTGTAACATGATCCAGTGGCTGGAAGTTGAAGCTAGGCAAATTCAGACTGGAAATAAGGTGTAACAGTGAAGGTAATTAACCATTGGAATAATTTATCAAGGGTCTTGGATTCTCCATTACTGATCATTTTTAAAATCAAGACTGGATGTTTTTCTAAAATATATGGTCTAGGAATTATTTTGGGGAAGTTCTATGGCCCTGTGTTATATACAGGGACAATGGTCCCTTCGGGCTTTGGAATCTGAGTTTTAACTTCTAAACTGGACATTGGGTGTGGTGTAGTTTACACTCTTATCCCAGGTGATTCAGCAGCTAGTTTTGCAATGGCCGGCATCCTAAAACATTTAATGGAAGGTGAGATTTAATTGAAATTTGCAAATTGGGAGAAAAAACCTTGTTTTGAAAATTTAAAGCCTGCTAACCATGCAATTATGTATAGTGTATATACAGTATGGTAAAAGCCAGTTTTATGAAATTCTTTGTAAGTTTGTATTATTTGCAAAATCAGTATTGGGGGATATCACATATCCATCATGATGAACAAAAATGAGAATATATAGTGTAGTAAGAATACCTGACAGAGGCTCTAACAAGAGGAACAATTCCTACTGTGTTTACTTCCCTGCTCACTCTCCAATCAGGGATTTGTCTCTAAAGTAACAGAAAATAAAATACCTGTTTTTTTACCTGTGGTTTTTGGACTGCTAGAGTGTACTTACATCACATTTTCAAGCTTTTCTCTACACTAACAAGGAATATAAACTTTTTTTCTTAATGAAAGCTGAGATTCTTATGGATTCACAAGCCTCTAGGAGCTGGGGTTTTAAGATCAAATATTCTGAGACTTGTGATAAAACTGCAAGAGTTGGCAACACTGAATTGTATCAATACTTCAGCCATCACTAAATTCATTGTCAAAACTTACTTCAGTAGAATGACTCATGCAGTTAAAGGCACATATGTCTCTAAGATTATGGACTGATTTGTCACTGGGCATTCCAGTAGGGTATCTTCATGGAAGAGACACTCTGCCCTTCATCTCCAGTCTCCTATACAATATCATCTTAGGCTCCACTGAAGAAACTGAGAAGGCACATGTCCTGGATAATCACTTTCCCCTCAATTATCTCACAGATCTAAAAATGGTTTTACCATGGTTGATTGCAGGAATTACTTGTTTTACTTGCATCTTTATCAGTCATCAAGTAAAAAAGAAAATTATGAATAATGATTTGTCTAAAATTCAACTTGTTTGTATCTGCTTACAAGTTAATAATATAAGTATCTCTTCACAAATTAATCTTATTATTCAAAAGAAATTATTTATCTGGGTTGTCTTGATTTCCACAGTACTAGTTCAAGATACATAAGGAGAAATTAACTTGGCATTTTTAATATATGAAAGGATAGTAAAGTTAATAGATCAACATTTTTAGAAAACTTTTCTTTATAAAAGACAAGGTTGTGGAGAAATCCTGTACAATGGCAAATTCTATATTTCTTCTTAATTAATCCATGGGGAATATATTAGTACATCATTGGAATATATTAGTACAGTGTTTTGACCACCTAATATTCACTTGATTTTTATACTGCAAAAAGAAAAAAAAATAACTTCAAGGTCAGCAGAAAAGAAAATGAGGTTAGAAAAATGTCTGGATATGTGATAAAAATATTAGCCAGGCTCCTGGTTAGGCAAAGGCTACTTCATAAGTATTCATTTAAAAGGAAATACTCATTTTCAAAGGGAATAAACATTTTTTTAAAACATTAACAAAAATATCTGCATTGTACAAGTGTGAACTGAAATTTACACAAGTGAATTGCACCATGTCTGTAAAATGTAATTTACCCTATCTTGCCTCATTAGCATCTTGGGGCCCTTATTCAGCAAAGTACTTTTACCATATATTATGTACCATTGAATTCAATCCTGATTTTAGTGGAGGATTTGAATTCAGTGAGACTTAAGACCCTGTCTAAATGTTTTACTGAATTTGACAGTAGTCCCTTTTCCTATGGCTAGTCCCCTTGTTTTTTTAAAGTTAAGCACATACATAAATTCTTGGAGGGTCAGGGACTTGAACTGTAAGCTCTTCAGGGCAAGGAACGTCTCTTACTATACGGATATGCAGTACCTACCACAATGGAGGGCTTAATCTTGACTGAGGCCTCGAGATGTTACTGTAATAAATATTATTAATAATAATAAAGAAGAACCAGACTAAATAATGCAAAGGCAATTTTGAGATAAAATGTGAAACTTACATTTTTTGAATGAACACATTTTGGTGTGAATAACTGATTACAAAAATAAAGGTTAGGATTTAATGACATTTGTAACTGGAATTAGTTGCTATGCATTATCAGTCCTGTCTTCAATGCATGATTTATTTATTGGTTCTTCCAGGGCCCTGAACTTGAGGGAGAGAGGAAAGGAAGTGTTCCACAGCTTCTCTGGTTGTGGGAGTAGCAAAAAGCTGCACAGCTACTTGCTCTGAGTAGGGAAATGGCCTGGTGCATTATAACAGTGTTGTGTTAAAGTGCACTCCTCAAGGCACCTCTTTTACTGAGTATTAATTAAATTCCTTGGAAAATTACCAACTTCACTAGTGCTAGTGATCAGCAAATCTTGAATCACAAACAAACAATCAGAGGAAATTGATATGATCCAAATTTTAAAATGTATGTTTATTGGGATTTCATGTTTTAAACTAATGTTCCTAATTTTAAAACCTACTGTGGAAGACTGAAAACTCCTAACAGTTAATGATACACCTCTGCTTCTGGGAAGGGGAAAAGAATTCCATTACTGTGGGCCCTGGGCCCAAAAGGCACTGCCTCCTGTCTTTTCCTCATTGCATTTCAAGAAAATGGGTCTCACCCTGCTGATCCAGCTGGCATAATGGGAGAGATGTAGGATAACACGTGGTCTTTTTATATCGCTTAAAGCCCCTGTTGTTTTGGAATCAGCTGGCATGGATCTAGTGTTTGTGTGGAGTACTGCTGGTTGTAGTGGGATTCCTATGGAATACAGGAGGTCTGTGTTAGTGTATCCCAAGGTAGGATCCAAGCCTAAAATAAGTGTGACGTGGTATATCTGGCATCTGGGTATATTTGGCACCCTATAGAAGGCCTGTGGTCCTCCTACCCCCACCCAGGAAGCAGCAAAGTGACAGGAAAGGAGCCATGAAGGTGGGTCCTCCAGGCCTGCCTAGAGAGGCCTCACAGAAAGCCAATCAGAGCCCAGCAGGCAAAGATAAAAGGAGCTGCAGGGGCTTAGCAGGATGATTCTTAGCTGTGATCAGAGGGGGTAAGGAAGGGAGTTTCTATCCGATCAAAGGCACTTGTGGGATAACCAGAGTTTGTTTCTGGCTGAGTTTGCAGGGAGAGAGAGGACCTAAGAACCTTAAACCTGAGATAAGGGTGAAGTGAAAAGGGGCCAGGTAGGCAGAGGTCCATGGAAGAAGTAGCAATGAACTGAAATCAAGTAGTGCATAGCTGCAATCTATAGTGTCCCCAGGTTGGAACCCACAGATAAAGTGGCATAAACTCCAAGAATTGGAAAAGGCTCATCTGAAAGCCCAAACAAACGGCTGAATTTAAAGCCTCCAAAGCAGGGGGTGAAGACTTGAGTTAGGACAATGGTGCTGTTCATTTATTGGACTCTTTAATACCTTGGAAGAGGTTCATCTGGACTACGTGACTCAGCTGGAGGGCCAAGCCACTGAAGACCCACCAAGGTTGGCTGGCAGCTTGCAGTGCGATTTGGGGGAGAAAAGATTCCAGTACCACACCCAGCTGCTAGGAGGTGCTCAAGAGGTGAGTGCACCCCATCACAAACAGTAAGGCCTGCAATTGCAGACTTAAATCTGAAGCTGGATTCTTAGGCTGATCATAATGCACTCTATGTTGACCTTAAAAATAAAAATTCTAGGTATTATACGCAGGGCTGGTAGTACTGCCTATTATTAAGGTTGTCCAACACTGCCTACTAGACCCTGTTTTCATTTGCTTATAACTTTTCCAAAACTGAAACCCTTTGGGCATGGGTGATGCATGAACTGCCAGTTGGGAGAGGCTAGCCCCTAGCCCCACCCCTTCCAGCTGAGTCTTCCCCTCCCCTCCTGGAGCCCAGAGGGGCCCCCCCAATGGTGGCCACTGGCTCAGTCCCATGGCTAGCCCCCCAGGAGCACCGGTAGGGAGGGTGGGGCATGGCCCTAGCCTCCCCAGCCCCGGAGGGCAGGCAGGGCTGGAGCTGGAGGACTGGACGGACACACAGGGAGCGTCACGGCAGGGGGTGCGGTCATGCCTGGCTGTTTGAGGAGGCAAAGCCTTCCTCAGTCTATGCGACCCACCACCCATGCCTTTGGGGTGAAATTATCCATGCTGGGTGTCTCTCGGTTTGAGCTTTTTTGAAAGTTTCATAATGGTTTAGCCACTTCCAATAACAAGGATAGGTAAAAATATATATTTTTAATTAAAGAAATCTGTGAACCTTTTCTTTGAGAAAGTCTATTGCTGAGAATTTGGGCAGAGGGTTGGCCTTTGTGTCAAGAATGTCCCTTTTGCTGTTCCAGGGAAATTCTACCCAAATTTGGCTAAGTTATAAGCCTTTGAAAAATCTCAGTTCATATACGTTTAGCAGAGACTTCTTAGAGTTTCAGAACTTAACTCTTCAAAGAGTCTGTTCTTCTTGAGCATCCTGCAGAGCTTCCCAGCTCTTGGATTGGGTCCTGACCAAACTGCACATGTGCCATACCTCAGAGTGACTGATGATCAGAGCTATAAAGATAAAGCTGGATTTTCCCTGTAATTGCTGCTCTGCCTTGGGGTGGGACCAGGCACTAGAACTGGGAGTAGAGAGCCTGTTTCTCCTTTTCTCTCAGTGACCTCCATGTTGGGATGTAGGCAGTGGAGGAGGAAGCCATCTGACTCAAATGAAGAGGGAACAAGATCTGCATGCGAGAGGGGGGGGAATAGATTAGGATAAGGGGCATGATGAGACTGGGACTGGAGGTGATGGGTAAGGGAGATAAATTATATTTGGAAGAAGTGGTTGGGGACACTGTGGCTTGTTGGGCGATGAGACTAGTCAAGTGAGAGAGGAGGCTGGGATGACTGGTAAAGGACACTGGGACTAAGAGCTGAGGGTGGTGGTGGAAGAGGGGATGCTTGGACTGCCTGGGTAAGTAGACAGAGTCAGGGGAGGGAAATGGATTGGGTGCCAGGTTTTGAAGGGACACTGAGATTAGAAACAGAGTGTGTGGGAGACTGGCTGGACAAGGAGACTGGAATCGGGAACCAGTAGAGGATGGAACAGAGGTTGGAGAAAGGGAGACAGATCTGATAAGAGGCTGGGGTGAAAGGAGAACTGGAACAAGGTGAACAAATATTATGACAAGGAGGTGGGGAGGGAGACTCAGATAGGATGTGGAGCCCAGGAAACAAGACTGGGAGTAGGAGCCAGTAGGGGTGTGGTGGGGGTGGGGGTGGAGGATGACTGGAGGTTGTGGGGGAGGAGAGAGATTGGTTGAAGAACTAGGAGGAGAAAACTGGGACTGGCTGGACAAGGAGACAGAAGTCTTGGGCTTTGGGGCAGAAGGTAACAGGGAATGGCAGTGGGGGGAGGAAAGAAACCTCCCTTGATACCAGCCTCCATCACACATTTGTTATGTTTTCAGACAAGAACCTTCATGCTTTCTCCCATGCTACCTCACATGCTTGGGAGGAACTTCCTGTAAATATCCATGAAGCTACTTCATTGTCCATCTCCAAATCCCTTATCAAAACCCTGCTTTGCCATGATGCCTACAAAAAACTGATTTTGTGTGTAGAAACGATTGCCTATCACATTGACCAGTACTGTCTCATTGTTTCCGTGTACTTCCATCCCCATCTTTTGTCTCTCACCTTATTCTTAGATTGTACCCCTTGGGACAGAGACCATCCTTTTGTTCTGTGTGTGCAGCACCTAGCGTAAGGGAGTCCTGGCCTATGACTAGGGCTCTTAGCTATTATGGTAATACAAATAATAATACAGACAACAGCATCCTTCAACACACAACCTTGATTTATCCCCAGAGCAAGTTTATCCTATGCACTGACAGAGTTGGGGAAAAAAAATGTGATCCTGTAATTAAAGACTGTGTCATATTGCATAAGCACAAGGGAGTTGAATTAAGTTTGCAGAGACAACCTTAATTCTGGTATTTCCTATTTTTTCTTTGATTAATCCCATCAGTTTTTGTGTTCTCCCAACCCTTCACCTATGTTTTAGGTTCAGCATTAACATGACTATTATCTGCTTATAATATAGAGAAGTGCATGGCAGGAGAGGACAAAAATGGAGTTGAGGGCAAATAAGGTAATGGTTCAAATCATGCAGAAACAAATGTATGGATGTGATGGTGAATGTTAGACCTCATTAGCAAAATATTCACATCTCTCCACAAAGGACTTTATATGGAGGGGGGAGGGGTGGAAAGAAACCCCTTCAGCTAAGGATCAGTGTGATTCAAGGAGTTTCTAGAAACTGACAGGGATGTGAATGAATAGTGGCATATTTTAAACAAGACATCTAAACTTCTTTAACTGATGAATATCTGTACAGAGAGGTTTAAAAAAACTGAAATGGAAACATGGGCCCTAATCCTACAAACACTTAAGCATGTCTGCAATTTGTGATAATGACAAAGTCAAGGTTGCTACTTCTGTGTGCAAAGTTAAATATGTGCTTGCAGGATTGGTGCTATGGCTGGCATATTTGTAAGCAGTTTCTACACGTGATTTAACAAGTCACCATTTTCTGCTGTGCTGCTCCCATCAGGCTGATTCTTTGCTTTAGTGATCAGATGCTCTTGGCTTCACTCTATTATCATATCTCTCATTTTAGCTCAATTTAATTTCTTAAAAATGAGAGGAATTTATTATCCCAGTTAAACTGGGGGTATATCTGCTTTCTCTGGTGGTGGCATCATTCATTGGTGGGAGAGGTGAGACTGGGGAATGGGAGCCACGTAGCATCCGTGAGAACCCCACCCCCCAATTACAATACAAAGCTTTTTCATTTTTTTTGAAGCTCGAACCCCCAGTCTCCCAACCCTCAGGCCCTTTATCTGTGGCACCATGACTAGCCCATAAATAGCAGAATTATATCTGAATTGTACACATGTTTACACTTCTGTTCAAAGCCTACTTGGGGAAATACTGAATTGCTCTTTTAGTCTTTGTTCAGTCAGCATCATCC
Source organism: Mauremys mutica (assembly GCF_020497125.1). NCBI lineage: Eukaryota > Metazoa > Chordata > Testudines > Geoemydidae > Mauremys > Mauremys mutica. Next base: position 84,935,303 of record NC_059076.1, read on the forward strand.
ATTCTTTATCATGTAAATTACAGTCCAGTAATTAAACACTTACTTCTGATGGCGCTATATTGAAAATTATATATATATATTTGGTTAATGCCAAAGTTAGTGATGAAAATTAGAGGTGTGAGAAGAGTTATCAGAACTACTTTGCTGCATACAAAAATGTGGAAAGCCCTTTTGTATGTAAAGGTTTAGGCCACAATTCTGGAAAGACTTATGCAAGCTCTTAATTATGAGTGTATGAATAGTCCCACTTATGTGAATGTGACTATTTGCATGTCCTTAACTGTAAGCACACAAATCTTTGCAATTTTATAGCCTCCCAGCCTGAGCCCCACTCACCCAAGCCAGCTGACCCTGGGCCAGCTTCCAGTGTTTTATTGCAGTGTAGATACACCCACTTCTACTGTGGACTAGCTTTAATAACGTTTTTCACATATCCCCAGTTTACAAGTATTATTTTGTTAGACTTCACCATATTCCTGTGAAATGAAATATTACTTCTCCCATTGGAGAGATGGAAAAACAGAGGTTCAGGTAGTAAATGACTTGCCTTAGGTCATATAACGAGTCCGACCTTGGTCTGTCATTGACCCAAAGTCTTCTGAATGCCCTGCCTTATTTCTAATCCACTACACTACCATGCCTGCCAGGTAAGTCTCTTTGGTGGCAATCATTGCCTGTGGTATTCAATGGGAGCCCTTCAGCTCATGTCAGTGTGTGATGGAATTCACCCCAAAACTCTGTCTTACAAATTGGGAAATCAATACATTAATTGAAGTTAAGATGCCCACAGCCATGAGTTGGTAGGAAATAAAGATCCGCATGGGTTCTTCTCCTGTTTCTAACTGTAGACATATACTACCCCTTTAAGGGCCAGATGGAGCATACAACCTGCAACTTGAGGATAATCAAGAAGTCTCCCTGCCCAACTCTGGTATTGAGCTATTTAAGGAGGACCAGAAAGCAGAGCAGGGAGAGGGGAATAAGAGTCATGCGGGCTGCAGTGGTTGAGGGTCTCTTGCTCAGGATCCAGGACACTGGTCAAACTTAACTCAGACTTTGTTTTGTGAATATTAATTTTAAGAACTCTGAACTAGGGTACTGATGAACTGTTTATTGTAATTACACCTGTCCTGAGACCTTATTAAAAGCGGACATGTTGTTTGGTTAGTGTGTGTTGGCTTCTCCTTGCCTTAGGTTCAATTTAACAACCAACAGTGCCCCCAATTGCAAACTAAGGCAGGGCATACCTGCAGTCCCACAGGGGCAGGGGAAGGGGTGGCATGTGGGGCATGCAGGGCTGGCACATGCCTTTACAACCAGTCACTACAGGTTCTGTCACTAACTTGTAACCTCAATTAATCACATATCCTTTTTGAGTCCCTGTTTCTCCATATATTAAATGGGTATGAATTTAACTGGGAGAGTGGGATTTCCAATGAATATTTCATCCCACATTCATAAAAATGTTATGTGATTTTCCTAACCTTCCTTTCAAGAAGGTTCAGCACCTATCTTCAGTTTGAATGAATAGGAGGATTAGCTGTTGAGCAAACTGGAGGAAGGGGAAGAAGGAAATTGTCTGAGAGCTCATCAACAAGGCAATATAAAAGGAAGGAGGGGCGGGAAGGCACCCTGGAGATAAGCAGAGGAGACAAGTACTTCATTAGCAAGATAGTTTTAAATGAACCTCACCAACCTTTTTCTGTCTGCTCTAGGCTACTTTAGAGTGTGTAACTCCACTGCTACTCACCATTGTTTTTAGCCTCTGAGTAAAGGCACAGGGTGAAACTCCTGGCTTCACTGAAGTCAATGGCAAAACTCTCATTGACTTGGCAGAGGTCATGATTCCACCCAGTGAGTTCTTCCCATATCCCAACCAAGTTACTTTCACCGTGGTCACTTGCATAGCCCATGGTTTCCAGATTAGTTTCCCTCATCCTCCCAACAAATACTTTCAAGTGGACTAGGTGCATCCTTTCCAATATAACTAGGTGACCAACAAAATTGGGAAAATCTTGTCCCTTAACTCATAAATTCCTTTCGTATAAAAAACATGACAAGTTCATAACATAAGCCCAAGAAATATCTGAAACTCCCAAAGGAGAAACATTCAGGGGGAGTGGAGAGAGAACAAAACTCATAAAAGACACATTTCAAAGAAATTGAGAGCTCTGAAAAGATTTGCATTCCTTTTATAAATTCACAATATCATGCCTCTATCTCTAGGGGGAAATATTTGAATAAAATGTATCATTCCATACTGTATTCACAACAGAGAAGCAATAACATTCTCCAGCATGCAAATGTAAGCATCAGTCATTTCCAATTATTGCAGAACCTGTTGCAGAAGAAAACTTCCAAATGAATTTACTTGCTAAAGGGAAAAAATGTAGGGGTGGGGACAAGGCTGTTCTTAGTCATATTTTCCCTAGAATGCTCCAGTAACCAGTGATGCATTATATGGGCTCTCAGGCCAACGCGTGCACAATACTACAGCAGATTCATATGAAGCATATAATTTGAAATAGTTCTTCCAAAATGTGCAAGGCTTTATGAAAACAGGCAGTCTTGTATAGGATGTATTTATAAAACTGTTTTTAATTTTAGCTCAAGTGTTGGGTTATGAATGAATAAATGAAATACTGCCAACTTTTCATGTCATATCACTAGGTATGATTCTCTTCTTGGGTAATGGTATTCTGAAGCTGGCAAAATCTGTATTGTTGTTGTATACAGAGACCCAAAACAGATGAGAACTGAAAAAAGGAGATCTTTTTATTCTGGTACAGGTTCACATAGACAACTAATTAGCCTTGGAAAAACTTCTTCATACACATGCCCTCAACCCCCTGGAGCATGCTTATGGGTTCTAACAGTAAAATAGCTATTCTCACATTGGCCACCTGCTGGCAATAAGAATAACAAATATCTACAATTTCCTTACACTTCTCCTCCTTTAAATCATTAGCAATAAACTTAAATCATTAATACTATAACAACAAAATATCCTAACTAAAAGGTTGGAGTAGATTACCCTAATCTTCAAGCAATTAAAAGGATTATTCTGCCCTCTCTAGCATATTTACCTTACTATTACAAATCCAAATTTAGGAAATCATCTGGACCGGCACAATGGAAACACCTGTGGTCCTTGATCAGTAGCAGGTGCATAATGA